>NC_092822.1:84423214-85081071 GCF_023375885.2 Dermacentor andersoni | reverse complement strand
CATGAAATCACCGCAAGTTACTGCGGCAGCTTCAAAGGGGCGTCGCTGCTCGCCTTTCGCGATTTTCCTGGCTTACCTAACCTTTGCTCACAATAAGAGGTAACTTTTCAGTACTCTGTAGTAAATTGCTCTACTAATGCAGTTTACTGTTCCTTTTCTGTACTTCTACGCGAGCTTGATTAGTTGATAATTAATAATAATTTATTATTATTATTATTATTATTATTATTATTATTATTATTATTATTATTATTGGCATATTCGTGCAGTCCAATATTTTAGACATAAGCTGGGGTGGCGTACAAATGTTTAGAGTCAGGAGTAACGAAACATAAAGACATTACAAAGCGCGAATAGTAAAGAGTGCTCCACACGGAGCGCTGGGCATAAGATAAACTCTGATGCGGGCAACACAAGAACATTACAGCGAAATAAGAGCAAATGAGCAGTAGTAGCGCAAAACTATTCAAATGAGTGTGCCATTGGTGGCAAACATATTGCGGGACAAATAATTCCTATTCCAGCTTCACCGACAGCGTCCGCCTCACGTACCACCGAAAACTATAGGCTACTGTCGGCGCACCAACCCGCGGATGGGAATGACTTTACCATCATGCACATGGCCAGAAACAAACGCGCCCACCTTCCACTATCAACGCCGCCGTGGCGCTGTCGCTGCCGAACCCGTTGGTGACGGTGCAGGTGTAGTTGCCGACGTCCGCGGCGGTCACCCGCTCGATGGTCATCATGACCACGTTGTCGACGACGGCTCGAGAGCGCTTCCTCTCGGTGTTCTCGAGGGCCTCGCCGTCCTGCTTCCAGGCGAAGCGGAAAGGCTTTCGTCCCAGCGCGGCGACGCAGGTGACGCTGACTTCCTGACCGAGACTGACGCTCGGCGGGAAAGCCAGAGGCTGGATGCGCGGCTCGTCTGCGCGCCGAATGATCGCGTGGCATTAGATGTCCTTACGTGTGGAGAACGAGGCGTCGTTCGCGCTTCCGTTTACCTGTAGTCGCCGCGTGGATGACTCCTAGATGGATGAGAATGAGGGACGCGGCCGTCGCTTGCAGCCCTGTTTTGTAACCCATACTGTTGGGAGGTTGGGTATAGCTAGCTGCCAGTAGCGCGTCAGTCTCGCAGGCCTCGACTGCTCTGTTTCGTTTACTGGACGATGCAGAAGCACCGTAGGTTCCCTTCGTCGACGCACCCGTGTGGGAGAGACGGACAACTAGCGCCACGTTACGGCAAGCATCGAAGGCTATGCCGCGCAGTGCGCGCGATGAGGTAGATTCGAATGAAGTCCAGAAGCGGCGCAGAATGTAGGTGTACTCTCGTAACGAGTTCAAGTGCGCTAAAAACACTGTTGTGTCGCATATTTTGGTAGGTACGCACTATTGTGCGTTGAAGCAAACTACCATCTGTAACATGAAGCAGCTTACTTGGCCGTTTCTTTCTTTTTCTTCGATATTGATAGAAACATCATTTGTCGACATTGTGAGTGTCCATATCTTCAGAAATGTACACATTTATGAACTGACGGCATAGTTAATACAAATTAACATTGTGAGAGAAACACGCTGCTAGTTTGCTGTGTTTGTATCGGGCGGACATACAAACGTATGCACAAACGCAAAGGTACGCGAGCACACATACGCACACACGAAACTGCGGAGTCGGTTTTGATTACTAATACCCTAATTCCAACTTCCTCGCTACCCTCAGTCCACATCGCGGCACGTATAAAAAACACCTAAAGATGCATTCTTCGTAAGATACGCTTGGAATGTGCGTTTTCCGTGAATACAGCCCAAAGAAAGTGTACTATAAAATCATGCGTCCATTATACCTGTGCGTTGGAAGCGCTATTCGCCGCTCACGTGGGAAGTACGTAATCTCTACTTCGGCGCGTGTTGACGTGAGGCTTCAAAGTTTGTTTCGTTACTTGAGAAGCGCAGATTCCCAAGTCGGACGGGCACTACCGTGCCCGACGTGCTAGGCCACCACTGACCTGTAACGAGCAGCTCGGCGCTGTAGCTGTCGCTGCCGGCCGCGTTGGAAGCGCGACACGTGTAGTTCCCAACGTCTCGCGCCGTCACTTTGGGAATCGTGAGCGTCGAGAGCGTCGCCGACAGCTGTTGGGGCACCGCGCGGCCCCCGGCGACCACGGGCAGGCCGTCCACGAACCAGGCGAACCGCACCGGCTGCGCACCCCGTATCGCGATGCAGGACACCACGAGGGTCTCGAGCAGCGGCTGATCCTTCGGGAAGTAAAACGGCTGCAGTCTGGGAGCCTCTGTGAGGTGCGCGAAAGTGAGCCACGCGGCGTGTGGTTATGTCTTCGGAATTCCGATGAGCGGGATACTATCCGCTAGAAAAGTTCGTTTTACCTTGTGCCGTCGCTGTGGAATGGACCACGGTTGTGCCGAGTAGCCAGCAAATGATCCACCGCAAAGCGGGAGGAAGGGACATGTCGCCGGTTTTGCTGCGGCCGACGCGCCAGGTTTGGCGGGGCGATCCAACACCGTACGCTTTTTTTAAGCAAAAGCTCAGCATCCTCCGGTGGCTGGACAACTAGCGCCACGTCGTGCCCGATGTCAGAACTATACATTCCTGCGCGACGTTTGTCTTCGAAGTATTGGCCGTCAGAAGGCACGCAAGTGAAGTGCCTCGTGATAATTTTCGTCAATTTCGCGTGTGATCAAAGATACGGAACCGTGCTCCGTAATATGAAATAAAATTGAAGCGGAATTGGCACCATTCAGCGACCTTCGAGCGTTTAACTGTTTTGTTTCGCGCTAACGCATATGTTGAAAAGCATTGCGTGCAAATGGCTGATAAATTCAACAAACCAATAAGCGATAAACACATTATAAGTCCCCGCAACCCGTCTTCATAATGTGTTAAGCAGTCTATCAAGAACCGTTCGATCGCCTGTGAGCATGCATGACGCAGGTTATCAAAGGGAACGCCGTGCGGCCCATTGTCGCTTGAAACTTCTTAAATATGCGGAGTCGCATAGTATTTCACGAGTAGACGAGCCTTGTATTTCCATTTCGACGATTGAACGGAACGCCGAGAACGAGCGCTTGATCAGGACCCACCGGCGACGACGAGCTCCGCCGTAAAGCCGTCGCTCCCGGCGGCGTTGCTGGCGCTGCAGGTGTAGTTCCCGACGTCTTCGGCGCCGACGTTGGGCACCGTTAGGACGGACACGGATTCCGTGATCACCTTCGACACGGGTTTCTCGCGTCCCGTTTGCAGCGGACGCCCGTCCTTCGACCAGGCGAAGCTGAACGGCGGAGTGCCGTGGTTGACGATGCACGTGACCGCCACGGTCTGTCCTCCCAGGTGATCCTTCGGGAAGCTGAACGGGTGGATCCTGGGAGCATCTGTGGGCGCTATAGGTGGAGCGCGGAATCCAACGTTAGCAATGCCCGGGTCCTTCGAACCCGAGTTATTCGAGAATCGGACGTGCCTACCCGCTCCGGCTTTGACGTGTAGTCTCGACACCGCTGCTTCGAAGAAAATGACGATTAGCGTCACGTCGAGCACCGACATGGCTGGCCCGCTGATTCCTAGAGCGAGCTTTCTGAGTGAGGATCGCGCCCGCGCAGCTTTTGTGTGGCCCAAGGAGGGCTGAACCCTGCAGGAATCACTCCAAAGATATCCGGAAGCTGAGGCTCGTGGCGCCACATATGGGGAGATCCGACAACTATGGAACAAACTGAGAAGTGGAAACGACAGCGAGCCAACTTTGAAAACGGGTGGTTTGACGCAGGTTATCTGTGTTGTCCTCGCTCTCTATAGTTGCTGCAGAATCCGCAGTAATAGAGTGAATGAATCCCCGCTTCTTCATCTTTTTTTTTTTGCAGAAGTAGAGTGGAAGTAGATTAACCAAATGCAACTGGGAAGTGTAAAATGTTCGAAGCGACAGGTGATGCCGAAAAATGGAAGCTGTTTGTATAGCTCTCATCTGATGTGCAAGACAGGCTGACGGGAAAAAACAACATCGGCAGTGGGGCTGTTTCAACAGTATGTGTGAACACAGTCTAATACTAATAATAGAAAAGACGTGATAACAGGTTGCGTGTAATATGGCAGTGGTAGATTTCACAGTAATTTTTTTTCTTTCCAGAATCGTGCACAAGCCATGACGCCCTTAGCCGTATATTAAAAAAAAAAAAAAAAAAACTCTCTGCACGATAACCCCTGTTATTCCTAAGGTGCTATGTTGCTCACATTGAACGACAATAAACAAAACTATGGAACTGAGTGAAACTTCTTATAGCGCGAACTATTACGGATATTTCGTTCTGTGAAGTTTTGAAATAAAGCACAACGGCGGCCCCTGTAAATGCTGCGCACATTCGTCTCGTTCAACTGTGACACTGGCGTTGCTCCCTGAAAAATCAAGTGCAGCGAAGCTTTGATCCCAGATTGCCTCACCCTTGACTAGCAGCTTCGAAGTCGCACTGTCCGATCCGGCGACGTTACTGACGGTGCACGTGTAGTTGCCGATGTCCTCGGCTCCAACATCCGTGATGGTCAACGATGACAGCGTCTCCGAATGCTGCTTTACGTGGAGCCTGTGGCCGTTCTCCACCGGCAGCCCGTCCTTCGTCCAGACAAATTTAAGCGGCTCCGTGCCCTCAAGCACGGCACAGTGTACGATGACTTTCTTCGGCATCGCCTTGGTCGAGGGAAAACTGAACGGCTGTACCTTGGGCGGTTCGACTGGAACGAAGAGCGTATACCGCTGTTAGGCTTACCGGCCACTTTCTTCTGCGGGAAACGTCGCACATTGACTCGCAGCAGTCTCACCTGACTGTCCGTGGCACATGCAAGCGAATACTGCGAGGATGGCTGCGACGCAGGTAGTGAAAACGTAGCGAGCCATTGCCTTGCTTGAGCAGACGCTGAGCCCGATGCTTTGACGTGAGCCGCCTGGCGTACACTGCCGTCAGCACGTCTTGCAGCGTCGTCGTAAGCTCGGGATCTTGGTTCGGCGTGGACAACTAGCGCCACTTGGTGGTGATATATTGAACTAGTACATTCCTCGTGTGTGTGTGTGTGTTGTTCGCGCAGAGTGGCGGTAGCGTGGACTCAACTGTCGCTGTCAACCGAAGGAGGGCGTTGTAGGTTTACAGGCTGGTAGGTGGCGCAACCCAGGCTTGGTTTACAGGCTTGGTGGCGCAACCCACCGCCCCGTTCCAAAGGGGACGCTCATAACATCCATCTATCCGTCCCATCCATCCAGTCATGACGTGATGTGCAGCGGCCCGCATTGGCGTTTCATCCATCCGTGTCTGTGACGTGTGCATGTACGGAGGATCTATAACTGACTTGTAGTATTGACCTTATTTCGCTTTCTCAAGCATTGATACTACACAACACGAAGTATCCAGTGCACTAGGTACTTACAACCGTTGACTTGTATTAGAGCACGGTCTACAACTAACCTTTGGCATTGTGGCCTGCAGAATAATATAAAACTGAGGTATTCTTTGACCGTTTCCGATAAAGTATAGTAAATTGTGAAGTTATATAGTGGTTGAACTCAAACAACGTGTTCGCGCCAAGAATTAGAAACTCGCCGGGAAACGTGCACCGTAGCATGCCTCTGTGAAGATAGGAAAAATGGAACAGAAGAAAAGAAAACAACAACACAGAGGGCTCTCATCTGTGCTTAAGCTGTTCGTACTCTTGCGTCGTTTCCAAGTTACTAAGTTATTGAAAATGCAACCGACTATTGGCCGATTTCCTAGACTTGCGCTAGGAGCAGAGAGCATGTTGCAGCTTAGACGGATCAACCCGAATTGTGATATTAAGCATAGTTGTACGGTTAATGCATAAAAGAACGAGCACCGCAGACGTTGCACGTGCCGCTGTGCGCCTCATATCATCACGTCTATCTTCATATAATGTCGGGAGCATTTGTGACAGCGGAAAGCAAAGGTACTTTGACTCGCACGAAGAGATGCCGGGTGCGCACAGCAATTCGAAATTCCTAAGCTGTGCAGCTTAACACAGATCTTCATCTACAGAAGAGACAGAAAGCAAGAGAACATTCGGCAAACCAACTTGGCGCAAATATCGGTGCGTGTGCACGCAGGCAACAGGACGTCTTCGAAACTGCGGTAGTTCGAACTTTAGTTTCGCCTTTTTTGGGACACAAAGCGCCAGATGTAGATGAGTGAATGTGACCCACCAGTGACAACGAGACTTGCGGTGAACACGTCGTTTCCGGCCTCGTTTGACACCCGACAGGTGTAGTTGCCGATGTCAGCTCCCGAGACTTTGTGTATGATAAGCGTAGACATCTTGTCGAGTGGATTCCTTACGGCGAACTTTGAGCCACTGTCTAACTTTTTTCCATCCTTGAGCCACTCGAACGACAGCGGCACCAAACCCTCTGTTGCGAAGCAGGTCGCTGTCACGTCTTTTCCAACCGGGTGGTTCTTCGGAAAAGAAAACGGCTGTATCTTTGGCGATTCTGCAAATATGGGTGGTGAGATGGCACGAGGAAATGGCTTCCAAACAATGAAGTAACACTTATAATGAATGCTTCGCGTACAGTAGTGCAATTGTAGACGCGGAGCTTTTGCACTTTCTCGGAGTTTTTACCTCAATTGTTGAGGTAAAGGGATTGTCAACTTACCAAAGGAACGGCTGGAAGTTGTGACTACGCAGGTTGTAGCCAGGAACATGAAGGCAGGATATATCGGCGCCATGAAGGTAACGGCTGATGAACTCAAACTCGAGGTTGAAAGGAAATCAAAAGTATTCGGAGAACAGATAAACGAGAGGGCTCGACCTGCGGCCCTGAGCAGCCGCAACTAAATGATGAGCACGACTGCAACACAACCTGGCAAGCCATATTTTCCTCCCACGGGAAGCTAGCGCCACTCAGCGGATGACTTACAAACGACGTCGAGCGTGCGACGGTTTTCAAACCGCGAACGTCCATGTAAGGAGCGTGATACAGCGCCATTTCTTGTTTCAGTTTTCCATATTCTTCACCTTTGAGTATATTTAGAACATCTTTATTTCAAAATTCAGCGCATAGACGTGGTAGGAAATACAATCCTAGAGCTTTAAAGCTGCACCTTCGGAGTGTGCGCTGTATGATCAGCGCGAGCTGTGCTGAAGAGAACCGAAACTAGTCACAGGCGATGTATACGCCATGAACGATAATTTCTGTTATTACATTAAAACACACAGTCGCACAGCAGATGTAAAGACATTAAAATGGGCGAAAAAGACATGAGGGCAACGTGATGCTATTAACAACCATCTTACTCGGCTGAAGTCGCCAAAATTTGGGGATTTGTGAGAGGCAGGACTTCGCGTTACAAAAGACAGCGAAATTATTGCCGTCGCCACGTGATTAGAAGCAATGTCTCCACAATGAAAGCTAATTCAGCTTAGCTGTGTATGCGTGCCTCCAGTCGTCCCGGGACCAGTTAACGTTTCGCATAGAAGAATGTAGGAATGCAGAAACTTTCCCAAAAGTCCCATATTCTGAACTGACCTGTTAGCACTAGTGCCGCCGTGAATGTGTCTCGGCCGAAGTGGTTCGTTGCTTCGCAGGTGTAGTTACCGATGTCCTCCGAAGACACTTCCGGTATGGTCAGCATGCTCACAGTTTCGCTAACCATCTTCTGCTTGACCTTAGTCCTGGAGCGCAGTTCTTGGCCGTCCTTAAGCCAGACGAAAGCGACAGGCTCCGTGCCTACGTGGGCGTTACAAGAGATGACCATCTTGGAGTTGGCCCGAGGGTCCTTCGGAAAAGCGAACGGTTGAATCTGGGGAGCCTCTGAAACGCGCAACATCCGCAAACACCTGGCTGGTGATGTATGGAAACACGGGAAGACTCTACTGGTCTTCCTTAACCCCGTAATAAAAGCGGCCTTACCGCCAGTTTTGCACGAAGCCGGAGTCACGAGGAGGAACGCCGTCACTCGCATTAAATGCAACAGGAGAAGATGCATGACGGCAGAAAAGGAGCTGTGCGGCAGCCAGAGACCTGTGCACCAAAAACTGTGCGCAGTCCAATGCGATAGCCGCGCTGTGGTTTTGCAGACGCAACACAATGCGGCGAAGAAGGGCAAGTGCTGCTTTCGTATCCTGGCCTGGACAGCTAGCGCCACACCGTGGAATATAGGGCAACGAAATCGAAAAAGCGGGATGTCAAGGAACGACTCGACTCGCTAGCAGGGAAAAGTGACGCTGGCAGACGGCAAACATGTTACTATTTCCGAACGTCCCTGTAAGTTGCAGCTTTCTGCTATTATAATCTTGGAAGCTGAAAACTTTCAATATCGCGCAGACTTTACCGCAGGTTGCCAAAGCATCCCCTTTCCCCTAGCTGCTACAGTTGGGCTGTTCTGTAGTACATAAAGCCGACAGACTTGAGTTCCCGCAGCACCTTGCTTACTGCGTGTGAATGAGCTAGACTTATGTCTTCTCTATGTTTCTCTCACTCCCCCATCCGCACCCTCTCTCTCACTCTTTCTGGAAAACCGGTTACCCGCAGCAGTAACCCAGTGGCTATGGCGTTGCGCTGCTAAGCTCGAGGTCGCGGGTACGATCCTGGCCACGGCAGTCGCATCTCGATGTGGGGATGAATGCAAAATCGTTCGTGTACTTAAATTTCGGAGCACATTAATAAATGAAAACCACCTCGTCAAAATTAATCTGTAATATTCTCACTGCGGCGTGCTTCAATATGACATCGTGGTTTTGTCGCGTAAAACCCCAGAACCCTAACTAAAAAAAAAAAAAGGAAAGCCATTCTTTTGTCACAAAGGAAAGCATAGTCATTTCTCGTGTTTTCTGTGTACAATCAGCTGACAATGTGTCGCACACGTTCGTCAGTATGTGCATCGCTGTCACAGCTCATGCCGTTGTAACTTTGACGCCACCGAAATGCAACAGCCAAACTCTCTCTTATTCCTCGAGAAAGTCGCTCCAACCAGGAGTGACTGCTGTGTGAAAAGCAGAAAACATCGCACGGAAGCTCACAGTATATTGACTTCTTTGAACCCCTACCTTCTACCATCAGCGTCGCTGTAACTGTGTCCCTGCCAACGTCGTTGCTGGCGGAGCACGTGTAGTTTCCAACGTCCTCGGCCGCCACCCTTTCGATGGTCAGGGTCGCGATGCTGCCCGTCAAGGGAGCGGCGTACTTGTTCTTCGTGTTCGTAACGGGCCTGCCCTCGTGGGTCCAGCGAATGTCGAACGGTGCCGTGCCCCGCGTCACGGCGCAAGTGAGCAGGATCTTCTCTCCCAGGACAATATTGTCGGCTAGGGAGATGGGCATGAGCATCGGCGGCGCTGCTGAAACGAGCGGGGGGGATTTTTCACCAAAAGGCAACCCAGGGCGGGCCTGAGCGAAAGAGACCGAACCGTAGGAATCGTGGGGCGACTTACACTTGTTTCCGTAGGCGCCCGCCACGTACACAGCGCAAATGAGGAACGCTGGAAGTCGACAAAAGATCCAAAGGCCGGTTTCGGCGTTCATGACGAAACCCTGTGTGATACTAATCGTAGCTTTGCGAGTCTTGCCGAGACGAAGTGCCGCGTCGGCCTCACGCTTCGATGCGACTCGAGACACTGAAAGCCACGGCGGGAACGTTGTCTGTCGTTCACCCATAAAAAAACGCATTCGACTGCACATCGCGGACTAGTGGCGCCTCCCAGCGGGGATCACACGAAACTTAAACGGGCTCGCCGTCGGAAAGAGCTTGGTTGCGCTTGAGCAGCTGCAGGTAGCGCCAGTGACGTAGATTTTGACAGTGAAACGTATAGTGGGTAATGTTAGCGCAGGTCAAGTTTGTGATAAGGCGCGCATCCTTTCGGACGCGCGGGATCTTTAAAAGAATGTATCGCACTCGTGAGGCAAGGCAAATGAAAGCTTCGTCAAAACGGGGCACTACGCGCGACAAGTGCTGCAGTAACGGTTTCCCGCAAGCACTACCACAAGCCGACCGCGCCGACGTATATATTGGCAATTTCAACATGCCCGCGCTTCGTTATGGGCTACTAATTAATTATTCATCGCACGTGTAGAGGGCATTTTCTTTGCAGTACTCTCACCTTCTACACGGAGAGCAGCTGTGTAGCTCGCGCTGCCTGCGGCGTTCGACACGGTGCACGTGTAGTTGCCAACGTCCTCAGCTGCGATGGCTTCGACGGTCAGTGCGGCCACGTTCTCCGAGAATATCTTGACGTGCCTCCTGTGGCTGCTGTCGACTCGCATAGCGTCGTGCATCCACGCGAAGTGAAAGGGACCCGCGCCGCTCGAGACGACGCACGTGACCGTGGTTTTCTGTCCGAGCACAGCATTCTCCGGGAACGAAAAGGGCATGATTAGAGGCCGTTCTGGAGGGAAACACAATCTGGTGTTAGAGAGCGCGTTGTTTTGACGATCGCGGTGCGCAGACCACCGAGAGGCAGTTTGAACGGGCTTACCGGTATCGGCGCTCTTGCAGAGGACAAGGAATTGCGCTCCGAAAAGCAGCAACGGTAGGCCAGGCTGGTAAGCCATATCGAATGGATCGCGTCACTGTGTTGTACAGCGCGTGGAGCGACAAGCTAACCGTGCGATCTGTGGTCGACTGAAGCGACGAGCGTTGGGAACAGCGAAACGGCGGTATAAGCGAGCAGCTGGACAACTAGCGCCACACCGAGGGCAGTGAGCGAAACGGTGTTCGAAAATGTCAAGTACATGGCATTTTCTTTACTTGCGTTGTTGACGTCACAAACGCCAACTCCCTCCTGTACGACACAGTTACACGTGATGGTTATCTTCCATCCTGTATTCAGCGTGTCTTTCTAGACCGTTAGCTATCTTTCGTGTATTTTTCATCCGGTGAAACGGTGGTTTAAGTGTCCGATGCTTTGTGGTTTCGCACCGCGGAAAGATACCGTGATGCGGTTGTCTATGGACCTGAAGACGCTCATCCTGGCATCATCGTCAGTCGAAGTGTGAAACGTACAAACACAGCCGCATGAAGGTTGTTACTGCGAATTGTCTTGCGCTGTGACGGCGCTCCGATGTGACTCCCTTCCTTCCTACACTTTCTTCACTTTTTCATACCTATAGTCCATTTCCTTGCACTCGTTAGCAAAACATATTTGTACCGTTAGCCTCCACACCTCTACGCTTGCTGTTTTCTCTCTAAATAGACAGTTGCCATGTACGACTAGTGTAGCGGTGTTACCGTCTCTGCCGCCTTTTGCGCGTTCGTCAGTGTTATTCAGCGTAACTTGTGCATTCAGCACGATGTTGCTGCCGGCAGTTATGTAAAATAAAGTAAATAAAATAACATAAAGAAATAAATAAATAAACGGCCTCCAAAAGACTCAGACATTACTTAACCCAACGAAGCCCAAGCGTCATTCCACATAAAGGAAAATTAAAAGTTCCCCTCTACATATGGTCATAGAGATTATACTCCCACCCACATCCACTTCATAAAAAAAAATGTGGTTTAGAAATTCCTCATTACAGTACTTAACTAATCAGTCAGTAATTTTATTGCTGACTAATCCACAGCTTGAAACTCGCCCTATAGTGTATCAAAAACACTACTAGCATTACTCTTAAGAATCCCGTGCTTCAAACAGTATCACGCTTCAAAAGGAATTAAACTCGGCGCAGTGTAAACGATACGTTGCTGTATGTGCAATGTTTTTTTTTTTGTATTGGTGTCTTATAGAGCACTAGTTTTAGGCATGCATTAACAAGAGGTTTCACTGCAGTGGGCTTCGCTTCGGCTTCTTTTTCTTTATACTTGCTTAAGAAGCAATAAAGTAAAATCTTGCGAGCAACGTAAGCGTTCTGACCTAGAGCAGTTTTCTTGGAGAACGCGAACAATTTTTTTTTCTTGGGCTACAGTGAACGACTGGAGTGCTTTTCTTCGAAATTTTGCCATTTTCTATTAAAGGTAACAACAGTACGAAATTTTCGCGCATTTAATTTGCTTTTGAAATCGTATAGCTTTGTATTCATTAGACTCGATTGATTGCCCTTACAGGTTGGCGTGGTTACTTGAGCGACGAGCGACAGGAGTTACCAACGACGCCTCATTAGCGGCTGACTTCATGTAAGTGGCCCATGTCGCACTTCTAGGCTTCATCAAATGCATTGGCCCTAGGGTGGCCAGCGTTCCCGAAATTAGCGGGACAGTCCCAACTTGACACAGTCCGGACGGCCAAATGTCCTGACTTTTCCTTTTCTTTTTATACCGGATAGCAATAAGTACACCAGATTTTCTTCTTATGATGCCTGACAGCTTCTTTTTCTGTGTTGTGTTTCAGCATAAAGGGGGTTTTGTTGTTTGTTCTTAGATTTAGTTTTGTTGTTGGGCCTAATCGTTCATCAATACATCTATACGCATTGGTAGCCTTGTTAGTCAGGTAAGCATACTGCACTTCTTTTCTTGTAATTCGCGACGTGGTAGCACCGAGGAAAACGGTTCAACTTTGCTGCACATAGAGTTTGGCGGCTCCTGGCATTGACTGGGTCGGTCGTACAGGTTTGGAAAGCGAAACCTCACCAGGGATCGCGCTGCTTTGCTAGTTGCTCGTAAGAGCGTCCATGGTTCTTCGCGTTAGCTGGACTACACGTAACGCAAGCGTGGTTTCGCGAGATTTACATCCATGGTTACATCGAACACGGACACTTCGAGCGACCCACATTATTAGAAGAGAGAGGGAAAGCAACGAGAGCAGCGGCAGGGAAGTCGATCAGAGGTGTATCCGGTTTGCTACCCTACACTCGGGCTAAGGGAAAGGGGGGGAATAGAAAGAGGAACAGATTGAGCATCGAGTGTACGCGGGAGGATGCACAGGAGCACTACGAGCGGTCTCTCAAACCGGCGCATTTCAAGTACTGTACCAGGGCACCAATAGCCTATTTGTGCCAGTTACGGACGGACCCACGGCGCTATCTTTGACTAAGAGAACAGTATCGCGCCCACGGATATAGAAACTGCGCGGCCTACCTTCCACTATCAACGCCGCCGTAGCGCTGTCGCTGCCGAACCCGTTGGTGACGGTGCAGGTGTAGTTTCCGACGTCTTCGGCGGTCACTCGCTCGATGGTCAACGTCACGATGTTGTCGACGACCACTCGAGAGTGCTTCCTTGCGTTGTTCGCGAGGACCCTGCCGTCGTGCTGCCAGTCGAAGCGAAGGGGCTTCCGCCCGAGCGCGGCGACGCACGTGACGCTAACCTCCTCGCCGGCGTTGACGTTTGGCGGGAAGGCGAACGGTTGGATTCGTGGTTGATCTGCGCGTGAAACAGCCACGGCCCGTGGTGTGGTGTGTGTGCAGGCACCGTTCGCACAGAAAGTTGCGAGGCCACTGCGTGAAATGACAGGAACCGTTTCTGTCGGGCCGTACTGAAGTCTCACCGCGCGAGCTGCGGTTATTCGACCACTTGCACAGCGTCGCGGTGCGACGACGACGCTACCTAGCGGTACTCTCAAGCATTTCGACGTTTTCCCTTTTAACCTCTTGCGCTCGCAGTCGCTGGGCTACTCGAATTTAGCAGCATACGTCCGTCTGAGCGGTACTCGACCCAAAATAGCATTTCGACAGAACTATAAGCTAAAATCGCGCTTCTTAGTTTCTGTGTTTACTTTTGGTAGCTTATAGCTTACTGTGACATTTTCGCTGCTCAGAGCGGTTCCCTGTTGCTGCCCCTCTACAATCATTTCAAGAACAATGTCAGAACTTGCCTCGGTATTTTCAGAGCAGCTAAAGCAGAGCACGGCCTGGCAGGAACTCCGGTCATACTTGCAGTGGCTTCGAAACTTACGGCAAGGACTCGCAAGTACTTGCTACGACCGTGCAAAAGTACGAGCATGGCGCTTCAGCCTGCTCGGTAAATACCTTGCGTCGCCGCTCGTGTGAAACGAAGCGTTGCGAAAACGAGGATCGCTGTCGTCAGCTTGTTCTTGGCGCTTGTGGTGGTCATGGTCTCGTCGGACGAACTGAGCAGTCTGCGCATCTTCGTCGGTGCGTGTGGCAGAACGGGCACTTCTGTTCCCTCTCCGTGGTCTGGTGAAACGGCACCGCACGCTTGGGCAGCTAGCGCCACACCGGGGCAACTTTTGGAAACAGAGTGTATTCTCCCAGCAGAAATCTACGAGTGAGAATCTGTGCTTTCATGCTTGACATTGGTCTCCTTTTTGTATGCGAATGTTTTTCCTTCTGAATGCTTTTTTTCTTTGCAAATTAGTCGTTTTTTTTTACTGCTGTCGTGAGACCGCGGTGTGCCGTTTAGTGATGGAACACGGGCATATTTTGTCTCTATGCGCGTCGGCACCGTACTTGGTCCGTACCAGTGCGTCCTTTGTGTAGTTCTGAGCGCGATGATTCTTTCGCAGTCCGAAGACGTTGAAACGATGTTAGTCGCACTTCACGGCTACGTGTCAGCGGGCCCGGGTTTAAGCTGTGAGAAGCGCAGTTTGAACACGAGAAAGACATAGAGGGCTGCACCTCACAGGGCGGATAGCACCGTACCATCAACAACGCGCATGCGCCGTGCAACGCTCAATTGTTAGAAACATGGACGTTCCAAGTACGACGGACAAAAAGACATAAGAAGGAAACGGAAACAATGTGGCCTTTTGAAAATACAGCGAGAAGAAAGCTCAAGCAAAGCCATTTTTTGTAGTCGCTCGTTGCGTTAACAGACACTAGGACTAACTGAAAAATTGAAGCTGAAGTACTGAACGTTCATTTACACATGACTGACTGGGTCGCGGCGTGTACTATCCGCCGCGCCGGCTTAGTAAAAAGAATGTTACGGCATTCCACCGCCGAGGACGAGGTTGCGGGTACGACTCCCGGTGCCGCATTCCGATGGCGCTTAATGCGAAACGCTCGTGTGCTTGCATTCAGGTAAGAACCCCCATCCGAAGCCATTCACTACGGCGCCTGTGATAGCCCCAGCAGATGCTGCTTTGTGACGTTAAACGCCACGAATGGATTAATCAGCCAATCAATCCCGGCGCACTGACCTGTGACGAGCAGTTCAGCGCTGTAGCTGTCGCTCCCGACCGCGTTGGAGACGCGGCACGTGTAGTTGCCCACGTCTTCAGCGGTGACCTTCGAAATGGTAAGGGTCGACAGCGTGTCCGTCAGCTGCCGAGGCAGCGCCCTGGTCCCCTCGTCCAAGGGACGGCCGTCCTTAAACCAGGCAAATTTGAGCGGCTGGCTTCCCCGAATGGCGATGCAGGACACCACCAGGGTTTCGAGCAGGGGGTGATCCTTGGCGATGTACACGGGTTGCAGCTTCGGGGCTTCTGCTCAAATGCGTACGAAAAAGTCGAGGAATTACTTTTTCTCTGCTCTAATTCCCTACAATTCTTCGCCGAGCTTTATTTACCTTGTGCCGCCGCTGTAACGAGGATCTGGCACGCCCCGAGTAGTGATCCAGCAATCCAGAGCAAAGTAGACGGAACCATTTCAATGGGCGACTATAGCGTCTGCAATGCGTGTGCTCTCTTGTGGCGGATACGGTGCGTTGCTTGAGGTCGCTGTACAGGCAGCGACCGATGCAGACAACTGGCGCCACATATAGTCTAAAGCAGCAACTATGTCGCTGATGTGAGGCGGCATCTTTGAAAGAGCATTCTAGAAGTTTTGAGCGGGATACACAGTAACTTTGGCAATACTTATAGTAGTATTGTTCAACGCTGGACGGCGCATCTTGAATTCAATCTTGAGTGCAGAAAAAAGGAAAAGCAGAATAAAGAACAAAGAAAATGCAAAATAAAAAAAGAAAACAAGAAGGGAAACATAGGGGCAAAAACCGCCAGCTCGAAGTTAGTCACACGGCCAGCATGGAATGCCTTAGTCGAATAGTGCAATTGTGCAAATGGTCCAGTACAGGAGAGAAAGAAAGAGAGAAAGAGAGATGCTCTAGGAGCCAAATATATGCTACTTAGTTCACGAAACAGCGCAAATATCTCGAAGACGGTTTTGTCTCTGTATCATCACCACGCGCATTATAGCACTTGAAATGTTTTTGCCGACTGAACCAACTACGATTTTTTTTTTCATAATCACGAGGACATTGAAACCTTTATAGGAGTTCCCGTGTACTCAGCCGCTATCAGGTCATATCATCACCATGATCATGAGACTAGAGGTTCCGTTTTAATTCTATTCCCATGGGAGATCACCAAACAAGTGCAGTGTGTTTTCATTCATTTCTCTAGAAAGAACGCTGCCGCGGCTGTAAAAAATGCGAAGGTAAAACTTTGCTGCGACCCACCGGCAACCACGAGCTCTGCCGTAAAGCCGTCGCTTCCCGCGGCGTTGGTGGCGGTGCACGTGTAGTTTCCGACGTCCTCGGCACCGACGTCGAGCAGGGTGAGGACGGACACCGTTGCCGTGACCATCTTGGAGATGGCTTTGCGTCCCTCAACCGGCAGTGGTCGGCCGTCTTTGAGCCACTCGAAATGCAGCGGCTGCGCGCCTTGGCTGGCGATGCAGGTGACGGCGATGGCCTGTCCCAGCGGATGATCCTTGGGGAATGCGAAGGGGTGAAGTCGAGGTGGGTCTGCGGGCGATAGAGGCGGTTTCACGCGTGCACGCATAATGACTTCCGGGCCCGGAAGTAAGCTTGTGTCGATTCGACGCCCGATGAAGTGTCGGCCTACCTGCTCCAGCCTCGATGTTCGACGCTAGCGTCGTCGTCGCCAGAAGGATGGTCACCAGCATGACTCAGAATAGCCGTCCGTGCAAACTGGACCTCTCGCGCGACCGCGCGGCACTGAAGCTCGCTTTTATAGCTCGCCGTGAGCGTAGAACATCGGACAACTGCGCACCATGGAACATGTGGCGCCCCATGGAGGCAGACTGCGTAAGTAGAAGCGGTGGGACCACCAGGCGCGCCAAAGTAAATCGGCAGAACGCAGAGTGCAAACTGAACCACCGCCACTTTTTAGAGAAGGAACTTTTCCAACATGTGTAAAGTGCGCGCGATGTTGTTCAGTGGTTTCTGATGACTGATACAGTCTTCTCATCCATCGCCATGACATGGAAAAGGTATACCACGTCGCGCGATACTTGCGGTTTCGATTGAAACTTCGCTGCTGTTATATGATGAAGTTGTGCGAAATCCAGCATGGTTTTCAAACAAGAGTAGGCGTCGCATGCGGATGTTTGCCAGAAATCCTCTCGTGTTGTCTTATTTCTGTGTGGTCAGTGTACTCTACGCCGGGCCGAGCGTAGCGTCTGCGTGCTGCGATGTTGGAGGAGCGCTTTCTTATCGGCTCAGACGCGGCTAGCATTTGTGTTGCGTCATGGGTCGTGTGGAAATGCGCGAGAGAGTACCCTACAGAAAAAAAAAAAAAAAACAGTCTCGACGGCGCCTTTCTTTTTACTTGTCGCCTTGCATGACTATCGAAGCTCCACTAGACTGTCAACGCACCGTGGTGGTTCAGCAGCCACGGTGGCTGTTGCTGAGCTCGAACTAGTGGGTTCTATTCTCGTGCAAAAAGCTTGGCGTGCTTAGATTTAAGCACATGCTGACGGACCCCACGTTGTTAGGATTAATCCGGAGCACCCACTACCGTGTTTATTTGCGAAGTTAAAATCACTTATTATTATTATTATTATTATTAACTTGACAGTCAAACCTTTTCAAACTCCTGGCATGTCTCGCTTTGCTGCTACTCGCCGTTGCCTCCGAGATCACACGTGGATACCGTGACAGAAGACACAACGGAGCTATCTCGGAGGCCACGCCCCCGCGCCCGTAGTTGGCGGTGGTCGTCGTCAGGCGCGCCGCCGCTTGCCTCACCTGTGACGAGAAGCGGCGACGTGACGCTGTCCGAGCCGGCAGCGTTGCTGACGGTGCACGTGTAGTTGCCGATGTCTTCGGCGCCGACTTGCGGTATCGTGAGAGAAGACACCGTTCCGGAGAGCCGCTTCACCTGGTTCCTGGCGCCGCCGCTACTGAGCCTCGACCCGTCCTTGAACCACGCGAACTGTAGCGGTTCGCTTCCTTCGAAGACGGCGCAGTGCACGGTTACTTTCTTCAAGGCCTGCTTGATGACCGGAAACGTGAAGGGCTGCAGCCTCGGCGGCTCGACTGAAAGAAGTGTAGCGTGGCTCTATTAAGGGAGCTTCGATGGACCCCTCTAGAAGGATTCTTCGAGACAGCATTGCACGTCTGCGCATTGTTACTGCGACAGCAGTTCAAAGCTGCAAACTCTGTTTGCCGAGTCCGTCCTTTCCGTTACGCCGTGACATCCTCCTCGTTCCCACCCTCAGAATATATGGCTAAAAAAAATGCGCAGATCCGCCATTAAATCGCCGTGCGTTATAGAACTTGTACCCCTGAGGCAATGGCAAGATGGTAGCCCGACGTGCTGACTATGGAGCGAGCTATCTCGTTGGATAGTCTTTGAACGCGCAACCTTTGAACTTCTGCGGGGTTTTGTGCTGCACTCGCAACTCTGAGGCAGGCGGCGTTTGTGCTTGTATTTTAAAGATCGCTAAAGCACAGTGTATCGAACAAGATTACGTCACCGAAAGCTTTTCGGCATGTGGTATTTGGGCATTTGGCATTATGGGCACGTAGTTTTCAGGAAAATACGGCAAACACAAATGCGAAATGCATAGGCACTCATCCTGGTCCCGTCCTGTGCATTTCACACTTGCGTTTCCTCCTCCTTGCCGCTTCAGCTACGAAGATGACTTTTCTCTGCATCGCAAAGATGTCCAAATATGATGGCGGCGCCCGCTGTGAGTGCCTGCTGCTGTCGCAGTAAAATGAGTTCTGCGTCGGAAAAATCGCTGCACTCCGCTGACGTATTTCCGGGCAACACTCACCTGCGAGTTCCGCTCTCCCGCGTGTTGCAACAGTGACAACGACGATCACGAGGAGTGAAGTTGGTACGCGGAGCTCCATGGTTGCCGCGTGGAAATCGAGCAGCCCGAGAGGCAAGTCGGCGCTCCTCCGTCGAATGCGGGCGGAGTCTTCTCGCCTGCCGCACGGCGAACGTCATTTGAACTTCTGTGCGGACAGCTAGCGCCACACCGTGGAGATAAAGGGAACGTACGAGGCTCGTGCCGAAGATGGATTTCGTTTCGAACGAACGTACCGTGATGAACGGACGTGCCTGTGCAAAGAGTGTCGGTGGAAGGGTGCACACTGTAGGGTGAACACTTCTTATCTTGCATGAAATGCCGCCGTAACGTTGAGCTGATACGGCCTGCGTGTTCCCAAGGGCGAGAACTGATTTGAAAGCGTTCTGCGCGCTTGAAAGAGCGGCGGAAGGCAGAGATGGGAAAGTCGGCCAGACGGGCACCACGTTTGCTACCCTGTCCAGGGAAAAGAAGGAAGGAAATGGGGGTGGGGGTGAACACTGCTCGCTCAGAAAATGTCATGGCGTAGTATATCTACAGACGGTCATTCCGGTCGGTGTACGCGTACTGTAGCAGCGCTATCGACGGGTACGGTCATGGTTCCGTGGATTTCCATCCGCGAGAATGGTCTGGACTTGAGTCGTTCTTACAGGCTGATTCCTGAGGAAAAGACTGAACGTCGCTTCGAGGACAGAAGCACCGTGAGGCGCAGCAGGAGCGCGACAGTCTCCTCACGTCAGTAGCAACCATTCCAGTGGCGCTTGCGGCTCGAATCTGCAACGAGCCTGAATGTCCTGAATGAGCAGCAATGACCTCTGAGCTGAATGTTCAAGCCGGTCACGTGACTCGATGGACATTTTGGACATTCGATCTGGTTAGAGACATATTACAGACGAACAGATTACAGGTCACACTCCGAATCTTCCAGTGCGGAAGGAGCATGTGTTCGTTAAAGTCACGCAACACTTAGCCAGCCCTATGAAGGTCGTCATATTGTGAAAGACTCCGGATAAGTTTTTTTACCAACGCAACGTTTTCAACGGGTGCTGAAATCAAACGAAACGAGCGTTCTGACATTTCACCTCCGTAGCAACTTACGAAGGGAAATGCAGGCGATTAGCCCGAGTGGCGGGGCGGGGGCTGGCTAGAAACTAAAAAGATGCTATAATCTGAAAGCTTAATAATTGATTGATACGAGTTGAATGCGTTCCAAAGCAGTGTAATCGATGCTAGAGACGCCTCAGGGATTCATTTTGAACTGGGATTCTCTAACGTGCAACTAAAAGCTTAATAACCAGGCGTCTGCCGTTTCATCTCCCCTTCCCCCTTCCCTCCATAGCAATGCGGCCACTGTGGCAGTGAACCCAACCCGCTACGTAGTGCTGAACACTTTCGTAGCAGCCTAGATGTAGCTTCGCGAAACCGGCACGCAGCTACAATCCCGCAGCGCTTCGATTTGTTAGCTTCTTAGCGCACGCCTGGTTTCTTAATTGAATGTAGAAAAGCGAACAAAACCCGCCGTGGTTGCTCAGCGGCTATGGTGTTGGGCTGCTGAGCACGAGGTCGCGGGATCGAATCCTGGCCACGGCGGCCGTATTTCGACGGAGGCGAAATGCGAAAACGCCTGTGTACTTACATTTAGGCGCACGTTAAAGAACCCCAGGTGGTCAAAATTTCCGGAGTCCTCCACTACGGCGTGCCTCATAATCAGAAAGTGGTTTTGGCACGTAAAACTGCATAATTTAAAAGCGAACAAAATCGTTTGAGGCACGGTCAGTTGTATACAACGAAGGACAACGCGTTTGACAACACTGATTTGCTGGGCTATATACAGAGTGTCCCACATAACTTGAGCCAAGAATTTAAACATGAAAGGCGTAGCGGAAAGGAATTGAACCGAACGCAAGCTATTCGCAATGGCCCATAGTAACTCAGATGATTTGTTGTTTTCCCCATAACTCACTAATTAAGCTTAATTACCCAGTTTTTTTAATTATTGGCTGAGGACCCCAAGTATGATACGCAGATTTGTAGAGCACCTTCAGAAACCACCGATCGAGTCGTTTCCTTCACGATACGTCTCACGTAGTCCATTTTTCCGGGTTGCAAAGAAAGACGGCGAAATATGAAACAAGCCACGCGACTGAGCGTTTGCGCAGTGGTATTGTGCTGCTCTCAAGCGTGCGTTCGCTGAACAAGGTAGGCTGCAACGTGACTGGCGACGAGGAAGCGGCAGGGAGTTCTTTATGTCATGGGCAGCGCTCGGCCAGCAGCATGCATTTTCGCCGTCATCCGACGGGAGCCCACCTCGTGACACTCACGAACGAAGAATGCGACGAATACACAAATAGCCTATGCGCAACGAACGTACCGGTTACGAGCAGGGCAGCGGTGTATCGCTCGCTGCCGGCGGCGTTTGAAACCGCGCACGTGTAGTTTCCTATGTCGGCCGCCGACACCTCGCGTACGGTCAGCGTGGACATCTTCCCGGCGACGTGCTCCACGGTGAGCTTAGCGCCGCTCTCGATCTTCTCGTCATTCTTGAGCCAGGCGAACGAGAGCGGAGCTTCTCCTTCCATCGCGAAGCATGACACGGTGATGTCCTTGCCCACTCGGTGTTGCTTGGGGAACGAGAACGGCTGGATATTGGGCTTTCCTGAAAACGGAGCGCGAAGCGTGGCGATAATGGACCTTCGAGTTATTCCTTGTAAGGAATTTCAGTTTCTCGTTACGTGGCCGGTATAGTATTACAGTCGAGCCCCGTTACTACGCACACTGCTGTGGTGGATTGGTGGGTGCCGTGCAGTGAACTTAAACGTATTCCACCACGCTACATTTGAGTGATCTGAAATCGCAAGATTAGCGAATCAAACTTCTTATTGAGCGCGTCTTCGAAATGTGCAATTGTCAGCAATAAGGAAGGACACGATTCGTACTTAAGCAACGATTACTCCTGATATGCGGATTAGTATCTGGCATGCTAATGTCTTACGGATAGCTCTTCCGTTGGGAATTTACTCTAATTAAACATTTTTAAGTGAGGCATACTTCTTTAGCAAGTGCGGACTCTTGAAAAAAGAAAAAGACAATAAAGGATGTCTACTTTCATAAAAAGTTAGAAGGCGCTGTGCCCCCTAAAGTGCTGCACAAAGCTTCGTTATAATCAATTACGCGATCGAAATGTGTCGAAATTTGGTAGATCTAGCATTGGTTACCTTTCGCGTGCTTTTCCCGCGAGCCCTTTACTCTATACTGCAGGTTTGTTGGCACGATCTATTATGCGTCTGCTGTAGTAGCGAAAGTTTCATTATAACGAACGCGTTTTGGCTTCCCACGCTGCTCCCCTGCAACGAGGTTCGACTGTAAATGGCAATTTGCTACAGCAGTGGTCGGCCCGGTTCGGCGTCCACTTACCGAAACCGAAGTCTTCGGAAGATGTGACGACGGCGAGTGCGAGGGAGCACACGAAAATGCACGCGCCGGAGCACCACATTGTAGACTTTTTTTTTTTTGCCTGGAAAGCAGCTGAGCGTGATGTGGTCTATATAGCGCTTGAACGTATCTTCGAAACACCTTCCTCGCTGGCTTGTAGCGGCTGAGCAGCAAGCAAATGCTGGGTGCACCGTGGTTGTGAACTCCACAGCGCAGCTTAACGAAAAAGAAAAAGGTATCCGTTCCTCGCCCAGCGCGGGTAACTAGCGCCGTCTATTGAGGGAGTTGTGAACACCACCAGTGAATATGCGTTTCACGTTTACCAGACGGCGACCCCAGGTTTTTAAAACTACTGCGTGTGTACAAACGCAGGCAAGACAAATCGGAATGTGCAAAGGAAAAAATTAAATAAAGAAAGAACACAAGCGGCAAGGAGAATACCAGAGATGTGCGGTTGTTGACGACGAAACATCGAAAGAACAAACTAAACAACGCATCGTGACGCAGAAATTGCGCATGCACATTTTAACTGATCTCTCGAATCGCTAACAAACGCAAGCACAATGCCGCGCGATTTCTGGTGACTCGAAACTTCGTTCCTTGTTCAAATGACTGTAGGTATAGGTCGAACGCCTCTACAGCGAAATGACTGTATGACGAAGGATTGGTTGTGTTCTGGACCATTTCAATCTTTCATACTTCCTTCGAGCGCCTCCACTACGAAGACCAGTACAACGAATTTGTCTGTATACAACGAAGGACTCGAGTCGTCCCCGACGGCAGATTTCCATTTTACAACGAAGGACCCCTCGCGGTGCTGCAACTGGCTTGCGCCAACGTCACCGAAGTGTGCTCTGCGGTTGCGCAAACGGCAGCGCTAGCGACGCGTTTGATAAGCATGCCGATGTCAGAAGTAGATCTGCCGCACTGCTCCAGAAATCGCTCAATCGGTACACACTAGTTGTTGTATAGCATGAGCGCGTGCGACGACTAACGAATACGTTGCATTTCATGAAGACGGTAAATCTGTTCTGCGGAATCTCGCAGATTTCGTGAGTTGATGACGACGTGATGATGTAACCGTAACTGGCGACCGACGACCTCTTCAAAGCCATCTAGGGCGGAAAGGTCGCTAATGTCAACGAAGGCAACGGTGCCGAATATCTTGCAAACTAACCAAGAAGTTTAACGGCAAGAAAGGTGATAGCGGAATTTGGACGATCTGCTGCAGCTTTGGGTAGTTCTTGCGTTTGGGCGCGGAGCATGCTGTGAACCTCGGTGCGAAAACCTTGGCTGCAGTCGCAAATTCTCTCAGGCTAAGTGCGCACAAAAAGAATTTGCAATTTATTTCACTGTCTATTTCCATTCTGTTAAACAAATGTTTTCTTTTGTTCAACGTGCCTAGTCTGCTCTATTGTGAGCAGTGCGGTGCAGTAACTTTACAACGAAGTGACGTGGATAACGAAGGATTTCGGAGGTTCCGAAGACATCGTTACAAAGGCGTTTGACTATTGTCGCTTGCCCACTAATCGGTTAAGTGTAAAAACTTCGAAACGTCACGAAAGTCGCAAGGAACGACCCCCCGCACTACAAAGATAACGCAGGAACCAAAAGTATCGCAGCTAAACGGCAGTTGCTAGTTCGTGGCACTCGCCCCATTCGCTTATTTCGCAACCTCTGACGGGGGCGGTGATTTGGAGGTGTAGTTGTGCCGAAGGTGTCGGCGTTTCTCCAATTTTTTCGACACCCTACTGACCAGAGATCTCAGTGCGCTCATGGGCTGCGCGTAGACAGGTTTCAGTGAAGATCAGCACGTATAAAACAAACTGTTCTTGAACAATCGCTAGATGAATAGCCAGCTTTCAGAACCTCGTTCCCTCACCTTCGATGGTAAGCGCCGCAGTGAAGCTGCCTCTTCCGGCCGCGTTGGCGGCTGTGCAGGTGTAGTTTCCGACGTCTTCGGCCGACACCTTCTCAATGGTCAATGTGGCGACACTGCCGCTAAGCAGGGTGGCGTGCTTATTAGGCGTCTCGGCGATCGGCTTGCCTTGGTGAGTCCAGGTAATCGAGAACGGTGCCGTGCCTCTGGTTACAGCGCAGGTCAAGAACACGCCGTCTCCCAAAGCGGTATCTTCGGCGAAGGAGAAAGGCATGATGACAGGTGGCGCTGCGGACGAGAGACGATATTTAGCCTTGCGGAGTTCAAGAAATAGATATCTTTTTGTTTGAAGACTTACATTTGTTGCTCGCAACGACGGGTAAACAGGCCACGACAAGGAGCACGGAAGCTTGCTGTGAGGTCAAGCCCGAAGTTCGGCTCATGTCGGCGTCGCCGGTATTAAGTGTATATAGCGAAAAATAGTTCACGGGAGCCACACCGCAGCGAGCTGCTCTCGTTCTCTGGTTGAGTAGCCAGACTGAAGTCATCGAGCGCGGCCCTTGCATTTAGTCGTGCCGCTCCCACTTCTTGAGAAAAGTCCACTCAGTGGACAAGCTGCGCCGCCTGGGTGGCTCTTCTGGAAGTTCTGACGCTTGTCACGAGAGTTGTACAATGATGCCGCCACAAACGAAGTCGTGAAGTCTGGTTATTTTTGTAACACTTGGAAACGAGAATTGACGTACTGTTCGTATATAATAAAACTACCGGAATTCTATCATACCGGTTGCGTTCAGATAGATGTAATTATTTGTTTTCTTTTGTTTAGGATATGTGCGATTACTGCCAATCGCATTTTTTTAAATGGCCCCACTAATCATTGGCTATGGAGTAGTACAGTGCGTGCGTGCACGCTATTCTATTCAGTTAATTACTTCAAATGAAATAAAATTAACAAATCTCAAATCTTGCAGCTCCCACCTTGCTTGCTGTCAACACCTCATTTCACACCACCGAAAGGTGTGTTTGCGAGTGAATATGCATATACGGGTCACAAAAAACAGGTCACAAAATATAGAAAGAAGAACGATAAACAGGACGCGCAGAAAAAATCGGCGGCACACTATTGGTAAACTTGCAGGGTCACGAACAGCGTGTCTTGCTAATTAATATAGCGTGTTGACGTGATTCGTTTTCTTGACTATTCCGCCGATGGTGTCACTGAGCTCTGCGCACTCTAACGTATTTTCAAAATGTCGGTTCAGTTTAGGGAGTGCTGAAGAACGTTCTCCCGGCCCCAAGCATCCGCTCTCGGACTGGTGTCAACGCCTCGAAACCCTTACCGTCCACGACGAGCGATGCCGTGTAGCTGCCTCGTCCCTCCGCGTTGGACACGGTGCACGTGTAGTTGCCCAGGTCCTCGGCTCCGACGGCCTCGATGGAGAGCGCGGCCACGTTCTCGGCGAGCACCTTCGCCTGCCTCCGAGAGTCGCCGGTCACCGGCTCGTCGCCGTGCGTCCAGGCGAAGCGGAAGGGACCGGCGCCGCTGGAGACCACGCAGGTCAGCATCTGCTTCTGTCCGAGGGCGACGTTCCTCGAGAACGAGAACGGCATGATGGCCAGCGGTCCTGAGGGACGGTACGGTCGTTCGAGGCTACGGTCAAGATCGGTTCGTCCAACGCTCGTTGCACTCACCGGAATCGCCGGCCACGCACAGCACCAGCGCGTGCAGGGAGCAGATGGCGAGTGCCTTCCGAGTTGGCGTCATTTCTTCCTCTTGCGTAAAGGGACTTGCGTGAAGTGCCAACGACTTCAGTGCCTTCTGAACCACTCGCCGCTTCTTTCGGTGAAGGGTGGAGCCCGACTGCGACGCCCTATGGAGACTGCTGGAGATTCTGTTGGCGAATCCCATAGAGAAAAGACTCTATGCGGACAACTAGCGCCACACAGAGGCTGCGACGTGAACCTCCCATCGGCTCTCGAGTGTGTGGCTTGTGTGAAAACGGCTGTGCTTGTGTTTCGTTTTGAATTCGCCACAACATCAACGGTGACAAAACGTATACTCGCCTGACGCGGGCAAAACAGTGTTGTTCAAAACTCGGTCGATAATACGTGTTGTATGCTGAAAACTTCCACTATCTTGACAGCGAGTGAAGTTGACTCCAGCGGAGGGGCCATAACATCTTAGTAGAAAGTTCAGAAATAGTTTAGGCTACGTAGGGATGCTTAATGTGCTCCAAAAGCTTACAA
The DNA here is from genome assembly GCF_023375885.2 of Dermacentor andersoni. NCBI lineage: Eukaryota > Metazoa > Arthropoda > Arachnida > Ixodida > Ixodidae > Dermacentor > Dermacentor andersoni. The sequence continues at coordinate 85,054,620 of NC_092822.1, read as the reverse complement.
AACTGGAGCGCTTTTGCATTACGCCTTAATTGACCGCACTCCCTGCTATATATATATATATATAGCGGCTGCTTTTTTTTTCTTGCAGAACTTTCATGTCGCTGAGAAAAAATGGTTTGCCTTACTTTTCTTTAGCAACATGCACGTTGACTAGCAGCTAGTTCTCGAATGTGTCAACCTGCTGTTAGCTAGACTGAGAAGTGATGGTGTTGCAATTCTGAGCAATGCGTTCATTATTTCGAAGGTATGATGGACTCATCTGGGCAGGTGAGATTAGGAAGTTTGGAGGGTCAACATGGCCACAATTAGTACATGACCGGGGTAGTTGGAGACGTATAGGAGAGGCCTTTGCCCTGCAGTGGGCGTAACCAGGCTGATGGTGATGATGATGATGATGGTGATCATGATGATGGTGATGATGATGGACTATGGCCGAGGTGTTTAGTTGTTTCAGGCTCCGCTGCCACTGTAAAGTTAGTTGCCACTGCTGGGTTGGTTGCCACTTACTGTTGGAGAACAAACCTAAGAAGCTCATATTACGGCTATCAGACGTGCCGTGAATAGTTGCATATGTTTGCACAACGTCAGGAAGCGTCTGTGAGAGCAGTGTATTTGTATAAATATTGTTCGTGATTTACATTCCACTTTTCTAATTCCCGTTCTTGCTCGATCGTTTCCGCTTGTTCTCCCATGCAGGGCAGCAAACCAGACACATCTCTTGTTGGCGACCCTAAGTTTCTTTTTCGTTTTCTATATTAAGATGAAGCTTTAGCTAGGGCCCAACTTCGATTCGGCCTATTCAAATGCGTGTAAAACGCAGAAATTATTGGACCGAAGTAATTGAAATATAGTACATTTGAGAGAGGAAGTTATAGTGACTGCAGCAAGCAGAATTTTGATTTGGAGCGTAGCATTCTTTTTTGCAAGAATTGCTGAAAATTAGTCAGTTTAAAGACATATAGAAGCGCGAAGTTTACAAATCGGTGACTCTGCATAAAAAGAAACTCATATCATAGTTTTCTTTTAACAGAATCACAATTTATATATGGGTTTACAGTTTATGTGAATTTGTTACAACGTTTACGAGGATTTTGCGACACGTCGTCGCAAATTAGTGGTATACGTCAAAGCGGTGTGTAATATATAACTTTGGTCCGCTTTACGTTTGTCATTAGGCCCAATTTACGGAATTTTACTATCATTTTTTTAATTACTGAGCTACAGAGAGGTCACCTCATAGTTTTGTCTTCTTAAATTGAGCAATTTGCAACAATCTTTATCAAAATAAATTGCCGGCGTAAGTAAATATATGATTTCTATTCTATATAATTTAACATTTTCATTTAATATTACCAAGCTCAGCAAATTCAGTGCATTGGTCGCCTAGAAAAAAAATTATTTCTCCATTCCCATGTATTTGAATAGGAGCCACCCCCCCTCCCCCCCCCCCCCCCCGAGGTAAAGCTTTAGCTCAGGTGCTGCTATCTCAGTACATGTAAAATGAGAATTCGGTTTTCTTGGCAACCACTGCACCAAATTTGACGAGATTTGTTGCATTAAAAAAAAAAACTTAAAATATAGTGACAGTTGATATCGAATTCTTGATTAGGTCGTCAATTTTTTTATTAAAATTTGCAAAAGTCGAAGATTTTCTGGAAACGAAACTATGAAGTTTACAACTCAGTAACTCAGCAATGTAAAATTATATCTCAATTCTGTAAATTGCACTTAATAGTACATATAAAGCGGACAAAATTGACATGTCACACATGATTCTAAAGAAAAAAATTTAGCAATATGGAAATAGAGCTTCCGCAGAACCCTTCTACACAACGTAACGGCTTCATGTAAGACATAATCGACATAACGAATTTGTGCGCTTTGAACGATCTAATGGATGCCGTTTAGAGAACCGCGATATCTATTTTTGATGTAGAGCTATTGGTGCGTAAATGTCCTGCTTCTATTTTTTTTCGAGCTTTCGAATTTTTGAAAAACATTTTTCAACGAAATTAGGCCCTAAATCGAAATTCCGCTTCCAACAGTCACTAGAATTTAGCTTCCTCTTTCAAATGCAACAAATTTAATTAAACTCTGCCCAAGGGTTATCTCAGAAAAGTGTTCTTGCGTTTTAGATATATTTGAATAGGCCGCGTCGGAGTTTGGCCCGAGCTAAAGGTTCCTTTTAACGTTGTGACTCTCGAGGGATGCCGCGGTGGAAGGCGCCGGATCAGTTTTGACCGTCTGATGTTCCTCGACATGCAACTGCAGTACACTAGCGCATTCGCATTCCGGTTCCATCGGAATGCGACCGCCGCGGGCGGGAGTCGAACCCGTGACCTCGCGTTCAGCAGCGCAGTGTCACTGCCACCGAGATACTGCGGTGGGTCACACTCGTGAGATAGGACTAACTTGTACTGAAACCTAATTAGTAATTACCGTACACGGGAGAGATTACCGGGGCGCAAGCGTAAGTAGGTAGCCGGGTTGGCGGCGCCATCTTGTGCGCAGAGTTGAATCAGAGATTACACAAGGGTTATATTTTCAGTAACTGACTGCGTACAAGCTGATTTAAAGCGTCTGCAGCGATGCTAACCACAAGATCCCTTCACACATGCTTTCTAATACCTTCAGGGAGAACGGCCGTGCGACACAAGAACGTTTCACGTATTGTAGGACAAAGCGTCGGAGCATTTCGCAACTCAGCCTTGTTGCGGCCATAAATCGTGGGCAGAGCGAAACTCTCCTATTTGCTTCTTCGTAAAACTCACCTTCCACCACCAGCTCCGCGGTGTAGCTGCTGGATCCGTGGGCGTTGCTCACGGTGCAAGTGTAGTTGCCGAAGTGATCGGCGACCAGCTTGTCGAAGACCAGCGTGGCCATGTTCGCCGCGGCCCCCTTGACGTGCCTCGTGGCTTCGTCGACGACGGCGTGTCCGTTGTGCGTCCACCGGAAGTGGAACGGCTCCGTCCCGCCCGTCGCGAAGCAGGCTACGCTCGTCTTGTGGCCCAGCGCCGCGTTCTTCGAGAAGGCGAACGGCTGAATGTCCGGCTTGGCGTCGACGCTGCTCTGTGGCGGAGATTGCCTCGGAACTCGCCACTTCGCCGACGCGAGATGCGCGAGCGACGGCGAAGTCCTCGGCACCGCTCCGATGCGCAAGTCGTCGGTCCCTCCATCTTCCAGTGCACGAGCGTAGCAGCAAGACAGAGGCGCCAACAGGACGTAAAGTGTACTCGCGGGATAGGTTTTGGGAAACATCGCGACCGCTTCAGCCGCCGGTTATTGCCTTGCTCCGAGTTTTACGAGACAGTTTTGTGCACAGAAACGATTTTTTTTTCTCGCACAGTCGTGGAATAACGCTGACCCACGGAGAACTAGCGCCACACAGTGAGCATCACTCGAACTAGGAGTGCATACTTTTCCTTTCAAATAGTGGCGGTGAAGTCTATAGTGCCGAAATTATCGAGCGAATGTTCATGTGCCTTTCGACCTCGAGCTTCTAAAACGAGGGATAATTTTATTTTAGTTCATCATTTCTGAGTTAAAACTAGGATATCAGTTTATCTCTTCTCATTAATCATACACAACCGCCAGACACTACACCCTATATAGAACGCCACTGCCAGCCGCGGCGTTCTAACGGCGAACACCAAGTCGGTGGCGGAATGGCTTTCGAATTCTGATGTGGGCAGAATGCAGAACGCTTGTGTCCGTATAATTAAGTTTGCTTCAGTGAATCCGCGGTTGGCACAATTACCGGAAGCTTTCCATTAGCGCTTGCCTCACAGATGTTGCTTTCGGAGGTTAAGCTCAATAAATGAATTAATTCAAATAGGTAATCGAGTAGTCGTGTTTAACGTCCCGAAACTGCATAAATAGGTTACGAGGAACGCTGTAGTTTACAGGGCTCCGGATCAGTTTTGAGCACCCTGTGGCTCTTTAGTGCACATGAATCTGAATGTGCGAGAGTTGTTTGTATTTCGCCCTCATTTCGCCCGACGGGAATGATCGACACCCGCTACCTGATGCCCAGTAGCAGAATGCCAAAAACACAGCAAGGGGTAAATAAATAAATAAATAAATAAATAAATAAATAAATAAATAAATAAATAGAACAGGCAGATCAGTTCTGTGGAAGCCCGCTACAGGTAAAAGTTCGTGAAAGGAAATATTAGCATCCCATCCCACTTGTAGGACGAAGATACAAAGAAAAACCAAACGGGTTTCGCAGAGAATGTTTCCCTGGTAGCTTTCTGCTACAAGCCGGCGGTATAATGTTCCCTTTCGTAATGAATGAATCCAGTCAATCAACCAAACAGACTTACCGCATTACCGCAGATACACAACCCCTCGCAACCATACAAATATTCCAGCTCCTCACTCTGCCCGAATGGAAGCATTCAAAAGTATGACTTTCTGCGCACCACTGCAAGTTGCAATAATTTAGATCAATAAATTTGTACTACTTACTCAGTCAATTTGCAATACTACAAATTGTAATGAAGTTGCAATCATCTCATGTCCGCAGCATTTACTGAACAAGTATGAAACAATAAACGTCTCCCGAGCTCATGCGTTCAGGTAACTGGATCTTGCTTGTGCTCGAGCCGGTACGTTGTTGTGCTGCACGCCAGTGCAGTCAGTTCAAAGCACTTGCATTTAAGTTTAGTCGATCCGTCGATGGGCCAGCGGGTGCGTTGCGTGCGCTGGTTTTCGGAAGTGCGCGCCAAGGTCGCGACATCCTTCGTTCAGTGACGGATATTCGGAGCGCGCGCATCAATCGGAACGGCGAAATTTACGACGTTGTTGCCGAAATATTTGCAGAAAAAAAAGAGAGAGAAGACGCGATTTGTCGCTCACCCTTGACGACGAGTGTCGCGGTGAAGCTGTCCGACCCGGCCCCGTTGGACACCGTGCAGGTGTAGTTGCCGACGTCATCCGGAGCAACTTTCTGGATCGTGAGCGCCACGATTTTGTCGCTCACTGCTTCCACGTACTTGGACGCCGACGTCCTTAGACGTTCGCCGTTGAGCGACCATCGGAATTCGAAAGGTCCGTCGCCGCCGATGACGGCGCAGTTGACGACTGCTTCGGCACCGAGCGCTACGTTCTTGGAGAAGAAGAACGGGTGCACTTCCGGTGGTCCTGCGCAAGCATCGCTGTGAAGCCTACCTCCGCGTTTTCTTAAACCTTGGTGCGGAAGTGCGGATACTTTTAAAGCGTGATATTGTTTTATCATCCCAGAAAATTACAAGGAAATGGATCGTACCGTTGGCAGCTGCTACGGATGCAATTGTGAGTCCGATGAGGGGTACGAGCATCTTTGGACTTCTGTGTTGAGCGGAGCCTTGTGAGAGAGCACCGTCGATCTTCTTGCGTCCGCCGCTGTTGGAGTGAGAACAGCGCCGTGCCCTGTCGCAATCAGGCGAAAAAGTAGCTCTAGGGGCACGTGGGAAGCTAGCGCCACCTTTTGAACTGCACCGGAACTTCTTTCGGAAGTTTTCTCCTACTTCGGCGCCTGCTCGGTGACGTTTCGTTGCCTGTATTCCAAGTGAGCACATGTATTCCAAGTGGGCACAGGTCAACGTTTCCGCAATTCCTTAGGAATCTAAAATCGTTCCAGTCTTTGTCGTCTTCGTTCTTGCTGTGTCGCGAATCTCCTGGGTGTTTGTCCCGAACAGAAAAGGACACAGGAGTGATGATATAGCATGGCTGAAGTTGCCTAGTATGTTTCCTGCATAAGCATCTGCTACGCTCTAGTGAATTTGCCAACGGAGAGAGGCTTTATGGGTACTTCGTCATTAGCGATGTAGTGTGTGCGGGCGATCGTCCTTGGTCGAACGTTCCAATTACAACACGCCCTGGATGATTACCGCTCGACTAAGTCGGTGCCACTTCCTGAATGCTTACGTCCTTAGTCACGTGTTTTGTTCTGCAGTGAGTGGATATGCGAACGCGCTGTCGCTCATTTGGTTTAGATGCAGGATACAGATGCTTTATTATTTTATTGCCTTTGCTATAACCTAAAGAAAGAGCGAGATAGATGTTACGTGAGATAAAGTCCGGCAGGTTTGCATTTTTGGTAAATGTTAACCTGCTTAGTACATGTTATCTGAGCAAATAAAATTGGGTGCAATGTCAATTCCGTTTTAGTTGTCAGTTTCATGAAATGTGACAGACTCGAGGCATCTGTGAAGTGAAGATAGTCGCTGTAGCAAGCGCAAACATAACAAGGGCTCAGTGATCGTTGTGACTGCTTAATTTATGACAAACCACGATTCACCGCTGCCAACCTCCAAAGCCAATTTTCCTTAAGCTTCGAATGAAATCACTCCCTAGATTTCCTTACACGCGCAAAGTGTAGTTGTTAATTAGTTTGTCGATGAGATTTTTGTAAAGCTAAATTTTTGTATTATGAAAATAAACTTCAAATTTCATACTTACAGTTCACTTCTAAGCTCGTTTTAAACCGTCGTACAATGAAGTCACTGAACTCAACCTGAGATGATATAGCAGTGCAAGTTGTTATGCGAACAACACAGCCTCCTGTTTAGAGCCAGGACCTCACTGTCGTGCATTGCGCTAGGCGTACGTGACCGCTTACGCAGATTTGCCCGTGCTCCTTTGTTTGATGTTGCAGCCGGTTACAGATGAATTCATTCAGAATGCGCAGACATCGATAGCACAGCTAGAGGTACGAACGGCAGCACTTTGTTGAAGATCCCAACCAATCCGCACCCTGTCGTTGAATTTACGAGATGCGTTTATTGCGCTGTAGTACGATCAAAACTCGTTCTTCGCATGCCAATGCGACGGTAATTTGCGATGACTAAAATCAAAATATGCGATCCCGTGAGCAGTACCACTATTTCAATGTCTTAGCGCGAAGTTGTCCTGAAGAATGTTTAATATGCCTAGATCTAGGGAAATTTCCCTAGGGTTGGCACCTCTGCCGGGATTACCGGTAGCCGTGTTGCGGAGTTACTATCCCGCAATTAGACTGAGTCTTGAGTCATTCCGTTACAGTCAAGCGCCTCGACAGCGAACGCCTCTGTCACAACATGACCTTTATAACGAAGGAATAATTGTTTCCCAGTTCTGTTGTGAGCGGTGCGGCGCGCCACCTTATACAACGAAATGACGTGTATAACGAACGATTTCGGAGGCCCCAAGCACTTTGTCATGAAGATGTTCGACCTGTATTTGGAAGCGATGAATTCAACTGGAATGGTGATCATTTTTGCGAGGACAGAATATGGGAATGAAATTGGACCTATATTAATCTAAGTGGAGTCGAAATGTAGCGGCTTCATTTCCGTCGATGTTCTTTTACCCTGGAAGCACCGCGGGCGCCTACGGTTACGCAGAAGTGCTCAGACATTCCTGCCATGTTGTCTAGCGGAGCAAAACGTGTTGTGTGGGCTGATAGCTTGTGGTACGTTTCCAGAATGTATAAAATGGATTAGTAACGTTCGAACATTCATGAAATGCCAATTGACTCACACGTTCAACTTCATGAAACTGGAAAAAAAAAAAAAAATGTGTGCGCGCGCGCACCACACTGGTGCGACTCCGGGCAGCAGGTACTATAGTTATACAGAGTTCGAGGTGACGTGGAATGCAGGCAAGGAAAATTTTCGCAAAAACCAACAAGGGCTCGACAGAATAACGCCTTCCTTCCTTCATTATCCTTTGCTAACACCGAACTACGGGACCAAACATGCGAGTTACGGCGGGCACTTTGTTGGACCACATCCCCGAGCGATCACTTAAAAGAAACAGGAACTTTGAGCCTATCAAGTATATACAATACACATAAAAGAGATTAAGCGCACACTCAACGCTTACTTATTATTATTATTTTTCGTTAGAGCTCGTAAATGTCTAAAGCGGCTGGCCGGAGTTTAAAGTTCCGTCATGGTAAATTAGTGTAAAAGCAGTGCGCTTTCAAAACAATGATATATTGAATAACGTTGGTGTACTTATATTAAGGTGCACCTTAAAAGCCCTTAGTGGTCAAAATCATAATCATAATAAAATCGTAGTTTTTGAACGTAATACTCCATAACATAATTTAATTTTTCAAGGCAATTATCTCGCCTACATTTCGTCGCTGAAATACATTGAGAATTATTATTGTTCAAAGTGCGAGGTTGTCATGTTCTTTTTTTTAGTGTGCGTAAAACGCTGACACAGAGGTACATAATTAATCGCTTCGGCTTGGCTTCATAACGGAGTGCCGTACATTCTTTCAAGCGGTGCAACAGAGGCATCCGCAAGAGAATATCTCTGAAGAATGCGCCGACGTATGATAAAAAGCTAAATCTAGTGACTGCAAGAAGTGGAATTTTCTTTAGGCCGTCGACTTTATCTTTACCAAAAAAAAAAAAAAACAAGTCGGAAATTGTAAAATTTCAAAAAACGAAACTATGAAGTCTAGAACTCTATAACTCGGCGATGGAAAACAGTATCACAATTATGTTAACTGCACCTATCAATACATCTAAAGCGGACACCATTGATGTAATAAACACCGCTGTCAAATGTACCAATACTGTGTCTGTAGAACTTTTGCCAGATCCTTGTAAACATCGCAACAAATTCGCTTAACATGTTAATATACATATCAAGCTTGTCTGCTTTAGATTCTCTAACGGTTGCATTTTACAGAACAGCGATATCTATTTTCAATGAGAGGGCCAAATTTGTAAACTTCAGGCTTACATTTTCTCTTTAACTTACCAATTTTAAAAATTGTCTGTAACAAGTTGCAGCCTCTAAATCAAAATTCTGCTTCCTACAGTCTCTCAAATGCAATAAATTTCATTCAAACAGGTCTAACGGACGCCTTATAAGAGCATTTCTGTGTTTTACATGTAAAATTATGTCGTTTTTTGATCCCACTGTTTCTTTCAACGTTCCTTTATAATGTCACTGTGTTCTTTTGACTTGTATTTTGTAACGTTGTGCGCGCATCAAGTGCTGTTCAACGCGTTCTTCCACACAAGCTATGTGCGTAAGCGGCGTACAAAACTATAACCATGTACTACGTGTTCATGAGGCAAGGAGCAGCCCGCACTGTATTTGTGCGCCAACGTCTCCTTCCGTCAATATCAAGGAAATTCATATTAAACGTTAGAAACAGCACGGTTCCCTACCGTCCACGAGGAGAGGCGCTGTCGCGCTGTCACTGCCGAAGTCGTTGCTGACCGTGCACGTATAGTTTCCCACGTCCGCGGCGCCGACCCTCTCGATCGTCATCACGGCCACGTTGTCGACAATGACGCGCGAATACTTGGTCTTGCTGCTGACCATCGGCCTGCCATCCTTCGTCCAGACGAACTGGAAAGGCTTACGCCCGAACGCAGCAGCGCACGTGACCGTCACCTCCTCGCCTAGGTTCACGATTTCGGGGAAGGCGAGAGGCTGGATCCGGGGCTTATCTGTCGCAAATGAAGCCGGCATTTAGCTTTGCGTTTGCCCATTACTGACGCAATCTCGCGTACCTGAACATAGAAGAAAAATGCTGGAATGCATTACCCGAAGAAGCCTGGACGACACGAAGAAGGCCGATGAGCACGGTCAGAAGTAAAGCCCACGCTTCTGTGCCAGCAGGTGCCATTTGTCGGAGACCCAAGGAACCAGCGATGGGAGTTCCGAGTAGCCACTGCGTCTCTTCTAGCACTGCTGACGTTTGAAGTCCTGTGACCGATTCCGTCCGTTTTTGCTAGGTCACACCAAGCCTTCCGCGTTCACGGACGCGTAGCGCCACCTGGCAGTGGCTGCACTAACTAAAACTACCATGCTCGGAAAGCGCGAAAACTCGCCTCGTGTATACTGTGGGATCGCTTCAGATGTTTAATAAACAGGTGGAAAGGACAGTCCTCGCAAAGCGTTGTCACTGCAGTCGTTGTTGGCAGTTCAGACATCGTATGTTCTCTTCCTCGGCAAGCCCCGTAGCGGGGCGCGTTTTCTTGTTTCACACACGCACTTTCTTCACATTCTGCTTCACCAGAAAGACTGTGCTGCTTCAAGTTATGGTGTTTTACGTGTCAGAACCACGACATGATTATGAGGCATGCCGTAATGGGGGACTCCGGATCAATTTCAACCACCTGGGGTTCGTTAACGCACACCCAATGCACGGTACACGGGAGCTTTTCTTTTTTGTTTTGCATTTAGCCCCCATCGAAATGCAGCGGCCGGGATTTGATCCCGCGTCCTCGGGCTTAGCAGCGCAAGAGACTGTGCGCTTTAATAAATGAATTTGGCAGCGCTCTGAAAGAACCATGCTATCCGCAGTGTAACGCTGAACAAAACAGTTTCCTTAAGGCGCGCTCACACTAGCGGGAGACTTCCCGCAGCGGCACAGCGTCAACGTCGCCGCTGCGTCGCAGCTCCTCCGAATGACGCTCACACTGCGCGCGTTTTCTCGCTGCGGTTGTCTTGGAATGTAGAGAGAGGAGGCGTTGAGGGAGGACCCTAACGAGCAGAGAGAGAAGGGGACAGTCACGTGACACCAGAGAAGACTGGAAAGCGCGCTCTTTTCCCGCGTCGTCGTCTTGATCGTCTGCTAGCTCTCCTCCCGTCGCTCTTTTTGCGACGAGGATGGCTGGTTCGAACGATGATCTGTTGGCTACGGTAAACCTACTTATACTTGCTTGTTCGCTGCTTCTGCACCGTCGCCTCAAGTCGCACATTCATGCTGGCAAAGCAACCGCCGAGTGTCCCGCAGCACGCTCCCAGCCTCCGCCGACGGGGTCACTGAACTGGGACCGACGTCACGGTTCACGGTCGGCCCCCATTGGCTGTTCTCGTCAGCGGCGCGGGAAAAATAGGTACCGGACCCATCGCTCTGCGGGACGGCACAGCAGCCTGTCTGCGGGAGAAAAACCGGTTTGTGCGAGAAGCGGCGCGCGGAAAACGTTCTGCGTTGCGCGTTTTCCCGCCACTGTGAACGCGCCTTTACAGGTCACCGAGGCCATAAATAGCATTTGGGCAACCTTTCAGAGAGGTCACCAACTATAATCAGTGATGTCTCAACTGCAGCGGAATGTTCAGATGTTCGTCTTGAGCGGCACACTCATGGTGTCCGCGGCAAAGTCATGCTGCTTCCGGGATCATTTGCCGCTTACAGACAACTAAGACTGATAACTGACCTCTGTAATGATGTTGCATTAAATGACAGATTAGAAGAGTATAACGCAAGTGCCTGTAATGTAGTTCAGAGATAAATCTGCAAGCAGTCTGTGGTATGTCTGCTCTAGGTGCCTGAGTACTAAGAAGTAATCAAACGTCAATGTCCACAAACCTGTACAGTGCCCAAACAGGACAAGGGCATTATATATATTTAGATAATGCGTCCGCTGAATATTATAACTTATATTTTTTTGCAATGACAAAGCAGTGTTGGGCTGGCGCCAGTGCTATTTATTCAGGGAATCTTTAGTATGCCTCGTTTAGGGAAATGTGCACGAATATAGGGAAATTCCGCGCTAAGGCATTGCAGCAGTGCAACTGCCGACGTGGCGGCGTGTTCTGATTGCAGTCACCACAAATTACCGTCGCATTAGCATGCGAAATAGGACTTTTGACGATACTGCAACGCACTAAAAGCACCTTGCCAAGTAAAAGACAATATGTGCATGCCATGGACTCTTTAACGTAGTGTGGCTACTTCAATTTCGCCGTTCATACCTCTAGTATTGCTATCGATTGATATGCACTTTTGAGTGAAATACCTATGAGCAACCACCAAAACAAACGTAAGTCGCACTACCAAACAAAGCAGCACGGTGAGATCTGGGCGCAAGGCGGACACACATGCCTATAGCGCCGAACTCGACAATATGGTCGTTATGCTAAGCAACCGACTATGCATGCAAATACCGTCCCAGTGTTTGCCTGCTTCGCTTCAAATGACGTGTAAGCGTAAGGGTGCGGTTGCTGCGTAAGTACACGTCATGCAATTTTTTGTTTTCATTCACATCATTTACACTGGCCTGATGGAGCGGGACACTGTTTCGACAATGTTGCATTCTGCCAATCTTCCTTACAGTTTGAATAAAATTACATGTGATCTTGCTACTTTGCTCTACGTGAGAAGCAAGTTTGAACAAGAAAAACATACGTGCTCACGTCTTCTTCTCTTGACATGGGAGCTTCAAGCTGAAGGCTGTATTGTTTACATAAACATTATACTGCGATGTCATTTCGGCTAGAATCGCGTGACTAGATTAAAACGAGCTTAGCAATAAGTTAGAACTCTACAATTTTCAGTTTAATTCCCTAACGAACAAAAAATTACTTTAGAGAATTCATATCGACGAACAGAACCACATTTTGCTAAATCTAAAGAACTTTTTTTTAATCGAATTTAGGGGAATTTAGGGTTGGCAGCACTGGCTAGTGCCCAGTATTAACATATGGAGCAGATAAAGTCGCTGCAAATCTTAACGGAGAAAAATGACGAAGTCGCCCAGACACAGGAACAGTGCTGCGTTTCCTGATCACGTCGACGTCTCGTATCTACGTAACCTCTGTGTAAGTCGGCGTCACCCTTGTGTAGAGCGCGGTAACGGCGGCCTCCACGGCGCTCAAGAGCCAGCCAGCAACGTCTAGCGGTAGTTGCTGGGCCCAACGGTGCTCAGCCGCTACCGTTTGACGTCGGGTCCGGCGGCTAGACGTCGCTGGCTGCCTCCGGAGGGCCCCGGAGGCAGCCAGCAGACGTAACCACAGCTCACGAGGTGCCCTTACCCTCTACGATGAGCGTCGACGAGTAGCTGGCGCTGCCGACGCCGTTGGCGACGGTGCACGTGTAGTTGCCCAGGTCCTCCGCGGTGATCGCCTCGATCGTCAGCGCGCCCACGTTGTCGGCGAAGTTCTGCACGTGCTTGCGAGAGTCGCCCACCACCGTTCGGTCTCCGTGCTTCCACTCGAAGCGGTAGGGCCCGGTCCCGCTCGAAACTACGCACGTAACCGTGGTCTTCTGTCCCAGCACGGCGTTCCTCGAAAACGAGAAAGGCATTATTTCTGGCCGGCCTGCGGGCAAAGCGAGCTATCTGTTGCGGTTTGCGCCAAGTTCAGCCTTGGTGGGATGCGAGCACGTGGGCGCTTACCTTCACGGCAGCAACAGATCGTGAACAGGGCTTGTGCGACGCACAGGACGAGTGCGACGTGTTGTGGGTTCATATTCGAAGCCGCTTGGCCTGCCTTCCGCTCTTGGGAGAACCCGACGAATGGCAGCGAACGCGGCGGCTGCAACGGCGAGCGCTTTGTATTTCGTCGACGGGAACGTTGCGCCACTTGGTGGCAGGCGAGAAAGTTAAGCGATTTTTCGCTGGTGCCCTTTGGAGAATGCTTCCGAGTGCCAAGTTTGACATTGCAGACACGTGCGAATCGATGCACCGGCAACATGACGTTCCAGTGTAGTTTTTATGAGGACGCTCTCATATTTTTGTTTGTTTGCTTGTTTTCCGAAGTTGACTTCTATTTCTTTCCAGCTTTCTTGTCTCTCAGATTTTGTTTAATTTATCCGTAGGTCTGTGGTTTAGTGCAGGAAACCAGTGAACGCAGAACGTCGCGGTGCGCTGGTGAAATTCCGAAGAACATGTCACAGGCTAGGGTCGAGGAGACTGGTTTCAACGGAAGAAACGTAACTTTCGGACAGTGATCGAGACTTGAACGTTAGCTAATAGAGAAACAGTGAATGTAATTATTCACGTCGCTGTTAACAGTCTGTTCTTGTAAAAAGAATAAAAGCCCGTGATAGTCGCTTGGTATAGGGTGTACAACTTATCACCGCCCATTTTGGGATGACCTTCGTGCTTTTCTTACTCGCATGGTCACTTGGTTGCTTACACCCCGGAATCGATTCGGGGTGTAAGCAATCACGTAGTTTTTGTTTATAATTTGCTCTAGTTTCCTTATACAAGAAACCGAAAAGTTTCTTCATTGCTTACACCGCGGAATTCATTCACAAGCAGCTTGTGAAAAAAGGCGAGTTTGAACGTTAAAGGTCCCATTCTTGCACAGTGTTGCGGCAGTTTATAAAATAATGCAGTCAACGTTTGCAACGCACTCCACTGTTCTGATTTCTGAGCCACATACACAGATTACTAGTATTAACCGGCAGCACAATTCAAAAACTCCCCCCTGAGGCGCGTATCGCTTCTTATATCACGTAGTTCATTTTCTGTTTCCGTTCAAGCAAGCAGTGGCATCGTCCACCGCATGCCACAACCAGGGACAGCCCGAAGCGGTGGCAAGAGGTATCGCAGCTTACCTCTCACGACGAGCGCAGCTGTGTAGCTGTCCTGGCCAGCCTCGTTGAACACGGTGCACGTGTAGTTTCCGGTGTCCTCAGCCGCTACTCTCTCCAGGGTCAGTGTCACAATGGTGTCCGTTATTGTCTTCGCGTACTTTGTCGGGGACGTCTGCAGGACCTGGTTGTTTTGAGTCCACGCAAACTTGAACGGCCCGTCGCCGCCGACAACTGCGCAGTTGGCGACGGCCTTCTGCCCGGGAAGGACATTCTTTGAGAAGGAGAAAGGCTGCACCTCCGGCGGTCCTGTAGGACAGATGCGACCCCGCTGTTTGCTTTAGGACATTGCATCCACCCATCTGAGCGAATGATCGAAATATAGGAATGCGAGTTTCGTCGGAGAACTTACGTTGCGTCTTTGCATGAACTGCAGCGAAGATGATGAAAAATATACGGTGATGCATTGCTTTGGTTGATCTTGTTTCAACAGAGCTCATAGACCAGCGCGGTAGAGCACGCCGGTGAAAATCCGGTTCCCTCAGAAATGACGTGCCTTCTTAAGCTCGGTCTGTGGCGCAAGACACAGGAGACCACTGGAGAGGAGCAAACGGTGCCGCTTCTATGCGACGGTGGACAGCTAGCGCCGTCTGGTAGGAAGACAGTAAACTCCTTGTAAAGCGCGGCAGCCTTCTGTGAAGGGGACGATGCCTGCCTCCTTAGCGAAGGCTTTTCTTAGGTCACGGGCCATTAGTTCGAATCAATCAATCAATCAATCACGTTGGTTGCAGTTTTCCGGAGTCCCGGAATGTAGAGTTCTTGCGAAGCCGTGTCAACGATTCTCGGAAATTATCCGCAAGACGAAAATGTGCCGTAATATATGATGGATATGAAAAACGAAAAGCTAGGTCTGCAGTAGGCCAACTTACGTAGTATAGGTATAGCGCTATTTAATGGTGCAAACGACTTACGTAAAACGTGGCACACGTACTGTGTGCGCTATCATCTCGTTGTGTACAGGTGTGGTTAGCTTTTAAAAAGCAACGCTTGTCTGCGGAAGCTTCTGCGGATCTGATATTTGCAGAAAAAGCCACATATTCATTTCTTAGCGCATTTTTCGGTTATGTAGCGCTTAACACGGAGATTCACGTATGTGACGCAGAAATTTGGTGCATAGTAATAACACTTATAACGCTTATAACACGTGATTTCTGTTCATGGTCGTTAACAATAATTGTTCCCGATGAAAAAATAAATAGAAAAAGAAAGAAAGGCGGCGAGTAGTATGGTAATTGGCGCGAAAAGATTTTTTTGCAGGCACACGGCTCGCGCGTACTGCATTGGTCTGTTGAGAGAAAAACCCAAGCATTCTAACTCCGCGTTTACTCAGCGACTATGACATATATTTTGCAGTTGAGCGCAGGATCATGGGACGCATCTGGTTTGCTGAAAATTTCTGGCACGCGTTACAGAATGAATCCCATGCAGGCAACGTAAGCCAGGGCATTGTCGCTACGACGGCGTCGCCCACTTGCAGAACGAAGTGGATTCAGCGAGCAAGTGTGCCCGCGGAAAAACTACCGATCGCAAAGAACCACTGCCAACAAACTAAGTTTGCCAGGGTCGTTTTCTCCGAGTACTGGGTCACATAGACAGCCCTGCTTTACTGCGAAAAATCGGGGAATTTCGAATGCGGATGCTCGAGAAGCAAAGGGTTGCCGAGTGATTCATCCCAGAGTATAGGTGTAGGACGATGCATGACTCGGTGAATTTCATTGAGCGTATTGCGGCCCGCGTTGCGTTCTCACCTTCGACGATCAGCGTCGCGGAAGCTGCGTCACTTCCGAAGTCGTTGGTGGCCGTGCACGTGTAGTTCCCCACGTCCTGAGCGGCCACTCGAAGGATGGTCAGGGTGACGAAGTTGTCCAATACGGCCTTCGTAAACTTTCGATCGCTGTTGGACATCGGTTTGTCGTCCTGAGTCCAGACTATGTGCAGGGGCTTGCTTCCTCGGGTGACGACGCAGGCCACGCTCGCCTCTTCGCCGAGGTCGACGTTCTGTGGGAAACTGAACGGCTGGACGTGCGGCAGGTCTGCATAACGGGGGTGTCCAGAATGGAGAAAAAACAGAAAAAAGTACTAGCATGGTGTAGAGCAGCCACACACTGGTTGCACTCGTTTCCTACTCTATACAGTAAAGGAGGTTTATAATCACCTGACGAAGCCGCCAGTGCCGCCATGCAGGCAGCGGAGATAACCGCGCAGCGCAGCATCACAGCTTCTGTAGGCATCGTCTTCTCCGTGCTCGTTGCGGTTTCGTGAAGACTCCTGCAGACCGCTTTGCTGGTTGACGACGCCTTTCTACACTGATTTCGCGCTGGCGGTGCGTTTCTTCTGGCGTATCGCGCTGCGCACAGACGTCTTGCAGTAAACTAGCGCCACGTTACGGATTCGGTGCGAACTACGTGCGCGGCATGGTTGACTGTTGCCCGCGAGGTGGTGCGAAAGTGTTAGTACGGTGACGCCATTAGCTGGGCTGCTGTTGGTCTATTTTAGCGTCGACATGACGACAGCATTGCTTAGAGATCGAACGGCAGTGATAGGAGCAGGAGTGTTGGCGGGCGTGGAACTATGAACTTGATGAGTGCGATCACAATTGAAGTTCGCGGAAGTCAAAATATATAAGTAGGTATCGCGTTACGTAGGGGTGATGTAGCACAATGAGCAGGATCGTTCAATGTCGTCGTAAGACACCAAAGAGCGTTGCTATAACGAACATCGCGACAGATAATAGCAGAATTTGTTTTCTTTTTTTGTATGAAGCGAAAATGATTTCTACATTGTACATTGTATATACGTATGAGAAAAGCTCAAAAAGCTGCAAAATCTGTTCACGCCATCGTATCTTATCCTTCTTCTTCTTCTTCTTCTTCTTCTTATTATTATTATTATTATTATTATTATTATTATTATTATTATTCACAAGTTCTTACGTCCTCCAGAGCTATATATTTCACGATTGAGCATATGGCGTGCTGAAAAACGCAATCGGAACATCAACGAAGGACTTCATTGCAGAAAACATACAATTGAAGATTATAGTCTATACGTACAAAAGAATTAAAAAAAAAATCTAAGTAAAGGATAAAAATATATAAGATCCAAATTAAAGGACATTCATATATATAATTTGTTGTCTATTCGAGCGAAGAGCCTTCGAGGTCATTTCCAGTCTTAATAACTGTATGGGGAAAACGGAAATTCAAGACAGGCTAGCGTAGATTTCAGGGGTGGTGGGTAAGGGAGTGATTTCGTCGGGTGCGCTGGCAAAAGGGTTCAGTAAAAATAACGGGCTAGAACAGTTCCGTGAAATATAACATCACAAGTGAGCATACGTCTACAGGCCAGCACTTCGAAGTAAAGGGCATTTACTCTCAGACATGGGGAGGAATAACGCTCATAACGACTAGAAATCAACATATTAGCATTATACCGCAATGACTCGAGGTTAGTCATTTCCGCGAGATAATAAATGCGGTGATCAGACAACCGATGGACGACGCTCTGCTAGTTTTCAAATGAATTGTCGACTTGGAGTGCGCAACTGTAGATCATTCGCCGTGCTACTTACGGCCGGTTAGTTCGCAGCCTTAATCGAGGTCGGCGAAAGAACCGGCCCTGCTCGCTACTTTAGCGACGCGCGTTTTTTGCCGAGTCTCTAGGCGACCGCTTGCTCGGTGAAGCATACTGCGGGACGGTAACAAAACGT
Organism: Dermacentor andersoni; assembly: GCF_023375885.2. Lineage (NCBI taxonomy): Eukaryota > Metazoa > Arthropoda > Arachnida > Ixodida > Ixodidae > Dermacentor > Dermacentor andersoni. The sequence goes on along the minus strand of NC_092822.1, from coordinate 85,036,591 downwards.
GCTTTCCGCGACGCGTCCGCCGCGCCCCCTACCTTCTACGACGAGGGGCGCCGTGAAGGTGTCGCTGCCCGCCGCGTTGGACACGACGCACGTGTAGTTGCCGAGGTCTTCCGGCGACAGCCTCTCGATGGACATCGTCGAGACCCTCTCGCTGAGCTTCTTCGCGTAGCGCGACGCGGTGTCTGGCACGGCGCGGCCGTCGTGGCGCCACTGGAAGTCGAGGGGCGCCGTCCCGCTCTGCGCGACGCAGGTGACGATGGTCTTCTGTCCCAGGGCGACGTTCTTGGGAAACGAGTACGGCATGATGATCGGCGTCTCGTGGGCGGCTGAGTAAAAAGCAAGCGATCGGATGACTCGGTGAAATTTTTTGACCTATGTCCCCAGGGAAAAGCTTGCGCTTTCCGCGTTTTGGAAAGCGGTCGCTGGCTTACCTGCGTGGCTGGCGCTTAGGAGAACGGTTTGTAGCATCGCGAACCAAGGGCGCGCGAGTAGGCGGTAAATTATGAAACCTTTGTTTGCAGCGTTCACAACTTCTCTTCGCTTGCGACGACCCCAGACACTCACTGCCCCTGTAGCCATGATGCGATGCGACTCACTGCGGTACTGCGTCTTGCGGTACGAAGTTCCGAGCGAGTGGAGGCAACTCTCACCGGCACAAAGAATGAGCGAAAAAGGACGAACGACTACGCTGCGGCGGTGCCTCGTACGGTAGATGGACAGGCAGCGCCACATGGCGGCATCGCGTGAAACTGCGGCGCGTCTGGTGGATGGAGAAACGATGTGGACGGTGGGATACAGGAGGCGTCGCGAGGGCTTATGCGAAGTGAAAACAAATACGTAGGGATTAGCAACCCTGAAACACCGTCAAATTTGTGGCGCTTGGACATCCCTCTCAGCGTGCCGTACATTGCCGGGGAAAATTCGCCTGCAACTGGAATCCTGAAGTGAGGTATCGGTCGCCCACCGGCTTAGATTTTATTTCGTCTCTTCTTCATATGCTCTGCACCTTGCACCTTCTTTCCTGATGTCATGAGGTAGCCGACTGAAATGTGTCCTGGCTATTACCCATTCCACCCCGCTAACGCCCACACAGGCCACCCCCACCCCGCTTTTCAAAATTTTGTTCTTTGTCTGGACCTTATAAGTTCAATATAGCTTGGCTATAATTTAAATGAAAATATTAAGGTAAGCATAAGTTGTATATAGTTCATCGTGAAGATATTTCTTCCTTTTTTATTCTCTTGGTTGAGTTAGAAATAGCGCGTAGGAGTATGTGAACACGATCACGACTCGCCACATATTGTATGACTAGGTAACTTACCTTCTTAGCGCGTATGTTTGGTAACGTTGCTCGCATCTGTAGCGCGTGTTAACGCTGTCATCGTTTCGCATTTGTGCCCGATATCCGACACGCGTTCGCCTCCTCACCTTCGGTGAATAACTCCGCCACGTAACTGTCCCTGCCCGCGGCGTTGGTGACGGCGCACGTGTAGTTTCCGATGTCACCGGCGTCCACTCGCTCGATGGTCAGTGTCGCTATGTTGTCCGACACGATCCTCACGTACTTGGCCGAGCCTCCCCGGACAGGCTTTCCGTCTTGCTGCCACGAAAACTCGAAGGGTGCTTCGCCACTCGACACCATGCACGCGACGCTGGTCTTCATTCCCAAGCGCACGTTCGGTGGAAACGAGAACGGCTGGATTTGCGGGGCGTCTGCGTTTGAACGAGTACCGGCTAGTGTTAACTAGTTCACCGCTATTAAAGAGTTTTAGCTTGCCCCCGAATACATGGTTATTGGAGACGTGAACTGCGGTAACAGCGCTGGTATAGCGACATTTTATGACGCTTTGCCCTCCTACAGTGCGGGAGACACGCTTTTTGTGTTACGCTGGTGTTCTTTTCGAAGAAAAGCACAATAAAGAAGAATGAAAGAACGGCAACTTGTTAACGATGACATAAATGCAGACACTTCACGCCAACAGATCAGCATCATTGTTTACTGAAATGATTCTTTTGTCTCCTCTCGTTGAACTCTGCTCCAACAGGTGGCGGTACCAATACGGCAGCTTGCGTTTACGTCTCCGGTAACGCGGTATTTCGCACGGGGCGATACGTTTGTGGACAAGCCAAAACTCCTCGTCGACGCTTATCAAACGTGCGTATCTGCCGACTCACCGTAGGGCGATGCACTAACGGATACGTCGATGAATGTTTGAAGCAGCACAATGGCGATGATCTCCGCTGCGGTAGACATCATTTCTTCCCGACGTTGCTCGGATGAGAGCTGAGCAAAGGTAGCCTTCGGCTGAGCCTCGTCAGGCGTACAGAGCCCTCCTTGCAGAGGAAAATCGCTGCTGTCGTTTTCTTCACGAGAACGAGCACGGACTTGTCGCGCGACTTCGTGGTAGGAAAGCGAAATAGCTGCTGTTTAGCGGCGCGTTGTTTTTCGACGCCGCGTTTCGTTCTCCTTGGTGCGCACCCCCCCCCCCCCCCCACCCCCTCGTGTAGTTTTGAGAGTTCTCCATGACCGGATGTATCGGTTGGTCTTTTTTAAAAAATAACATATAATTGGTGTAAATAAATACTCGCTCAGCTTATTTACCGCTGGCAATGAGACTATTAAATTCAATTGTCATTCGCGATGCATCAACGTCAGCACACGCGATTGTGTGCCTGTAGAGGATACTTCGCCACACATACATCTATAGTGTGGGGCTGCTGTAGTCGCAGGGGCTGGCGTCACTGTCGACGAGCGTTGTCTATAGTCTTGTTGGAATGGCATCCCTGCTAGGGAACCGTAGAGCAAGTTTTTAAAGCACGTTTGTGTAAATTATGCCCGTTTTGCGTAGTTCGGATGAACTGTAATCACGCAGGACCTTCTTCCGATGTTGCTATTCTAACCGTTTGAAGAACGCATTATTCATTGTTCTATAAGATTGCGTGAGAGGTGTCGGTTGTCTTTGCTACTTGAAACAAGCAGGGAAACGCAGAGCCTCATATACGTAGTTGGCTTTGCAGTATTTTTTTCTAGCGTTTTTGTAATTTGCAAATGGTACACGGATAAAATGAGAAGCGGTAAAGAAATCTTGATTGACAGATTACGATTCTGGGTTGGCAAATAGACGAGTCTTTCTACTGAGCCAGTTATTTGTTTCATTGAGTGGTGCAAGCAAATCGACACGGAAACTAAACGAGTGGTGACAATACAGGACCCATTTTACCAACAACGTGATAGGTTGTGAGACTATTTAGCCGGAACATAATAGGTTCGTTTAATTGAAAAAAATACATTGCATTCTAAGGTAAACTGGAAATTCCCAGCTGCCGTATTTTGGAGACCCGTGCCGCCCATCAATGAGGAAAAGACAAGCAGCAAGTGAAGCGTAACGTCACAACGGCGCTGCCCCGGTTATGGCGCGTAATTAAAAAGAAAAAGAAAAACGAAAGCGTGGCCTTCATGATAGTTTTATTGCCGTTGCAGTTATAGGGACGCTCGAGGCGCGTTTCGTCAGTCGCCATTATCGTGTTGTCCTGCTATCGACTGAGCATGCGCGGTCCGCGCGTAGGTGTTTCGAAAGGCTACATAGAGGCGAAGTGCGTTTGACTCTGAAAAGTGACGACGCCAAGTGGGTGACGTTCCGCTCAGTCGGCTTCCACTGTTGGCGCGGGCGTTGTGTGTAGACCCGATAGCGTTGCTGTTGAGCGGCTGTGTGCTGAACAGGAACGAACAAAGCTAAATTTATGTAATATTTTCTTTGTACCAAGGCCGACAGCCTTCCTACCGTGTTATCTCGTCCACCATCTACACTCGATCTCGCAAGTGGCGTGCAGCACTGCCGAAGGTACGAGGTGCACACAGGCAATATCTTTGCGCGGCAGAATATAGTGCCAGGCTTAACTGTCTCATTACTGGGGGCAGTAGAGAGATTTGTTTCTACTTAACACATGATACGTCACAGCGATACGTAAGGCGCTAGGCCCTTTGTGCATGGACGTCGTGTACCGCAAGTCACTGTGGCTCTTACCACCGGTAACTTTCATTGCCGCCCTAACCACGGTTATACGCAGCAACACGGCAGCGCCACATGCAGCCCAGAGCGCCCGCTTCGATCCTAATTCGCGCTTGTTACTGGCTCTCCGCCCTAGTAACAACAAATAGATAATAAAATCCATCATCGCTTAGTCCCATCTCACGCTGAGGAAAACGCATCAGCTATGTTTTGTCGTTATTACTGAGATCAGCTGTTTGTTTTGACGCTGCTAGGACTACAGAGGCAGCGCCGATCAGTAAAAGTGGTTTGATTTCCGTTTAGCAGATGGCGCCGCAACACTAGCGCTGGTGATGCGTTGACTATGCGGGAGGCTGCGAACGCCTAATTGTTCACTGCATCATTAATTTAAAAATTGGAGGACGCTTAAGCTTCGCCTTCAAGAGTGAAACGCGACAGCGTTCCCGTCGACCCGCCAAGGGGTGTAAGACAATGCGCTACGGCGCAGCGATCACTTACGAGGCGCCCCGCATCGGACTTTGCACCCACCAATCACGCGGTGAGCGTCGAGCAACGCAGCGTTCGGCGCGGCAACGAAACGTGCGCCTGAGCAAGCGGAACGAACCAAAGAACTCGGTGTCTCGGAGGGGGAAACGATCTACGCCAGCCAAACGTCGTGATCGGCACAGGCAGAGAGATATATAGATAGTGATCTAAAGAAAGAAAGGACGCTTGATTCTGCAACCCGTGAGAGAGCACGGCGAAGCGTCGTCAGGGGAGAGGGAGTCGGGGCCGCGACGCGCCTCGCACCGGTCCCCGCACAGCCCCAATGCGCGCGTGGCGCGCCACCTGTCGGGGCAGCGCCGTACATTGAGAAGAGAGGATCTTCTGTGTTTGCCGCAAGATTGCTCTGTGTGTGCGGAAAGCGCAGAAGAAATGTAGCGGAAACGTACTTCGCTACTCGTGTAACTGAAACTTCTGTAAGTTACATGCTCATAATTACCGATATACACCGCAGTATAACTTTCTACGGCACGTTTCTAAGACAACACCGCATTCACTAGAGGCGCTTTTGTACCGCTTTGAAGCATCGAACTGGCTGAGTGGTAGCGTCTCCGCCTCACACTACGGAGACCCTGGTTCGATTCCCACGCAGCCCATGTTGCAAGTTGTTTTTATTTATGAATTGCCTGCGGGGATTTTTCGCTCATGGCCAACGCCGCGGACGCCGACACCGACGACACCGGCTTTTCTGCGACACGAGCTCCTTAACGCTGTCGCGCTAATACTCCGCTCTAGTATGGTACGTGATGGCGGCGGCGAGCAAACGCCGAATAGACGCCGAGCAAACCGTACGCGCGGCGCGTGCGAATTTATCAGGGCGTTCGCTCTTACAGAAACTGGCTAATGAGGCTGCATTGAACTGCTCAGAAAGGGTACCGATGATGCGAAGCCCCGCTGTGGCATTAGTTGCAGCCTATAGTTGCAACACAAAAACGTTTGATGCATCACTCCAGCAACAGTGGAGGATCTATCGAAAGGACGCCAAGCAGACGCCGAGCAGACGGTGCCGCGCGGATGAACACATCTTCAGCGGCGTTCAGCCTTGGTCAAGGATCCCTGCAGCTTCCTCAGTGCTGTAAGGAACTACCGAGATGGAGTATAGGTGTGACGCCTGTAAATGCGCTAGCACGCTCATCTCGCCAGCGTTCTCAGACTCCCTCACCGCAGCGTTAAACCTTGCTATCCCTTCAAATGGTGATTCGCCCTCGCGCGAAGCTGACGTTGTTTTTAAGAAGGCGCTAGTTTACGAGCAGAAGCGTTGCGTAATAATATATGAAGGGGCACACTGTTAATCCAAGCGGACCGAGAAAAGAAGTTGATGATACCCGGAGTGCTTGGCCTAGCGTCAGGCCTGTCATGGTACTCCACGTCAGAAAGTGGGAGGTGAAAGAAAAAGAGTGAAAGGGAGTAAGATAAAAATAACAGAAGCACGCACAAATACAAAAATTATTTAAAGAGGCTTATTGTTGCTTTCATGGCAGGAATACTATAAGGGCTTTTGTAGGCCGCAGTGCTGACATTGCGAACACAGCCACGGTCCAAGAAGGTCGCGCAGCTGAAGCTGCGTGTCGTGTTACGTGCTTAAAGCGTTCCTGAAAGCAGCCCTTGAGGTTCGAAAGCGACTGCAAGTGAAATGATCTATGCCCTCGTCGACAACGTATAGGTGGGACTCAACTACGTGATGGACAAATGGATTTCGAATTAAGCGGATTTCGTATTTCTCTTAGCTACTGTTGGAGAGGCACCTCCACTGTCGCAGTTGCGCGGGGAGCGGCGAGAAAATTCGAAAGATACGTTTTTTTTTTTTTTTCTGCGACTAGAGAATAAACACAGCAACATAGTTTTTAGCCGCAGCCGTGTCCAGATATCGGCGTATACGTTGCGGTGGCGGCTTACCCTCGACGTAGAGCGCAGCTGTGTGGCTTCCGGTTCCGGCTCCGTTGGAGACGACGCACGTGTAGTTCCCCAGGTCCCCCGCTGTCACGCTCTCGATGGTCATCACTGATATGTCGTCCGTAACCGTCTTGACAGCAGTTCCGCGTCCCCGGTTATCGAGCGGCTTTCCGTCGTGCAGCCACGAGAAGCGGAAGGGGCCCCGACCGCTGGACAGGGCGCAGGTCACGGACGTTTTCTTTCCCATCACGGCGTTCCTCGAAAACGAGAACGGCATCACCTCCGGAATTCCTAAAAGTCCGGAACAGTGGCGTCATTCTTTCTTTCTTTTTTTTGTTTTTTGTTACCTCGAATGACTGCATTGGCCTCGAGTGGACGCGTCGCTAAGCATCGCAGCCGCTTACCGTTATCCTGAGGCGCAGCAAGTTCAGGAAAGGTCAGTAGCGAAGCTGTAGTCAGAAGAAGCCAGACGTGCATGTTGAACGGTGCCGAAGCAGGCTATGAGCTCACAGAGCCCGCGGAGCTATTGAAGAAAGGAAACCGTAGCGAGTAGTGGACAACTAGCGCCGCACGACGGCTGCAGCTGCAACTTTGCGTCGCGGTTGCGGACGAAAGCGGTGAGCGATGAGTGGTCTTCGCGCCCGATGGAGCCGCCGATATAAGAGAAAAATGACCAGGTTTCAGTCAGTGGAAATGTACAAAAGCAACGCTAGATCGGTTTATAGTGATAAAGCATTCTACCAATACTGAATTGCAGTTGATTGGACGGAATAGCGTTCATTACTGGTAGTTAGAGTAGGAAGCCAAGCTTTCCTTTTCTGAATTTTGTGCCGATACGTCAGCTTCACGTGATGAATTTCAAGGTACATATTCTAATATTCTCGTAATGAAGCCGTTCTGGTAGACGGAGACTGCGCCATAGTGGCTAGGCTTAGTTCTTGATTCCTTCTGAATTAAATTTGTAGCGGGCTACTTACCGATAAACTATCAACTGACCTGAGCAGACGTTGCCAAAATGCACGTAGTCGTGACCAACTGGGTCTGGGAGCTTCAGTGCAGCGTGGCCACGAGTATGTCGTTTTTTTTTCTTTCATGGCTTAGCGAGCCTCCATCTCACTTTACGCCTCATTTCACCAAAGCAACCTTGCTTCTTATTATTCGTTAGTGTCCGTTCAGCGCTATTATGATTGATGAAACACTCGGTCTGCTCTAGGTGCACTGTCGGGACCTACAGCTTTACTCATATGCTTACTTATATGCTTACATATAACTTACTGAAGGTTTTGGACCTACAGGTGTATCATGGGAGCATGCACTCCTACCTTGTGCATAATACATGTCAGGATTGGATGCGGAAGGTAACACGGGCGCCATGAGAAGCGCCGTAGAGGGGAGCGGTCCAGGTGGATGTCAGTAACGTCCGCTGAATGGGCGTCGATCTGGCAGCAGTCGCCGCGGCTGTGTGGTTGAAAGCGTTAAAGGTTGAGCTAGTCGGTATGAAAATGATGTTGTTGAGTACGGTCACCAATAGGTGTTCAACCCGCTACCTTCTTTTCAGCCGTAGCAAATGCTAGCGCAGGTATTGCGGTTGCAGGACCGCTTTACGTTTAGACGCGTGGTCCAGAAAAAGTTATGTAGACTATATTTAACGCAAAAGCAGAGACTCGGCAAACTTTCGGAGTTCTTCGTACACTGCCTTTGTCGACGCACTCAAGATCGTTCAATCCTAATGCGTTCTTCTGGACGCATTGACCACATATAGTACAGGTGACTTTACTGTCGAGACGACATTTAGCTGTGATCTGTAAAGCTCTCGGGACGCATACCATGTGGTTTGTGTCTCTCACGTTTTTTCGCGTGTAGAATCATCTGCAGGATAGACAAGGGCTGATTGTCATCAGCAGAAAGGAGAAACGGGCACTCTTTCAATTTACTGAGAGACTCTGCACAACGTAGTTCTGATCAACGTGGTTGACACTACGTTGACTGTAAAACGTAAGCGCAAGAAATTAGACGCAGCTAAATGAAGAAACATAAGGAACAGACGAAGCCGGACGCGACTTCTACTTCAATATATACTAGCCCAGTCTCTTAGCATGCCCCAACAAGTTGTCACTACTGCTCCGAAAAGGGCTCCTGACCTGCTTCGGGACGAACCCCTTTGGAAAAAAAAAAAAGGCGCATAGCTTCTTGCGAGGCAGGTGGCGTTAACAGACCAACTAGCCCTGCAGTCAATCCTTCTGACACCACGTGCTGGGAAAACGTTAACTGAGCCGCGCTTGCGGTTTGGATCCCAGAGCAAAGTGCCAGAGAAAGCGGGTCTCACCTTCGATATCCAAGGGCGCCGTGTAGCTGTCGGTACCGAACGCGTTGCTCACGCTGCACGTGTAGTTGCCGACGTCTTCGGCGCCCACGTTCTCGATCACTACCGTGGCGAGGTCTTCCGATTTGGTCCTCGCGTACTTCGAAGCGCTGTTCACGATCGGGAGCCCGTTGTGCTGCCACCGGAACTGGTACGGGCCCGTACCGCTGATCACGAGGCAGCCCACACTGGCCCGTTGGCCCATCGCGCTATTCTTGGAGAAGGCGAACGGTTGGATCTCTGGTGGGCTGGCGGAGTAACCCGCCGCCGCGTACCTGATTGTCCTCCGATGAACTTTGCCGCGGCTTTGATCGGTGTGGCCCATCTTTAGAGCGTGGTCTCGAGGTCGACTGGCGCACGAACCGAGGTGGAGCGCGAGACAAAGCGAGACGCTGAAGATGACGAAACGAGTTCCGGATCCCGGGGACGCCATGGTAGGACGAAAGAGCAAGGCGGGTGCCGGAGCGCAGCCGCTTCACTTTGCAGAGTAGATAACTCGCGCCGGGAAGTGGTGCGAACGTGCGAACGCGTGTGAACCAAAGTGGCTGTGCATGGACAGGTTGCGCCACGTAGCGGTGGAATCGTCAACTACGCTCGGAAGAATGTCGGCGCGAACGGCGTTTAGTCTTTGAACAACGACACTCACGTTTCATCATCGACGAGGTGGGAAAAGAGCGGGAAATGAGCATTAGCCACTGTAAGTACTGGCTGGCTACTGGGGTGAAGGGTTAAGGGAGAAAAGGTCATAGATGAAGAAAAACAAAACATTAAAACTAGACATTTAAATGAAGCACACTCTAACGCAATGCAACGAGTTACAACTTTCACGGTCGGTCACACCAACAAGTTCTGAAGTATAGTAGCGACGCGTCGAATGCGTTAAACGCATAAATCTTGGGTTCTGCATTTGACGAATGCACGCCGGAGATAAAGCTTGCGGAATGTCGGAATATTTTTTTCGTGAATTCTGCGATGTGATGTGAAGAGATGTTGTTTGTTTCCTTTTCCTGCAAAAGTTTTGCGGTCGCGCTCTCACTCTACATAAAATAGAGATGTCTAATTTCAAGGCTATCGATGTTTCTTGTTTGATTCTATTCGCGCCATTTTCGGATGCGATTTTGAACCGTGCGCCCTCTCCAACGGCAAGAATGACACAACAGGCTTGTGAGGACAAGGTAGGAGGTTCGAATCTCGGCCGCGTCTGCCGCTTTCACTCAGCGCCGGAGTGCAAAAGCGGCTCGTGTGCCCATCGAGCTAAGGAATCCGAAATGGCTGAAATCCGTCCCGAGTTTCTTTACGTCATTTCTCACGGGCCTCATGGTGAATTTGAAAGCTTAGTCCGAGTCATCATACTAACGAACAGGTTTCTTTGTTGCTTCGTTTCACTTTAAATATGACTGATAGGCATCAAGAGGGGATTGACCAAGATTGGGGCGGGTTTAGAAAGACAATTCGTGAAGTCTCGTGGTTGGTTTTCCTCCGTGACAAAACGCACTGGAATATATAGCTTGCCTTTTTTGGAAACACGTCAGCGGTTCTTTCAGCCGATAAATGTGTCACATTTATCGGTTACGTTTTGAGGTTACGAAATCTTCCCGTTACAAACACAACCAGGATGTGTGGTACGATCCGCAGCGAGAACGACTCGAAGAACGTGTGCTGGCCAATGCCGATAATGAAATGTATTAGAAGACAGTAGTACGTTCGTAGATACGCTTCGAAAAGATGGCTTTGTTTATTGTGTTGTCATTGGTTTTTAATTGAATTGGATGATGCTCGTGGTCTGTGACGCGACTGCGGCGACAGGATCAGTGCGGGATGACACCAGTACGTCTGGTGTCATCCTGTTTTCCGCGACGCTGTGGCGTCTTCGGCGCGGTGGGCTGAGGAGATGGTGCGAGTGTGAGTTGTCTATGCTAGAGTTGCTGTATGTACTCCCTACGAGGGGAGCCTATGCAGAAACCCTAGCTTATGCGGTCAGCTAGCGCCGTGCAGCGGCTGTCGGTAAAACCACGAATGGCTAACGGGTCGCTCCCTTCCTGGCGCGAAATCTTGACTTATTTTGCACGGTTTGAAAGAAGATGCGAGCCAAAGAAATTGTCGGGTCATCGTCCACCCTGACCTGGCACGCTGGATGAAAAGTAATGATATGGAAGTTGACTGTTCATCAGACACTATGTGGCGTCATGAGCGGAACGTTTTATAGATGAATTACACGATGTTTCTTTCTTTTGTTTTGTTTTTGGACTGCCGATCCAACTAATCCGCTCTGTTCACGCAAATTTGGTGGCAAGATTGAGCGCTTTCATGTATTACACTGTGAAATTTCCGATTTCCTGAGCATACTAACGAATAGGCAAAATGTGTACTCGCCGTTCGCGACGAGCAATTCCGAGTTTTATTTTTTCTTTCTTGGCGAGAGATGTATTTCGTCGACGTACGCCTGTGTGGCGATGTTTGTCTGCTCGATATACTGCGTAAATAGTATGCTCTGTATGTTCTGTAACTATTTTGCATACTTTACCTCATGAAATGTAGAAGTTCGACTGCTGTAGTAATTCGACGCTATATGTGAGAGTTAAAAAAAAAAAGAAACATAAGGCTGTGTCTTGCGCTTCTGAAGCGCAGTAAACCTTTACCGGGATTGCACAGCTGCACACAGGTTTAGAGGTGTGCGAATATTCGAAACTTCTGAATAACGAATCGAATAGTCCGCTATTAGTAAATTCGAATATTTCAAAACGCCGACTGCGCCCAAGTGAACATAAAATTGGATCAAAAGCAGGGTAGATCTGCAGTCCCGCAGGCATACTAGGCATCGCTCAGGTAACAATACACTACAAGCTATACCGCGACCATCCGCACTCTCTGAGGTGTTCTGTGCATGCGAAGAAACTACTTGTCTGCTTTCATTTGTGCTTTCAATAAACAACGCTTCATAACGTACTATGTAATGACAGAAACTTCCTAACTTTAATAATACTAAGATGGGAACATCGTTTTATATGAATTGTGGTAACGCCTGTTCATTATTCGAAAACTGTTCGAAAACTATTCGATATTCGATTCGATTCCATTATGGTACTGTTCGATTCGTATTCGATTCGGCCTGAAAAATCACTATTCGCGCACCCATACTAAGGTTTCAATGTTTGCTTTTTCACGAAAGAGTTTATATTCCCATTTCCTGCATTAACGTACATATAAATATATCACATAAGCTTTTTTATATCTTAACAACTTTCTTTCGTATTTTGTGTCGCACAGCTCTCGCAACAACATAACTTTTGTAGTGCGCTCCGTCGTCGAAACGCAATCGATTCTGTTTCAATACGTGACGCTTACGTATGATGCTTTTATTAGAGAGTTGCAGTTTAGGGGACGCAAGCGGCTTGCGTACGCAAGTACTAGGGGCGACGGTACAGCGCATGCGCAGACCGCTACGTCTACTTGCGTCCTTGGGGCGGCCGAAAACACGCTGCCCCTAAGCGGTCACGTTACCTATGTGACCCTCGCGATGTACGAGAACTTAAGATGAGCTAGCGGGTAGATAATCTGATAATTATTTCGCCAAGTGTCGACAGACATCGTTTTTATATATATCAGAGAGGTTTACTGTGTCCGGTATTCGGGTAGACGCAGGCGGACGGGGCGTTTGGGCGGGGGAGTAAACGGGAGCGGTCTGTATGGTGCATCCACCTGGTGGTGCAAAGCTCAAACGGACAAAAACAGCTAATATTGCTGTAACCAGGTCTATTCTACTTACCTACTGGTGTAAATTTTCGGCACTGGCGTAATCGTGTTGCTGCCGAAAATTTACACCCGCAACAGAGTAAAATACACTTGGTTACTGCAATATTAGCTGTTTTTGTCTGTTTGAGCTTTGCGCCACCAGGTGGCTGCACCATGCAGGACGCTCCAGTTTGCACCCAACCTGCTCCGCCTGCGTTTACCCGAATACCGAACACGCTAAACCTCTCTAATAACTGCTTTTAATAAGAATAGTTTTATGTGCTTAACTCCATATACTTGATTTTATGTTTTAAAAAATGATAACGCAGCAAAGATCAGACGTTGATGGCGCGGCGAGCGCATGCGACCTCTCTGCGGCTTGCGTTTGGGGCCGCTAGCCTATAGCGTGTTTCTGCTTGCGCACGCAAACTCAAACGCACCCAAGCGCTAGGGGCCCCAACGCCTTGCGTCCGCTAAACTAAAACTCTCTGTTTATAGTTGCTACGGACACGTTTCATGTCTCGCCTCACCTGCTCTAAGCCCCATGTGGGCGTTAAACGGCATCCAATAAAAAGAAATAACTGAATATTGATAGCTGCCGTGTGAACCTGACCTCTCGCGTCAAGGCAATGCCAGTTCTTTATCGTCCAAAGAAAAAAAAAGTTTGGGTCGCGACCAGACGACAATTTATGAGAAAATTGTCGTCCTTTTCTACCCACTCTGTCTTTGTCACGCTCGGTTGCGCGGTTTATAGAGTGTACGAATGCTATTTTACATCAAGCACAGCAACATGTCCGGACGCGACTGCAAGCATTGATTATATCAGTAATAGTTCATTTTGCTCTTTTGCAGGTAACTCAACTGTCTGCAGGAGCAACCAAAGCGCAGCGACAGCGTAACACCACTCGAACCGTAGAAACAGACGCCCGCCTAACGAAGGTGATCTCTTGTGAGTACGCGTAGTTACTCATTGTCTATTAAACGAATATAATCGCCCTGCTATAACTGTACTATGGAGCAAGAAGGAATATAAACAGCTTCCCGATTATATCGGAGGTCCAGCAATATCTTTAAAAACATTGTGATGCTGGAGTAACGTTTAACCAAGTGGTGTTGGCTGTGTGTGCCGCGAAACATAAGAAAAAAAGAAAGTAACTCAGCAGATTTGTGAAAAATCCCAGATCTCGTACACGAAGAAGAGCCTTAACTGACGGCGAGTTTCTAAGGGCTTCGCAAGGACTTTCCACATGTCATAGCTGGGACTTAGACAGTGCCTTGTGTAAAGCTTGGAATAAATGTCGGTTGTTTGATCTCAGAACTCATTGATAGAGAACGTAATTACTCTTTGAGACATATGAGGTAGGGGTGTACGAATAGCTATTTTTGAGACCGAATCGAATGTCAATCGAATGTGAATCCAATGTGAATCCAATGTGAATCGAATAGTGCCGAAAGCGAATAGAATATCGAATATTTTTCGAATAGTTCTCGAATAATGAATAGCCGTTTTACACTTAATTTAAAACGCTGTTCGCATCCGAATATTCTTAAAGCTAGGAAGTTTCTTTCATTACATTGTTCGTTACGAAGCGTTGTTTATTAAAGAAAAACCAACGGGGCATTCAGAGCAAACAAGTAGTTTCTTCGCGTGTTCAGGGCTCTTGAGAGAGTGCGGATGATCGCCGTACAGCCCGTGATATGGCTGCCTAAGTGACGTAGCCTGCTCGACTACGCAGGTTCTAATGTTGTATAACTATAGGGTGTCCCAGCTAACGTTAGCCAAGTAGTTCAAGAAGAAATAGATATTTAAAGACACGCTTCAAGATACGATATTAAGACGTACGGTGTTCGGTCGTTAGAGGTCCGACGACCGAACGCCGTAGGTCATGTAATTGAATCTTTCATTGTATGTTTTAAATATTCTTTTGTTTCTTCCTTTTATTTTTTTGTTTGTTTGAGTGATTGGCTAACGTTAGCTCGTACACGCAGTATACCATGTTTGCAGGGGTGAAATTTTACACTACTATTGCTCTAATTTAATGTTTCTTTATCGCAGCTGACGTTTCGAAATATCCGAGAAGTATTCGAAAAAATATTCGCATTTCCGAATAGGGACTGGTCGATACGAAGTCCGTATAGAATATGGCACTATTCGATTCGTTATTCGATTCTTCAGAATATTCACACACCACTAATACCAGTCAGTCTGGCTGCTTGTGCACCCGGCCTTCTCGCAAGAATAATCTACGCGGTTAGTAATGAATTACTGTGTGTATACTCTCGCACGCAATCGTTGTATATGTCACCGGTATGCACGCAATGTCTACTCAGTTCCTCCAGACATTTTAGCTCGATACGTCTCGTAGACCCGAGGCGAGAGAGGCGAACTTCAGTTGGGTAGGTCAGCCGGAATGACGTGTCGCTCGCTGGCCTGCGCTACTCCAGGCTGGGGAACATATACGGACGAACAGCTTTTTGGGCACACCGCTGCACTTTTGAATCTTCCGGACTGATTCAAAAAGGTGACAGTGTCCGCGAAATTGTGCGGAAAGCATCGAAAATAATTGTCAAAGTAAGCGAATTCGATTGTAAGCGATTGATTTTTGATTTCTACGCACTGCAGAAATCGAACGGGCAAGGTAGCGATACTGCCGAACTATATTGACGACGTCGATGATGGAGATTTGATGATGGCCGCGCAAATTATGGTCGACACGTTTTGGTAGGCCACGTCACGGCGTAACGTTGACGACGCAATAACGACAACATGACGGCGGCGCGCGACGACGGCGGCATGATAAAGAAAAAAAAAAAAGAAAAAGGCTGCGCATTGCTTCTTCGGAGTTTATTCATGACGTTTGTGCTGTTCGGATTTTTTCTTGCGATGGGGGTGTAACTACTGAATTAGTGATGATACGTGATGATAATTTTATGATCTTGGAACTAACGAGACAGACAGAGAATTTTGGATCGAGTCTTCTCCTTTCTCTTCGAACTTACGCTGCTGCTTGTGGCAATTGCCGATTTGATCAGTGTACACTTAGTACAGCTGAGCATGATCTCGCACATAACTACCGGGACACAGCAGATGAATGCGGTGGCGCTTAATGCCAATCGCATTGTTTGGTTGCAGTAGCGTCGAATCGCATTAACGTCGACGTTATCATCTAATAACGTTATCATCTTCCTCTTTCTGCGCGGCTTGCGGATGGAAGAGGCTGTGACCCAAATTGGTTTAGAACGCGGTTACCACAGCACAGTAGCAGCATCTATACTGTTCATTAGACAATGGGCAACCCTGTGGCCCAAGTTGACGGGAAAACGGTCAGATACGTCCTGGGAAGTGTGTGCGAAGCATCCCTAGAATGCCAATCGCGTTCAACAGCGTGGCAACGATGGCAAGACAATGGCTGCACACCCGCGCTTCTTTCTTCGCTCGTTCGGCCCACGGAGGCCCGCGATACTCCTGCGACCCATTCCCGTTAAAAGCATGCAGATCCCACGCAGTGTAAGAGTAGGTCTTAACGAAGCTGTGCCGAGCCGGCAAGACGGAACAAAGACACGCGCAGTGAATTTCGGTGCGAGTTCCCTTTCCTTTGGCCGAGATACTCGCCCGTCGGACCACGAACGTCCTCAATCAGCAGCCAGGGGGGGGGGGGGGGGGGGGAAAGAAAGAAGTGATAGATAGATAATTAGATAGATAGATAGATAGATAGATAGATAGATAGATAGATAGATAGATAGATAGATAGATAGATAGATAGATAGATAGATAGATAGAAAACTATACTCACCTTCAAAGAACTGGGTCCTAATTCACGAGGCTCTGCTTGCGTGAAGGCGTTTCCTATCTGGCCGGCGAATGTGCGCCACATTTGTGGGATAATTAGACGGTTACCGCGATGACAACCAATCGTCGACAGCAAAAACGACAGGACGTCGCGTTAAGAGACGCATATTCATCAGAATATTTTAGCACGACGTTATGATATTATACCGCCTGCCGCCGTGGGCGCGTTGCGCTGTAGGAGTAAAGAGGTAGCGCCGTAACGGTAAGACAACGTTAAAATACTCTAGTTATTTTCTCGCTGTCGTCTCGATGTTGTTTTCCACTTCCGTTACCAAGGGTGTCGTGGTTTCCCTAGGGCATAGCTTATAGTGCAAGTATTTTGTGCCGAACGAGCTTCCAGAAGCGCTTTGGCTCTGCATTACTAGAGCTTTTTCTTTTACTTGCTGGGACGTGTACTGTCGCACCCACGCCTAAGTTACCACATTTGCACCAACCGTCATCGTGCCTACGTGGACGGCGTGCTGTCATGGCCGCTTTACCAAAGTGCGCACTGGTCGAGCCGCCGTAGTTGTCTACGTGCATACTGCCGCGCTTGACGATAGCATCGCCTTCTTTCTTAATACGTAAGAAGCACAAAAGGCGGACTAAGGCGTAGACGGGAAGAGTATATGTTAACCATGCAGAATGCCAAGATCGTTTGCGTGATCGTTTGCCATGGCCCAGCAAGAACTGGCGGCAACCTCCGCATTCCAGAAGCGCTGGGATTCTAGTCTAAGCGCGCGCGAGCGCTACCTGATCAGTAGTCGTGATAACCAAAATACGTTTAGACATTTGGACACCGGATAGCCCATTGAATTGATGATCCTGTAACTTCAGAAATTGAGTAGGCAATCTCATAGCATAATGTTTATGTATTGTTTGATTTGTATCTGCATAGGAAGGAGTCAGTTTTTCTTCATCTTTTTTGTCATGTGTGACACGCAATTGTAAAAATTGCCTGTGGATTTCCTTCAGTAGTAACGATTGTGACTTCTACCGGTAACCATAGTACACTGCACGGTACACGGTAATGCTACGCTGCCACGCATGCTGTGATAGTTGAATAAAACGACAAAAGAATCTTCGGCGTGCGCAACACGCGAGTTAGCGCCTGACGCGACAGCCTATTATGCATAGCTGCATTCTGTTCCACTGTGATGGTCTTTCACGTCCGCTTTCCACTCGACTCGACGCGATCGAGCAGCACGTGGCAAGCAGCACAACGCTCCGCTGTGGGATCCAGGAGGCAAGCGAACGTCGGCTCGTGGCTTCCGAGATTGCACCGGTGGCAAGGCGATCTCGGAAGCCCCGACCATCTGCCAGCCCGCGCGGTGGGCCGCTGGGGCAGTGGGTAAAGTAAATGCACGGCTTGGGCGTGATCCCCAAGGTTGTGTCGGGCAGATCTCGGAGGCCACACGAGTTTCTTTCACTGCCCTGAATTCGGCTTTAGAAAGGTTCAAGTCCCTTGATAATTTGAAAGTAGCGCCACTCTTTGAACTCTGCCGCCGCCGCGCGACCTCCTCGCCTCATCCTCGCCCCTTGCCCCCACACCCCCTTCCCAGAGGGAAGCGGTCTTACGCCCGTTTTTCTGCAGGACGATTGGTCTCCCTGCCGTTGCCCTTGAAAACGCGCGTATCTTGTGTTTTGCTTGTGTTTGTCTTTTTAGTGCGCGCCATTTTTCTCCTCAGCAAGGCTTAAGGCTGGTTCGGCGCTTTATCTCGGCGTAGCGAATGTTGTGCGCTGTGTTTCCTGCTCTCTGTGCTAGCGCTATGCCGTGTTGTTGCGCATATAACTGCAGAAAGAAGCCTGAAGATGGTTATGCAGCATTTGTGATACCACAAGGAATGCGTGACGGCTTGCGTAGGAAGCAGTGGCTGCATGACATTGGCCGAAAGAACTTTGTTCCGACAAAGAACGGTGTTAGCGAGGTGAGGCGTCTTTCTTATTGCTCGTATCAAAGAATCCCCTCATGCTGAATTTTTTAAAATTCTTCCGGCCTGCTCACTAGCGTTTTTGCTATCACAATTTGTATGTTGCATAAAAATGAGTTTATCCTCAGTATGCTTAATGTTCTGCTGGTAATTCATCACCTCGCAAGTCGTCAACTGTTGTTGTTCAGTCGGAAATGCACCTAGCACTATAGATTCTGCTTTCGGCTGCGAACATTTATGTGCGAAGATACAGCCTCCCGATCGCATTTGTCGCGATTCTTAGGATCCGTTGCCCGTTTTAGTGAAAACCGAAAAAATAAATTGTAGAGGAGCTGTTATCTTTAGCTTACGTCAATGTGTGCGTCAGTCAGAATGCAGGCCCTGAAAAAATTTGTGGCCAGTGTTCCCGTGGTATTGGAGGTGGTGAGCGCTATCTAGACCACGTTGAGGTTTTTTTTTTTTCTTTTTTTTTTTTTTTTAAGGCGATAGCCTTTAATAAATGTTTCAAGGTCGCGTTGTGAACAAAAATCACGTTACCCAGGAAGGCCAGAAGCGACGCAAAATATGTCCAGCCGTGTATAAGATAAGTATTAGCCAAGTTAATTATTCATTAGTGATATAACAAGGTGGATTAACATTTATTAGGGTCTATTAAGATCGATTAGAGTATTAAGGAGGATTAAGGTGCATGAACAGGGATTGGGGTGGATTAAGGTGAATCCTTCGCCTTCACAGAGTGGAATGGCTCATTATTTCTTACCCTTCTTTTTTTCCCTTGACATTCGTTCGCCGTAAGTTCTTAGCATAAATTGGTCGGTATGGGTACAATAAGGCTATTTTCTGTGTTTTGCGCGCCGCACGCAGTGAAAATAAAGACGCCGAACGGCCGTAAACGGCAGCAGCTGTTATCGCAGGCCCGCAGCACGTGAATGCCAGACGAACGCTATCGCGCAGTTCACGACAACAAAAGGAATACCCACCCGAGCAAGCTTGTTGGGCGCGAAGTATTTTCTGTTTAATAGCCACTGTCCTGTGGTGTCGTTTCTCAGGCGCCGCAGGAAACTTGTGCAGCGAATGTACTGCACACAAGCCACAAAGTTCTTGCGTCTCCGCGAGCGTTGGTGGCAGCATTCTTGCACGAGCAGCTTCCTCTTTCGCTGGCTGTTGGTAATGACGGCGCAGGGCCGCCCCGGACCGATACACCTTTGAACGTCCCGCTCAGCAAGTGGGGTAAGAGCGCGTCTAAATCAGACAGCTCAGCAAATGCGAACGCAACATGCGAACACGCTCCGCAAGTGGAGCCACTTACTCCCATCTCACGCAGCCCTCACCAGAAGGCAATTTAGAAGGCGACATCTGGTGGCGGCACCATCCATATCCATCCATCAGCGAGTAAGTATGAAAATAAATAAATAAATAAATAAACAAACACCCAAGGGTGCGCTTGAAATAAATGTTGCCTTAGATCAATCAGATCGCCGCATGCGTAATGGGAATGGCCGTGCGATTTCTCCAACCTGCGGCAAGTCCTTTTTTTTTTTCTCGTCCATTTTCATTTCTCGTTACCTTTACCTTTTCTACATTTCCATTAAAACAAACGATCTTCCCCTGTGCTTTCCTTGGCTTCATTATGTGTTCGCATCATATGTAACCTCAGCGTAGGGCAGTCTATAGCTCTCGCCTTCAAAAATATCTTATCGTTTCAACGTGGCTGCGAAACAGTATCGCTATATACGTTGACACACTAAGGTCAAACGCCTATGTGCTTTAACATGTTTTTGGCTTCTAGCGCGAAGTGAAACACGGACACAGAAAGGAGCAGACAGGACGATCGATGTTGCGCAAGCAAGTGAAAACGCGTAAGTGCTGTCTATGGAGGGGAACATTTCCTTTATTGTCCTTCGGGCAGATGTTCACAAACAACAAAAACTGTAACAAAATATTTAGTATGTACACACTTAACAACATAAGTAGGCCACAGTTGGGCGCTCACCATCGAGTACCGTAGTATACTCGCTGCACAAACACGTCACAGACATCGAAATGCGTGAGATTCAGTGATTGACAAAAATTCCATAAAAAAATTGCGTGCTCCCAAAGTTGCTAGGTGTAAGCGCTCCCGCTTTACCCTCGAGGAAATCGCGCAAGACCACACACATCGCTTTTGTGTCGTCGTTTAAAAGCAAGCGGACATTCCAGCTCGGGAGAAGTATTCACAAAGCAGACCGCACGATTGAGCGGCTCGTAAAAAATGGGTGTTTGTCTAGCCATGATGGCGAAGATGCCAATTCGTCCCACGATTACGTTAGGAACAAAGTTGTTTTTTTTTTTTTCGCCTCGAAATGTTTAGCAACGCTTTATCGATTTCGTACGTTACGCTTGGCTATTCATAGCAACGACTATTTCAGTTTTATGTTATTCGTGGTCGCCACTGTTCCCGATGAAAAGACAACTGGTTTGCCGAACATTTCTGGATCACGATATTACCCGGCTGTCGTTTCGAGGCTGCGATAAAATAAGAATGCCGGTAATTTCTGTTCACGCGGCATTTTCTGAAAACATGCCGCCAAAGGCATGCTCAACGAGCGGAAGGAAGGTGATTTCAATGTTTATCAAAGTAAATGGCAGGTTATTACAAACTGTGTGACAATGGCGCAGCATGCTTGAATTTTTGCAGCTTACGAGACTTAGTAACTACGCAAATGGCGAAGCGGGCGAACACAACAGTGGAAGAAAAAAAAGAACGTATTACGTTCAGAGCATGCCAATGAAATTCTCCAAGTTTGTCTATGAATGCGTATATCAGTCGACGTAATTAGATGACAATGTTCAGTCTGGTCGCGCTTATCACGCCGACAGCTTTAGCGCGGGGGTTTGTGACCAAAACACATAACGCGGTATGTACACGCTGGTTTGCTGTATCTTAGACACATGACGTGACACGAAATATGTTACTTAAAATTGAGCTGCAGCTACGATTCACTGCTCAGATATCGTAGACACGTGCGTATGACAAATACTGCTGTACACCTATAATTGTAAGTAGATAAGCTAAAGCAAAGCTGCATGGTTACGAACGTTAATAGTAAAGCTGCATGGTTAGGAACGCTAATAGTAAACATACGAATATGCTCTTGTCGTCCCGTCATATCGCGCTGCACGTACGGATCACAAAACCGTCAACAATAACACTCAGGTGCGTTATTTTGTTTCAAGCTCTGTACGTTGCTTTCGCAGCTGTCCATTCTATTTAGAAAATCCTTGAAGCGCGACAATTCCCGTTTAAGAAAGCCCCATAAGCGTAATTAATAATCCAGATGTTAATAATCGGTTGTCAGTTATTAAAAATCCGCCATTCACTGTTTATTGGCGTTAAATGCCCCAAAGAAAGCATAGCGGGCAAAGAAGGTATCAGTGGTGATTTGTGGCCAGATTTATTGCATTTATCTAGGCCTCTTTAGGTGTACGTAGATATTAGCCGCGAATTATATATATATATATATATATATATATATATATATATATATATATATATATGCCGCCCCCATCGATATGACGCACCCGGAACACCGTGCTTGGCGTTTGTTTTAATCCTGTTCTTCGATAACGGTATCACGTGGTTCTTAATAAGCCCTGTAAAATTTTCATATAATGACGCGCTGACACATTCCCCATTTTTCACTCAGTACATGTTCTGCCGCCGTTCCCTGGACCTCTCGATGGTTATGAATAAAATAGGTCAGCGTACAATTGTTAGGACTGCCAAGAAAGCACAGGTGTTTTGCTACTAAAGGTTATTTTCGCGCCTTTTTACAGTACGCAAAAATTTGGAAATGCGTTCGCACATTCCATGCAAATGACACTCAATATGCTCAGTCGCTGAGCCACGCATACGCTATAATATATCAATAGACTCACGAACATATACCACAAATGTCACTTAGATGCTCAAGAAGCATATGTACTAAAGTTTTCTCATTTAGTGTGAATGTATGACTGTGTATGACTATCGTAATGTTGGTTAGTATGATTGGGATTGTTTTTTAAACACACAACACACACGCCGTTGCAACACGGCTCGCTCAGTTCCGCTGCACTCTTGACTTGGGAAACACACCCGTGAAATCTGAAGGCTGCTGAGCCCCGTACTTGTTTTATTCTGTGTTAGATTAGGCCTAAAATACGCATGTTTCAGCTGGACCTCGAAAACGAGGCAGCATTTACTACTACCAGACGTAGACCAGCTACCCTGGCGAGTATAGTAAATCCAAACAGTAAGTGTCCACAAAATTCTCATTGACTGGTACCCTGAAATCGCGGAGGCGTCGTTGCTCTAAAAGCAGTGTTCGCGACTAAAGCGAGTTGATCGGACACGTGGTTGTGACGAGATAGGAAATATTGCTTGACGGTAGTCGCTAGAACCCGGCTAAACGAAGCATACCTACAAGACGTTGCGATAGCACCTGACGACATGGTGGCGCTATCTTGCGCACGCCTTGGCTTCCAGCAAAGGCACAACCATGACCTCCGAGATCCTTAACACCAACGCATGCACCTTCGATCTCGGAGGCTATGACACAACCGTGCATTCCCATTTTCTCCGAGCTTGGTTAAATACTTACCTTGGTACTTTTCAGGCCGATAGAACACTAACGCGAAGTTTCGTAGTACAGGGCGGACCTGGATTGCGCGGGAAAGCGATCACAAAACTTTGAATACTAACGTGTAAGGATATGCGGCTGACCAGAAAACGTGCGATAACAGAGGATGCGCGCGAACTCCTCCAAGTCGTCTGCTTTCAGTTAGACCCGAAGAACACTAATATAGTCGGTCAGACGTTCCGGCAATATCTTACAAACGGAACACAGGTACAAGCGACTAAGAAAAATACAAAAACGATATAAATATACAGAAAAAGAAGCAAACAGAAGAAATAAAGAACATTCGCGCTTCACAGACAATCCAGGTACTTCCATGTACAGTGTGTACAGGCCTTGTCAAAAATATAAGGCTCCTCCGCGTCTTAATTATATATATGCCGTTCGACCGCGTGCTGCAATTTCCGTGACGTTCCTGACACTGCGTACCTCCTCTGGATGCTGCGTACGACAGTTCCTTTGATTCCCCAGGGTGTCGGAACTTATGGCATGGCACAAACACTCCCTTAAAGAGGCTGCAGTCAGCCTAACATTAGCAGGCATCGTAGCCCGTGTGCTTTTGACAAGGCCTGTACGAAATCGATACGTGCTGAATAATCAGTCGCTGTGGTCACTTGACTTGATGCTGTGCTCCAGGGAAGCCGGGTCTGTGCGCAGCCGGCTTCGATAGCTGCTATAGGTGAGGTCCCAGAGCGGTTACACGATGTTGCGCTTTCCCTGCGTCTTGAGCCTAGCGTAACTGCCGATGCCGTCATTGATCTGCATGCGGAGAAGGGCAAAGGTAACGCAGGATTCTTAAAGCGATGGGGGCAAACTAGTCGACACACACACAAGCGCTGAATACGTCTTATAAATACGGCCGCGCGTCAATGCTGGTAATGCAAGAGTGGGCCTTTTTCACTCAGAGACAGAGGCACATATGGTATTACCGAAAGCTGCTCATTTTTTACTGAACAAGGAAACGTAGTGCGGTTGAATCATCACCTGAAAAATTTTGCTGTGTATCACGGGCATTTCGTACCAGTGGCCTAGCGGCGTTTCTGCAAGCACTTTAGGCGTATGTAAATTTCGCACAAGTGCCATCCGCTTTTCTTCAATATCTTGCTGGGTGACACGTCACTGCCATGTACTCGTACTTTAATAAATACAAGGACACTCCAGGCGAATTTCCGACGTCGCCGTGATGTTTCGTATCGAGTCGACGTCCGATAAAATTATATTGGGTACCGCGCGCCGGCCGCTGTAGATGTGAGGTAAGAGCGAGCGAGCGTGAGACGGAGAAGGATGCTGCGCACCGCATTACCGCGCATCCAGTGTTAGAGGTCACGTGATCACATGCGCGTAAGTAGGGAGGGGGGGCGGTAAGTGCGTTCCCTCCTCTGGTCCGGCCGTGGCTGCACGTAGACGTTCTCGTTGCTGAGCACGCACACGGCCCACGCGCCATATTTCGGAGGTAATATACGGCGGTTGCAAACACTAAGGCCGAGCCGCGAAGGCTGGCGGCTTCAGGTTGCGTAATCTCAAGTGTCCAACACGCGTTGATGCGACAGACGGCACGAAGCATTTCTTCCCCGGTGCCGGCGCTCTCCTTAATGTCAGCGTTGTGACAGCGAGTGCTCGTGGTCATCGAGTGAAATATGATCTTGTCTGTGCGAGGGGCGTGTGACACTATGCTTGTTAAGTGATAAGCGAATGTTTTCTGCAATTTAAACGGCCGTCAACATTACGAACCTTACTTCGGTTGTTACACTTTGCGATCGGTGTGAATGCTTCGCATTTCGGGCGACACTGCGACTTTTGTTAACGGTGGACAAATCTATTTGCAGCCAAAATGAATCCGCCCGGAACATATGCACTCTTCGGAGCAGTGATTCGTCATGCTAATAACGATGTCAGCGGTCCACTTGGTTAATAGACATAACATTGTTTCAAAGTGTTTAGCGCGTTACTATAAGACGGAAGTTCGCCCGTGAGGAAGTTAGTCGGAAGAGCGCTCGCGGTCGACTACCCG
This sequence comes from Dermacentor andersoni, assembly GCF_023375885.2. NCBI lineage: Eukaryota > Metazoa > Arthropoda > Arachnida > Ixodida > Ixodidae > Dermacentor > Dermacentor andersoni. Next base: position 85,011,622 of record NC_092822.1, on the reverse strand, counting down.
GCAAGGGGAAACAGGGACACGTAGGTATAGAGAGATGATAAAGAACGCTCGCCAGGACCTCCTCGCTCAACAAAAGTGCCATGCAACGATAGGCTGAAGCTGTCGACAATATGTGACATTTTACTGAAACGCGCAAGCAGGCACAAATGGATTACTTTTACCTCTTTCGTTACCACGCCTATTCAAATTCATCGCCGACTTCGACTTATTGGAGAGGTTTCTTATACACTTAAGGCCATCCAGTTGTTACTACAGCACTGAGCTTCCAGAACCAGTTTAAATGTTCGCGCTCTGGCTACTACAGCACTGAGCTTTCAGAATCAGTTTAAATTTTCGCGCTCTGGCGACGTTGTGATGACGGACCTTTTTGCGAACTAATGTGCGTATATTGTAGCGGAAAGAGGCCTGGCTGTCACCTTCTACCGCGCTTGAGAAAAAATCATGCCGCTCACGATTACGCTGCACTAGCATCAAAATTTTGTAATCAAATGACTTCCAGCAACTCTCGGATTAAATTAGATTACCGGCTTTGGCGTCCGACAGTGCTTGGCGGTGACAATTCACCGAAAAAATGGCGCCAGCCGTTCACTAGTGAGCTTTGGGTTGGTGTCCGAGTCGTTTTATTCCACCCACGTGTTATTCTGAAGATCCTGCGCATGTACAGCATGTGTACCTGGCATTTCCATCTAGTTTCAGAGAGCTTAGGTTTCGTGGCGATTTCTAGAATTTTCAGGGTTTACCTAATAAGGTTTTTTTCTTTGGCAACGCATGTTTCTGTGAGTAGGATTTCATTTTGCACAATATGCTGTGCTGCAATGTGCGCTCGAATATTATTTGCAGTGGTAAATAATTTTTTCCCGAGACCTATAAAACAATCATTTTCTCGCGGTAACGAAAAAGTTAAGGCAGTGTCGCCGGGCACAATTTTAGTGGCCGCCATCTCGGCTATGACGTCACACCGAGAGCCGCCATATTGAATTTGGGAAACGAAACTATGGCGCCATTCCGTCCCATAACGCTATAATCACGTGGTTCCATCTCCATCCATCATATTGGACTGTTACGTCATCATTGGCACCAGAATTTGGCCGCCATCTTCGATTTCAGATTCCGAAACTATGCCACAATCTTTGATTATGACGTCATAATCACGTGGTTTCAATTCTAGACGCCATGTTCGATTATGACATCGTTCGCACCCGAATTCGCTCGCCATCTTGGATTTGTGATTCCTAAACTATACCGCCATCTTTATGACGTGATAATCACGTGGATTCACTTCTACACGCCATATTGGCTTACAAGGTTATCATTAGCACTAGAATTCGGCCGCCATCTTTGATTATGACGTCACCAATTGGGTTGCTATTGTTTATAACGGGGGCCGCCATCTTGGATTTATCGGTGACGTCATCAATTAGCGGTCGTCTTGGATATATCAGTGACGTCGCTATTGAATAACCAATTCGGTATACTAATGACGTCACCAATCAATCACCAATTGGGTTGCTATTCGATTTACTATGGGGGCTGCCATCTTGAATTTTTCAGACTGAAAATTTTACGCCGAAGGGAGGTGGTAGCAGAGCCCAAGAAATCGAGAAACGTGATGAGTAAGAGGTAACGCTCTTAGAAGAATGTTACTTCGCGCCCAATGCATCCGCGTTTGGTTTGAAAGGTGGAGGTCATATTTCTTCCTACGACCAAGTTAACCCTCACCACGCTTTTTCTGCCACTGTGATGCCGACACAAGTTCCCGGCACATCGACCAAGTAGCGAGTAAGTTTAGCTTCTCCGCGAATTCCGCGCTCGGAAAACTTTTGCGGTCGTCTGTACCCCGCGTACGCGACAACTTTGGCTGCACCACTTTCCGTTCTCCAGAACGTTGCGGCCGTGCTGAAGTCGCCTCTCGAATCGTGTACACAGGGGTGTTTTTTGCTTTTTTGCATCCGGCACTGCTTGTGTAGCTTATGCTGCGTTTCAAACGCAATGGGATACTGATTTCCTAATGTTTCGAAAAAAAAAAGAAGGGATACACAACTATAATCAACGTTTATATGAGCGCACCGCTGACTTGTGTTTGTCCGGTTTTGCTTACGGTCTTTGCTTGCAGGTATACATACCCGTATAATCTGTACCCAGGCGAGTTTTCGGCGGCGTCGTGATGTTCCATTAGTCGCAGTTCTATAAGATGAGATCGCGTACCGCGCGCCGTATATGCTGTGTGTGCGAGGTAAAAAGCATGCGAGGGTGAACCAAGAAGGGTGGCGCGTACTGTATTCCCGCACGCCCAATGTTGCAGTTCCAGTGATCAAACGCGTGTAAGCGGGCGGGGGGGGGGGAGGGGGTGAGAGCGCGCTTCCCCGCCTTTAGCCCGGCCGTGGCTGCACATGGATGTCCGCGTGGCTTAGCGCATACGCTGCAGCAACAGTGCCTGAAGCGCCTCGCGGCGTCCCATTGTGTAGATATATGCAGGACTGCTCACCATTCCAGTGCGTGTGGGCGGTCCGTCCCAAGGGATGTCGTAGGCCTCCTCCGTGTTCTGGCTGTTGCGACCGTGCTCCATGGTGGGTGCGTACGAACCGCGGGCGTACTGGCTCACCAGAGGGGTGCCTGCGCCAAGGAGTACGGTGGTGAAGGCCGCTGTCACGGCACAGCGTGGATATGAGCAACCCCGTGCGTGTGTTTACACTGCGCTCGAGTGTCAAGCACTCGAGTATGGCGCGTGCGTGTCGTCGCACCTGTTAGGTGCATCTAATTTTGCCAGCCGCCGCGGATTCGTGAGTTTCTGCCAAGGCAAAGGTCTAACTTTGGAACAAGATGCGTGTTACTGGTAGTTGCACCAACGGCATATAGCAGCGCCACCATTTTGCATTCTTGAAGCGTTAGTGTGAAGGAATGAAAGGCGAGACAGAACAAAGAATACGCTAGCGTAGAAAACAAGCGGTACATTTGAGACAAGAACTCATGCAAGTTCGGAAGGTAATAGCTGCACACTAAGTGTCGATGGTTTTGGTCATCTTAGCCGTTGTTAAGTATCCAGCTATGCCTTGCGCCTTGTATCTTGTGCGAGTGGTACAAGCTAGATACCTTAACTGTGCAGAATTGTGCGTTCTGTTGCAAAAATATCCGCAGAATCGCTGTCAACAACACAAATAATTTTTTTTTTCTTCTAGAGTCGTGGGAGCACCCGCTGTTGGTTCTGCTGCGCAGTTAAAGCAGCTCCTTTTTGATCACACGAACTTATAGGGTATATTGAAGCCTGTATATATAGCGCGGGTTACTTCTCAAGAATAGAATATTGTTATGTCGAATTAAACACCTCGACTGCGAAAGCACGGCTAGCGAAGGCTGGCGTAGCGCGAACCAAGACGGGGACACCAGAGGCACAGATGAACGTACGGGGTCCGCGTGATCACGTACCTTTTGTGTGCCCGTGTTGTTCACGCTTCACTGGCATTCTAAAGTGGCAAGCCAACAAGGCTACATCGCAACGTTTGTTGAGAGAGAGAGATAGAGTTGCTGTCATAGTGGTTCCTGCCAGGTACTTCGTTGTAGAAAATGCGCTTGCCGCATATATAGTCTATAGGATGAAGTTTTATTTTTTATAGCTTAGCACTGGTATCGACAACACTGAGCAACTAAAAATTCACTGCAATTTAGACTAAAAAAATTGTTGAAGCAGGAGAAGAGACCTGGAAATGCATGTATCGCGAAGGATACGGCACTCAGTTGGTAAAAAGTATGTGCAGAAAGCAGGAAAGACTACGGGAAGATGCGTGTTAGTAAGCGGTGAGTAGAAGCATTCTTCAGCGTGAAGCCGCCGAGCTGTAGTTCAAGCTTCGGGCGGGAGCGGTTAGTGTGGAGAAGGCGGGCGCAAGAAAGCGGCCCAGAGGAGTTTTTTCAGGGCCTCCGCGAAGCGCGTGCGTCGTGGCGACAGGCAGTTAGTTGCGTTCGTTCGTCCTTACCTGGAGGTAGCTTACAGTCGCCATAGTATTCGGAAGAACCGTACACTTTCAGGTATGCGTCTGGAAATGCACACAAACGAGTCGAGGCGTGAGTCACAGTGTGGCCCACGTGTGCGCTCGTCCGCGAACACTGCAATTCTGTGTGGGCACGCGCGTCTCGACGAAAGATGCGAATCTAGGTTCCTGTGGCTGCAGCCGTCGAGCTTTTGCATCGTATGCAAAGTGCTTGCGCACAGTGCACTTAGAAATGGATAGGTCGGTCTTTACATTTCGCTTCGTCGTTTTCACTACGACGCGAAATCAAGAAAGTTATAGAAGACTGGGAATGTAGCAGCCAGGTTGCGCCAGTTGAACATGTTTGCGCCACATCGCTTGGTTGTGCACGAACCAGAACCGCATGTTGCGCTGTTGTGCCCGAGGCGCGCCGCGTGGACGGTGACGTCGGGGATTCTATTCGTTGGCTGTGGAACTTCGCCATCTTTTGCTCTCTCGCGCCAGTCGGAATAGCACGCAAGCCAAACAGAGCCAATACAGTACAACGGTGGACACCGAAACTATCAAGAAAAGTAACCTCGCTCTGCTGTGTCTTTTTTTTTTGTCTAAAGCGAAGCTTTCTTTAAGAACCCGCCACCCGGGCTTTTCTGACAATGGCTGCTGGGTTTCTTACCGAGCAGGACATCACTACCGTGTTTACTAACCTTACAGGTGACAGCTGGTGGCCTTGTTTTCTATAGAATTACGCAGTGATAAAACATATGATACTCAGATATGCGAAGTGCAACAAACATACGTCATCAAGAGCACAATCACTTTAATAAAACAAGCCTTTCTGCGCCTACTTTTCTAAGGTTTCGGGTTTGGCGCATCTGCTTGGTTTGTCTTTCGCCGAGTAAAGTGCAGTTTACTGTTCGCCGAAACGGGAATTGCACCACGTCAAACGTAGCGTGATACAGCTTTTGGGCAGAATCACCCGTGTTCGATGCTTGTCGCACGTTGGTGTTCAAAGGGTGCTCCGTAAGGTTTAGACACCCGTAGCATCCTTTTTACTTCTTATGGGGTGCAATCCGTGTGCTCCGGCCACAAGCTGAACAGGGATAGTTGGGACGCTTAAGTCGTACCAAGTCAACTTCGGTTGAATTGGATTTTGATTAGCGCCTATCGTGTTCACGAGTACCAATGCATGTCCGTCCACATATTTCAAACTCGGAAAGAGCATGCCAGTCCTATCTTTTAGCATCTGACGCTAGCTAACAGGAAGACGGGAATAGCGGCAGCAGATACACCTTCAGTAATCGACGCATCGCTCGAGCATCACTTCGAAATACACGGAGCGACAGTTTACCGGTGTGGGGTGAGCCAGAGGAATGCGCTCTGTATTCCAGAGGCATGCGGTGGGGCAGCAACTAGCTTCATCCTGACTGATGAAGGCGCATTCAGTGCAGGGAGAACTGCACCTCCCCGCTGCAAGGGGATCGCACCACGTGACGACCACGTCACGCGTTCGTTATGCGGCGCGGCCACGCTACCTTCCCTTTAATCTCCCCGAGGGAGCGGTGAGTGCTTCCGTGTTACTAGCACTCCTCAGTGGCCGGGAAGGGAGAAGCTCCAAGCCTCGGCGCGAACGACCTTGCTGCTCTAGCGGGGGGGAAAGAGTGGAGGCTCGCCGGAAATGACGTCATGGGTGGTCTCGCGCGTTATCTCCGGGCGTAGTCCACTTACCCGCAACTCTGAATTTACTGCCATGGGCCACAACTGCTTATGCGCCGTTCGTTGCCTGTAACACCACAGTTTGAATAGATACTAAGGCTGCCTTGCAGAATAAATTTTCCCACGTAAAGTCTGTCTGGCTCCTACCGACAGTTTACATAGCGATGCAGTTCCGCGAATATGTGGACGCGATAGAACTAAACCGGACGAGCGCCGACTAACAGCCCGAGATAGTTGGTCATGAGCGCTGTAGAGGTATTCGCTATTATTTATCTGTTTCGGGCTGTTCGATCGCTGGCACGACTTTCAAATCTCATAAGACGCTTTCTAGCGTGCGAGTATCACCGCTTAGAATTTGGTTATACAGGATGTTTCAGATAATGCGCTAGAGGTTCCTTAAAGTTAGGGCACGAGATAACTGAGCTACATTTTTCGGGATTGCATTTGACCAGAGGGCATTTTATACTATATTTACTTAACTATAGAGGTATGCACTGTACGAGTTACTCTAATCATCAGGCTAGTTTTATAACTGTTAGCATCAAATGACAATTCCCAAGAGGCGTGAAGGCCGTCCACCGAAGCGTTATAACTCTGCCTCTAGACTCGCCAAACGCTGGAGCTTTAATTTCTGTGGTGCGATAAATTCTGGCTAATGTCACCCAGAAACACGGAACTCAAACCATTTAAGGAACTTAGTTGTCCCGTCCTTGCCACATAAGTGACTCGACTGTTCCCGCCTCACCGTCGTGCCGAACATGAGCGAACGTCAAAGTAATACAAGTAATACAAGTATTTAAGTCGGGATCTCCCTCGCTTAGCCGGTACTTGCACAGCGTGACCGCGAGGGGTCAGAGGTCGTGCGTGTCTCCGACTTTGTGTCTAGGGAGAACTCGTCCCGTTTTCCCTGCTGTGAAAAGCCTCGGCACTCTCGCTTGAAACGTGAGAGTGCTGAGGCTGTCTTTGGGTGAACGTCACGCGGTTTCAAGGAAGCAAGGGCGCTTACTCTTCTGTATGATGGTTGCCCTCTTGAGGCAGGCCCAAGCGATGACTACAGCTGTGATGATGACGGTGAACGAGGCAGCCACGGGCACCACGAAGTAGGTGCGGTAGTAGAAGGGCACTTCACTCTCTGTCGTCACCTGCAGTGACCGGCCGTCTGCGATGGGAGAGGGGAGAGAGAGAAGCGTTATACGTCGAGTCACGCGCAAAAAGGATTGGTTTCGCATGCATTCGACTCCAAAGCGAGCCACAAATGCAGGCGTTGGACGTTTTAAAGAACTGTCGAATAATTACGCGGCATTCGCGCAAGCTATTATTAGTCGCGCGACGGACCGCCAATGGCGATTAAAGGCTAAACCCAATGAGCGCGATATTGTGAACGATGGATCGGGCCGTCGCTTGAACAGATCGCTCGGCCTTGTCGCGCGATCGCTCGGTTCTGCAAATCTAGAATTCGTCGCTACTGGATGTACATCACTCAAGTACTACCGATTGTGGCACGGAACGAGCAAACGATTGAATTTTTATAGTGCAAGGGTAAGAACCTACTGGAAAACCTTCAGAATTATTTTATGCTGCTTTTTACAGTAAAACACGTCAACTTAATTTAATAAAGCACGCGTCACGCCAGTTTCGGCGCCTATATTGCTGCCCTCATACCGGCCACACTGGGGAGACGTCGCTCGATTTCATCGCTCGCGTGGGGTACGACTTGTAGGCGACGAGCGAACGCGACAGCCATCTCCCGCGCGTCGCTTGTCGCTGTCGCGCGCAAGATCGCTTGCGTGGGGTTTATACATTCCGCGACCGATGTTCAAGCAGGCACGGCCTTCCCGTTACCACACCGACACAGACTCGTGATTGGTGCCCGTTCTCATCTGCTCGCACAGCCACCGCCGCGTAAAATAAGTGTCAGCGTATTCCGACGTTCTGTTCGTGCGCCGCTGACTGGTTCTGCAACTTTGCGGCTCCAGTCGTAGAGCGGAGAAAATCGAGCAGCAAGCGACTAAGGTCAAACGTTTGCTTTTTCAATCGAAGTGACAAATTCCGATCGACGTTGTGTATCCCTTCATTTACTCATTTTCTTCGCCTGGGGGCTGCTTGCAAAAGGGCCCACTTGCGTCGCAATAACTCATTTAACTCCTTCAGTCACGGCGTACACGTTTCTGTACGCCATTTATTATTTGCCAGTTCTGGCCAGCGCCAAGGGGAAAGAAAGTAACACATAATTTGAGCTGCGAGCAAATTGAACCACCTGGGTACTTACTGTGGCTCCATTTCACTTCACTGTAACGATAATACTAATTCGCTGCGAATTACTACACACAACCACTTTACTGAAGGCACTACCAGCAAAACTACAAGATGCTCCAGTTGCAGCGTTCTAGCAACGGTGAAATAAGAAACTTTTTATTTTTTATTGTAATGCCTACAGTAAATAGTAAACTACTTCATGTGGTGCGAGCCGATGATCCAATCACCTTTAACCGTGACTCTCTTTCAATGGGGTCTCGAGCCCTTCGGAACAAAGTCACGCAATGCATTTATCAACCGAACCATCGCACTTCGTGACACCAAGGGCACAAACTCTTGTTAAAAGGCCACTCTTTGTTTTTCTGGTGCTTGTCCCCTCGTCGGCGCCAAATACAACTGCGGATTCGAGCCGAAGCCCATCCGCGAACATCAGGGTCACGACCACCGGGGTCGAATCAAAGGACGGCAGGGCACGCTGGGCCGGGCGCACTCACCCGACAGGTGGGTGACGGCGGGCAGGTTGTGTGAGAAGTCCCCTCGGCCGTACATGTTGTACGCGGCCAGCCGGAAGTTGTAGCGTGTTCCCGCGCGCAGGTCCCGCAGCGTCACGGTGTCCTTGTTGCCCGGAATGTGCAGGTCCGCCTTGTCCTCCTCGTCCGTGCCGTACTGCACCAGGTACTCTGCGAAATGCCGGAGCAATCGTCGGATTGCGGCCGCGCTACGGGCTTAATCCTCCGAACTGTGCGCGGGAATTCTCTCATATTCGTTTCTTGTGCCCTCTTGAACGCACCTCCCTTTCCGTCACTGCGCCCCTTCGGCAGGCAGCTGCCAGCTTGTATTCGCTTACATTTTTTAATGCCAATAGTGCCTACTCGAGCCACTTTGTGTCTATCGATCTCTGTCGTTCTTCGATGAAAAAAATAAAGAATCTCACGATTTCTTGGTGCACGGCGAAATTATGCTCCCGTAACACAGTTTTGTCAAGCAAAGCAGCCCGTCGCTTTAGATACCAATGCCCGCTGGCGGCGAGGGATTCCCTCTCAAACGTTAGCAAGCACCGGTGCCCAACGCATCTCGGAAGCCATGCAAAACGAGGCGGACTTCGTGCGGACATTGCAGGCGTGCCGCTAGATGGCGCTGCATGGAAGACTTGCGAGTGAGGAGCCCAGCTGCAGTATACGGCTCATGCATGAAGTTATGGCGGTGGGAATACGATGTGTCGTCACACTGATTGAATGGTAAACGCATTAACGTGAACAGTGATCAGTGAGATGGGCTCTGCGGGATTTCTTTATTTATATATTACTGTTGTTTGTTATAAATGTAGAAAAAAGTGGAAACACGATTGCGCGCCAGCGCCGAAAATTTACACCGGCAGCGATGTAGAGTACACTTGGCTATTGCAATATTATCTCTGTGTTTTTGTGGTTTAGCTTGGTGCCACCAGGTGGCTGCACCTAGCAGGTCGTTAACGTTTGCGCCTCTACTGATCTGGTAAAAATGTTCTAACCGCTTGTGTTTACCGGAATACCGGACACACTAAAGCTCTCTCATGTTGGCACCGTTCACAGATTACCGGAGTAACAGAGCAGTGGACGGCAGCAGCAGCAGAGCTGGTGGTGACATCTTGTGACGATTTGTCCGACTACAATGCATTCTAAATTTTGCTTTTGTCGCGTCCGTGTTATCGTTGAAGAAAAATCATAAAAGTACGGCACGTTAGCTATAATCAACCATTTATAATCAACTATTTCGCGATGCACTAACAACCTTTGTTTATTTTGGAGAATGTTGAAAATCTGTTCTAACAGAATTCACTGTATTGTATTCATTGTCTTTGTAACCTATATTACCCACTCCCCTCTGTGATGCCTTTGGCCCTGAGGGTATAATAAATAAATAAATAAATAAATAAATAAATAAATAGGCCATACACTTTACACAGCAGTTAAGTACAATGTGTAAGTCACTGCAGTATTAGTCTGACGTGGTTCTCTGGTGAGACAGTGCGTCGCTAGATGTCACTCTTATGCACGTTTGCAGACAAGCCAATACTCTCTGGTACATCGCTTCACGAGTGAGGTCAGCGAATCTATGGACGATTTTGCACTCACGAATGACAGGTGAGGCCGCGTTGGGCGGGGTGTTCCAGTTGAGGCTGACGGATGACGAAGTTATGCCGGTCACTCGCAGGCTCGGTACCAATGGCGGGTCTGAAAGTGGTAATGGAGTTGTGGGTGAGGAGCTGGAGGCGCGAGGACAGTCATTTGCATGAAACCATCAACAACTTGAGCTCACAGTGCAAGATATTCCTACGCCTGAACGCTCGGAGCCGTGAGCTTGGGCCATAGAGCCGAGCCTAACGCTCCTAAAATTGGAGTGAAAAAAGCGCCGCTGCTGGCTTCTTGCTCTTCCCTTGAGAATCTTGGTGTGCCTGTCCACTGTGTGACATTCATGGCTGAGAACCCTAAGGCCTTACGTATGGCGGTGGTGTTATACGGGCATTCGATGAAGGTTGCTGAAAGCGAATGCTAGAGGATATCGGCCAGCTTTGTTCATGCAAATACAAGCCAGGGGCATATGCAGGTGGGGATGTGCGCAAGTTGTTATTAATGCTCATGCAAACAGCTCATGGTCGGTAGTAGCACTGGCATGTGTGAACACAGTTCTTTATTTTAACACCAGTGCCGTTCACCTGCCGGTACAACGAAAAGTATACGGTTCTAGAATTCCAAGTTTTTGTTTTTGGCTGGGGTGTGAATCATGTCTCTCTATCCGCGTCCTCAAGTCCGCGCTAAGAGAAATGCATACTTGCTTTCCACACCACGAAAAGCCGTAACCAACTGCACAATTACTGCGCATTTGTGCAAAACCCAGAACACTTGTTCTTACTTCTGATCCAATCTGTGAAGTACAGCGAAAATGGTTGCTTTAGCCAACCAGGAAAGAGACCAAGATCAAAGTGGCTCACCACATCGTCTTTCGCTAATAGCCTTATTAAGCGCGACGCCAGGCAGATATAGAAGGGCAACGAAAAGATTAGCAGCTCACAAAATGGGCAGGCTCTGCTGCCTTTTCGGCAACTTGCAGCTGGTTCTCGTTCCTGTCTGTATGATAACCCGCAGCGTTCACTGCATTACGCGAAATATATAAGACAGGGCATAAAGTTCTGGAGCAATGTGTAGTGCGGAAGTGGGCTTGCCCCATGTGCCGTATGGGGTACTGAGTGATATAAAGCAACTTCCCTTGAGCATGCCTCCCAGCTATTATTATTGCTTCTTTTCGTTGCACAAATGGCTTTTACGGCTCCCTCTTATCAGTGGCTATGTTCACCTAGTACTCCAAGCCTGAGCAAATGTCAAGATGGAACGCAACGGCGCCTCGCTCTCTGCACAGAACATTTTCGTGAAAAAGATAACTCATTCCACTAGCAGTTGTGGCTTGCCAAGGAGCCAAGTGCTCGTTTTGCAGCAAACTGCCTCGACCCACGCAGTGACCTACTAGCCCGGTGTACCCCCCTTGGCTGCACCCTTCAGTGCACAACATTCAACGATTGTTCACTTGGTGGTGAGTAGGGTCGCTCCGGATTTGTGTAATTTGTTGTGCGAAATGAAAACAGAATAGGCCCACCCTGTAATAAATATAGCGGCATGAGTTTGCTTTTGAGTCGTTTTGTTGCTCACACCTGGAGGCTGTGCGCATGCCCCCACTGAGTGACCCACCTCCATTGAGGGTGGTGCAGGAGACTTCCTCAGAAGCCGGTCCGGAGTCGACGTCGTTGAAGGCCTTCACCGAGAAGGTGTACACTGAGGCCGCCTGAAGGCCAGTGAACACTTTCTGTTTGGCGTTCCGGTTGACTGTCTCGTGGCTGAAGGGTGTCCCTTCCAGTCGGTAGCTGACTGAGTAGCCGCGTAGCTCGCCGTTCAGCTTATCCGCCGGCGGTGCCTGCATCATAAGATTCGCTGGATGTTACGTCCACCGCAGATGCACATAGTTTCGGTTTCCGCAATCGTCTGTTGTGTATTGCTGCCGCAGAACAGGGAAAGACAGACGCATTATGTCGGTTTCCGAAACACTCCGTTTAGCGTTCATACAGCTGCGCATTACCAAGAGGCATTTATCAGAGAGATTTACGTTTTTGCGTGCATAAACTTAGGGGATACAAGCAGCCGGAAATACAACAGAATGCAAAAAAGGTCCACAAAAGAATTCAAGAGAAGCACAAGAACAGAAGGGAAGCGGAGCGTGCCGCTTTGGGTGCGCAAAGGCCCCTTTCGGTGCTCAAAGCTGTTTGTGTACACGACTGTGTTTAGCGTTCCTGCGTTCAGTGTTTAGCGTTCCACATCGTGGTAGGCACTTATAGCGATTTTTACAACAGTTCGTTTTACGATCCTGCCTCAGCGGATCGAGAAAACTGAGACAGTACAGAGTTCCCATTTCCTCAAAAGTCCGCTCCTCGGCTCATCGCGAAAGAGCACTTGTTTCGCCTTCAGTGTCATTCCGGTTCGCGTTCCTTCCGCAACACATGCTGAAATATAGCTTCCGTTTCAGTGACACTGCAAGAGTGAAGGACTCTTACACTACTAAACTATCCCGACGCCAGTCGACCGCAGCACCCTACTGGTGGCGTCATCGCAGAAGCGTCCCCGGTTATCCCATTGTTTTGCTGCACGGACGACACTGCCCCATTCCAGTACTACATACGCTTAGTTCGCGTTGAAACGACAGGCAGCACGAACGCTCGCTCTTGCTATCGCTCATCATCACGCCAGCGTTTTGACAGCGAGTGTCCAGGTCATCCAGTGAGATGTGTTTGTTTTCCTGTGTGTGCATGACATCATACTTGTGAATTAGTAAGCAAATGTTTACAAGCTTATACACCCGATAAAGCTACTATCCTTACTTCGTATACCTGTTTAATAGCTTGCTATCTGAATCGATGCATCGCGAAAAGGCAGTTTACTGCCTTGATTTCGTGTATAGGTTAGCGTTCTTACCGGAGCGCATCACGAAGGCAGATACACAGATACAACCTTTGCGACACTCCGTTTTGTTTTCTTGCGGCGATGCATAGCGAAAAGCACATATAATTGCGATTTCAACTGCATTCCATTTCGCGTTCCTGCTGTGGTGCATCGCGAAGGTAAACGCGTAGATTCCATTTCTGCGACACACCGTTTCATTTCTCTGTTGCGACACATCGGGAAAGGCACTCTATAGTTTGGATTTCCGCTGCACTCTATTTAGTGTTCCTGCCGCAGCACATCGCCAAAGCAGCCACATAGATTCTATTTCCATGATACTCCACTTTGCTTAAGGCGATGCATCGGGAAAAGCATCTACATTTTCGATTTCTGCTGCACTCTAGCGTTCCTGCCGCATCGCATCGCGAAGGTAGCCGCATAGATTCGATTTCTGCGACACTCAGTTTCATTTTTCTGCTGCGACACATCGAGAAAGCGACTCCATAGTTTCGATTTCCGCTGCACTTTGTTAAGAATTCCTGCCGCAGCGCATCGCGAAAATAGCCGCATAGATACCGTTTCTGCGACGCTCCGTTTCATTTCTCTGCTGCGACGCATCGGGAAAGGCACTCTATAGTGCCGATTTCCACTGCACTCCATTTAGCGTTCCTGCCGGAGCGCGTCGCGAAAGTAGCTGGATAGATTCTGTTTGCACGACACTCCGCTTTGCTTAAGGCGATGCATCGCCAAAAGCAGCTGTAGTTTCGATTTCCGCAGCACTCTGTTTAGGCTGTTTCACATTGCGCTATTTTCAGTCAGCGACACAGCGAATTCCGTCGCTCAGCAACCGCCGCGACGCCGTGGACTCTCCGCGACTGGATTTAAGCTTGGTCGCGCCGTCGCTGAGTCGCAGCGATCGGCGCGATGTGGGAAAGGCATTGTATGCGACGAAACAAAGCGCCGTCAAAATAGTCGCTTTCCTGTTTTACCGCGCGTTGGTAGCTCTGTGGAGCATTGTCGCGCGCCAGTTTTAATAGGGCGTACCCACCAGCGTTTGCGACTTAGCAGCTTCATGACCATTTTTTATTTCTTCCACTTACACAATTCGTTTAAAAGGAGAAGCTGCACGATATCCAGGTCTGAGAAGGACGCCGATTCAACATAAGGCACGTACCCACTTGATTGCCACCGCCGTCAACATCTTCATCGCTACAAATTGCGCCAGCTGCTTATACATGAACACTGAAAAGTAGCTTGTTCTTCTGCAAAAGCAAATACTCATGCAGGAAAAAAGGAGTTGTGGCTTACATAGTAACAATGAAACTAGAGTGTACTCAACGGAACCACCCCACCGACGCCGCACGCTCATACTTGTGGTGTTGTGCAGCGCCTCACTCACCGTATCTGCAAGCTGTCGTAAAGTATCAACGCTTTTAAATGTAAAAACAATGGTGTACCTATTCTATTATCGAATAATAATAGGGAAATTCCAATATTCGGCTAGTTTCCATGTTTTTATTTAGCGATGCAGGCATGGATACTTCGTGAGCAGGGGGCAACCTTGTGCATCGCTGCGACGGAAATCGCGCTGCCGCAAACGCATGTGAAAGCTGTCGGCGAAAATCGCTCTGCGACGTGTGCGGCAGAACGATTTTTCTCGCCCCAATCGCGCCATGTGAAACAGCCTTTTAGCGTACCAGCCGCAGCGCATCGCCAAAGTATATCCGCAGATTGCGTTTCTGTGGCACTCCGTTCCATTTTTTTTTCTGCGACGCATCGAGAAAGGCACTCTATAGTTTCGATTTTCGCTGCACTCTATTTAGCGTTCATGCCGCAACACATCGCGAAGGTAGCTGCATAACCTTTTAGCGTACCAGCCGCAGCGCATCGCGAAAGTATATCCGCAGATTGCGTTTCTGTGACACTCCGTTCCATTTTTTTTTGTTTTGCTGCGACGCATCGAGAATATTTTCGATTTCCGCTGCACTCGATTAAGCGTTCCTGCCGCAGCGCATCGCGAAAGTAGCCACATAGATTCCGTTTCTGCGACACACCGTTTCATTTCTTTGCTGCGACGCATCGGGTAAGGCACTCTATAGTTTCGATTTCTGCTGCATTACATTTAGCGTTCCTGCCGCAGCGCATCGCGGAGGTAGCTGCATAGATTCCGTTTCTGCGACACTCCGTTTCATTTCTTTGCTGCGACGCATCGGGTAAGGCACTCTATAGTTTCGATTTCTGCTGCACTCTATTTAGCGTTCCTGCCGCAGCGCATCGCGAAGGTAGTTGCATAGATTCCGTTTCTGCGACACTCCGTTTCATTTCTTTGCTGCGACGCATCGGGGAAGGCACTCTATAGTTTCGATTTCTGCTGCATTCTATTTAGCGTTCCTGCCGCAGCGCATCGCGGAGGTAGCTGCATAGATTCCGTTTCTACGACACTCCGTTTCATTTCTTTGCTGCGACGCATCGGGTAAGGCACTCTATAGTTTCGATTTCTGCTGCATTACATTTAGCGTTCCTGCCGCAGCGCATCGCGGAGGTAGCTGCATAGATTCCGTTTCTGCGACACTCCGTTTCATTTCTTTGCTGCGACGCATCGGGTAAGGCACTCTATAGTTTCGATTTCTGCTGCATTACATTTAGCGTTCCTGCCGCAGCGCATCGCGGAGGTAGCTGCATAGATTCCGTTTCTGCGACACTCCGTTTCATTTCTTTGCTGCGACGCATCGGGTAAGGCACTCTATAGTTTCGATTTCTGCTGCATTACATTTAGCGTTCCTGCCGCAGCGCATCGCGGAGGTAGCTGCATAGATTCCGTTTCTACGACACTCCGTTTCATTTCTTTGCTGCGACGCATCGGGTAAGGCACTCTATAGTTTCGATTTCTGCTGCATTACATTTAGCGTTCCTGCCGCAGCGCATCGCGGAGGTAGCTGCATAGATTCCGTTTCTACGACACTCCGTTTCATTTCTTTGCTGCGATGCATCGGGTAAGGCACTCTATAGTTTCGATTTCTGCTGCATTACATTTAGCGTTCCTGCCGCAGCGCATCGCGGAGGTAGCTGCATAGATTCCGTTCCTGCGACACTCCGTTTCATTTCTTTGCTGCGACGCATCGGGTAAGGCACTCTATAGTTTCGATTTCTGCTGCATTCTATTTAGCGTTCCTGCCGCAGCGCATCGCGAAGGTAGTTGCATAGATTCCGTTTCTGCGACACTCCGTTTCATTTCTTTGCTGCGACGCATCGGGTAAGGCACTCTATAGTTTCGATTTCTGCTGCATTACATTTAGCGTTCCTGCCGCAGCGCATCGCGGAGGTAGCTGCATAGATTCCGTTTCTACGACACTCCGTTTCATTTCTTTGCTGCGACGCATCGGGTAGGGCACTCTATAGTTTCGATTTCTGCTGCATTACATTTAGCGTTCCTGCCGCAGCGCATCGCGGAGGTAGCTGCATAGATTCCGTTTCTGCGACACTCCGTTTCATTTCTTTGCTGCGACGCATCGGGTAAGGCACTCTATAGTTTCGATTTCTGCTGCATTCTATTTAGCGTTCCTGCCGCAGCGCATCGCGGAAGTAGCTGCATAAATTCCGTTTCTGCGACACTGCATCGCGAAAACCACTATATTTCAATTTCCGCTGCACTCTATTTAGCATTCCTGCCGCAGCCTATCAGAACTAGCCGCATAGATTCGTTTTCTGCGACACTACTGTTTTCTAAGACGACACATCGCGAAACAGCACATACAGCTTCAATTTCCAGTGCACTCCACTTAGCGTTCCTGCTGCGGCGCATCGCGTAGGTAGCCGCATAGATACCGTTTCCATGACGCTCCACTTAGTTTGCTTAAAGGGACACTAAAGATTAGTATGAATTTAAGTCAAAGTGATAAAGCAATGTTGTAGAACGTCTAAGGCGTCAACATAAATGCGAACAAAGCTTTAGTAACCGAGAAATTGAGGCAAATGCATGACACGATTTGAGACCCCCCCCCCAGCGACATTTCGGTACTATCCCGATGACGAAGGCACTCCTCATCATAATTTATGTCACTAGTACTCAACTACTCGTATTAAAAAGAACATTTCATTAGGTTATAAGACGGAAGAAAATGCTACTTGTCTACTTCTGTTCGATTCTAAGAAAAAATAACATTTTGACGTTACCCTTCAGTAGTATGGGTGGTCAAAAGGTTTCGTTTTCGCTCGACTCTGCGCGCTCGACTCTGCGCCGCGTACGCTTTGGAGTTTCAGTTGTTTCGTTATCGCATCGTGCTGCGCTGGCTCTGCTGGCTAGCGAAACTTGCATTTGGAACAAGCAGCGAGAATGCCACGTCCATGTGATGTCGTGGGATGCGTGAACGGTCCGCGGAACTTTGCCAAGGGCAGTTGCAGCGGTGAATCCAACTTTACTTATCATTGTGTGCCAACGAGTGAACCTCTCCGTTCGAAGTGGTTAAATGCCGTACCTCTGCCACAGCGCGTTGGCAAAGAGCCGAAAAATGACATAGTGCGCTCGCTGCACTTTCGTCCAGAGGATTACGAGTTCAGCACCGACTTACTGAAGTCGTATGGAGTGCCTTTCAAAGCAATACTTTCCCGTAGCGCTGTTCCGTCGGTCTTGCCTGCATTCTCCGAAGCGCAAGAAATGCAGGTCGATTCCGGGGCGATGAGTGCGGCATTTGGTTTTCACGAAGGAAAAGCTACAAATGTGCGAATATGTACAGCCATGACATACAGTTTCCGTCGTAGTAGTACGCAACGACGCCGGCAGCGCGAGCCCTCAGCAGCAGGTCACGTTCATCACTGCTTAAATCGCTGAAATCGAGTCCAGCATCGCGAGCCAACGTGTCGTTGTCAGAGTCGTCCATTGCAACGACCGTCAAAGTTGGCGTCATAAAATAAAGAACCAGCTCATCGTCGCGCGCTTTCCCTTCCGCTAGCCACCATATCTCTGCTTTCACAGTGCTGTCGGCTCTGTCTTGGCTCTGTTTCTGGCCGCGCATTTGCGTTTTGCGCAGATAAGCCGTAGCGCCGTCTGCGGGCGCCGTTTTACTCATCGACGGCGCAACGCCACTGTGAGACCATGACGTCCCCACTCCTCGATCGGACGATTTGAACTGCGCTAGAAGTACGCGGACCGCTTCAGAACGCATTTTCTCTTAAAATAAGTCTCTTCGCATGAAACATGCGTTTCGAGGTTTCCGGGATAGTATTTCAACAGTCCACGTTGACTTAATATTAACCTTTAGTGTCCCTTTAAGGCGACGCACCGCGAAAAGCACCTAGTTTTTTTTATTTCTACTGCACTCAGTCTAGCGTTCCCGCTGCGGCGCCTCACGAAGGTAGACGCGCAGATTCCGTTTCTGCGACGCCTTTTTGTTTCTCTGCTGCGACGCATGGCGAAAAGGCACTCCATAATTTCGATTTCCGCTGCACTCTGTTTAGCGGGTCTGCTGCAGCGCGTCGCGAAGCAAGACACGTAGATTCATTTTTGCGACACCCCATTTCGTTTCGGTGAGACGACGTATCGCGAGAAGACCTATAGTTTCGATTTACGCTGCACGCTGCTTATGGTGGATCCACACGACGGACGAAATCCGTCTTTTTCGCGACGGACTGCGCATCACGTGACTACGCGTCACGGATTTGTGCCGTCCGCGAGTCGTCCGCGACCCCCACGGACGGAAAATGCCGAGCTATTTTTCGCATCCGGATTTTGGGGGTCGAGTGCTGCGGATTTAACCTAGCATGCTCTACAGTCTGGCAACAAGCGCGGCTTTGGGATCTTTCTGAAACAGCTTCATCGCTGCTGACAGCATTCGTGTCCAATTCGGACAAAACAACAGCCATTGCGGCCAACCGTCGTTTCCTTTCGATCTCCATTTTCATTCAGAGTGAAAACACCTATGACAAAGTCTTTGTTACACCGATGGCGCCATCTAGAGTGAGTAAAAACAAGCAATTATATTAACTTACGGCCACTGAGATCCGCCCGGGCCGCCGCAACATCTTCGAGGCCATGTTCAGCCAATACAGCCACTCTAAGCCTACACGCCGAGAATCTGAGTATCGCTTTCGGAAACGGTGTCCACTCATCACGAATACATTGCTGTCGAAGCTTCTGGACACAAATTTAAACCAAATACAATCCTCAGTTTGAAAGTTACGGGCCACACAGTGGACGACGACGACTTGACAGGTTCGAGGCGGACGGCAGTCGCTTCGGGCGTAGCCGCCATCTTTATTTTTCAGGCGCGGTCGTCTACTCAGTCCGTCCGTCGTCTGGATGCGCTTCGCAGCCGGACGGGCGGCGGAATAAGCGTCCGCGGCACAGATTTGCGCGGAGCCGTCCGTCGTGTGGATACACCATTAGCGTTCCTACCGTCGCGCATCGCGAAGGTAGACGCATATATTAACTTTCTGCGACATTCCATTTCGTTTCTTTGCGGCAACGTATCACGAAAAGCACCTATACTGTCGATATCCGTTGCACTGTCTAGCGTTCCTGCTGTGGTGCATCGCGAAGGTAAGGTTCCGTGTGTGCGGTACTCCCTTTAGTTTCTTTGCTGCGACGCATTGCGAAAATGCACTTTATAGTTTCGATTACCGCTGCACTGTTCAGCGTGCGTGCCGCCGCGATCGCGAAGGTAGCCGCATAGATTCCGTTTCTGTGATAATCCATTTCGTTTCGTTACGGCGAGACATCGCGAAAAAGCGCCTATAGTTTCGATTTCCGCTGTAGTGTAGCCTTCCTACTGCGGCACCGTCGCAAGGAGTTTTATAGTTTTGATTTCCGCTGCGCTCTGTTTAGCGTTGCTGCCATGGCGCATCGCAAGGTGGAAACATGGATTCTGTTTCTGCGAAATTCCATTTCGTTTTTCTGTGGCGACACATCGCGAAATGTCAATGTTTCGATTTCCACTGCGCTCCGCTTCGCGTTCCTGCCGCAGGTCATAGCGGAAAGGTAGACGCATAATTTCATTGTCGTGGTCCTGCCTTGACGCATTGCAAAAGGGCACTTTATAGTTTCGATATCTAGTACACTCCGTATAGACTTTTCGGGAAGCAGTTGGCTCTATAGGAACGAGATCTAGCTTTCGGCGGGGCGCTGGACGTTGCCTCAGCGAAAACGATCGAGGGAACCAATACCGCTTCTGTCCTGCTACTGTGCGATCAGTTGTCGGAAATGTAGCTGGGTGTCGGCTAATGCACTGTACTTGCATTCATGCCTCAAAATGTGGAGTGGTAGGGGGAAGTAGCTGACTACAAAAGTAGTTACAGGCATATTAAGCAATGAAATGAATCTGCGTGACCAAGTCCGCGGCTACATAAGGACTGTCTGTGATGCTGGCCGCCTTCGCGATGCACGGCTTTGGTCGAGGATAAAAAAAAAATTGCTCTTCCGTCAGCGTTGTATCGCTAACCTCCAAAGAACGGACTAACTCCGGAACATCGGCAAGAGTGAGTACCGCTCGTTACAAAGTGACGAGAGTAGGGCCTCTTCCTGGCTTAGTAAGCTTGTCGCACGTTATGTACACACATCCAGCCCAACCTCACACGCAAGCCCTGTCGCCAATGTATCAAGAATGAGTGACTTTATTCAATGTGGTGAAGAGCGGGTGACGGCGACTACACCGACAATTCACGAATGTTCGAAGCTGAACGTTTTATAACGGTCCACAGAGTTCGCGAGCGACTAGCGATAATACGTCTTTGCTACAAGTTATTGCGATGTGCAGAACATCTATGTTCCAAGCCCTCTGCACAGCAAGAACAAACCTATCGCAACTTGGCGCATCCGCGAGGGATTAGGCAGGTAGTGACCGCACCAAGGAACGTTACTGAGTCAGAAACATGACAAGCCGCTGCTTCAATGCGTTTGCGAAATAAAGAACGAAGAGCAAAACACGCTGATCTTGGTGTAATTCATAAGCGGTAAGTTTGGACCGCTTGGCGTACATTTTTATCCACGTTTTTCGTACAATCACCGTATACGCTGCTCGTGTCGTTTGAAGACGACGTAATGAGCTTCAAAAGCGCTTACGTATACTCTGTGAAGCTGCGGCCAAAACTTCGTGTGGGATACCCAGTCACCGTCTACGGTACCCACCGAAACTGAGGTTTCCTCAGCTGCACCAGGCGTCATGCACATCCATTGTAAATACGGAGCCAACGGAGGCAGCTGAGCCCAGCAGCGGACGCGTCACCACGTGATCAAACGTGGCGTCGCCGGCGATATCGCCGTGAAAAGAACGTAAAGCAGCAGACACCCAATACGATTCGGCGTCCAATCCGACGTGCGGCGCTGCATGCTCCGGCATGCGGCCTACGACGATTCGGGGCACACGGTGCGTGCATCCGAACGAGCGAACGTGTAAATTCCGCCCCGGTACACCGCCCGAGCTTGTAGCCTCGGAAGACGTCATATCCACGTCGAGAAACGCAATATAAACAACTTTGCACAACACTGCTTCGCTTTACGCGAACACTGTCAATAAGATTATGCCTCTGCGACTGACAAAATACTTCACAGCGGCGCGTTGTCCACTGAAGGCTCCGCTGACAGCAAGCGATAGGGCCGGTAGGCCTAGCTCGGCGGACGCCGCGGCCGACGGCGCTTGCGATCCCGCCCGAGCTCGTCGAAGAACGCTTATTTTTGCCAACGCGATTAACACTGTAAACTTAGGTCGTCCTTAATTAAATACAGTTCGTTTGCTCGACGCCGTCCATGCGAAGGGCTAACGTGCAAGCTAAGCGAGCAGCCTCGCTCAGACCATCGGTGAATGCTCCTGCCTTGACACACTGCGAAAGGGTACTTGATAGTTTCGATTTCCACTACACCTCGTATAGACTCTTTTCGCGAAGCAGTTTGCTCCATTGGAACGAGATGGAGCTTTTGGTGGCGCGCCGCACGTTGCCTCAGCGAAAACGCACGAATACGAAACTGTTATCTCTTCTGTCCTGCTACTGTGCGATCAGCTGTCGCAAATGTAGATGGGTGTCGGCTACAGCCGCCTGCGAAATGCCTTGGCTCGCAGCTCCCGATCTTGCCAGTAGCTTAGTAGTAGTGTACTAGGCGCTGCTTCGCAGAGCAGGCGCACGTTCTAGATAATTTTAGACTGGTAATCATGTCGTGTCGGAAACGAATCGTAGCCGGTAAAGAAAAAAAAATGAAGAAGGAAAGGAGAAAAAAAAGAGAAAGCGGCAAGAAACCTGCCCGGTCCGGCGGTTCGGCACGGCAGAACACCTCGATTCCGGCTGCCGTCCCGTAGCGTCGGACGCCGGATCGGACACCGGATCGGACACCGGATCGGACACCGAATCGGACGGTGTGTCTCCCGATTAAGCGTTCCCACCGCGGCGCATCGCGAAAAGGGTACACTCGCGTGGTAAATACCTACCATCAAGTCTGCCTGTGTGCTTTTAGTGCTTTTATCATCACCGTTGTCCCGCGGCCGCGAGTTGGAGCAATAATGCAGTTTGTCACAGAAGTTTTTAGTCACCTAACTGTGTGCTCCTGCATGGCACTTGCACGTAACTGTACCCTGCAATGGTAGCTGTATTTGGCTAAACCGTTTGATAACTAAGTGAAAAAAACGCCGTCGCCAGTATATTACCGCGAAGACTCTATTACTTTTCATCTTAATGAAAAAAAGAAACACAGCCAACCACAAAAAGCGAGCAAGAACACTTCTGCAATAGTAGCTTATTAGGATAGTTGGGCTAAAGCTCCGTGATTTAATAGCGCAGCAAAGCACAAGAGGTAAAATTCGTTTCATCTTCGATATTACGGTGTTTAGTGACACAATTTTATGGACTAGCCCAACAAGCGACGCAGTGCGTGCCAACGCGGAACATTTGCTGCGCTGCCTTGTGTTCCGTGCCTTATTGCCCTCTTCGACGACAACAACTTGGTATTCACAGAAATTGATTCAGTTAAGTCAGAGGTTCAGAGCTCACCTCCCAGATGACTTTGATCGTCTTGGTGTCAATGGCCTCGCACTTCACGTTCATTGGCGGAGCGCCAGGTTCTGCAGAAGAGAGCGGAAAGAGCATGGCACAAGTCAGTCCCGTTGAATAGATACGAGAGGCCGCTGTATTTGCACATCTTCATTTCCTTCTGCATACACGAAAGCTTCTGTAGATAATCTGCATCAAGTACTACAGTCCAGCGGTGTTGCAAGTCTTTCTTTTTTTCGGTTTCGTCATACTAAAGTGGCCGTAGATAAACTATATTGTGTTCCCTACTCTAATGCTCCTTGTATCGCGAGCCTTTTCTAAAGTCCCTAGAGATTTTGGTACAGGACTTACCCGTTTGATTTTTGGCACGCTCAGAGTGTCCCATTAAACCCGATCGTGATTACCTGACGCACAGAAGGTTGCGGATAGTGCAGTTCACCCGACGTAAGCTCAAAGATCGCGCAATATGCTCGCTTGAAACTCCTCTTGGTAATACAGAGTTTTAGTATTGCGTATGTTGCGCGCATGTAAGAGCGCTACGTTTTGCACAGTGCGCATGTGCTGAACGCGTCACGAACGAACGTGATGCGTACGCTGCCGCCGCCTACGCACGCATCCCATCTTTGCGCGCGTACGTGGGGGGCCCTCGCGTGTCGCTCTGGTGATTTTCGTTTGTCCGGGACGGCGCGAGACTGTTCGTGTTCGCAAAATGGCGACGTCAAAGATGACCACCGGAAGGCTCTACTTTTCGGTGGCCTACAATTCAGATTTGCTGCGCGAAGTCAACGCGTAGAGCCCATCTCAGAATCCTGCGCGGTGGCAACCGATTGCCAAGTGCAGAATTCCAATGAGGCATTTTGGCGAACGCACGTTGACAATCCGGCTACTGTGTCTGGCTAGGGATGCGGCGAGCGCGTCTGAATTGGCTAGCCTTTGACAACAAGCACTTCGATTTTTATCTTCCAGATGACGCAACAAGTTCACGTAGGTTTACGTAAGTACGTAGGCACTCTAACGTACTTTAAGAACGCTGTCCAACATATCCTGCCACATTGCACAAAGCGCCTGCGTGCCCACGCATACGTATCGTCATGTCGCAGTACTAAAACTCGTAGTAACGAGTGTTGCGTATCTCCTGCGCTACACAGCGGCGTTTAACCGCGCAGGAATACTGCCGTGATAAATGGTTCTGCCTCAATGTTAACGGTTACGGAGGAGAAAGTTCGTCGAATCACAGTAAGTTTGATCGCTTTGCGTAACCAAAGCACGTTGTACCACAAAGCTGCAATGTCTGGCGAATTAGTTTTGATTCGCGTAGCATACGAAGCGACGCGGATGAATGAGACACCGCGGGCTTGTGTGCATGAGTACGCGCACGTTTCGATCGGTGGAGTTGTCACATCTGGCGCGCCCATGGTGTTTCGGAAAGTGGCATTCGCCATTCCTTGAACGATGGGGGCAATCATGAGATAAACGGTTTGCTCTGGAGTGCGTTTACCATAGCGGCATACATTCTGATGTGACTGTACGTAGTAGCTATAGAGAACTAGCTGTAAAACATGGGGTCCGAATTCACAAAGCTTTAAATTCGTTAGTGTTGTTTGCCACTGATATCGCCACTGATGATGTCTGATATCGCCAATGGGAATTACACATGTGCGGTTAATGCAATAACAGGTAGGCCCGTGCCAGAGCGCATTTATCCGAGGACAAAATAGTTTGGCAGAAGGAGCTGCAGCGACCACAGTGTTAAATTGAGCAAGCGAGCGTAGCTCGATGATCGTGTGTACTTATAGTTTACCCTTACTAGCGTAGTAGCTTTTCCGTTGCGCTGCCGGCTTTTCTGTTGCGCTGCTAAGGACGAGGTCAGGGGATCATCAAATCCCGGCCGCGGCGACCGCATTTACACGGGGCCAAAATGAAAAAAACACCCGTGTACGGCAAGCTGGGTGCATGTTAAGAACTCCAGGTGGTCAATTACTAATCCGAAGTCTCCCACTACGGCGTGCCTCGTAATGAGATCGTGGTTTTGGCATGTAAAACCCCAGAATTTAATCAATTTATTTCATACCTTCGGAGGTGGTGGTGAAGTGGACCGGGTCCGAGGGCTCGCCGAAGCCGACCGAATTTTCGGCCAGCACCACGGCCGTGTACTCGGTGCCCGGGTGCAGCTTGGTCACGGTCAGGCTGGGACGCAGTCCGTCCACTTCCCGCTCCTGCAGCACGCTGCCCTTGCCTGTGTCCCGAAGGAGAGAAGGAATTAACACTGATGTGTGCGCGCGGTAGAATGAGCTCGCCGTTGCCCCGTAGCCGCCTTCGTCGCGACACGTGGTATACGTAGCGAAGGCGCGCAAAGCTGGCGAACGAATCGCTCGGCGCGCTGCAGGCCATAAGAGTCCGGACAACCAGAAAACGTCTGCGGGCGATCACGGTCAGTGACCCATTTCTGCTACACGCGAAAAAAAAAAATAAAAAAAAAATCCCCCCTCTCTTTCGAGGCAACTCACGAGACAGATGTTCGAGCACCCGGCGGCGTTATTTGCTGGAATGATTTTCAAATCTAGGCAATTTCGTCAATGCGCGAGGTGGGTGTGTTCCGCCATTATTGTTTAAGAGTAACCTGGTGCTGCAGCTGAGATTTTCGGAATGAATTGATTGCTAGCTTTCCTTCCTTTTTTTTTTTTCTTGAAAAGGCACAAGGCCTTTCGGAAGGATCGAGGAGGAGGGGGGGGGGAAGAACTGAGGGGCGTTCTCACACCGTTTCACTCAATCTTAGTGAAGTTATTCAACGGGTGGCCACGTGCTGAGGCTGGAAATCCTAAGATTTTCGCCCATTTAAGCGTTTCCTAAATAATTTTACGCGTGCCTCCTATAGTGTGTGCTCCACTTGCTGCACATCTTTAGCGATAACATTGACAAACTAACCTGACTCGCCACTCGCCGCGGTAGACCCAGTGGTTATGACGTTGTGCTGCTGAGCTCGGGATTGCAGGTTTGGTAAAACTCCAGGTTGTCAAAATGAATCCAGAGTCCCCACTACGGCGTGCCTCACAATGAAATCGTAGTCGTGGCACGTGACAGCTCAGAATTTAAAACTGGCTCAACCATATATGGCAGTCGAATGTACGCGGCGTACTCTGGCCCTCGATATAGAAATTACTAACGAATGTCACTGAGAGACTTGCGATCGCGCCTTCTGGTTAGCTTACGCCGCATAATCACCTCCGCGATGATAGGAGCCGCGCTTCTAGTTATGAAGTCGCGTCAGAAGGCTCAAAACACATCGCCAACCTTGTGTCCCATATAGGTAGCGAGCCTTAAGCGTGACGTCATAACCTAACCCCTACCCCCCCCCCCCCCCCCGCTAGCGTTCACTCATCAGGGACGCGTACTCCGTGTCACAACAGCCTGGCCATGTGTAAGTGTCTGTGTAAGTGTCCTGCGCGCTAAAATAACCAAAGGACGAGAGCGAAGCGAGTACACAAACACGGCACACCGAGAGCGCGGTGTCCCGTGTTTCTATCATACTCGCTTCATCCTGGTGCCCAGTTCCCTGTTTTCGCGCACAACCTCTAGCATTAAAAAAAACAAGGCCCGCGCCAACAGTCATCGCAGAATCGTCCGTCTATTCAACGCAGATCATGAACGGCGCGTACGCCCCGCACAGAGAAATATCGGCAGGGCAACGCCTCGTCGGGCAAGATCAAAAGCGAGAACTCTCGTCTGGCCGACGATCGAGTGGGCCATTCGAGAGGCGGCCCCCTCCGATAACGCCTGCCGATATGGCTCTCCGTTTGCGGGCGCAATCTCGGCCGCGGCGCGGAGAAAGCGTTCCCGTACACACACATGCAGTGCGCGCTAGTCGCAGCGGTGTCGCGCGTAGACCGAGCCCCACGTGGAAGTGTATATACCCACCGGACTTCTTCCAGTAGCGCACTAGGTAGCGGGTCACCGACTTGCTCGACTGCGACCACTTCATCTGGACGTGGCGACTGCCGCGCTCGGTGACGGCCACGTTGGTCGGAC
This sequence comes from Dermacentor andersoni, assembly GCF_023375885.2. NCBI lineage: Eukaryota > Metazoa > Arthropoda > Arachnida > Ixodida > Ixodidae > Dermacentor > Dermacentor andersoni. The sequence continues at coordinate 84,984,732 of NC_092822.1, read as the reverse complement.
TCTCCGGGGGCTCTGCGGGGCAAAGGAATGGCAAGAGAAGAAAGAGAATGTGTATTTAGAGCGGGGCTCGAGGCCGAGAGAGAGAGAGTGACAGACGCACGAAAGCATAGTATAGAGAGGCCAACCAGAAAAGAAAGAAATCCTGCTTGCAACCGTATACTTAAGGCAGGGGAGAGGAGAACTAGAATGTTAAGAAGAAAATTTGCGATAGTGGGAAAGTGGGATATGGCTCTAAGCATAACCTCGATGTGCAAACATCGCATGTGTGAACAGCTCCGTGGTCCGAAATTAGTTCTTCGTCAAATAGCGTCAATTACCGGCGCCCGCCTATGGCGTAAATGCGCGAGTGCAATGGCATATGTGTATAGCGATTTTCGAGGAAGAATGAAGAATTATGCATTCGCAGTACCTATAGGTGCAATAAATGAACTCCGGACACTACTTGCTGCAAGAACAGCGCGCTGCACAGGTGAAGCACGCGGTCCACGCCGGCGCCCCTCCTGTGGTGGCGTGCGCCTGCCTGCCGCGGCGTGACGCACGATATACGCGCACTGGCGCGCACAACCTGTTCCGTGTGTGTCGGGCTTTGCGCGTCGTCATCCTTTTACACGGCCGTGGCCCGGGGACACCAGAACGCGCGCTCAGCCGAGTGAGACGCTGTGAAGCAGGCTTGGAAGGCTCATGTGATGCGGACGCGGCCCGTCGTCTACTCGTTTTGAAAAGCTTCAGATACCGTTCTTGCGGTGTGTGTGTGCAACTGCGTACTAAACGTCGCGAAAACGCACTCGCGTCACTTGTCGGCACGTTACCTCTGCGCCATGCACCTACTTCACGCGCTTGGCGACAATATTTCGCCCTATAAACACACGTTGCGTATGCCACTGCTCGTAAGAGGCTTAATTAAGTAATGTCCCTCTGAAATCTGTTTACCGCTTACAGGCGAACGGGGAGTAGTAACTGGGATACAGCGCAAAAGCTTAACTTCTTCGTGGTCCGCGTACGCGGGCTAGAAATCACAAATCTATTCTGAAGCTTCATAAATAAGCAAAACATTTCTTTTCTCAGTTATTAAACCTGCTTTTCAATCGCCACAAAATTCACTTTTCTTTTTTTCTTTTTTTGCGGCACCCGCGCTCCACAATATTTTGCCTTCAACTGCACAGTAAGCCTTCGTCTAGGCAGTAGAAATAAAAAAAGAAAGATGCTTGACCACGATGTCACCACTTGTGGTGTCAAACATTCACCTGTCCTGCGTACTGGAACAGCAAAGGCACACGCCTTCGAAGTATATAAAGCACTGTGTCCCATCTTTAAGTTTGGCCACTTCGTATACCAACAAAGTCTGCGTGCAGGCGCGATTACGTACCCAGGACGGCGAGCCTGAAGACGTCCCTGGTCTTGCCGTAGTCGTTCTTGGCAATGCACACGTACTGCGAGGCGTCTTTCTTGACCGTGTTGTGAATGACCAACACGGACTGGACGCCAGTAGGGGTCACCTCTTCGTGTGTCTCGTATCTGCGGGAAAGAACGCGCAGTGCTTTAAGTCAGTTTGAAGGACGCGCACTGGATTTCTGCCGAAAGCGAGTACGTTCGCTGCACCTCAACCTGTGTTCCTGTACATGCAACGTGCATACTGTTAAACTTGCTGGGCCAGTCGCGGGAGTGCTTTCAGTTTGCTAGTTTCTCAGAAACACCAGAGCCCTAGAGCTAGATTTGTTGGTTCATACATATGACAGTTACGACCAAGTGACGATGTGCCACAAAAGAAGGCGTGAAGTATACACGAAATATGTAAAGCCAGGTGTGCTGTCACCTGGTTCCCGCTTTTTTTCTTGCGCCTTGTCAGCAGACGGTGATCACGTCACTCGCAGAAACGCAACTTCACAGACATGCAACTTCACAAAAGCGGGCGTGCCGACGCAACGTAACGCAAACGTATTTACACTTTTTACGCACTGTGCCGCGACTACAACGCGCAAGCGAGAATTTTAGTGAACCGTTTAGAAGACTACCACAGTCCCATTCTGGACACCGCCGCATTCCCCCACATCGTCCGTATTCGCCATCTTGTCAGCTCCGATTGGTTTGCACGGCGGCTACACCATCTCTGATTGGCTAAAAAAAAAGAAAAAAAAAGAACGTAGACACGGCAGAATTTCGTGGTCCAGAACAGCGCCCCGGTTTCCTGAGTTATTGGCTCCAAGATTCGGCTTCTGTTCGAAGGAACCGCGCTCCGTGGGGCGAGCCATTCGCCGACGTCGTGTCTCACCTTTCGGTGGAAGGTATGAGCGGGCTGTCGTCTTTCTCCCAGGTCACCACCAGGGGAAGCTCGCCGGTGACGTCACAGGCGATCTTGGCGATGTCGCCGCGCTTCACGGACACCTCGCTGGAGCCCTTGGCGATGGTGGGCGGCACTGCACACGTGGCGTTAACCACACGGCGACAACGGTGAGCCAATGGCGTGCGAACGCTGCGATGTGACGTCACTTTTTTTTTTTATCCGGGCGGAGCAAAGCCAGTTGTAGAAAGGAGAGAGAACACGCGAATGTTATGCAGAAGTGCGTCGAATTAGCTACTCTGCACTGGGGGGAAACGAACACGACACAGAAAGGATTTTGCAAGGAAAGGGGAAGCAGAGAATGTGCGCAAGCATGCGGGCAGGTTGGTTGCTCCTATGTAAGTGACATGGCTCAAGGCATTTCGGAGCATATGTCATAAATCGAGGGCAGACAGACAAATCGTGCAGTCAGACGCGTTTTAAAAAAGCTAATAGTCCGCAAAAATGTGTCCTTTCTTCTGAGCGACGAGCGGTGACTTCGGTGCTCACGCCACCAGTACCATATATACTGTTGGTGTTATCTTTTGCCGAGTAAAAGAGCTTCGCTGCGTATATTCGCTGGGCACGATCGAATATTAATGCTACACTGGTGCCTCACGGGCAATTCTTTAGGAAAAGGTCTTTCGGAATAAACTGTTAACTTCATCTCACGTTCCAAAAATGCTTTCACACAGCCTTCCGTTCGAACGATGCATTGGAGCTATAGGCGAAGCTTGGTGAAGGCAATGATCCTTGAGTTGGAAAACATAAGGAGTTGAAGTGCAGAAAGTAAAAATAAATTGTGCAATATGTTCGTTACGGTTGTGCACTAATCTTCGATTTGGCAACGCGCTTTCCCTCGATCGGTTGTATCTGAGCGCGCAGTCCCCAGCGAGCGCGGCAGTAAAAGGCTTCGTCACCGTGTGTGTGCGTGTCTACGTACCGTGCACGGAGACGGTCACCGTCTTGCCGAGGGACGGCTCGATGCCGTTGGCGACTTCGCAGCGGTAGACGCCCGCGTCCTGCGTCTCCACCGACGCCACCGTCAGCGTGCCGTTGTCGAGGATGCGCTGGCGACCCACCGGGTGCAGGGGCACGAACTCCCGGTTACCTGTGCGGGAACGGGGGGGGAGACGAACGTTCAGGGTGACATTTTTTCAAATCGCACATCTAGGGCAACGTATATAGTGCACGTGCCAACGAAAAGCAAACTCCAAAAAAAAACGAGCCGAGCGCACGGGAACGTAGAGACGGACGAGAGCCATGTCTTCGCTTGTTCGTCACGGTTTCTTTCCTTTTTTTTTTTCTTTTCTTAGCTTGCGAACTTGCCGAGCTTTCCATACTACGTTTCTGCACGCGTGTTACAGCAACCAGTTTGGTGTGCGTGACACGTGACTAATAGTGTACGTAAGGTCCTTTATTTTGTTACATCTGTGCGCCGACCACGGTATGTTCACGCGCGACCTGAGACGACAATTGCAGCCACGCGCTTGTTACCTTCGAAACTTTCGACAAAGACTCCATCTGTCTGCGATCTGTATTTTTATGCGGCATCACTTGCTAGTAGAAAATGTAGATATTCGCCGTCTGCGCGCAACCAAAGGGTTGCCAACTGCAGCCTTTAGCACACCTGAAGTTTGGCCTCACGACGGCGCAGTACTTAGCGATGCTGGCCTACTTTGAAAGTACGGAGTCTTCAACGCATATACCAGGCTATTTATGTGCGTAATATGAGGTGATTGACTGTTGTAAACGACCGCAACTTCACAAATAGTGTCTCCACAGCTTGCGCGCGTCCCTGTCGCAGTGGGCTGCGGTTTATTGTAACCGATGTATCCTTTAACTGTTACTACCACTATGCACGTCTCCAGAGAGTACGCTATGCTATGAAGTGTAGCCGGCGCCCAACTGCCAGAGCGTATACGGTAGTATCGCCGGAAGGTTGTGAATCTCGGCTGTTCTCATACGTCTCGGTATCGTTGTCGAGTACCCCGATTCCGGAAATCCATGTCACTGCAGAAGCAAAGTTTCGATTTTGTGATCAAGTCGGGTAGCCTTGGCCAGCTTCCGCGATATTTTTTTTGAGCATTAGTTGTGTATATTGCACTCTCGCTGTGTCTAGAACGTGATCTCGCTAAACCATTTTTATTTTTCCGTGCGTAGGTGTGCAAGTGTTAGCAAATGACAATGGTATAAGGTGAAGAGGTTTTTTTTTTTTCATAACCACTCCACAGCAATTCCGTCCGCGTTCCCTTCTTTTCACTGTTTTCTTTGTGTATGTGCCGCTCCAAGCCTACGTTGCCAACGGCTCATTGAAACTTCCACGTAGCATTTGTTAGCTCCAGGTTGGCGCGATTAATGGCGAATTCGGCAAGTCGCATCGGTGCGCACGGGGGCCGCCCTGGTGCAACGATGACTGGATGAAACGGCGCGTGAGGGCGGCCCCGGGGCGCACCAGTGCGATTTGTCGAGGATGCCCTAAAAGATGTGCAGAAAAGCGCCTTCACCTAGCTGGATCTTCCACACGACGTTGGGCTTCGGGTATCCCACCGCACCGCACGGCAGGTAGAGGTTCTTCCCCTGCACGGCCTCGGCGTCGCTCGGTTCAGCGGACCAGACTGGAGCAGCTGCAATCGCCCCGCGCAAGCGAGCCCCGCCCAACAGTGTAACACCATGAGCAACTTGCCAGTACATCGTTCGTCGAACAAGCTTTAATTAATGACGACACACGACAAGATATGGCACCAGCAAAACATTTTAGGACACGGCAAAGACTTTGTAGAAATACGATCACTTTCAGGACTTAAGGGGACAGTGAAGAGAAACAATTTATCATCATAGGCCGATTGACGATCCTTTCACTGCTCTATTCGCAGTTGCTTAGCTGGGCGTTGTTGTGCTTTCTTTTTTTGCCGATAACATCAAGGCTAAATTTTTCCTTTGTCGAATTTTGGCTGTCGTCCAGTCGACGTCCTGCATTACGCTGTGTTATTGCCTATTTGGGTCCCTTTGCAAACGCTAAAACGAAGTGGGCTTGTTCAAAATTTTTTTTCGTCTTTTTATTTCTACAGTTACGAACGCGCGAGCAGGCTCTGCCAATATTTGTGACGTCACAGAAAGCAGATGCAGAAATGTCAAAATGGTGTCACCACTCTCGCTTCGTGTGTGCACCCATTCTGGCTTTCTAAGCACGCGCACAGTAAAAACTGGCCCATGCTTCGCAGCTCCAGAAGTGTAATTCACCTTTACAAGATCAACCGGCCGTGTTTCTTCACTGTCCCGTTAACGCACGCAGTTGTCGCGACGACAGGTGTCACGTGGCTTGGCGGCACTACGCATACACCTTCACGCGAAGAGTATTGCGGGGGGAAATTTGGTGGCTCTTGTCGTTCTATCCCGCGGATCATTCATGCTTCGCGGGCTTTTTACGATTGGGCCCTGCTTTGTTTAGAAAGCACGGTCTGTTTCCTTCCGTTATATTTAAAGATTCAGTTGAGTTTCTTACTCGCCTCGCAACGTTTGCGATGAGCAGTGGAAACACCAAGCGTCGGGATCTGAGTTGACCAACAATATTTAAGAACATAGGTAAAATACGAAACTTTGGATACGCGTTCAGCCAAATCTAGATTGTCCCTGGACAGTCATACTCGTTGTTGTTATGCTACTTTGAATGTCCCGAACGATTTCCTTTTCTGGGCTACGTTCTGAAAACACACAGCCGGTAGCAAGAATGAGACTAATAATTGTCGTATAGCAAACATGCGTGTTTCAAATCGGCTTCAGGAATGTTAACACAAAGAAGCGTAAATAAAACATTTGGACGAATTCGTGTACCGCCCATGGTCCTCATGGCTGCCTAACCGCCATCTGGCGGCGAGTGAAGACATTAGCCACCAAATTTTTCCCTTCTAACAATCTTAGAATAAGACTGTGGAGTTCCACTGCTATCTAAGAAAAAAAGAAGAAGCAAGCGGAGTACAAACGTCACAATTGTCACTCCAAAAAGGAGTGCATAGCCATCGCTTCCTGCCACATCCTATCTAATTGTGGCCCACAGTGTCCGTGGTGCGATAAATAGCTCGGAGCCCAAACATTAATCTTGTCGGTCGTTAAACCACACTCGTACCGCAAGACGCAAGGCAATGCGCCTTGTTTTGCGTTTTCGTTGCGTACGCCTGTGCATCTGGCAGAGCGTAAGCACAAACTCGCGTAGGAACAAGTGCCGATGCATCTGCCTCTACATTTGGATGCTTGGCGGCACTCGTCTCCAGAAACGGCGACGCCCTTTGCTGCCTGTTAGGCGAGACGCGCCGAACCTGTCGTTAAGATGGCATGGCAGTTCGACGTTAAGCGCAGAGCCTAACGCCGAGATAGCATAGCAGAAACGATTGCTCTCAGAATTTGTAACGCGTTAAGCAACTCCATATTACGCTCTGTATATTTGATTCTTGACAAAAATTCTGATTATATATATATGTATATACACACATTGCACGGCAACTACCAAACAAGGCCTACAAGAAAAGAAAAAAGAAAACATACACACACGCACAATGTCGGTCACACCGGCTAGACACTATAGTCTCATGTGTACAACCCCGTCAACGCATGCAATATTGCTTATGACTGTCGACAAACAGCTACTCTACCTCAATTACGAGCCAATGCTGCAAAAACTTCACTGTTTCTGAAAGTGCACAGGCACTACATATATAAAGCTGTTCCACGACATACAAAACGGTCTTCTAGACAGCTACAGTCGACACTGTACAAGGGTTCACACACAAGGCACACAGACACTGCTCAAAACATCTCGCTTAAATCCCTGCGGATGGCAATGACCCGACAATGGCCAGACATTGGCCGTCTGCAGCCCGGTACGCCGGTTTGCAAAACAACGTTAACGTGCAAGGCAGAGACAGTACTCACGTCCGGAGGACCACCTTCTTCATCAAGCGCTGTTGCGAAAACACAGGGAAGTTCGACACCACGTCTCATTATTGCGGTATTTTATTGACGGCGTGTTAAGCGCACAAAGGACTAATTATGCGAGTCTGTGAGTACAGAGTTCGAACAACCACGTGGTCAAACCACGAGGAACGGGCATGTCCCGCCTAATTCGTGTACAATGTGTGGACTTGCGGGGTCGAATGAGTAAGAGTAAAACATCTTTATTAATAATATTTGAATGGCGAGAGCAGTGTGGGAGGAACCCTCAGTCCATGGTCCCTAAGATGAACTTCAGTTTGTTCCGACGTCTGCTTGGCGAAGCTCTCGTTAGTTCCGTGCAGCTGAGAAAATTCAAACCAGTGCGAACGCGCGAGAAACTGTGCGCCGGCATTGTGGCATTGGTCTGCCGACCACCGGCTTCTCGTTGCATCTCGTTCAGAACACGCCTGTATCGCGACCAAGGTTCATTGAACTCAACTAGGAGAAAAATGGCTGACCTACTGCGGGACAGTTCACACAGTGCTACTCTTCCTTCGCAGTGTAGAGCAGCCACTGTTACATACGTACTCCAAGGTAGTGTCAGGAGCTGTAGTGTGACTCTAGTATCAAATATATATGTTGGGATTTGTGGTGTTGCGGGCGTCTCAAATACTCAGAAGTGCAGTTGGTTTAAGATTACGGTCAGCATAAGCGGTCAGCGGTTACGGTCAGCGCTTTATTGTGGGCTGGTAGCGCCGTAACGCACATTTTGCCACTTACGTGAATCGGACGAGATACGCCAAGTGTGTAGCCGGTGTACGCGAGTACGCTTTCCGACTGCGCTTATTCGGAATGCCCACGTCACACATAAAGCATGTCCAAAACAAAGTAAAAATAAAAATAAAAAAAAGGTGCATGTCGATGTTTTCGCGCATCGGTATACGGAAAAGACGGCGACAAATTTTATACGCGATTCGGCGCAGACAGAGTTCGCGTGTTCCAAGACACATTTTTTTCCCGTGCAGTTTCAACACCAAAGGAAACGCTTGCCGAAAGGACCGCCGATAATCGGGCTACAGCACGCCAAAAATTGCATAAACAAATCAACATCACTTCAGACAATAATGAATACACAGTAACGAGACGAAAGCGAATAACACAGGACACGTTCGAGGAGGGAAGTTATACGCTTTATGAGTAAACAGAAAACAACAGAGACATCGGGAATTGCGCCGCACAATTTGCATAATTAGTGTAGACGAACGAGAGAAGACAATAGAGCTCGCACGAGAGCGCGGGATACGCCTGCAGCTGGTCGAAGTACGCGCGCACCCACCTTCGACGTAGAGCGTGGCCCACACGGCCGAGGTGCCGGCGGCATTTCGGGCTACGCACGTGTAGTTGCCGACGGAGGCCGGCGACACGGACTCGATGGTGAGCATGGCCACGTTGCCGGCCACGTGCGAGACGGCCGCGCCGCCGGGACCTCCCGCGGACACGGGCTCGCCGTCGTGGAACCAGGCGAAGGCGACGGGCCTGGTTCCCGCGATGGCGACGCACGGCACCACGGCCGTGCCGCCCAGGAAGGAGTTCTTCGCGAAGGAGAACTCCTGAAGCACGGGCGGCTCTGAAACAACAGGAAGCGGGAGTCGGTTGCGCTGAAGGACAATTAAGAGGAAATTAGGGGACGACGACATCAACCACATGCATGCACCATAGAAGTGCGAAAAGAAGTACGAAAGCCTGTGCCTCGCGCATCTTGAACTTTGTCCTCGACCGGCCAGATGTATCCGCGTATACAATTGAACGAAAGTGTTTGTTTCGCAAGATTCTCCTCGCGTGTTGATTGAACCCCTTACCGATGCCCAAGCGCCATGTTGTCGCTCAAACTGACACGTTCGTTCGCTCTAGCCGGATACTTCAAACCGAATAGAATCGCTTCCCCCCTTCCCCCGTTAGCAAACCGGACAGTTCTTCATTTAAAACTAGCATCTCTAAGCTGATGGACGTTTGTTTCTATGCGACTCCGTGAAGACATCAATAAATAAATGAGGGTGCCTGGATGCGCTCCTCCTCGCGCTCACTTTTCGAGGTTATAGTCACTGCCCATTTTGCCACTACCGTAATCCTCCGAACCACAGAAAGTGTATTGGTTATTTGGGGCCGGCTGATCGGCGCAGCCGGCTTAATATTTAGCGTAAAGGTACACAAGTATAAACCTGAAATTATATCCAAACCAAAAACAAAACAGTATGTGCAAGAAAAAATGGTGCACTGTAGAAAGTGAGCAAATGTATTCACTTAAAGTACAGCTCATGGTGGCATACGCAACTGGTGTCGTTATCATCAGACCATTTTTATGTCCACTGCAGGACGAAGGCCTCTCGCAGCGGTCTCCAATTAGACCCGTCTTGCGCCAGATGATTGCCACTTGCGCCTGCCGTTACGTGCAATTGATGACGATGATGGTAATAATAATAATAATAATAATAATAATAATAATAATAATAATAATAATAATAATAATAACAACACGCGCTTTTAAGCTGCTACACTACAGAGCGGGACATAAAACCGCCCGATACGTGGTACTCCGCGCATGACAGGACTTATAGGATCGCGTCCGCAGTTGACAGGGCCGATGAAACAGTTGGAATTTTCGCATGTCCCTTCTGTGTGTGTTTTTTTTTTTTTTAATTGTTATTATTATTTCAACCGATAACAACAACAGAGGCAGATGGGAATGGGCACTTACCGTGAGCTGTTGCTCCGGTGAACCAGGAGGAAGCGAAGTAAACTGTTGTTACCAGCAGCGTCCACGGCATCGCGTGCGTGTTCGTAGTCTTCCGTGCGTCACCGGATACCCAGGACGTCGAATCAGCGAGAACCCGCCGGTTCGTCAGCCTTCGAACTTGGCCGCGAGAGCGGGCTTGGGGGCGACTGCCGGCGACGGATGCCGTCCGCCGCTTCGCAAACAACAGGGCTTCGTGTGAACACGAAGACGCAGACACGAACGAGCCAGCTAGCGGGGCGATACGACGCGTCTTCCGTCCTCGCTTATTAGGTTTTCATTCGCCGTAACGAGCAGATTCGTCACGCGGAAGCGTGGCGCCATCTTGCGGCCGCTCCGCGAGTCTCGTGAGCGCCGCTGTATGGGCGCGACATTTAAAGCATAAGGGGTGCGAATAGTAATTGTTGACGAGGAATAGAATGCGAATCTAATAGCGACAGAAAGCAGACCGAGTTTAGAATACGTCTCGAATGACGAACAACCGTTTCGGCCATTAGTAGAGAAAGACGTTCGCGTCCCGGTATATGCGCAACGTTATGAAGTTTCTGCTACTACATTGCACACTGCGAAGCGTTGTTTACTAGAAGCACCAATAGAACGCTAGGGACAAGTAGGCAGTTTCTTCGTGTAGACACAAATCTTGCGTGAGTGACAACGAATAACCCGGAAAAATGTTTCCCGTCTATAGGTCCGCCGGGATGAAATGTACCGCACTTTCGCATTAATTTTATTGTGTTTGATCATTCGCAGTTGAAGATTTTAATATTCAAATACTTTAAAATTACTCGAAAGCTATTCGTACGTACCGCGAGTGAAACACTTTCGCACGGAGATGATATATGTATATTGCGGGACTGATTCTTTTGAGATAATCACGACACCTACACATTAGCATGCTGGACTGACGAGCGAATCTGCACCAATTGTTACTTGAATGTAAATTGCAAGTCCCCTTTTCATATTCGATGATAGTGTGTTCTGACTGAGTACAGCGTGAAAAACAGCAGACCAGGGGGGGGGGGGGTATACTGCAATTGTCCACCTAGTGGACACGTCCATTTCGTCTGCTGCCAAACTTCCGATTGGCCGGGACTGTGCACGTGTCAGAAGGAGACAAGCGCCTCCAGCCAACCAGCACTTCACTAGCAGACGAAGCGAACATTGTCCACCAGGTGGGCACTCGCAGAATACCATCCCAGCATCGAGTGAAGTGTGCCATGAAGCGAAGTTGTTGACGGGCAATCGTAAGCATTATGTGCCACGCAGGCTCACCGGCTTTGGCGTTCGACTGTCTGAGCACGAGGTCGCGGGCTCGACTCCCGACCGTAGCGGTCGCGTTCTGATGAGGGTGAAATGCGAAAAACGCTCGTATGCAGTGCTTTGGGCGCCCACCGAAGAAACTTAAGTAGCCGAAATTATTGCGGAGCCCTCCCGTTATACAGCAGCCGTCATAAGCTATTGTGGAGCTCTCGGAAGTTGGCGTCCACAATTTCAATTCAAACTCATATATTCCCTTCACTACTAAAGCGACTAGATACATCACGAGCTACCCCCCCCCCCCCCCCCCCTCCCCGCCCATGACGATTCGTGTTCCAGTATGTGGGTGTTCGCGATTATTTTGTTTCTGCATAGAGGTACTTTTGTGCGCTTGTCGGCTGCAGACCGGTGGACTTTGAGACAATGGCAAACGCCGAAGTGTAGCCTCTCGCAAGGACGTGTTCGTGTGCAACGGGTACAGTCACGGACACCGCACCCGAAGACCCCCCCCCTTGCCAACCCTTACTCGCGAAACGCAACGGTCCAACGGAGCAAGACGGAAGCACACTCGTCGCCGCGATCCGTGAAGCGTCCCTTCGGACTCTCTCCCGCACACATCGGTGCGCGGTGGTGTGCGTGTGGCCCTTGCCGCCCAAAACACGATGCGCTGCGGTGCATGTGACTGCCCCGCCTTTCTTGAAGCCTCAGTGATTCTCGCGCGTGATGTGTGCGACCGAAGATTCATTCACCGGCTGATCACGCGAACAGCGTATATATATATGCAAGCGGAAAGTAATGCAAGCTCGTCTCCGGTACGTTCAACTAGTGCTATACCTGGGAAGGGTTTCGCAAGACATTTTTCTTTTCTCATTTTGGGCATAGCATAACAGCTGGCGCACGATGGTGTATGTGCGATAATCAGCGATGTCCGATTAGTCAACCACGATTTGACAATTAACCGCTTCAGGACAAATGTTGCAATCGCGTTGTTTTGTTACGGCCGGTTTCGCCCCGTCTCCCCGACCCGGTTACGGCCAAGATACCACGTGCTTTGCTGACCTCCAGCTCGCGCAACATTAAGTTGCAAGATAACCGAGGAGTTCCTTTAGTTCCAGTATAAGCCGAACGAAAGAAATATAACATTGCACAAAGTTCGTTCGACAAACACTAAAGTAGAAAACGAGGACATTCTACGGTGCACTCAACCGGGACAGATGACGCGTTGAGGTGAACGTGCTTCATCCCGTCCCACACGCGTATAGAGGGAACGGGCGAACAGAGAAGCTTTGCTAGGCATTTCTGCAATTTGCGGTACATCCACCGTGGCACGAGCATTACAGCGAATACTACGTGTACACAAATGCAGCCTACGCGGCCGTCCCAGACGACCTGTACGAGCGAATATCGTATTGCGGAGGCATTGACAATGGAGCCCGTCTCAAGGTAGTTAATAGCTTTACGGGACCCGTGTACACAATTATGCAAGCACACCCGCTGGCGTTCGAGTCACCTGGAATGATCAGTGTTGTGGAAAACTGGTCGGTTCCACGGGCGTTGGCGGCGACGCAGGTGTAGTTTCCGAAGTCTTCGGGCCTCAAATTTCGCAGAGTGAGCGTCGACAGAGTGTCCGACTGCCTGGTGATTGTGGCGCGTTCTTGGTTTCTGATCGGAAGGCCGTCTTTAAACCACGACAGCTCGTGAGGGCCGTGGCTCCCGCGCTTGATGGCGCACATTATCATTGTGGTGTCGCCGAGAGATAAGTCCGGAGAGAAGTTGAACGCCTGGATCTTCGGCGAACCTGGAACGGTCCCGCGGAGTGCTTTTACGAGTCTCAGTTGGTGAGCCTCTCTAATCCGGTCTAACGCACCTTAACGGCGACACTGCCAGTATTCGACTACTGTTTCCATTCGCCTGCCCCCCGCCCCTCCTCCGTACTTTAGTGCATTATTACGCACGAATTAGAACATAACTGACTGCAATAATAAAAATAACGGTAAAATAGGTTAATTTAACATCACCTGACGAAAACTGTTGGCGAAGTATAGAAGTTTAGATAGATAGATAGATAGATAGATAGATAGATAGATAGATAGATAGATGGATGGATGGATGGATGGATGGATGGATGGATGGATGGATGGATGGATGGATGGATGGATGGATGGATGGATGGATGGATGGATGGATGGATGGATGGATGGATGGATGGATGGATGGATGGATGGATGGATGGATGGATGGATGGATGGATGGATGGATGGATGGATGGATGGATGGATGGATGGATGGATGGATGGATGGATGGATGGATGGATGGATGGATGGATGGATGGATGGATGGATGGATGGATGGATGGATGGATGGATGGATGGATGGATGGATGGATGGATGGATGGATGGATGGATGGATGGATGGATGGATGGATGGATGGATGGATGGATGGATGGATGGATGGATGGATGGATGGATGGATGGATGGATGGATGGATGGATGGATGGATGGATGGATGGATGGATGGATGGATGGATGGATGGATGGATGGATGGATGGATGGATGGATGGATGGATGGATGGATGGATGGATGGATGGATGGATGGATGGATGGATGGATGGATGGATGGATGGATGGATGGATGGATGGATGGATGGATGGATGGATGGATGGATGGATGGATGGATGGATGGATGGATGGATGGATGGATGGATGGATGGATGGATGGATGGATGGATGGATGGATGGATGGATGGATGGATGGATGGATGGATGGATGGATGGATGGATGGATGGATGGATGGATGGATGGATGGATGGATGGATGGATGGATGGATGGATGGATGGATGGATGGATGGATGGATGGATGGATGGATGGATGGATGGATGGATGGATGGATGGATGGATGGATGGATGGATGGATGGATGGATGGATGGATGGATGGATGGATGGATGGATGGATGGATGGATGGATGGATGGATGGATGGATGGATGGATGGATGGATGGATGGATGGATGGATGGATGGATGGATGGATGGATGGATGGATGGATGGATGGATGGATGGATGGATGGATGGATGGATGGATGGATGGATGGATGGATGGATGGATGGATGGATGGATGGATGGATGGATGGATGGATGGATGGATGGATGGATGGATGGATGGATGGATGGATGGATGGATGGATGGATGGATGGATGGATGGATGGATGGATGGATGGATGGATGGATGGATGGATGGATGGATGGATGGATGGATGGATGGATGGATGGATGGATGGATGGATGGATGGATGGATGGATGGATGGATGGATGGATGGATGGATGGATGGATGGATGGATGGATGGATGGATGGATGGATGGATGGATGGATGGATGGATGGATGGATGGATGGATGGATGGATGGATGGATGGATGGATGGATGGATAGATAGATAGATAGATAGATAGATAGATAGATAGATAGATAGATAGATCACTATTACAAATGTCTCTGTTAAGGAGCGGACTTTTGTAACGCGCTTGAATAAGCACATGCTCGGACTAAACTCGTCGGATTAAATGTGACCAGCCAAGGAGGCGAAACTCATTAGTCAGCCATAAATCCTATGTATTTAAGCGACATTGCAGAAAAATATTGTCCGGGTTGTCGAACACCACGCTTACCTTCGGCTTCCGAAGATGCGGCGAGAAAGCACAGCAATAACGCGACAACACTGGCGAAGTTACGCAAGGACGACATGGCAGCGCAAGCGCGACCGGTACCGACTGTAGGGCTTGCGGTGCGAACGCTCGCAAACGCACCAAGAAGGCGGCGGCGACAGAACGGGAACCGCCGTCCCTCTCTCAATTCTTAGCGGACAGCTAGCGCCACGCAACGGCGCAAAAGATAACTGTCGCTGCCGAAGCGGAACGACGGGCGCGAATTTCGGACATAAAGTCCGGGTCAGACACAGCGAAAAGCGACGCGGTAGGTGCGGAGCAGGAAGGGTTGACGCAGCGAGAATATTGTTCTTCTTTCAAGAGGAAGCTTTGTCTCGGGAGTTCCTCTCAATGAACACGGAAATGAAAAAATCGCTCGCCTTGGCATCCACTACACCGAAATCTATAGAGTTCGTTGAATTGAAAAGATCAAATCCGCTCACTGTAAAAAGCAGCTTTTCTCATTTCAATTATATATTTTTTAAACAAAACATTGTGCAATATCGAAAATTCTAAAAAAAAAAGAAAAAAACAGAGAGATAGAGATAAGTGGGACATCAAGCTTACAACTATAACTCCGCTATGAAAAAGATGCCACAGTTCCTTAAGTTGTACTTATCGAGACATCTGATGCGGACAAAGTACACGCATTTACACCGCTATGGAATGCAGCACCGATTTGTGAATAGGCATTTTTGCAAAATTACCGTAAGCAGCGTAACAATTGCACGAAAGCTATCGACTCGTATGTAATGTTTGTGCACTTGAATGCTTTAACGGATGGGGTTGGGAGAACATCGGTATCTATTTTTCATGGAAAGTTATGGATTCGTTATCTGGCACAAAGTTATCTCTGGCACAACACACACACACACACACACACATATATATATATATATATATCAGTTGGCGTAAGTAGGATAAAAGGCGTGCGCAGACGATGAAGCATAACTTCTCTGTTCTTGTTGATAAGTACGTTGTAAAGTTATGGAAGAAATATTTGGAGAGAAATAAGGCGGCGAACTTGAGCCGATGTTCTGTGACATTGCGTAAGAGTAAATGGCGCGCACGCACGCACACACACCTTTCAAAGGCAGTCATAATAGTACAAGTTATGTTCGGACTTTCTATACGTAAAACCACGAAATTTTCCAAAAAATATACTAGAATCTCATTTTCCTTTCAGGCGCACCATCGTGGCTGCGATATATGATTCAAGAAGGAGGCAGCCATAATGCGCAGCGGGTTCACGTGAAGGGCACAATGTCGTATATACGTCGCAAGCACTACGATGAGCGCGCAGGAGAATAATTTCAGTCGGGTTTCGGAGCCAACGCAGAACACATTCCACTGCTATTCAATGTGGTCGCCAAGCATTTAAAAAAAAAAAAAAATGACCGACGAGGCTATCCTTCCGAGGTATAGTTGCTGCACGACCGATTACAGGCTATGTAATCACGACCGATTACAGACTATGAACGGAACGCATTACGCGCAAGACGGCGCCTTATGAAAGAAGACACACGTGATGCTATGTGGCTCAGCCATCAAAGCCGTTGTTACCTATTTTTCACCGTGTACGGGCATTTCAAATCGCATCACCCGCGACATTGAGTCCCTCAGCCTGCGAATTCGAGCCCGCCCTGCAGTCCAGCCTACCTGTGACGGCTAGGAGTGCCGATGCCACGCCGCTGCCAGCGGCGTTGCTAGCGACGCACGTGTAGTTGCCGTTGTCCTCCACCGCAATGTCCTTCAGCGTCAGCGTCGAGATGGAGTCTCCCTGGTGGGACACCAGGGCATTGCTCCTCGACACGGCGTCTAGCACGTGACCGTTCTTAAGCCAGAGGAGCGTGTACGGGCTAAGGCTTCCTTTTCGAACGACGCAGCTCACAACGGCTGTGTCGCCCGTGGAGAGGAGACCGGGAAACCTGAACTCTTGCACATTGGGAGGCCCTGAAACGTGCGCTTTTTGAGACTCTTACCTCGAGCTACGTAACGATAGTGATTCACGTGGAGTCAGCCGGGATACGAGAATTCGATCAGGATATTCTGCGGTGCTTAGAAAGCTTTTTTACTCCTGTTCGAACAATGTATTTCTTTGAACGAAATGCCCGAGTGATTCGTCGATTCCCGCGAGCTATCGCCTGTCTTCGAAGCCATCCGTACGTACCAGTGATATTATCGAATATTATACTATGGTATACTTTAGAATAGCGCCACCATGGTTACCGCTATCGCGAACCTCTAACACCGTATGCGCTGTTAGGGGGACGTGGTGGCGGAAATGATAACGTAGCGTAGTAACACTATGCTAAAATACGCTACCGACAAGTATAATATCTCACAGAGAAGTTATCTATAACACAGCACCGCAGGTCTAGAACCTTAGTACTTTTGTCACACCTTAGGTCTACCACAGAAGCTTGCACACAACGGTACAGCTCGTTAAGCAGGCACAAGTGTCAGGTAAAGCTTCCTGAAGTTCCGCAAGATTCGAACGTAGTAACACAGCGGTGCGAGACATGCGTAAAAAAAGAAACACAACATCGCCAATCGTGCAGGCAGCTGTCCGATTTTCGTACCTGAGGTGGCAGCAACGACGCTCAGAACAGCAAGCAGCAACAAGAAGGTGCTGCAGCTATTCCGACTTGGCGGACGAGCAGTGGACATGTCTTCTCCTGATCGTCGACGCATGCAGCTTCGGCAAGTGTTCCGGTCGAGAGGAGTTGCTGAATGAACTCTACCGAGCGTGGAAGAGGCCGCAGACGGCCATGAGATCCTCTCTGTGCGACGACACGGACACCCGGAGGTGACGCCAACGCTCGGTGCAGTGAGGGATCGGCTGATCTTAGGGCACCACGACAGCGCGGTGCCGTAATTGGGTCGGCCACGCGGACAACTATCGCCACCTACGGACTGTCGAGCGCAGCAAGACAGAGCGCGTGCTCAGTCTTCTCAATGTTTGATGCTTTTACTCGACAGCAAAATGTAAGCCCGCGTGAAAGGAAAGGTTGCGATCCTACCGAGCGTAGCTCGAGCTATAAACGTAGCGGTGCGATTAAAAAAAAAAAAAGAAAAAAAAAGGAATAACCTAAACCAAGCATGCCGTTTTCGGCAACGACGCAAGATTACCAAAATGAGGCTGCGTGTGTGTATGTATGCTACACGCAGTTGCCAGTAAGATGAGAACTGCGATTACATCGACGACGCGAAAAGATGCGAAAGGAGAGGGGGGGGAAACAAATTAACAGAATAATATGCTCCCATACGAACATTATTTGATCATTACTGGTTGATACGATGAATTTATTATGAGTTCAGGATGTAGCACCAAGTAACCACTAGAAGGTATTTGCGTAGTCTGTATTGGTATAACATATTGATTTCATGTATTTATTTTATGTTTCACTTGGTCCTCAAACTTAGCGCGAGAGCAGCTATATATATCGCACCTGGCATCACCAGCGCTCCCCCCGAAGAACAATACCACGATGCTGAGCCGTCGTTGTAGTCGTTCGTGACAAAATAAATAAATAAATAAATAAATAAATAAATAAATAAATAAGTAAATAAATAGTGCGAGCCGAATCTCTACACTGCCAAAACGAAAGCTTTGTACGTAATAGCGAGGCAACACAAACAGCCGTCGTCATAGTAAGCAAACGGATGCATCGATCACTGCCCACTGATACAAAGAAATAAGTACTAAGCGCCCAATGCGTGACCTCACATTAAAGGTTTCACCAGGCTTATGAGCTTGCGTACAGAGCAGCGGGCTCGCTGCAAATATTTATCACTGCGACTTCTCCGCTTCCCATACAGTGTGTTCGTCTTTCGCAGTAACTTTTCTCACTCACTGCCGTCATACGCAGTTTTCGCCCATGAACAGTTTTAATTGAAATGTCTTCGATGTTCTATCCGTGCAGAACCGTTTCGCGCGGTTTCCTATGTCCCGAGAGCAACTAAATTTAATTCACGAATGAAAGTGTGCATGGCGTCGCCGGCTTCAAAGCACTCGCGCAACTGCGCAGGTCGACGTTCGTCCAAGCCCCCGAGACTCCGTACTTATTGGGAGAGGAAGTAGTAAAGTACTGAGGTGCTGGTCGCTCCATGTATGTATTGGCGACGCTATGTGGAGCCAGCGCATACGGGCGACGCGCAGCAGGCAATTTACTCAACAAAAGCGCTGCCATCAGTGTTGAAACGATGCCAAGAAACCGATCGGTATATCTAGCGCCGGCCTTGCACCTCTCTCGTAGCGGCGTCGGTGGTTCAGTGGTAGAATACTCGCCTGCCACGCGGGTGGCCCGGGTTCGATTCCCGGCCGACGCACTTTTTTTTTTTCTCCGCCTGTTTGCTTCTCATTTTTTTTTTTTTCGGGCACGTCGGGAAAAGATGAAAGCGTGCGGGAAAGGATTACAAAAAACGGTTAAATATTAATAAAAGTACGGAGCAGGCAGCATGGCAGAAAGGACGCCGCGCCGCTCTGACGCGCGCTAGTTGGGCAGCCGTGCAGGAAGTTCCTTCTCCCCTTCGTGTGTTGTTTGCGGCACGACGCGGGAGGTGAGCTTACGGGGCGGGAGGCTTCTACTGGAGGGGCAAATGGGAGGAGAGTGCTTATACCTCCGGTGCGGGGCAAAACAGCGAGAAAGCGAGAGAAATTCATCTTTGCGCAAAGGCAGGCGGTGGCAGCGCTTCGCGCGAGCGCTGTAGAACATCGGTGAGCAGGCACTTCGACCGCAACTGCGCTGAACGCGTATTCCGTACGAATTGTTTAAATTATGGAGAAAGAGAGCGGGTGTGTTGGAATAACAATATTTCTAAATCGAATGGAAATTATGCGAGAAATAGAAAAGACAGACATTCCAATATCGTATTGAACGTTCAGTATAGTTTCAAACTTCGAAAGAAAGTGAAATATCACGCTTTCCGAAAGTCCGTTCGTTCACAGATGATAATTGCTTGTTTACATTTATTTATTACATGTAAAGCCGTTCACAGCAAAATTTAATTCGTTCAACTGAGGAGCTTGCCAATGAGATTTAGGAAGCTGCATAAACCGGAGGCTTATTTAACGATGGGGGATTATTGAACATAAGTTGACTACTACACGCGTTTGCTCAGCAAATGGTGCCTATCCGCAAAAGCGGCTTCCACGCAGCAGGGTGATTCGGCACCGTTTGGCATTCTTCCCGTGGATAGCAAAAGCTTTTCGATTAGTATTCTAAAGTTTAGAATATCCGTACACCCATAGAGGAAAAGAAAACAGCTCGTGAAAAAGAACGATGCTTGAACACTACGCATGCTTTAAGTTTTAAGTATCATGACCCGAAAAGTAGAACCATTCTCGCACTGCTACCGAGACCTTTCTGTCTCTGTCTCTCTCTCTTTTCAATACTATTATATCGCTTATGTCGTTCTCTCGACCCTCCCACCCCACTTTTACTTTGCTGTGTCAATGTTCTTTCTTTTTTTTTTTAACTTTAGCTCCCGATTTATTCGCAGGGCTCGAGTCACGTCATTACGACGAAATTGCCCGTATAAGGAAGGATTGCGTACATGTACAGGTCGAATAATTCTTACATTTCATATGTATTCTTGATTACCTTTAAGTAAAGATCACTACAACGAATTTGCCTCTACAGCGAATGAATATATGTGTGTGTGCTTTTACCACGCACGCAAATAGCCGCGGCGCCACTTCGCTCTGTATACCCGCCACTGACGCTCATATAGGAAGTGTCAGTGGGCACTCCAACAAAGACCGCGCCGTATAGGTGCAGAAACACCAGCGATGGTTGCCGGCAGCGCGCGCGAAACGCTGCCCGCCAACAGGCGTGCAGGCGTGTGACCTCCGAGATTGACGCGCGACACACCACACAATTTCGGAGGCCATTGTGCTCATATACAGGGCAATAAATTTCTACCGGTTTCGATGGTTTGTTAGCACGAACCGTGCGTCTTACGGGCCGATAATGAGTTCGGAAGAAGAGCATCAGCGAGCTTTATGGCATCACGCCATGCAGCATCGCATTTCAAAGATGTACTCGTAACGCACATCATATCATCATCAACCCCGCCTAGAATAAACTGGCGTTTCCAGTATCAACTCGGACCAGTGCCACAACCAGAGCCGCGGCCGCTTTAGGCCTGCTTCGGCCGCACAGTTACAGAAGGCTACTTTTCGGAACAGACAATACACTTCGTAATACCACGTGAGGCAGCCAGCGTGTCAATAGGCGCACAAGCTTGCGGAGTACCTGACACCGCAAGCGGCGCTGTGAACGTGTCTTGGCCGCGAGCGTTCCTGGCGACGCAGGTGTAGTTGCCGACGTCATCGGGTCCGACGTCTCGGATCGTCAGCGTGTAGAGCATGTCCGACTGCCGGGCCGCCGAGACGCGGTGATCCTCCGCGAGTCCTCTCGAATCTTTGAGCCACGAGAGATTGTGGGGACCCCTGCTCCCTCTTTTGACGGCGCAGGTGACCGCCGCCGCGTCGCCCAAGGATAAGTCGGGGGAGAACGAGAAAGCTTGGATCTTGGGGGCGTTGTCTGAAAACACACACACGAGTCGCCGTGACGATATCTGCAGCTCTCGTCAGCTTTTTTGTCAGAAGAAACGAAGCCGAGTGCTTCCACTGCAATGCAGCCGATTCCGAGACGCCTATAGTCGGCCTGCGTCAGCACGCGCTGAAAGTTCTGGACAGGGAGGCGAACATCGGTTATTAACGTCCAGAGCTTTTTACCGATATAAGATTTTAAAGGTACGACGCGCCATAGACGGCAATTAGCAAAGGTCAAGCTCACAATGGTCTCATTTCTTTAGAGAGAGTACGTGTGTAGGAGGACGCAAGGTGATGTCCGCGAAGAATGGACTCGAATGACTGCGGATTTGTGACAATGGTGCGATCGCTATAAGTGCATTTAAGAATGTCTATAGTAGCTCGGGCCTCTGGTCGATGTCGACGTTTTGCTAGTGTGCGTTTATATGATATCTTAGTTTCAATTTGCAAGCTTAGATTTTAGGGTACTTATATTTGCGAGGGTTTGACCCCGTAAGCATACCTGCCAACCTGTGAACTTTACAATTTATAATATCCCGCGGAGGGGGGGGGGGGGGGGGGGGGCGATGTGTGATAGCAGCATTTCCTTTAAAGCTTGCCCTGAGCACACGTCTTTTCAGGGATACCAGCGTACTTGACCAACGAGGATTTAAATTTAAACCCAGCGCACCGAGCAACAGAAAAAGTGGAACAGCAAATACTGACACAAAACGAATCGCTTTTAGGTCACAGCGACTTGGCTCTTTGGAATTTCAAACAATTCAGAAACTTGTTTGCATAAACTTTCTTGAGGCAAGTTCACCTCTTGCACCCCTCCACCGTCGAAGACGTACAGCGGAACGTACGACGACCGACAAGAGAAACATCTTCGCAAACAGAATTACTTTTTCGTAAAACTTGATGGAACTTTAGGAAAATGGTAAAACGGGTCCAAATTCGTAAACTTTACGACAAATTCAGGAGAGTTGACAGGTCTGCGTACGTGGCAATCGCTCCTGACACGATTTATAATAGTATTCATCATCATCAGCTTATTTTGTATCCACTGCAGGGCGATGGGCTCTATCTGCAATCTCCAGTTACCGAAACCAGTTTGGGTTTGGTGAGCATGACGCTTACTAATTTAGTAATACTAAGTAATAAAAGTACTAACGATAGCTGAAAATATGTAGTTATTACGCACGTAATGCATTCGTGTAACGGTCCAACAAAGTAAAGCAGCTGGCAATGCCACTCAATATCCTATTAGCAATACGTAACTGGGCGACATCCTGACGGCCCTGAAAACGAGTTCTATCATTGGAATAAATTATTCTTATTTTGAGAAATAATCGTTGTGCGTGCATCTTAATCTCTGCTTAGTTGGTTTAGCCTTGCTCGCTCAATTATACTTCTTAACAGTTTTGTACCCTCAGAGCTGAAATTTTAAAATCAATTCAAACTGCACAAGTAGCTGTACAATGAGATAACGAAATCGTAGGACGATAGCGCTGTCAAATTCTCCCGTGGACCGGTATTCGTCGCGCCTAGCGCACAGAATTTCGCGAAATAAGTGCAGAGGATCGGCACGAGTCTTATGGAAATCAAACGTACCTGGCTCGGGAGCAGACGACAGCGCCAGCAGGTACGGGGTACCTGCTAGCAGAACAGCCGCGAGGAGCTGAAGATGCATTTGGTCCAAAAATGGGATGACAATATTCGCTTGAACTTCCCCGAGCTAGGACTGCGACGGACCCGCGACGAGTAACCCCAGGGAGACTATCCGTCTCGCAGACCGCGACTCGACGACCACGCTGACCCCCCACCGGGATCTTCGTGGTGCGGAGCGCGGTCCGGGGGTGAAAAGTGCACGGTCGCGTACGGACCTCCTGCGCCACCTGTGGGCCACAATTTGAAGTGCACACGAGCGGGAAACACGACTGCTTTGGAATCGCAGTCGTACTGCAGCCGGTTGGATGATGCAGGATGCGTGCAACGAGAAATGAAATTGCAAATACACCGCCAGCAGGCAGCAGCTCGTAGCGCTCACTTGAAAGGAGCGTTGTGATCTTGTCCGTTGTCGCGATAGGATTAGGCGCCTGACGCCCATCGTTGTACAACAGATGCTCAAGGAGCAAAATTAATCCTTCGGTCATGCATTGGACAAGCATTAGGACCTCAGACGTACAAGGTCAATGGGGAGTTATTGCCCTGTCACGTTCCCGTGCTGGTCGCAAGGTCACGCGGTAATACCGGAGCTTAAAGAAATAAGATAATACCGGAGCTTAAAGGAATTCACCTTATGACCACATATTATATTGAAGCAGCGCACTTGCATCTGACACGTACACATAGAAAGGACATACACAGGCGCTCGGCCGCAACTCAACCCAACCTAATTTCATGACCATTTTATGACCACATATCTTTCGTACGGTTATAAGGCATTACTAAAACTGTGCAATGATAAAAAGATTCAGCTCTTGGTCTCCTGATCGCCCACGTTAACTTAAGACATACGTGGAGGCAGCAACCACCGGAACACATTTTGGACATACCTGAAACACCGTGAAAGGCATGCTTTTAAACCAGCGGAGACACCACACGGCGGCAGTTTCTTAAGGAAACGGCATGTCGTATAAGGAAGGGAATAGGGTTAAATGAACGTAAATACAAAAGCTGTTTCGCATCTTAGTGTGCGTCTACTGTGAAAACTCGAGGACGTGGTGGGCGACAACTGTGGGTAGAGTTCAGTTTTGAGATGAAAGGGGTCGTTACCGTTCACAACTAGCGTTGCCGTGACGCTGTCGCTGCCGTATTGGTTGCTTGCAGCGCACGTGTAGTTCCCGACATCCTCCGGCTTGAGGCTGCCAATTCGCAACGTCACGCTGCTCTTGGAAGCGCTGGATACCGAGACACGGTCGCCGGCTTCGATCAGTTTGCCGTCCTTCAGTAAGGCTATGCGGTACGGTCCCACGCTGCCTTTCTTGACCACGCATGACTCGACGATTTCGTCGCCCAGTGCCACGTCCGGTGGGAAAGCAAACCCTCCAACCTTAGGCGCTGTCAGGAATGGTGGGGACAGGAATCCGTGTCTTACTTTTCTGCCGGGTGTCTTTAGCATGCATGGCGACGGTATCGGGGCGGTAAGCAACACTGTTTCTTCATAGCCCAAGTTACACAGTGCTAACGCAGAATAGAGTACCTATAGAAATGCGCGATGCATGAACACGTCATATCCTGGCCTTACACGTTGGAGGTTTTAAAGGGACACTAAAGGCAAATAAGTCGACGTGCACTGTTTAAGTATCATTCCAAAAGCCTTCCAACGCGTGTTTCGTGCCAAAGGACTTAGTTTACGACAAAACAGCATCTGAAGGGTCCGAATACCTTTTTCGAAATTCAAATCTCCCGCCATCCGACCGGGGGAGTGGTGACGTTGCAGACGCCATCACCACCCTTCGCTGCCTTCGGAGAGTAAAACGGTGCCCGACAGACGGCGGCACCGAGCGAAGACAGAGCGGTGGATTCGCCGCTGCAGCTGCTTTTTGGTCAAGTGACGTAGACCGTTCGGGCATCCCGCGACATCACATGGAAGTTGAATTCTCTGCTACTTGCAGCTTGTGCGAGTTTCGCGAGCCAGCAAAACCAGCGCAGCATTACGCGATAACGAAACTGCTGAAACGCTAAAGCGTGGGCGGCGTAGAGTGGAGCGCAAACGAAACCTTTTGAGCGCCGGCGTCGTTGTTGAGGGTAATTTCGATTAGTTCTGAAAATGAAATGGAACTGGAGAAGTAGCATTTTATTTCGTGTTATAAGGCCATACAATAATGATTTTTTGCAACGAGTGGTTGAGTACTAGTGACAGAATTTAACTGAGGAGTGCCTTCGTCATCGGGCACGTGCATGGATGTCCCGGGGGGGTCTAATCATGCTGCATTTACCTCAGTTTCTCGATTATTAAGGCCTTGTTCGCGATAATATTGACGCCTTAGAGATTCTCGAGCACTAATCTATCACTTTAGCTTGACTTAATATTTGCCGTTAGTGTCCCTTTAAACGTTCAAGCTAGGTTTTAAAGGAATTTGTGGAGCTTTTCGTTCTGTTCACATATGTTTTGCGCTGACTTGAACTATTCAACATTACAGGCTTTTTGTAGACAGTCATGCAGTGTAATATAGCAGCAGCTGCTGCGGAAATCGTCGACGCTTACCGACAACACCGGCGGCAGAGACTGTAGCGCAAAGTTGCTGCAACGACAGGAAGAGTGCGAAGTGACCGGCTACTGTAGCCATCGTAGCAGTTGGCACGGAGCAGCCTTCTTGACGGTTCAATTCGTCTCTTCTGTAAATCAGCGCTGTTCGAGCTAACTAAGTCCCGGGCTACTTCGCAGAAGCATCCACACTCAGTGAGTGGAGGGGGTCGTGGCGCTCGCTGACCGTTGTCGAGCTTCCGACGGCGAAAAAATCGCACTTGCATCGTGGAGCACGTGGCGCCGCCTAGCGACCGTAACGGACACCACGCACACACCACCGAATCAAAGGCGCGAACTTCGTTTTCCCACATGGGACAAAAAAAATTCCATGCCTCCTACGAAAAATATACGACATATTCATGTGCGTAACGAACCACGTGCACTCTCGCCGATAAAGCGTGAACGTTTTCGAGTGCAAGTTCCGCTCGGATGACATCCCATGTACCTTTCAAGCCTCGAAGACGGCGAGAAAGACAATAACAGCATACGTCGGACTTCACGTGTTGTGAGAAATAAACGCTGCAAACAACTGGACAACCGCAATGCCCCGCATGTTCATGACGTCACGTTTAGCGCCTTCGGTCCGTAAAAGTGAAATGAGTTCACCTGTGACGAGAAGAGGCAGTGTGAGGACGTCGGTTCCGAAGTCGTTGGCGGCCGAGCACGTGAAGTTGCCGATGTCGTCCACTTGAATACCTTCTACGCGCAGCAATATGCTGTTGACGTGCGAGACGACGCTGAGTCGGTTCGTGTTCCTCAGCTCGTTGCCGTCCTTGTGCCAAGCCATCTTGAACGGTCCCGACGAGCCTTTCTTGACAAGGCACGTTGCCACTGTGTCGTCTCCAAGAGAAACTTCGCTCGGAAATCCGGCACTTTGCAGCTTCGGTGGCGCTGAAACGTGAGCCAATTAATCGCGCTGTTCACTTTTAATCACCTTCCCTTTGCGCAATACTTCGCACCCCAATATGTTCACCATTTATTCGTTTAAGCTATTTCTAGCATTAAACTCTTCGTGCTCGATCGAGTGAAGCCAGCTGCAGGCGATCTTGCATTGGCCCATCACGTGGTCCTAATTATATGGCGAAATTTGATGAGCTACAAAAGCCATATTGCCTGTAAAACAGCGCGCTGTGATTTCCGAGCGCGGAACGATTTTCGATAAGCTTGCTTAATTAAATACTTGCGAATAATAGCATTAAGTTCCATTCACGTTGCTGCCGTGTTCGTATGTGATTGGATAACGCATACATCCAACGTGGGCCTGGTTACCTTATAATATGACTCTCAGAGCTGCGCTTTTCAGGAATACGACGAACTAGGGTGAGAAGGATCGGCTGCTATGCGCACCAATTCCGAATAACTTACTCCGCACAAAGCCAAATTCAAGCGGGTGGTCTTACTGACAGAAATAAACGGCTGCCTATCGATACACGCTGTCATCAACCCTCAAAATTGCGTTTCGGAGGACGTAGAGCTGCCTTCTTACCTTGTGCGCGAGCATGTACGGTCAGAAGCGAAACCGTCGACACAAGCACGACGGCTAAGTGTTTCATCTTCCAGCCGCGAGCTCCTCCGACTTAAGAGCTTACGTTCACGGCTAAACTCACGTTGAGACAACAAGAACCGCGCACCACTACCCAGCCGTGCCACTGCTGGCGAACTGTGCCAGGTCGAAACGCAAAGATGGGCTTTGCGAAAAGTCGAACCTTCGTGACCAGACATGGACAGCTAGCGGCATCTCACGGCTGCGCGTGTAACCACAGCGGCGGGTTTCCTGTTTGAACGATATGGAGAGTCCAGAAAAAATGTTTCAATTTCAAGCGAAGCTTCTGTCAATAACACCGGCATGTTAAAGAGCAAGTTAATATTTAAAGAACTTTTGTCAACTTGCTGTGGTCTGCATCTGATTAGCCTGTCCTCTGTTGAATTCCTCTGAGTAAGTACTTGGAAAATGCTACATTGCATCCTCTGAAATTGTTTCCGAGTGACTTCCAACCTGAGCGCGAGTTATTTCTTAAAACTTCTGTCACTGAACTTGCCCGCAGCTGATATATGTATATATTTAAAGAAAATCTCTTATTTAGTTCAGCGACCACATTCGCATCATTGCTTTTTTGTGCCTCTAGCTTGGGTCAACATGGTAAACAGCGAGGACGACGGTACGATATTCCAGCTCAGTTAAAGCCAACTAGCAGAGCTTCGGGCTGTCGCCTATTTTTATTGTTTTGTATTTAAGGCACACTTGAAGCACGAAAAATATGAATCTACACTCCCGAGTAGATTTTCAGAAAAAGCAATGTTCGGACATCAGTAAAAACTGCTAACTTCATCAACGCGAACGCAAGCAAGCATGTACTGCATAGGCAATGATATGCGGTCAAGCAACGGACCAAGTTGCTAAAACATATAATTTCGCTATAACCGACTTGGAGGATCGGCAATGTGTAGAAAGCTTTGCGTTATAAGGAAGTGCAGTTTCGCATTGCCCATATCCTGGACTGTAAAGATAACATTAGGCGTACGATGTCTACACGCATTCTCAGAAGTTGTAATGACTTTAATTTCCCCCCTTCGGCTTAGTGTCGTCAATATGAAAATACGCAACCATGCCGTGGCCGTAATAAACGTGTGTTTTCTTGGGTTTCGAACAAGCTTGGGATGCCCGGAAATGTTGCGCACTACTTTCCCCCCATGTTCCTAGGAGGAACTGCAGAGTCGAGAAAGAATACTTCAGGCGCTGTAAAGCGAAGGAGCTTGAATAAGTGCGCCACCATTAAGGCCAGCCGTCGCACCACCTCAGTGGCTCGCGAGGTCGTCGGTTCGACTCCCGGCAGCGGCGGCCGTATGACGGCGTGAGCGGAATGCAAGAAAAACACTCGCGTACCAAGCTCGGGGATCAAGTTGAAGAGTCCAAGGCGATAAAACTAATTCAGAGCTCTTCACTGGCCGCCTCTCATGGCCGAAGTGTTCCCTTAATAGTTGGATAAAAATCCATTGATCAATCAACAGTCAAACGATCGCTCAATCAGCCAAATCAACCAGTAGACCTTCTGCTCGAAACGAAACAGGGCATATATTCAAAACGCGGTTACCGTGAACTACCAGCGGCGCCGTGATGCTGTCGCTCCCGAAGCTGTTCCTCGCGGTGCAGGTGTAGTTGCCGACGTCCTCGGCCCGAAGACTGGCGATGCGAAGCGTCGCGCTGCTCTCCGACGGCGTGGATACGGAGACTCGAGCCCCTCCGGCGTCCTTCGCTTCTCTGCCGTCTTTCTCCCACGTGATGCGGTACGGTCCCGCGCTGCCTTTCTTCACCACGCAGGTGACGATGACCTCGTCGCCCAGCGCGACGTCGGAAGGGAACGACAGCTCGCCGACTTTCGGTGCCGCTGGTGTCCGCAGTGTGCAATAATACGGTGGGGGGAAGCACGTAAGCTGTAGTTAGCTTCCGAAATGTACAAGGAAAGACGATTCTCCTTACCCATTGCATTCGCAACCGTCGTCTTGATGACCAGAAATGCCATCAACGCGAACGTGCAGCGATTTGTCATTTTTCTAGGCAGCAGGTTGATTAGTGAAACAGCGCAGGTCGACCAGTACAATCTCCCGAGTTCTTTAGGGCTGCAGCGTGGCTGCAGAGGTAGCCTCACCGACTGAATCCAAACGAGAAGGCATCGTCGAGTCAGAAAACCGAAACGTGCTGGACAACTAGCGTCACCTGGTTGCCAAAGCGCGCACCAACGGTGTCATGGGTTTCGAACAAAGGCGCGAGGACGAAATCGGACGCACTAGTCCAATTAAGTGGTTACGAACAACAACAACAACAAAAAAAAAAGCTATTGCCACTGAACATGTTATCACTGGCACTTTTGCTACGCCACGTTCACACGACGCCATCAAACGACTGCGATATGATCACACTACAGCGCACCAACAGAGAAAGACAGGCCGTGCTTATACTATACTTGCGCGGGATAACGCGAACGGCGTTTTGGATATTGAGTAGCTCATACACTAGCGAACAGTCTGATCAGCTGATTCGCAACTCTCAGGATATTCCAAGCCAGCATATTTAAAGAAATAAGAAACATGCTCGCGTCACGCAGGTAAAGTTTGCCATCTCAATTCGTCTTTGTCACGCTAGATATTGATCTTTCTTTTCCTTTTTCAGCCTTCGAGACCGAAAAACGCCATGGCAGAAAACAATAGTGGCAGTGTCACCCACACTGTTATTATTTGTGTAAAGTAATAAAGTGTCCTCCTTTATGGAAACTCATAAAAAAAATCATCATCCAGCGGCTCGCCATAGCAATATCTCGCTGAAAAATTAGTTTGCTCTCAATAACAACTAGAACATCAGAAAGCAAACCATCACACAAATAGGCGCACACCCATCCCTCTTGCTCCCCAACTTCCCTTTCCCAGTTTTCTAAAGATAAATATCAATATTTGAGTGCTGCACTGAAATATCAGAAGGTCGTGCAAGTTACGGCATGTGAACCAGCGCGACAGCAAGTATTCCACCATGGTGTTCCGGAACAACGAATAGCGGGCATCCATAATTCGCTATAGCGATTTCAGTATCCCAGCCCAGCGAGCGTGCAGTTCACCTGTTACGAGCAGCGAAAGGGTGAGGCTGTCTGTGCCGTAGCGGTTCGTCGCCGTGCAGCTGTAGTTGCCGACGTCCTCAACGCGAATCTCCTGAATGTTCAGTACCGCACTGCTGGCCTTGACGGAGACGGCGATGCGGTCTGTGTTGCGCACTGTTTGGCCGTCTTTGTGCCAAGCGATGTCGAACGGTCCGGACGAGCCCTTCGTCACTAGACACATCGCGGCCGTGTCGTCCCCCAGGGAGATTTCGCTTGGAAATCCAGCGCTTTGCAACTTTGGCGGAACTGAAACGCAGGCGAAAAACGCTTATTTCCGGCAAAGATATGGGAAGAGGCTTTTCTTTGTTTTTTTTCGTCTCGGAACTGAAAATAGACGCGTTTTCGTTCTTTTTCTTTCTCCCTCACATGCAAGACCGGAATTTAACAGTTTTCGTAGTCACTGTACATATCCAGGTTTTCAAAACTGAGGCGTTTTAATCCATTGTACCTCGACTCAACGAATTTCGTAAGTGTTATGCACGCCTTCAGTTCGAGTTACAGTAGTATTCAACTTACGACGGCTGATTTTGTCAACTGCAGAATCGCAACCTGGTAATGTACATCTTTAACTTACAATCCATTGTTAGTGTCCCTTTAGGTATTGTTTACGAGAACTAAGTGCAAAGAGTTTGACGCGAATACAGTACCTCATTAAACACACTGACTTTAATTTAAAGGCAACGGCGCGAAAGCTGCTCCATGATTGCATTTTTACTGATACTGGGTACGCCTAATATCACAGCGGGCCGATCTTTCAATGCGCGAGATATGTTTCAAATATGCTTAAAATCGCTCACCTTGTGCTTTGGTATTTGTGGCGAGAGCACCACCCATGGCGAACGCGAAGGTAACCAATAAGTTCATATCTGCCGCAACTATGTCTCTAGCCAACTGCTATAGCTCTTGCTACTGGAGAGTTTCGGATAGCCACTTCGTCTATCGCTTCGAAGAGATGAAACTGGAAGGGCAGGCGTTTTGCGACGTCCGACAACGCTTCGCGATGCCGGAGCCACGGACAACTAGCGACGCCTTGTGGAGCGTTCGGAAACCGTTGAAGTCGCGGGTGGTGCGAAATCGCCGTGGTAGAGTGGCGTAGAATTAGAATGGCCGTGGTTTCACCATCTGCTAGCGCGACCAGTGACTTCTGGCGGTTCGAATTCTTAGTTTTGTGGGCGTCAACATCGTGCAAACTAATTCGAGCTCATGTTTGGACAATTGCTTCATCTGGCTCGACACGTTGACGGTTCCGTACGCTGTCCAATAACTCCGCGCAATGGCCATCATGTTTTGCCTACAACATTATACAGAATTCATTGCGGTTGGAAATTACTTTTTTGCATGTTTCATGTAAATATGTCAAGAAAACCGCGTGACACTATTGGACTGTATAAGTTCTAGTAGACCACTATATATAAGGTAAGAATTCCGGCTCAGGCAGGAGTAAAAATATAACGCCTGCAATTCCTGTCGTTGTTAACCGTTGTTAACCGTTGCAGCCGTCTCACGTGTACTTCACGTCGGAAATGAACCAGAGAAACCAGGTCTTATAACTTACTTCCAAATAGAGGTAAATCTGGTGGCGGGCTCGTGTCGGTGGCCATAGCAAAATGAATTCCACTGCATAAGTCGGCATGCTATACACGTTCTCCATTTATTGTGCGCTATGGGAAATGCTTCCCCCGAAACCGGGAGACCTCTCTTCGACCCGTAGGCTCATTTGCTGTCACATATTCACCACCGTAATCATCACGGATGCACCGCCACCGTATGTTTCGTAATCTATTCGCCGAGCATTTAGTGCATCATTATTGAACGATTGCGATACGTCAACGTTTCCAGCAGTAATCGTGATGCATGTCTCCTTTTATTCGCTACGATTGGCTAACTTATGGCCGTTAAAGCGGTACCTGAGCCACATACATTGATTTTTTTTTTCAGGTGCATTCGTTTGTTAATCATATTCATACAGTTGACTCATGTGCGCGCATTGACACCATTGCCTAATAAATGTAAAGAATGTAGCCCCCATAGTTTATACATATATGCTCTCGAAGGAAACAGCATTCGGCATTACACAGCTCGGTCGAGGTTTGCCGACCTTCGATAAGGTACGTAAATGAACGAGGTAAAGCCCGCTTATAAGACCACGTAAGACGTGTTTGTCTCCAAGGAATTTTTGGCACAGTATAGTTTGTATTCATGTGTTGCGAGGCACATTATCCCCTCGTGCCCGATATATATACCCTCCCAAAAGAGTAGTGAGTAAGACGACGTAATCCAGCAAGGGCCTGCGAGCAGATTAAAAGCCATGAACCATGCTTGCGGGTTCAGTGCGCTATACGTATAGTCCCCGCTTGTGACATCCGAACCGTATTATATAAGAGCAGCACCGGCAACTAACCGGGTTCAAGCTCAGGCCCCGCCTCCCCCCCCCCCCCCTCGCGCCTCCCCTTTTGCATTAATCGTCCTCCAACACTGCCACCCCTATGCAGTTTAGAGCATATAAAAACTGCTGTTATGATGTCACGTGACCTTCTCATTCCCTCCCGTGGCGCCCTTTACCGCACCTAGAGTCTATATGCATCAGCAGCAGCATCTTCATGCGAGTACTCCGAAAGGTGGGGGAAAAAAATCCCTCTACTCCACTGCAATAACTGCAACCTGTCTGGACCATCTCGCAGAGGCAGCGATCAGCTTCGAGACACAAACGAGCGCCGGTTACCGTGAATAACGAGCTGAGCCGTGAAGCTGTCGCTGCCGAACGAATTCTTCGCCACGCAGGTGTAGTTGCCGACGTCCTCGGGTTGGACGCCCGTAATCCGTAGCGCCGCGCTCGTCTTGGACTGGCCGAACACCGACAGGCGACCGTCGCTGTCGATATCCGTGCCGTCCTTCTGCCAGGCGATGCGATAAGGTCCCGACGTGCCTTTCTTGACGGCGCATCCCACAATGATTTCGTCACCGAGCGCCACTTCTGGCGGAAAACTGAACTCGAAAACTCTGGGAGGTCCTGGAAACAGCCAAACGAGCGGATTACGCAACGCGCCCAGCGTCTGAACGTTCCGGTTAAAAGAAGCGTGACGGGAGATCGCTTACCAGGGTCGCTTGCACATGTTGCACCGATTGTGGTGAGAGCAATCACTTGTACTAGGACCAAGTTCCTCATTTGGTCGCCAAGAATGGTGTCTTGAATCTACGCTACTTCACTTTGAGATTAACTTAAATTTGAGTTACCGTCGAAAACTGCACAATTCAGTACGCACTCATCCAACATTCAACTTTTGAGTCGAAGCTGCAGTTAGCGCCTTTCAGCCTGCTAAGTACTCGCTCAGAGTGACGACGTGGGTGCGCTGACAGCAAACGAACCTCAACTGCAGCGGGTGGCGCTGAACGGAAAAGCGTACCGAATAATAGGGATTCCAAAGCGTCGACAACGAGACCAGCGAGCGAAGTGGACGACTAGCGGCACCTAGTGGATGTTCTCAGACTTACGCGAGAAGACCACGTGCAACTGCCGCCACATGCCGTCTCTCTATCGCGCATGTATTTAAATATCCCTTCGTTTTAGGCCAGCGACAATTTAATTTTCACAACTGTTTCGAGAGTGGTTTGAGGGCATAATGATTTCAGAAACGATGAAAATAAATTTCACGAAAGAAAAGTCTGTCAAAAGTTGGCGATTTAGATCTTCGCGCTTTTGGCGCAAATGAATGAAACCGAAGCGTGGTCGCAGATCACGTCGTCACGAAACTCATCCGCACTGCTAGTTATCACGCTGAAAAATGCACTGAGGAGTAAAAGGTTTATGCATAATCACGTATAATGAAAAATATTAAAGATGACTTCGCTTCAGTAGAAATTAAAAAAAACCAACCTGTTTTATAAAACACGAAGCAAGAGTCTATTAAGCTATTATTTCGCCTAATAAAGCAATGTTATCACAGGACCATGACTTAATGTGCGCGTAATTCCATTTGATAGTTCTGCCTATCGGTTTAACGTTGCACGTCCTCACACTCTGGCAAGGACGCGAGCTGTATAGAGGGCCGAGAACGCATTATCGCTCTCAAAGCACTTTCACCAACTTCAACAAGGGAGCTTCGTTACCGTGCACGACGAGCATCGCTGAGGCGGTGCCGCTGCCCACTGCGTTCGTCGCCGTGCACGTGTAGTTGCCGACGTCTTCGGGGCGCAGGCTCGCTATGCTGAGCGCCGCGCTACTTTTGAACAGCGCGGACATGGACAGCCGCTCCGAAGGCTTCAGCTCGGAGCCGTCCTTGCGCCACGTAATGCGGTAAGGCCCAACGCTGCCCTTTTTCACCGCGCAGAGGGCAATCACTTCGTCGCCGATCGCGAGTTTCGCCGGGAAAGAGAACTCGCCGACTTGGGGAGGTTCTGAAAGAATCAATGGCAACTGATGGTTGACTGGTCTTGCAAAGAGCGCCGTCGATTACACCTCCGTGACTACAGCGCAAGACGCTTACCGTCCGTTGTGGCTGATTTCACTGCAGAATGTAGGACAAGACATAGGAGAAAGCAATCCGCGCTTCTCAGCATGGCTGTTTCCGCAGTCGCCAGTAGTCGATATTGCGCTAAGGGACGCGCAGGTGACGTTCACGTTAAGAATGTGACCGCAAGTGCTTGCACAAGCTGCACTCTCCCTGTCTGAGCATACGTTTTGGTGAAGTGAGACCGACAGTCGGCGCTGGGGCCGGGGCTGCCGCGGGTGTGGACACCTAGTGTCACCTGGCGGGCAAATCCAGCACTAGCCAAGCGACTTCGAATGGAGTGGCGCGAGTTCGTAGCCGGCCTTTTTCTGATGCAGTCCGTGTCATTCGGACGGTCAACACGTACGAGAATCTTCGTACCGCGATGCAATTAGACGGCAGGGGACACGTGGGCGCAATCACTCACTCAATCCATAGCAATGGTTGTCAACGAGCTAACGTAGTCGTGCACACAAGCGATGCCCCCCGAGTGTCAGCGACCAAGTCAACAGTGTTGGACGTTTTGGAACCCCGTAGGGTTTCCTTGTTCACAATGCGTTGTGTGAAATTTGGCAAGTGCCGCCCAACTGTGTCGAGCTGTGAATGTGATGTACGCTGTTGCTTACCAGGCGCACCAAAGACCGCGGTCAAAGTATGCCTTGCACTATTGACTGATGCTACAACATGCACAAAAGGTTGCGTGAGCATGGTCTGAAAACCACGATATAAATGGTACAGTGAAAGCGAACTTAGAAAGGCCTTATAAAAACTACGGTGAACCAGAAACCGGCAACTTTGAGCAACTTCCTCTTCACGCTGTAGCCTTCCAAATGAGCCGCGGGGCTAAATACCGTAACAAAACTTGTTCGTGCCAAATTCTTACTCAAAATAGTGTTCAGGATCCAGCCCCATACTTCACCTGAAACCAGGAGAGGCAGCACGAGGGTGTCGCTGCCGAAGGCGTTCTTCGCCACGCACGTGTAGTTGCCAACGTCTCCCACTTGAATGGAATCTATGCTGAGCATGGCGCTGGTAGCCTTCGTAGACACTGTGATGCGATCCGTGCTTTCGATTTCGCGGCTGCCTTTGTGCCAGCTGAGCAGGAAGGGTCCCGAAGCCCCTTTCTTCACAGCACATGTGGCGGCGGCATCTTCGCCGAGCGAGAGCTCGCTGGAAAACCCAGAGCTATGCAGCTTCGGAGGGCCTGGAACGTCAGCGAGCGTCATATTTAACGCGTAAGCTGTTACCGCAGTGACCATTACTAGTATTAACACCCGCGAATATATTTGCGCTGTGCTGTCACCGTAATTGCAACTTAAATTGAGAACCGTGAGGGCAGAGGTAAAACGAGCTGCCGACGTTCCTTCTGGCATATCATTCGATCAAGGAGTACCTTGCGTGGCATTTGTGGTTTGTATTTTAGACCAAATTTCGAATTTAGAACAAATTTCTCGACTTTTCGACCATTATCTTGCTTAACAATATTTGGCTGTAGGCTATGATGTCGTCGCGTGATGCCTTGTAACAGGCACCTACACAGTCGGCAATGCGGATTCTATTTGATAGATTATAAACGTTGTCAAAATGTTGGTTTTCCCCTCATTAGCGCAGCTCAAGTTGCATATACTGAAACGTACATATAAAAAGTACTCTGTGGATTGATTCGACAGTCTTAGCTATGAATCTCAATACTGCAGTGAACACTTCGAAGTTTTAGAAAGTTAGGAAATCTGACTGCGGCTCAAGAACTCTAGTACTGGAGTGATCCAACGTGCTCACCTTGCGACCGTACTTGTCGGCAGATGAAAATCGCATTGCACAACAGGCACGCAAGAAAAGTATTCATCATTCAGGAACTGTTGATGGCAAGGAACCGTTAACACTGCAGGGACATGATAGATCGGTGCGACCACGACTGTGTCGCCGATGCACTGGCGAACTAATTCAACACCGCAAACGGAAGATACGACCATCGCGAGCCGCGGACAACTAGCGACACCTGGTGGCTGTCTCCGAAGGCTGTCGAGTACCCGCATGGCCTTCGAGATCAACTCGCAAACGCGCGCGGGGATGATCTCGGAGGCCATGGTACCCCGAAACCCCTTTCCTTCGCTCACGACGATGGATGCGACGTCTATATAAAGCGCGAGTTTCGAAAACAGTTATTCTGTGTAGAACAAGAGAGAAAACAAAGCTGACCACTGCGTCAAACTCGGAGCAACCGCTGAGCGGCTATGGGCATCCGCTGCTGACCACGAGGTCGCGGGATCGATTCTCAACTTTCCTGAACGTAAAAACACCCTTCTGCTTACTAGCGCACGCTAGAAAAACCAGGACCAGTGTTTTGTAACTACGCTCTATTTCTAACATTCCATTTAATTTCACGTGATTCTTCTTATGACTATTACCCGTCGCGGTGAGTTACCGATGACGGCGGCGTCCGAAGGATCGACGAAGGGCGAAAATGATTGAAGATGAAGCATACTGTTTGAAGATGCGGCCCCAGGTGTTCAGAAGATAGTCTGGAACCCTCTCTTATGGCGTTCTTCATAAACAAGACGCAGATTTCGAAGATGAAACCATGCCGACGATTATGATGATAGTAAATACGATTATAATAATATGACGCCGCTTTGTGCAAGAAAACTGCAGAAAACCTTGTTCCATTCACTTTTCAGCAAAAGGTGCAAGGTACAAGTATAGTGGTGTTTCGACTATAGTCGACCGCTGTGCCGAAAGCTTGACAGTATTCTTCAAAGCAGACTAGTTCCATTGCTTGAGTTTCTCGCCAGTGTTGATAAGAGTATTACGCAGGCGAGCTGATGAATCGTAGACCAAAATTGAAAAGTGAGATGAGTTCATTATGTGAAGCATTTTATTTCTGTTCCAACAGCGCGACACCGTAGTTCGCCAACGAGAATGGTTGGCAGGTCTTTTGTGACTGTTTGGTTGTGTTTCTTTGAAAGGCAGAGAAAACGTACTGGCAGATACGTAAGACGACTTTTAATGCGTTAGCATTACAAGTGTCAAAATGAAAAAAAAAATTATGTGTTTGATGTGTGGAAACGAGTGACAGTGGTCTGCTCCTGACAACCGTCAGATGCATTTCGCTGCACGAAGAGGCAGGACGCGTGTCGAGTGAGCTCCTGAACGACACTTTGCAAAGTGATCGTAGATCCGGGAGCTCAAACAGGTGCGACGTAATGCTAGCGCATTGTTCCCGCATTTACCGCTGAATCGCCACTGAATTCTTTTGCAAATAAATGCAAAAAGTGTGCGGAAATCATCACCGGTGATTGCCTCTGGAAAGCTGTTCGCTTTATTAAATTAATGATGTGCTTGAAGCGTATGTTTGTTGCGGTGAGGCAATTGAGGCAGCTATTTTTGGAAAAAAAAAATGGCGAAACATGCGTTTTTCCGCTATCGCCATATGCCCACCTATAAGTGCGTTATTATTTGAGGTGAACGCGGTCCAACATTTCATTACCCCTTTGAAGACTTTCAAAAAATGTATGTCGGTATTAACATGTGTTGGCACTTGTGCATAATGTCGTGCGTCCCTCTATGCTATACGCTAATTCGACGTATATTGCGTATTGCGAAAAAAGTCCGACACGTGTGAGCATGCAAAGTAGTCCTGCAAGTCTGCATAATACCGTGTGGAGAGAAAAGCGTCGGAGGAAAGAGTGCGAAGGGTCAGGCTACGGCACACGACGCGAATTTCGGTGACACTGCTGGGCCACGACCTGCACGTCCTAAGCGACTGAAAAACTCCGTCGAAACGTCCGCAAGAATTAACCCAACGGGAGCAACGTTTGGAGAAAGGCGCATGCTCGGTAAGTGGGAAGCGCGGTTATACCGTGAACCAGTAAGGCTGCCGTGACGCTGTCGCTGCCGTACGCGTTGCTCGCTGTGCACGTGTAGTTGCCGACGTCTTCGGGCCGGAGGCTGGCGATGCGTAGCGTGGCGCTGCTCTTGGAGTGGCTGGACACCGTGACGCGGTCGTCGCCGCGGATCTCCTCGCCGTCCTTCAGAAGCGCGATGCGGTACGGTCCGGGGCTGCCTTTCTTCACCACACAGTTTTCCATCACTTCGTCCCCCAGCGATACGTCCAGCGGAAACCCAAACTTGCCTACTGTCGGCGCTGTTGGGGCGGGGGGAAAGCGATTGCTGCATTGTTACCACTCGAACCATGCCTATGCCTCATAGTTCCTGATATGCAACACAATAGTATTTTGGGCAGATAGTATAGCAGTAAATTAAACTCGGTGAATAGCTCAGGGAATGGGCTAGCCGGTCGGAATGAGCTATACATGTTCAGAGAGTGGCCAACTTCCGGTATAGTCGCTTCCAATTAGGTAATGTGAGCTTCTGCTTGCACGTTGGCATCTTCGAAATAATTATAGTAGCCAACCTTTATGAAATATCTCCTCTACTACATTTATATACGTCTCACTTTAATAAACTTTCGCTTGGGAGGGCACCTCCTTGACCTTCGCAAAAATTCGTTCAGTTCAAGAAGCGTAGCTAGACTTAGCTTTCACAGGCAGTGCGCTATATGAGATCCGCGTGTGTAAAGGCCTGAGTCAGGAACTTACCGACAGAGTTGATGGCAAGAGCGTTGGGGAAATACAGCAGCACCAGCAAACAGACAAGGCAGTCGGTCACTGTCTTCAGGCCAGCGCTCGACATTGTGTTCTTGCTGAATCGGCTGTTTACGGAAGAGGATTCAGCGTCTCGGCGCAACTCGAAGATGAAGTCTGCGACTGTAGTCGTCGAGCAGCAACTGAAGTGGTTCGAAGCTTCGCGAACGAACATAAAAACTCAACAACGAAACCTTGCTTGCCCTTTGGGACCGGTGTCGCCATCTGGAGGTCTCTTCGAATACCACTTGGAAAAAAAGAGAGATGGCGCGTAATTTGTTTTCTGCATCAGAAACGATCGGCAGCAGCTGTTGATTTCTAAAGGAGGCGTTACGTGAAAGTGCAGTGTGCGCTATACGGCATTACAAGAATAGATTCTTTTAAAGCCGCTATTTGTACGCTACATTTCATTGCGATGGACAGTTGAACACAGCTACGAATTTGAGGGGGACGTCGCTTGAGACGGCCCATTAATATTGACACGTGTACTTATCTTTATCGGGCGACCACGTTTCGCCGCCTAACAAATGTAATCGCACAGCGTGGGACGCGCCTGCATGTATCCGAAGTTTCTGGAAAGTTATCGATGCTTCTATCCGCTGTCTGTTGTCGCCGAACCTTATGGTATCTGATTTCATCACCTGACGCGAATGGTGTAGAACTTTGTGGAAGGCACGCGGGTCCGAACGATTAGTCTGGAACATTCGACGACTGTTTTTTAAAAGCCGACGCGCTTGACCCGCTGATCAGATTTTCGACGATCGCCGACCGTGTTCGCCGCTATCGTTGTGCTATAAGCTATAGCCTGTTTTGTGGGCACAGGTTCGCCCAATAAAAGTTAGTTTTGTCTTTCACAGTGTTGCTACTGTGTTCTTAACGTCACCACCACGTGACAATATAACCGGACTGGCGCAGCTACACCAGCCTAGCCTGCTCGATAATACCAAAACCCTGTCGCCAACTGAAGCCAGTTTTGTAGTGCAGATAAACTAACCGACCTGATGTCAGCTTATTGCACTAATACGACGACCGTTTATTGGAGTAAACTCTGCGACCAACTGGCTGTTTGGCGATGGACCGACTCAACACAGAGATTACCTTAGGAATGCCGCGCCTCTGTTACGAGCACGCTAAACAAATCCGCAAACTCACTCGCGAGCTTACGCGTTCAAGCTCGTTCCAGAGGCGTGAATTTCAGTGAGTGCGCCGGTACGTTTCAAAGAACTCGTCAGTGACATGAACAAGAGCGAGTATTGGCGAGTGCGAGCGGGCGCGAATGCGAACGCAATCGAGAGGCGGTGCGAAGTGACGCCATTGAAACTCGAACATTCGCGAATGGAGGTCAGTGGCATCCGATTTTGTCGCGGTATGGCACACGCTAAAGACGTATTCCATATCTAAAGTAAATTCAAGCAACGATTATAAACGACGCGTGTACCGCGGTAGCATACTGATATTCTTTGAAGTTCCTCGAGAACATCAATTAGAAACTGTTCAAGCGTGGAAAGCGGCAAAAGCGTCAAAGCGTCGACGCAGACTTCGTACATTTGCTAAAATACGGCACGCTAACGACCTGTACCACGCTGCAAGCACAGAACGAATGATAGTGAACGGTGCGTTTTTGATATAACGTTTTGGAGTTGTTTGAGAGCGTAAGAGGCAGTGCTTCACCTGTGATGACCAGTGACATGGTCAAGGCGTCGACACCGACTTCGTTCGCCGCCGAGCACGTGTAGTTGCCGATGTCTGCGACTTGAACACCTTCGATGCTGAGAACCACGCTGCTGGCTTTAGTGACGACGGTGATTCGGTCCGTGTCGCGCACTTCGTCACCGTCCTTGTGCCAAGCCATTTTGAACGGTCCGGACGAGCCTTTCTTAACGAGACACGTTGCGACTGTGTCGTCTCCCAGTGAGACTTCGCTCGGAAATCCGGAACTTTGCAGCTTCGGAGGCGCTGAAACGTTTGGCAAGGTGACCCTTTCCAGCCGAAATGTGCTGGCGAGAAGACTGAACGGTCGCTCACGGGCCTCGCGCATATATCTGATAGCCTGCTCTTAAGACACTGATCCTTAGCAGCTTACAGCAGGACGATATATTGCGCAAGAAATAAAAAAGAAAGTATTGTTAGTATTCCTCATTTTTCCTTTCTTTTTTTTATGGGGGGAGGGATTCACTTATAAGTAGAGACATATCGAATTTCTGCGCGACAATGTGAAATAGCAGATGTTATACCCTACATCACACTATACCATTGCTTAAACAATTACATCGGGGTGCTTAGCTTCGCCAGTTCTGTTAATCCTACCTAATAAGTAACGGTACAGGGCAGTTATGCTGCTCGCACTTTATTAAATTTAGAGCGCGTTTCAGTCCTGCGTGGAATTATGCTTGGGTATATCGAAGGCAGAGGAATCAGTGCCACTAAATCGACATTAATATCATCGTTAATGTATCACAAAAGCTATGCAAAAACGTTGCCCTGACGTCCCGTTATAAGCGAGCAAAGATGAAAACTCACCTTGTGCATTAGCTGCAGTATTGAGAACTAAAACAACCAAGACGGAAAGGGCCGACTTCCTCATCATGAAGGGCGAATCCTCCAGCTTACGCTGGAATTTAAGCGGAGGGCACGAGTAGAGCGACTTCTAGGAACGCGTGCGAGGTGCTGCTCTTCGTGAAGCCGTAAATGAGCGGGCGAGCTGGGTTGCACATGAATGCAAGCAGAGTGGTGTGTGCAGAGCAGCAGCCGTCGTAGGTGGACAACTAGCGGCACCTTTCGGACATTTCCAGAGACCGCGTCAGCGTCGCTTGTTTTTGAATGTTGGGCGAACCGCTTCACGGGGGCCGACGTCCATGCAATGTCTTCAGCAGATTACGCTTCCTTCGTTTTAATCTGCGCACGATTCGCGGTATCTGCTTGTTTCGTAGGAAATACAGGAGAGCGTGTTCGTCGAGTATGCGCCCCGCTTGTCTTTTTACCTCGTTTTCGGGGTTCACTGGGAGTTTCATGTCAGGCCTGAAGCCAGACAACGCTCATGTTTCCATTATAGCCATACGCTCTCAAAGCACATGTCGCAACACTAGTCAGTCTTCGCAGACGAGCCAGCTTATGAGCGAAGCCACCACCTCTGCTATATCAAAAACGATCATCAGAAAGCACAGCCGGTCGTTCTATTTTTGCGACTCTCAAAGTTACTCGTCGACAGTACAATAGACAGGTCGACAGTACTTGAGGCCCCATTAGGAAATGTTTTGATGTTTTAAAGACGTCACCCATATCTTTTGTCGCTACTTCTAAGCCAATAACCACTATCATCGTATATTTTTCGCGAACAAATGCAGATCACGTGAGCTTTGCGACACCTGTCACTTTGGCGCGATGTAAGCAATCAATCTGTCATATAGCTCAAGTACACACACACACCTACGTACGTACGTACGTATGCGGTGCGAAATGAGGGCCAGTGATGTGAAGCGCAGACCAGATCGACAATCGAATCCCTTTAGTTCAGTGTCGAAGTACAAAGGGAATCGATTCTGTGGTATGGTTGCGGAAAACACGCAACCGTCAGTTATCGGGAGGGTGTAGCTGCGTCTAATCAGTTATCTTAGAGTGGAGTTCATTATGCTTCTTATCTTATCATTCTTGTTATTTATATCAGCTGGAGCTCATCATGCTTGAAAAAGCGTTCGCGTCTTGCACAAAGGGCAGGCTGAAGTGTAAACATCAAACAGCTGGACACGTTTGCTTACGGTTATACCCATAGTTGCGGCGTTGCAGAATTCGTGTGTATAAGCTGCGTATAGGGACAGCTAGCTTTTACCGACGGCTTTCTAAATGCTAATATCATTTCACGCAGGCTTCAAGAGGCTCGACTTCCTGCCGCGGTGGCTGCATTTTGATGGGGGCTAAATGCAAAAGCTCTCGTGTACTTACATTTAGGAGCGTAACCGCAGGTGGTAAAGCTTTGCGCTATTAAACCCAATCAATCAATCAATCAATCAATCAATCAATCAATCAATCAATCAATCAATCAATCAATCACTACATCGGTCATCGCCTTTTTAAAGGTCTATTCGGAAAATCGGCATGCGCAACATCGAGAAGAAAAACGGGCAACGGGCAGGCGTGGGGTACAGTGATAAGACGACCTTCCCTCTTCCTCCCTGATGTGAAGATTCATACCGTGTACTACGAGAGGCGCCGTGACGCTGTCGCTTCCGAAGCGGTTCCTCGCCGTGCAGCTGTAGTTGCCGACGTCTTCGGCTCGGAGGCTGGCGATGCGAAGCGCCACGCTTCCCATGGATAGCGTAGACACGAAGACTCGAAGATCCGTTCCCTTGCCTGCCACTTCTCTGCCGTCTTTCTCCCAAGTGATCTGATAGGGTCCCGCGCTACCCTTTTTGACCACGCAAGTGACGACGACTTCGTCACCCAGGGTGACGT
The DNA here is from genome assembly GCF_023375885.2 of Dermacentor andersoni. Lineage (NCBI taxonomy): Eukaryota > Metazoa > Arthropoda > Arachnida > Ixodida > Ixodidae > Dermacentor > Dermacentor andersoni. The sequence goes on along the minus strand of NC_092822.1, from coordinate 84,940,704 downwards.
CCGGCGGAAACCACAGCTCTCCGAGCTTCGGTGGCGCTGACGCAGCAAGAAGAGCATAAAGAGGTCCGTCACTTCTCGTGAGCTCGCTTTATAATTTGATGCCGCGGCACAAAGCAAACGGAGTCATGCAGGACGAAAGTGACCAACGTAATGACGCTCCTTACCAGCTCCAGTCGCTGCCGATGTCGCCGCAACGAGCACGGTTCCCAGAATTAGCACGCCAAAATTATCCATGTACTTCTTTGCGTAATGTGAACTGTTACGCTTCATACGAACTATTTTAACAGCAAGCGAGGTGTGTGCGCCCGCGCGTCTTAGTGATAACGCCTGGAGAGCAGCGTAGCATGGGTGCCTGCGCCGTTGGATGTATGTGGAGTGAATCCGTTTGAAGCACAGCCCGGACTTCCCCAGGAGATCAACCATGCGAAGACCTGGACAACTAGCGCCGCGTCGTGTTGGAGGATGGCACTAACGCTGCGAAGGATTTTGAATTACCGCGCGCGCGCATCGTCGCTCAAGTACCCGTCCGCTCACCAAACATTACGGCTCGGAACGGCGAGCTTTAGGACAGAGAGCACAGAAGGCGTACTAGTTGGCTGATATATGTGGTCGTAACATTCTTTGAAACATTTGTATTTTTCTACATTGTGCTTTTTTCGAAGGATTCTGGCAGCGAATACGGCGACTCAACAGGATGGAAGAGGGACCGCCAATACGTTTAGAATTTTATAAACATAACTATATATATATATATATATATATATATATATATATATATATATATATATAGTTGCAATTGACTCGGATCACCTGCAAACATGAAAGCCGGTCTTCTTAAATGGCTTTGATAGGAGACATGTTCACTCTTCGCGGGTAACCTAGCCTCCGCGCGAATATAAACTTAGGTTGCAGGAATTATTGGAGATCGCAGGGAGAGGCCTTCGTCCTGCAGTGCACATTAAATGTGCTGCTGATGATGATGATTGTGACGAAGGACCTGCTGTTTCATTTAGATGACGTGCGTTTGTCGATGGTTGGCAGTTCGCGCAAGGTACGCTATTTAATAAATGTTCATACTACCTCATTGTCCCAAATTCTGAAGTTGCCTCTTCTGTTCTGCCGCAGGACGAACAACAAGGTATCACTACCGAACAACCACTAAGCTGTCGGCCAGTGCAACGCTCAGAATGGAACCGCACCTACTCTACATATGCATATATGCCTGGTAAGTTCATCCAGCGGCCCCGACAATATCGCTGCAGTAGTCATCCGTACATCTTTCCTCTTGCGCTTTTTTCAGAAGTTTACAAATGTAGTTGTAGGCTTTTGTGTCTCGCTAATGCAAGCACACATCGCAGGTACCGGCACGTTTCTGGAGCATGCTGGGTGCACATAATATTTCGCTCCGTTTCGAGTGTTCCCCAGCCGTGTGACCACAAGTGCGCTGAAACGCGCGCCGTCGCAAGGCGTCTGTGGCACGGAAGAAACGAACTCTTCCTTAGCGCAGAAGCGATGAATCCAAGACCCCGTGAATACTATTCGCACCTCGCAGAACGCAAGCAGCGATAGACCAGTTCCTGTGATTTGAAGCATTCGGCGTTCAGGCCTGTCCAGGACACGGGCAGTAGGCGCTGTATAAGATAGAGGGGTTTGACGTTGTACGCGTTATACTAATTACGTTGTACAGCATCGCGGCGCCCTCTAGCGGACACGAGCAGAAACATTCTGCGACGCGGAGTGATAATATGGACGCGGACGGACCTCCTGCCTTAATTTTCAGACGCTTAGCTGTTGCCCCGCGTACACGTTGCCGATCGTGTGCGTTGACACAAAGAACGCCTTTCGTGCACTAACCTTCAACATTCAGCTCATTGACTACGCAGTGTGTAAGCGTCAATTACGCGCGCGACGCAAGTAAAAATCAACCATTTACGAGCAGCGATATGGTTCTCCAGTGGTCACTATATGTGTACCCGTAAGGATGAAAGTATATTGCGATGTGATTACCCTGACTAAGGTACCACTTGTGTTTTACTCTACTAAAACTGTCACGAGCTATCAACACAGACGCTGATGACGCCGATTCCAAACGTACGAACGCCAGGACACCGATATGCGCTTGGGTTGAGGGACCGTCGTGTATACTCAGTTGAGGATAATCGCGTGCACCAAAGATTGTGTCACCTGTCACTAGGAGTGGCACAGTCAGGCTGTCGGCGCCGAAGCGGTTAGTCGCTGCACAAGTGTAGTTGCCGATGTCTTCCACTCGGACGGCGTCGATGTTCAGCACCGCCTTGCTCGCTCCGACCACGACGGTGACGCGGTCGGAGTTGCGTACTTCGTGGCCGTCCTTGTACCACGTCATCTTGAACGGTCCCGACGAGCCCTTCGAGACCAGGCATATCGCGGCGGTGTCGTCGCCGAGCGAGATTTCGCTGGGAAATCCGGTGCTCTGTAGCTTCGGCGAGGCTGGAACGTGAGCGGTGAACAATGCGTTTTGAAAATATTTGAGCGCGCGGCAAATATAAGCCTGTTCTCTTTCCAGATGTGCTGCAGCTGTTTTCTTGTTTGTCAGTAAAAATACATATAAATAACGTAATATTGCGTTAAATTTGCGTTATATATGTGTTCGCAATTCGCTGAGGAAGTAAGGATGGAGAGCAGTCATCTCACACATCGGGTGTCGTGCCAATGTCTTAGTTATATCGATGATATAGTATAGAAAACAGCGCTCTCTTACTATAAAGCATTGACAGGTGCGACTGGATGCGGGCGTTAATACCGCTATGTGCAACGTTGGAAACTAAGTTATGCCGTGTAAGGTCAGCGCACTTCTTATAACTAAAAATAAAATAAAGGTAAGGATCACCATTAAATTGTCATCAAGAGGCCGAGATCTGACGCTTACCTTGCATTTGAGCACTTGTAGCAAGAAATTCAGTCGCTAACGCAAGGAGCATGCTTAGCAGCCTCATGTCGCACGGCGAGCTCCTGAAGACTAACGCGCCTCCAATTCGATGCTGAATGTGGTTTCACTCCGTGGAAGCTGCTTTTTGAGGCCTCAACGTTTCGCGCCCCTACGCAGGGAGCTAGCAGCATCTGGTGGAGTCTTCGCGAACTACGTGGGGGCGGCATGGCCTCCGAGATTTACCCCCGCGCGCGTTTCGAGAACCGCGCGCCGATGTGGATCTCGGAGGCCATGGGGCGGCTGCTTTCAAGTCCGGACGGTACCCTAAGGTTTTGCAGACGCGATGTCGCCAACTCATGAAGGCCTTCGCCGTTGAGGTTGGCAGTGAAGCCTTCATGACTCCTTAGTGACTTCTACTAGTTAACATGTGCCAAATAATTCTGGACAAAAGGCACTTGTAGCAGATGGAGCTCTTACCGATGTAATGCGAGAGTTAAGAATTAATTGCAGTTTTCCGGCTTTCGAACGAGCACTGTTCTTCGATATTGCTTGGCAGAGACAATATACCATGACAAAAAAAAAAAAAAAAAGATACATTAACGATGTGACGCGCAATGTTTCGTCAGACATTGATGTTGCCTTTCAGCAAGAGCTTCGGCAACGGCTTCGTGATGATATAAAAGTGTTTCAGGGAGCGCAAGTCACGCAAATAAGCAACGGTTTGAGCAGAACTGTCAGCATGCCCTACGTGGATGTCGCGCACACGCAGTGTGAGGACGTGGAAGTTACCTTTGTGCGTATGTATCTCCCGGGTCTTGTACTGTGCACACGCGAAACGAAACACGCGTATGAAAAAACCCAGAAGTAATCAGGTCAAACGGTGGGCCGATAGCTCGGCAAACTGTTTAATTAACCAACTGCCGCTACAAGAACGTTGCCGAACATAACAGCCAACGGAAAAAGTGAACAACGGAAAGGTGCGGACCGTCAGTGCAAACACACTTTCAGGTCATATTTCAGAAAAAAGTAGTGCCGGAAAGCATGTTGTCGTAGTTAAGCAGACGTAGCATAACTCAGAGTAACGAACACACGTCATCTTGAATTCAAGTAACGATACTATCCACTCAACGTGCGTTTAGTGACGCAGCAAGCTTAAGCTCACGCACGACGCCATAGGCGTTAGCTGTCGATGGCACTAAAATGTTCTCCCATAAAGGAGAAGGCCTAAATCTCATAATCGCCACAAATATAACCGTTGTCGTTTGTGGTTCACTAAACGGGGAAATGCAGCAGAATGAGTGATCTTAGACTCACGAAAATACGGTGGTATAAACGTGACCCAACATCTCGGCCACATTATGCCTCTTTCGTCCACATCGTAGCCATGGTGTGTTTGCCGCGGGCAGGGACGTATGTACGGTCCCGCCCACGTGTTGTGGATCAGTTTTATAGAGCCGCTAGTTTTGTGGCAACGAACCATAGCGTAGAAACCGGCGTATTTAGGCACCAGTTACGTGTAGGCCAAGCGAGTAGTTGAATACACAGTTCGCTCGTTTCTGCTTTGTTCCAGCCGCTTCGATTACAATTGATCGGCGGGAGCCTCGTTAAAGTTAAAACGAGATATTAAAATAGGGCGCCTGGTCGGAGATACATACGACAGCGCCGCTGCATCTCCGTGACGTCACCTTGATTTAAGCATGCGAGTTTGCTCTCGCATTGGAACATGTCTGCCCAACCCAACTTCTACGAGTTTTTCTTCTTTTTTTTTAAAAGACAGGTTTACTGTACCTGTGAGCAAATTTCACAACTCTTTCCGCCGCTGGTAATACCATCCGCTTGTGGTATGTGACGGTTATGATATCTGGTGCCGCGCTGCCGCGACCTTGACTGGGCACTTTGCTACAATATGCCTCGCAACAAGAACTCGGTAAAGTGACACTGCAAGAGAACTATCGGTGAAATGTCAACCTAGGCGCTACTACTAAATTAGTCTATATACTTTTTTCTACTACTCTATCCTCGCTGCCGTTCTTTCTACATTTCCCCCCCCCCCTCTATCCGCTGGCCGCAGTTGTTAGCACCCGAAGATAGACAGTTGTATTGTGATATGCAGTAATTTCCTTTCTTAGTCCTTGGTCTACGAAAAGTAGACAAACCACCAACTACTACTACTGCACGGATCCCCATATATTTAAGGAACACGCAGCTTCCCCGCTTCGGAGAAAGCCGTGCTTTCTGGGCTTCCCTCGCGTTCCGATCCCTCTCTGGCAAGAAGAGGAACTCGGAGAGCGAGTGCTCGCACATTTCAGTGACGGAGTTACCCTGAACGACGAGCTGCCCGGTGGCGCTGTCGCTGCCGAAGCGGTTCCTCGCCACGCACGTGTAGTTGCCGACGTCCTCGGCTCGGAGGGCGGCGATGTGGAGCGTCGCGCTGCTCTTGGACGGCGTGGACACGGCGACGCGGCCTGCCGCGTTTTTCAGCTGCTCGCCGTCTTTGAACCAACCGACGACGAAGGGCCCCGCGCTGCCTTTCTTCACCACGCAGGACACGATCACTTCGTCTCCTAGCGCGACGTCCGACGGAAACGCGAGCTCAGCGACCTTCGGCGGGGCTGCCGAAGAGAACGCCGATGCGAGAATGCGCTCGTTACGCGCTTAGAACGGATCGCAGTTCGCTGCGATACTGTTCGTTTGAGGGACGGAAGCTTACCGTTTGAAAGTGTCGATGAGGTCATCATCGAGAAGACTAGCAGCGTCAAAGTGACTGGGCTGACGCAGTTCCTCATTGCTTCGCGAGAACGAATGTACTGAATTACCTATGGAACGCAATCCAAGACCTCTGAATCCACCTTCGCGTGCAAGTACACACGCAATTAGTTCAGACTTCAGGGAACGACTACCTAAACCGAAGTCCTCGAACTGAATGGCTCCGGAAGAGCCGAAAACGAGACGCCGAAGCTTGATCTCAGACAAGCGGACAACTACCGCCGCCTGGTGCTGGCGACGCGCAACAGATCCAGTGACGAAATTTGAATGTCCGACGCGCGTAGATCGAACCACATACACATTCGGCACGAGCCGTACGACGCTCCGACACGTCTTGCATGCGCGGGGTCGCAGAGTGGAAAGTGCACCTGCTTCCAGTGAGGTGATACTTCTTCATCTGATGCGTGCGCATTTTATACGGGAGCTTCGAGATCGTGCGTGCACATAGAACCTCTTTTCTGAGTGACGTGACGCCGTACAGCGGCCTGCAGTTTGCGCATGCAAGTTCATACAGCTGCGAGGCGTTTCGTACATTACAAATTACCACATATCAATGGCGATAAGTTAGGATCACTACGGCTACGTTTGCTTCAGAACCTTATATGTGGAATTGCAGGGTATATTCTTGTCTTTACTTCTCACGCTTTTCAAGTTTCGATCAACTCTTCCAAGTTGAAGGTTGGTATGAGAAAGTCATAGATGAGAAGACTATTAACACAATGCGTGTTTTGTCGATGAGAAGGCACAATGGCGCAGATCATCGGTATTCATTAAAGTGATGAATGAGTAATCTGATGCCCCAAAGCTAACACCCAGATCCGCCGCTGGCATGGTGCAGCGTCATAATGAGCAGTTATTTTTTCCTGTTTGCAAGAGGTCGCAGCGCGAATTCCTTAACTCCATCACAAGTGCTGCATTACGTAATACGCACCGAAGACGACCTTCCAAACCATGTTTTCCACAATGTAGTTTTTTTTTCGCGTGTGTTGGGAATAATGAGCAGCTCAGCGTCTGTGACGATTGGGCGCGTTTCTTGGCCACAGCAGACGTGTTACGGCGTTGAAATGTCAGGGAAAAAAAAGGAAACGTGGCTAAATACTGTGGTACTGGCCCATATCTGAAAAAGCCCAGAACCCTCCGTTACGACGTCGTCCATAACCTCAAATGTATACTTGAAATGTTAAAGACAATCACTTACTCGACCCAGAAACGCGTACAGTAAGTATGGAAAGGCTGTAGCCGTTACCGTAGACTACGAGTGGTGCCGTGAAGCTGTCGCTGCCGAACGAGTTTCTCGCCACGCAGGTGTAGTTGCCGACGTCCTCGGGCCGAACGGCCGCGATGCGCAGCGCGGCGCTGGTCTTGGACTGGCCGGACACCGACACGCGGTCCCCGCTGACCAGTTCTGTGCCATCCTTGTGCCAACTGATGAAGTACGGTCCCAACGTGCCTTTCTTGACGACACATCCAGCGAGAATTTCGTCGCCTAGCGCTACCTCTGGAGGAAACGTGAATTCGAAAACCTTCGGAGGCCCTGAAAGCAAGCAGAAGTGTGGAATGACGCCGCGAACATTTTTTTTCTCTCATGACTGTGCGACTCGAATTTGTAGTGCAGCTTCCGAAGGTATAGCTTACCAGAACCTCTTGCGTATGCGATGGTGACGGCGACAATAAAAATCTCCAGGACGTCCCGCATGATCGCGATGGCCGTTGCCTCGATTCACTGAGTGCCTTGTAACCACATGAAGCGTCACACCCTGCAGCGCGCGATTAACATCGGGAGAAGCGGGCGGCAACCCCTCGGCAGGCGCACTACGCGCACTCTGGACAACTAGCGACACCTAGCGTTCGTTCTGCGCACTACTTGCGAGCAGTCCGCGTGCAGCGGTGCTGCTGGAAATGCGTGGCGTGCGAGAGAAACACGAGAAACGACCCCGCCACGTTCCACGTAAAATATACCTTTTGCAATCTATTGATAATAATAATAATGATAATTATTGGACATCTACGTCCCAAATGCACAGTTTGGCTATGAGGAAAACCACAAGTGGGCGGGCGGGAGCTCCGCAGTACTCTCTACCATCTTCGGTTCTTGATAACATGTACCGAAATCTCAACGCGACGGTGCTCCGCCAAACGCACCACGTGTCTACGGTGATATGTACAATAAAGAACAATGTAGTTGTATAGCGTCACTGCCGTGCAAACAGCTTCCTTGAAAAGATTCTATGATGAACGGAAGGGTGCGAATAAAACCAAAGTTTCTCTCTCTCTCGCTCTCTGGGCGGAGCGAGACAGAAGGAGTGTTTATTATAAAAGGAGGTAACGCTACTATAGTGCGGCATATGACTCACTGAATGTTCAGGTTATACTGTGCCAACACCGAAACTTGATGTTCACGCAGAGGCTCGTCTCGGCATATGTATCCCAAATGTACGGGAGACCATCACTAGATATTCGATCCGACGCAGCGGGAAGCAGCTGTACGCAGCGGCGAGGTCTAAGTGTTGCATTATGAGCGTCCTCAAAACACATTCACTCGGGGCCCCTTCTACGGGCGTACGCGGCTTAGGGCTCCCCGCCACTCAATCTGGGCAGCGATTTCTAGGCTACGTCATCGTCAACCAGCTTGACGCTCCCAATCGAAGATGTGTTACCGTTGACGACGAGCGATGCCGTGACGGTGTCGCTGCCGAACGCGTTCCTCGCCGTGCACGTGTAGTTCCCGATGTCGTCGGGGCGGAGGCTCTCGATCCTCAGCGCCGTGCTGCTTTGAGACAGCGCCGACAGGGACAGCCGGCCCGTGGGTCTCAGCTCCGCACCGTCCTTGCGCCACTCGACGTGGTACGGTCCGGCGCTGCCTTTCTTGACCACGCACAGGGCTATCACTTCGTCTCCCATCGCGAGATTCGAGGGGAAGGACAAGTCGGCCACTTTTGGGGCTTCTGGAAGCGTTTGGGGGAAAACGCCCTCTGTTGACCAGTGCTTTCACACCGCGCGTGCAGTATGGGCAGCCGTGCTTAGTTGTCAGCATTTGTCAGTTGGGATACTGAACGACTGGTGCGCTTCAGTTCAGTACGAGCCGAGCGTTTAATGGCCAGCATCTGAGAAAGACTACGTAGACAGCAAAGGGGGCAGCGTCGACCCCAAGCAATACGCAAGTAATTGAATGCGTCCGGAACCGTCCAAAAGATGATGATGGATGAATAGTTGCTAAGGGGGCGCTGGCTTGCGCCACTAAGCTCTTTTCTCTTTCTTTTGTTTTTGCTGAATCGCACACGCAGTTCTCTTTTTAATTTTTATTTTCTGTAACAGAATAAATGCCCAGCATCAGGCGTTCTGAGCCATTATTGGGAACTTCGTTTTTGTACTCCTCGGTTGTTTGTGGTCTCCGTACCTTTCCCACCAAACCCGCAACCGCCTTTAGGCGCTGCCGCGATGTGACGCCACCTCGCGGCAATAGAAAAAAAAGTAAAAAAGAAAAGCACACACGTTATCTCTGTATTGTAATTATTGACGCTTGCTAACCTATGAAAAACACACCGTAGCTTAAGGCAAGGCAGACAGGAAAGCGTTACTACGTTTCACTGTGCGCAGACGACCTTCCCGTCGAGTTTCCAAGCTACCTGATAAGCCACCATCTTGTTCGGACAGCAGAGTAGCCTGCATCGCGTTTATGACTTCGATGCTGTCTTGGCGAAGCAGTCTTCTTTGACGGCTTCCTTAGTGCTGGAACGAAGCTTAAGACGATGGCCACTGTCCGCTTAGCCAACCATCTACGTGGATATTATATACACTCAGCTGCTCGCGTTTTTGACGTCTTCACGAGTACTGAAAGTGAGAAACCTTAGTTCCCCCTTAGTGCCCGTCTTTCAGCCCGGGCTGGCGTCTCGAAATCCGGCTCTCGTGGTCGACGCTCGCGCACTTGTATTTGATGCTGCACGTGCTCATTTTATCCTGCACGAGCTGTCGCGCGATAAATGTTACAAGCGCTCTCGTAACAGGTACGTAGGACGAGTGACGTGTAGAGAGAGAGAGAGAGAAACAAAAATAGCAATGTTCTCGTTCAGGTAGCGCACAGACCCAGATAATATTGCCTCGTTACCAAGCCCGGCTTTCGCTGCTACCGAGAAAACCATAGAAAAAATAAGAAGGGAGCACGGCCGCTTTGAGCAACGGTAAACACCGCCCGTCGGGCAGGCAGTGTAAGTGCGTGTTGACTTGAAAGTTGATGACGGTAAACCAGTTTCCAGTGCCACGTCGCTTACTTTGTGCGCGTCTTCTCCGCCGGATATATGCATCACATCATGCCACATGTTCACGTCTTCGCATCATTCATCTTCACGGTTACCAACCTCTAAAGTAAACGCGCACAGTTCGCTGTTCTACTGCTGAGCACAAGATGACGCCGTCGATCCACGGCTGCAGAGGCCGCATTCAGATGAAACGTAAAAGGGAAAAAGAAAGGAAAGAAAAATCACTCGTGTGCCGAGCAGCCCCTGCAGCTGGTCGAAATAGGACCAGCAGGAGGACAGCGACGGGACGTGGAACAGCGACGCCGCAGCTGCAGCAGTCCGTAGGTTTGGTTCTGGGTTCGGCTCCCTCTGGCAGTCACTGTAGTCTTCCGCTTTATTTTTCTTTGCTTCTTTCAAGCTTCCCGTGGGTGTTACTAAACATGCACGCGAACACCTCGGTTTCGTTTTTCCATCTCGCTGGGAGCTGTTGGGGTGTCGTGAAAAGAACGCACGTTTTGTAATCGCTGCTTCTCGGCCCTATTGCAGATCGGCAGCTTGATTTGCCACTGAAAATAGTGCATGGCGCTGCTAATCGTGCGCGCGGGCGCATAGTCGCACGGAAGTTTTCATATTTCGCAAGCCGTCTGCACCCAAAAAAAGAAAAAAAAAATCATACATGTGTGCGTGCGTTTCTGACATCTCATTTTGATGTCTCTTACCAGCCGATACATCACCATAGTTGACGTCGCATCTTAACAATTCGAACAATTTAAAAGAACTAGTTTTAGTCAGTTATTCGGATGTCATAAAAATTTCTGGCCGCTTCTCAAATTGACTCCGAACGACATGCACTAGGTCTTATAAGCATAGAGTGATGTCTGTATGTATATATATATATATATATATATATATATATACACACACACACACACTTCGTGCACGTAGGACCAGTCGAAATGTTCGAGCTTCGTAAACTGTTACCTTGTACGAGGAGCGGCGCCGTGAAGCTGTCGCTGCCAAAGGAGTTCCTCGCTACGCAAGTGTAGTTGCCGACGTCTTCGGGACGCAGGTTAGCAATGCGCAGAGTTACGCTCCCGCTGAACTGCGCGGACAGCGACACTCGATCGCTGTTCTCCATATTTTTGCCGTCCTTCAGCCACGCCATGTGGTGCAGTCCAGTGTCGCCCTTCTTAACCGAGCAGCTCACCAATACGTGCTCGCCCAGTGTGACTTCCGGCGGAAATGAAAATTCCCTGAGAATGGGCACTGCTGCACAGAAACGATCAGGTATAAGATCATGTTAATTAGCCACTCAAAAATAGATGCCAAATTCCGAACAGGAAATGTTGCGCCCTTACCGTCTTCTCTGGCCATGGAGCGTCGTGGCGTCAGTAACAGAAGCGCGATAATTATTATCATCAAACATTTACTTGGCTTCGTTAGAACCTGCCCGGTAACTCGTACCACAGCCTTCATTCCGCTAGCAACCGACTTTCGAAACTGACTGACTGGCACCTCGCGGAAAAAGCATTTCAAGACGTGCGGTTTGCAACGGACAACTAGCGGCGTCTAGGGAGTAAAAAATCAACTTTTTAGGTGCTTTCAGCACGGCCTCCAAGATTCGTAGCACATTACGTGCACAATCTCGCGGGTCATGTATTCCAGAAATACAGCGTTGCGTTACATAAGGCGCTTCATCGCAGCATACATCAGGAACGAATCGAAAAACGTTGGCGGGAACACCAAACAAAACCATGCTATGCATTGCCGCAAAACGTGGCAACCATTTAAGCTACCCAGGTCTTCAGCACTGATTTCCTGTATACCGGCGGTGATTTCCTCTCACCGGCAATGGCGTTCTGCCGCGGAGCACTAGGTGGCGTGTTCGACTCCCGGTCGAACGAGAACAAAGGGCAGATGTACACGGAAAAGCACGAACAGTCTTTAATAACAAAAGGGCGAAGAGAGGCCGGGATAATGAAACATAAGGCATTGTGGGGTTACAACAGGTATGAGGTACTGAGAGGCATTTGGAAGGGAGTAATGGTGCCGGGGCTTACTTTCGGGAATGCGGTCCTGTGTTTAAGGGCAGAGGTTCAGTCGAGACTAGAGGTAAATCAGAGAGCTGTGGGAAGGTTAGCACTAGGTGCCCACGGCAAAACCACAAACGAAGCAGTGCAGGGAGATATGGGCTGGGCATCATTCGAAGCACGGGAAGCTCAGAGTAAAATCCTATACGAAAAACGTCGGAGGAAATTGGATGATAACAGGTGGGCAGCTAAGGTGTTTAAATACCTATACAGAAAGAGCGTTGACTCACAATGGCGGAAAAGAACTAGGAAGCTAATCAGTAAGTATGCCAGACACGAGGACGAAAAAGGACAGCGCATTAAACGACAGGTTAAAAATGCGGAAGGTAAAAATTGGATAAATTCAATGGAAAAGAAGCATAGTGTAGAACTATATCGATACTGGAAACAGCAGATCAGGAAGGAAGCGTTTTATGATAACTCAAGAGGCAGTGCCCTACTCTTTGAAGCTAGATCAGGATGTCTTAGAACGCGGAGCTATAAAAAGAAACTTAACGAAGAAGAAGACACATGTACTGTGTGTGGTAAGTATGTAGAAACAATGTAACACCTCATACTAAAATGTGATGGTATCAACCCCGATGTCGATGCGGCCACAGTCACCCTTCCTGAGGCCCTAGGGTTCAGAGATAATGATATTCATGTAAATAAAGGTGCGGTGGAAATTAGCAAAAGGCGATTGGAGAATTGGTGGCTCAAAAGCAGAGAGGTGACATAAGGTTAAAAGGGTAGGAAGACGTATTTAAAGAAAATCGAGAAATTCAATAACACACAACACAGATAAAAATAAAAGGCAAAATAAAAATCTGAGCATGGTGGCAACTGCCATCGCCCCGTTTCAAAGGGGACGCTCCTACCTTCCATCCTTCCATCCATCCGCATTTCGATGGGGGCGAAATGCCTACTTTGATTTAGGCGCACGCTTCTTAGAAGCCCGGGTGGTCAAAATTAATCGGGAGCACTCCTCCACGACGTCTCTCGTAAACCCAGTGTTGCCTTGGGGCGTTAAATACAATCAATCAATCAATCAATCAATCAATCAATCAATCAATCAATCGATCGATCGATCGACCCAAGTGCGCTGTGGGCTACTTTAACATTGTAACGCGAATTATGAGCGTGCTTTCCACAGGCAAGTTACCCAGCTTCCAATGCATTTCGCCCGTTACCGTTGACAACGAGTGGTGCGGTGAAGCTGTCGCTGCTGAACTCGTTCCTCGCGGTGCAGGTGTAGTTGCCCACGTCCTCGGCTCGGAGGCTGGCGATGCGAAGCGAGGCGCTGCTCTTGGACTGCGCGGAGATGGAGACGCGGTCGCTTTCCCTCACTTCCTCTCCGTCCCTGTGCCACGTTATGGGGTAGGCGCCTGCCGAGCCCTTCTTGACTACGCACACGACGATGATCTCTTCGCCCAGCGACACTTCGGGCGGAAAGGAGAATTCCCTCAGCTTCGGAGGCGCTGGAATTGGGAGGGGGGTTCACGGGATATCGGACGAGCCAGTTCAATTAGCGCCCAGAAAGTTGCCGGCTATTTAACGATAAACATAAATGCGATGATGTCGATTGAGCGCTTACCGTCTGCTTCAGAAATCATCACTGTCGCAGAGAGAGTCATTGCCAGCAGGATGCACTGGTTCATAATTTCCGGTTTCTTTACTAATCAGTGCGATTAACAACACGAGGGTCCAAAGTCACCAGGCCCACGACTGAACTTTAGGTGCGAAGCAGACTTGGGGGAACGACACTGGGTCCGTAACACCGACGCAAAGAAGTGCCGGGGAGCGACTCCACGCTACGCTCCGGCAGACGCAATTTCAAACTTCGAGCGTCGCGGACAACTAGCGCCGTCTGTCGGGAATTTCCACAGCCTCGGCAAATTCTCGCCATCCCGTGCGAGCAGGCGCGCACCGCCGGCGGCGGCGAGCTTGAAACGATTGTAACGCGTTCAAATACGACAATGATGGGCGAGACGAACGAGATGCAGGCTCGTTGCGGTTTGTTGGCCCAATCATACGGTTGTTTTCACGGGCAAAGAGCGACTGGCGCGTAGCGAAGTCTAACAAACCGCCTTCGTGTCCTGGTGGGACTCTATTTACACCGAGACCCATGCTGAAAGGGGCTATGTAGCACCCATTCCAACGATATACAAAGTCAGTCGTATTACAAACTCGTAACGACTAGTTGCTTTTTCTTGAAAGAGTTGCATTGAGTGTCGCTGGAAGTTGCATTTTCAGAATGTATTATCGCCGTCCCTAGAAGAATACACAAAAGATGTCCTCTTCGATACACCGGACGCGCAAGCACTGCCTGCTGATAATAATATCGGTACGGCAGACCGCCTGCCGTCCCTGTTGCGATATCACAGGTAGCTTCGAAGGTGTCCGCGATTGCAACAATAGGAGGGACGCTAGAATGCAGCGATTTGCTGGTTACATGCAAATCGCGCGGATAAGCTTGCGATTAGAACTCGCCCGGCATATTATACATACAGTACCAATGTTTTCGATCCAACGTTCGGGGTTGCGCGAAGCAGTGAGCCAAATCATTATCCCGAAATATCAAGCACTTCGGCGCTTTTCTGCACGGTGTATGAACTGTCCGAACAAAAATGGCAGCTACAAACGTCTCCGTAGCGTCAAGTGATAGCTGTAGCTTAATGAAGCTGCTCAGCGACAAAAGCAGGACCATGCACATCGCCATGCGCGCAATTGGACCACATCATCATTACCGACTATAGTCGGTCATACGGGCTACATAAAACGACAATGGGACAGTTTGAGGGCTTCGCTAAGAACCAATCACTTCGCTAACAACCGGCCTGCAGAAAGCTTGTTTTTGGAGCGTAGAAGACAATAGCTTGAAGAAGCTGGGCTCACAATGCGTGCTACAAAACTAGAGCACTCGATCACGCATTATTTGGTTGTGCACATAACAGCACTTGCTCGAACTGCGTCACCCAGAAATTCCCAATGCACTTGAAATTATCTGTATTTGCAACACGTTAATCAGTTTTGTAAGGGAAATCAGTACCCGGCTAATTACTTATCGGTGGGCCACGCTTCCTCCCCCCAGACGCCCGACATACGCAGTCTACAAAACGGGAAGTCACGCTAAAGCTTCGTTGTTAGCGTTCCTTTATATGTTGCACGTGCGTGTGAACGTACGCAACGGATTCGTTTTTTACGTTTCACAGCGCACCAATTACAACACGTGTTCCGAAGAGGCACGTCTTGTGACAGTCCACACGCCTCTTCGCCACCGCTACCAAAATAGTTGTGTTGTAATCAGTGGAAAATCACCGAATGCGATTCCCGCGGCTGTGCCACCGCAGAGCTTCTGCAGCGAGAATGGAAGTTTTGCTGCGTCTCACATTCCTTCAAGTACAGTAGTACGGCCAGTCATTTGATTTGGCCTTTGGTTTCACGTAACTATAATCATACAAAGTCTTGACGCGTGGTTTTCGTCTTAATTTAAGTCACATAGTTTGTAGAAACATAAAAAGCTGGTTTTTGCATGCCGACGTTCCTTATTACAGGCATTACGCAATTCACCTGTTACCAGGAGCGGCAAGGTCAGGGCGTCGCTCCCAAAGGCGTTGCTAGCCTCGCAAGTGTAGTTCCCGACGTCCTCCACGCGGACGCCGTCGATGCTCAGGGCGGTGCTGCTACTTTTGACGCTCACGGTCACGTGGTCGGAGCTCTCGACCGGTGCACCGCCCTTCAGCCACGTCAACGCGTACGGTCCCGCGGATCCTTTCTTCACGGAGCAGGTTCCAACGATCTCTTCGCCCAGAGAAACTTCCGCTGGAAAGCCGGCGCTCTGCAGCTTGGGAGCGCCTGAAATACGCGCTTGCTTTCCGTCATCGTTCGCATTGCTTCCTTGGTATCATTGCGAGCAGCGTTGTTAATGTATACATGTCATGCCACGCTTACCGCTTTATCTTCGTTAAATTGCTGATAAATCGCGGCCTTGCCCGCCTTGCTAAGCTGAACTTGTCTCGAAACTAAGTACTTAAATGCTGTAAGCTAACGCAAAGAGGCAAGCAGACAATAATAATAAAAAAAAAAACGCCTTCGAATAGCACAGAAAGGCACAAGGAGCGCTTCCAATAAAGCAGTAGTCAATTTGGAGTACGGTGCATTCTTTTAGGTAGATGACTTCTGAAGTGTGGTACATTATATTGTGCCTGCTATACTTTTGATTGCTGCCACTTTTCGAGATGTACTTCATCAATATTACCTAATGGCTAACATATTTTTTTCTTTAGTTAGCGGTGTTCTGTTCTTGTTTATTACTGTCTCAGCATACACTTCTAACACCAGTTTTCACTTAGTTTGTATTTGCTGCTTTTCATTGTATTTCCCCATTCTTTTGCGGGCTGGCAGTCCCCATACTGCTCAACGCTCTACGACCTCGTCCTACGTATTTCCGGTATGAATGTCCACCACTGAGTAACTTGAATAAGCTGCAACTGAACCTGCGCACTATGTATGAACCTGCAGGAATCTCCAAGGTGACTTAGCGATCGCAGCACCAAACTTGCAGCTTCCAGCACCTTTCGCGAGAAGCTCTCGTTTCCGACTCGCGCGAGCAAAGCAAACACTTTTTTTTTTTTTTTTTTTCAGTTTAACGGCACGCATGATCGCTATCAGCATGTAGCCTCCAACACGCGTAAACCGCAACTCTGAAACGAACTTTCCTTCTCCTTTTTTTTATTACTAGAACAATTTAAGCTACAAACGTTTCCAGCTAAAAGCAACGGAGAGTTAGTGAAGCAGGTGGAACACAGAATAGGAGACAGATACCATAGCATACCTGTTGAACGGACTGAGCCTCTTGCAGTGGAGGTAATGAAAACACAAAAGGTCAAAATTTTCCAAACTGATTCGAGTGACATGTTTGCGGACTCTTTTTTGCAAAACTACAGCGCGTGTGGCGCAAACTGCTTAACTACCCGTACCGACTGAACGGGGGAGATTCGGGCCGCGGGTACGCCAAGAGGCAGAAAGCATCGAGTGTAGCGCAAGACGGACAACTAGCGTCTTCTGGTGTCGATACCGAGAAACACAAAACCCGCGGAAATGTAAAGTCACGCGAAGTTGTCCGGGGCGTAAGCTGTGCTACAGGCGTTGACAGGAAGCCGTCCGAGTTTCCAGTTTCCGTGGCGCTATGCGGCAAAAAATCTGGCTTATACCAGGAGGCTAAACACACACACACACAGAGAGAGAGAGAGAGAGAGAGAGAGAGAGAGAGTGAGCTGAGCAAACTGATCAAAGGGAGCGTCGTGCGTCATGCTCGTCTGACGGTGAGACGTAAAGTTACGCCTCTCATGGGCGTCTACTGTGGGTGAGACAGTTGCGCTCTTCAGCAGCACAGTTTCGCTTTCCTGTGTGAAATCGGCCGGAATTCATTACAGTGTAAAAATTATTAGCATCAACTTCTTTGCACGGAAACGGTTAAGAGCTCCTGGGATGGCACGCTTCAATACTTCTGCTGGAATAAATCGCACGACTTAATTAGATTAATTTGCATAACTAATTGTGTAATTCATATTTAAGCATAACCATGTAATTATCTCACCTTCCCTATTAGTGAATTCTGAAGGCGTGTCGTGAAATACCCGATATAAGAGACATCCTGCCATGAGGACACACCCCTGTCCCCTCGTTTATCGCATTGGGACTAGCTTCATTGAATATGAATGTGTAAACAGCAATTTCAGAGCAACGACCATGACCTGCAGAAACTTTCTGCGAGTGTCGCTGGGATAGCTCTATTCACAACGCCAATGAAAATGAATCGTGCTAATTAATGACAATGAGGCTGTGACCATTCTATGTGCGCTAGTGTCCGCGCTGATTTCTCAGCCTTTCTGAATTCGCCGTCTCCTTTGCTTTCACGTGGCAACGATAGAGAGTTTTTAGGTGGGCGGCGCCCGCGAGGGTGCTTGCTTGCCAAAAGAACCCAAAGTCTAGCTGCTTGCCTTTTGCTGTGACGGACGTGGCTTGCGTATACGCAAGCGAAAAGCGAGCCTCGCAGCGCTCCCTATTAACTAAAACTCTCTTACATACACTAGACTGCAGCGCCGAAGAAAGTGCGCGCTCACGAGAGCGATTTTCCGGAGACTCTCGCAGCACGTTTTCCCGTAGGCAGAACGGACTCTGCACGTCGTGACCACCCGCCGCAGCTGTCCGGTGGTTGCGGCGTTGCGCTGCCGAGTTCGAGGTCGCGGGTTCGATCCCGTCCGCCACGGCCACACTTCGATGGGGGCTTGACGCAACAAAAACACACTCGCGTATACCGTACCTTTAGTGCACGTTAAAGAACAGGAAGTGGTCACAATTAATCGGTCGCCAGGCCCACCTGTAGCTATATACGACATACCACATTCGTATGACGCTGTTTCACAAGGGCTATAAACCAAACATGCTTGCCTTACGGCCGGACTATAATAATTAAAATAATAACGCTTATTTGCACATAAAAGGATAACCGTGGATGGCGTGCGAGGCTGTGCAGAAGGGTCAAAACCAGCAAGCATGTGCGCCTGCGCGAGCCTGTCGTCCGCCATGTTGGATTCACATCGAGCGCGTTTCGGAAAAGTTGGCATAGATATGCCGACGATCACTACTCGAGCTTTATCCGTTCACGTTATGCGCACTGCCATTGCACACGCAATCGAATACCAAGCATGAAACAGGGGAACACCAAACAACGCTGTAGATGTCCAAAATATGGCGGTCAACGTGTGTTTCCGGCTCTATTGTCACTTCCGGTGCCGGCAGCTCGCAAACGCATAGCCTTCGAGATCAGTTTCCGTGAGAGACAATCGTCCCCAGGTCGTGGATTTGGGCATCGCCTATATGACCTGCCGTGGTTGGCAGTAGATATGGCGGGTATGCTGGTGTGTACGAACCTGCCCGTTCTATTCCCATACCTTGGCGACCGCATTCCTGAAAACGCGGTATGCAAAAATAGGTTCGTGAATCGATCGCGCATTAGGCACACTCCCCATGGTGGATGGTCAAGATTGTACCGCAGGCCACCGCTACGGCGTCTATCACATATGCCCTGCGTTAAGACGCTAAACCGAATCGATCAACCAAAGCTTCAGGAATTTGACGAAACTATAATTAGGTCGATCAGGGTTGCGATCGGAGATAGGCCAATCTCGTGAGGCGAAACCGAACGCAAACTGAACGTGCGTTTCAAGCAACGATCTCTCGTGTAAATTCACGTTAGGAGAAATCCAATAAATATGGTCTCGCTATAGCGCCCATGCGCGTATAAGAAAGTCCTAGCTTTCGCGAGAGGTTCCCTCGACCCCGACACTATAGTAACAAATTCCAAGAAAAACATCTCGCTGTCGTGCGTAACAACGTCTGAGCGCGTTCAGCACCGTCTCAGATGTAACCACCGCCCGGGTATACCAGTGAAGAATGTACCGCGCCAGCAGAGCTTGATTGAATACACGCGCTGTTTTCTGCTACGTACTGTCGCTACACGCAACAGCGTGCTTTCATAACAGTCTCGAGGTCTCTGCGAAGCTTCGCCGCCTGTTTACCGCTCCCATGTTTCCCAGAATGGAGAACGCTCACAGCTGCGGCAAAGAGGACGCAGTCGCCGCAGCCGTACCTGTAACTGCGAGATGCGCCGAGTACCGATCGCTCCCGGCCGCATTCCGGGCCACGCACGTGTAGTTGCCGCTGTCCCCGGCCGAAACATCGATGATGGTGAGCGTCGAGACGGGGCGACCTCCCTCAGGTGACGTCACTGTCAGGCTGGGCGTGAGCTCCAAGGGACGGTCGTCCTTCCGCCACCGCAGTTCGAACGGGCCCGCGCTGCCCTTCCTTATTACGCAGCTGACAACGACCGTGTCGCCGGGCGAAAGGTTAGCGGGAAATTTGAATTCCTGTATCTTTGGAGCGTCTGGAAGAACAAGCACCCGTTGTTAACTCCACTGCTCTGGTACTTATACTTGGAGCAAAAAGTCAAATGAAATTAAATTTATACATTTATTTTCGGCACGAAATGTCGGGGAACGCGGTCAGAAAGTCGCAATCGGCTTGACACAGCCATAGCCCCATAGACATAGCCCCATAGACATGGCAAGTGGGACCTGGGAATGCATACGGTTTTGAAGTCACGGAAGTAAGCAATTTATTCGATGAATGCTTTGACGAATTGGCTGTAAAATCTGGTAGGCTACATTGTCTTTTAGTTCTTCCGTAGAATTAAATACGACTAAACATGATCTATGCGGCTTGTTTTTCGCACGTGCCTATAATCTTTCCTGTTGACCCGTACACGCATAGCTAAATCTTTTTAATGGCAGAGGTAACCCAACATAGTGAACTGGAGCAAAACCAACATTTCCATTTCCAAAACTTACATGCACAAGGAGGTTTGCATCGCAAAAAAAAATATATATATATATAGTAATAATAAATAAGTCAAGGTGAAAGACGTCGTACCTGAAGCGCGAGTGAAGCCACCTGTAGACGCGAGGAGAAGAAACTGCGCGATAAAACACACCCGAACTTCGTGACGAAGCATGACGAGTTATGTCGAAGAGAGCTCGAGCTGCACAATCTACGCAACCTGCATTTCGAGTGAGCGCAGGGGCGCGCGGAAGCGTAGACTCGACGCGGAACTTCGAAAGCGAAACAGAGCGGACAAGTGTCGCCACCCAACGGCGGCTCAAGGAATTACGACTGGCGCCAAAGACGAAACTCTTCGAAAGCAGCCGATGGAACGTGAACGCTAGCGTCGTTGTCTGCGGGCTCAAGGGTGTCAATTGAGCCCCAAAGAGCATCGCAGTTTTTTCAGAGAGGCCAACCATTATATCATCGAAATGCTATGACGTTCCAACTAATGTATTTAGTGTAATTGCTGTGACAATTTGAGAAGTACGCGGATAAGGCAATTTGTCCTAAGACGGTCCAACGAGAAAATGTGACGGACTAAACGAATGATAACGCCGGCGTAATTTTGACGGGCTTACAAATGGATTCGCTCATGTGGCCCGTTTCATTGTTTCAGTCCCGTGTGTATCGCGCTATTATTCGCTATTTAGCAATGTACCAACCGTAGCCAGAGGTCTGCCCTTGCTGGAAGAATCAGTGTATACCCCTCTGATTAGATCGATCGAAGAACACTTTACCATTGACGACGAGCGGTGCCGTGAAGCTGTCGCTGCCGAAAGCGTTGCTCGCCGCGCAAGTGTAGTTGCCCACGTCCTCGGGTCGGAGGCCGGCGATGCGCAGCGTGACGCTGCTCTTGGAGTGCGCGGACGCCGCCGACACCCGGCCGCTGTCCTTCAGAGCACTGCCGTCTTTGTGCCACGAAAGGCGGTACGGTCCGGCCGTGCCTTTGCGGACGACGCAGGATACAATTATCTCGTCGCCCAGGCCGACTTCGGCTGGGAAGGAGAATTCCAAAAGTCTCGGAGGACCTGGGCACATCGGAGGTCAGTTGAACTTTGCGTGCGAGAACGCCACAAGACAAGACACGAAGCTGCCGCCGGCTTACCGATTTCGCCAGCCGAAAAGTCCAGTGCGCTGCTCAAATAGATCCAAAGAAACAAAGCTAGCGGAGCCATGTTGCAGGAAGGCTAACAAGCCTGCCTGGTTCAGATAAATGTGGTAACTGCTGGTAGCAGGAGAGCACAAGGAGTAACTGGACAGCAGACGTACGGCGCCAGAACAAATTGGTGTCGAAAACGACGCGGCGAACAGCACGAAGTTCGGAACCGCTGGAGCATGGACAAGTATCGCCATCTAGTGTCTGATTGAAACACTATGTTTTCAACTGGAGTGCGCGCTCGCGTAAAGAGGGCGGTTCACGAGCCCTGCCGTGCCTATCGCTAAGGGGTCACTGATGTGCAGACGTGCTCTGGCGCTGTGCGTACACTCTAAAAACAGTTGCAACCTCTGGGGTGTATGCTTGCCACAGTACAATAATCGTCGTCTGTCTTGCCCGCATTTCCTTTCTTTAACGCTGCGAGCACGGTACTTCCAAGTTAGGAACCGCATGCGCGTTATCAGCATAACAGAGCATTCCCGACAAGAAGGTAACGAGCGCAGCGTTTTCAGGAAAGGAAACGCAAGCAAGACAGAACACCATTATTGTTTTGAGGCAAATATACACCCCAAAGGTTGCAACTGTTTTTAGAGTGTACGAAGGCGTGCGAATGGAAGTCCCCTACGTACCGCGTCGCGTAACAGGCGCGGAAGCGTGGGTAAAAGTACCCAACCGTCGTGGGAAGTAAGCGTCAGGGTACCCAAATGGCCGGACATGCAAAAGAACGCAAAGGGCCTACAATGTAACTCTGGTTTTTGCTCACGTTGCTTGGGTACGCTATTCCTGAAACTCTCCATTTCTTCAACCAAGGATACCGACTATTTGCGTAAGAGCAGGCTTCAACAAATGTGCTCCCTACATGTTGGCATATACGGCACCTTTCTTTCTTCATCTCCACCCTCGCCCCGTCAAGCTTACCGAAGGTGCTAGACCATCCATGTAACGCTGGCTGCAACTAGCGGCGAATGAATGCAAGAAATGTCTAAACACATGAGCGGGTTCCGAGGTGCAAGTTGTTCGCCACAAATGCCTGCGTGCGATTAAAAAAAAAAAAAAAACTGCGAGGCTGAATTTCCCACTGGACGCACTACTGTCACCAACCGTACTCCACGTACGAGAATAGAATAAGCCTGAAGTTGAAAGTCTGCAGTGTGTCTGTGTCCTGTAGTTCTCTCTTCGCTCGTTTTTGTGGCTTCTTCCGATAGAACCATTTTTTAGCGTCAATCAAAACCGACCGCCACACGGAATTCATTCCCCAAACTAGGTAAACAGAGGAAAAAGATGGCGCTCAATGTAATGGCGCTCAATGGTGTCAAGTTGGCGATGTCCTGCTATATTTAGCGGTCCCTCACGCGTGCGTATGAAGGGATTGGAATAGGCTGGAAGTAGTACGACGCTCAGTCACGCAAGGCTGTTTCTGTTCGTTCTACGTACGGCAGGCTCGCTATATAGCATTGCTTGTGCGCCGGTAATGATGATCGCGCTGTAGTGATCGCTCTTCATCGGGAAGCCGAGCCTCTATCATATACGCCCGACTGTATTCTTTCGTATAGAGAAAGGTCGTCGGTGGGCCTCTTCGAGCGTTGAAATGCTGACAGCAGACATGTGTAGACTCATTGGAGGCGACTTTTGTTGCAATATTACGTGCGATCGGCGCTAACAAACAGCCAAACGCCTTTATAACGAATTGCTCGGGATCTGCATGATCCTTCGTTATATACAGCGCACTTCGTTGTCGAGATTCGTGTTAGAAACAAAAGAGTTAGGCGTGCAGAAACGGACACAAGAGGAAAACGGACAACACGAAATGCGTTTATGACGCCCATATATATTTATATATATATTTTGTCCGTTGTGTTTGCCTCCCTAACTTTTCTTCTAAGATGAACAACTACCAACTAGTTCAGCATTCTGTCGTTCTAAGCTTCGCCGTAAAGACCGCACACCGTATACCGATCGCAATAGAACAAGCTAAGCACGTTCATCAAGTGAAAAACCTTCATTTAATTTCATTCAAGAAAGGCTTAGCAAAACGGGTCGCTAATGTTTTCGTGCACATTTCTTCTGACGGAATGTGCGACTGCGGCCGACTTGCGTGCACCGAGGTCCACGACATGTGCCGCGGCGAAACACGCGAGCGACGAAAGGTGAATCGCGATACCTCCTCGAATCCCGCTATCGTCTCCCTCGTCAAGAGTTCTTCATGGCTGGTTTGCAGGCTTTTTATCACACCTGCTTTCGTTGACACGCGTATCCTTCGCCCACCCCGTAGAGATGGCTTTGAAGACGTCGTCGGTCGTCAGTTACGATTACGTCACCAATTCGTCATTGTCGGCTGCGCCGCTTTCGTCAGTCGTCGCGCCCGCTGCCGTGTGGCACGCGGCTTACGAGTTAATCAATTATGCCGAAGCAGTGCGGCATGACTGTAACGTTCGCCGACATAGACACACTCGCCAAGTGCGCAGCTTTAACGCTGCTGTCAGCGCTGACGATGAGCGCAGCTGGGTGGCGCCTGTGAACTGCAGTGGCGTCACCACTACGTAGCGTTTCTTGTACAAAGCAACAGACCAACCGTCGGAGACGCCTAAATTTTCTTGTGCTGTCAAATTCATATAGAGGCGTTCGCAATACATACGAAAGATAGGAATTCGGCCGGAGTATAATCGATCCTTCCTTACAGAGGTCATTTCGTTTTAGAGACTTTCAACTTACGTTCCCGACGGAGATTCGCCACCTAACTTGGCGGCAAGGAACCCGCGGTTTGCCGTAGGTGCTACTAAACCGAGGCGACTCGTCAGGTTGCTTGGCTCTTGGCAGACAACACGCCATTCCCCTCCCTCCCTCATAAACAAAAAATGTGGTTTTACTACATGTCACGACAAGACACTGTAGGAGTTGAGACGGAAACAAGGACGTAATCACTGCTTTTGGCAGCAGGCAGAGAGAATCTGCCCAAATCCGTAACACCACGGAACTGAAACAAAGATGGCTGGCTGCTTGACGGCGAGAAATGGTTGACAGTACTTAATTAAATACAGGTATACCCTCCGTAGAAACGGGGCATAGCTGAGAAAAGAGACACGTCCGCTGCCGATGTCCGTACCTAATTTGCACCCCCCCCCCCCGCCCCCGTCTTCTAGTAGCTGCGTCCGTACCTGTAACGGCTAAGAATGCGGAGAAGCTGTCGCTCCCGGCCGCGTTGCGGGCCGCGCAGGTGTAGTTCCCGCTGTCCTGGGCCGAGACGTCCACGATCGTGAGCGTAGAGGCCGGGCCGCCCTTGTTCGGTGCAACCGCTGTCCTCGGCGAACCGGACGACGACAGCGGACGGCCGTCTTTCAGCCAGGAGAGCTCGAAAGGGCCGGTGCTTCCTTTAGCGATCACGCATCCCACGAGAGCCGTGTCTCCCGGGGAAAGGTTGGCGGGAAATTTGAATTCCCGTATCTTGGGCGGGCCTGGAATTTCGGAGGTCAGAGCGACGTGTTTCTTCTATCGCTTCCCCCGCCTCCCCCCCCCCCCCCCCCCCCTTTGACACGACGCAAGACAAGGGTGAGCGCGACGGTAACTAATGAGGTAACTGCTCGACGTTCGTAAAGCAACTGCCCATGCGGGGGCTTCCGTTTGATAATGATTAATCACCTAAAATACTAATAAATCGGTAATTAATGATAGAAGCTGAGTAGGAAGTACTCGTTCGAACGAGTGTATTAGCCGAATGCACGCATTTGATCAATGTTATAATGGTGAGTAGATTTAGTGCCATGAAACCTTTTTCTTCTCTACAAGTGCACATCTAAGCAGACGGATCTACGGGAGGAAGAACGTAACATCACAGTACCTGCGAGGAGCCTTGAGCCGCGTGCAAATGCAATGACCGCACTGATCAGTACACAGCGGTGCAAGACGTCGCGGATGGACGTCACCCAGCCGTTTCCAAACGGGGCGCGAATAGCGGTTGGCGCGGGCCGCGTTCCATCCATTTCGTGCGCCTCTTCTCGACTGTATGAGCGAGGTTCTTCTGCAGTCCTTGCACGCTTCGCCAAGCTGCGTGTGCAGCGAACTGGGTGGACAACTAGCGCCGCCCTTTAGCGCTAACGAAAACTACGAAAGGCGGGAAATACTGCAAGTTGAAATTGAGAAAGCGAAAAATCCGTTCTGAAATTTCTTACGCTCAAGACTCACAGTACGAATGTGCCACATTGTGCATCGCGGCTTACGAAATGCTGGGCTATCTGGTAGTACACGTGTACTACTACATCGCCAAGGTTTCCAGCCCACAAGCTGTGCTTCTGGCCAGACATGACGTAACGCCGCATGGCAGTGCCTGCCGTGCAAACCGGCACTGGGCTGAGAGAGTGTTTCTACGAGATCAGGCAGAGTGCTGAGCCAGTTCGTTGCTTGACTTTTTTGTGACGTATACGGATAAAGATGCACGCAAAACACGAAATCGTGGCGCGGCCTATACTGTCTTTAGCACCCTAAATACATCAACGAGATGGTCTATACACCGGAGAAGTATAGATCTTCACTCACGAACGTAGCATCGACATATGGCTCTGCGTCTATTTGTGGCGAGAACACTTTGACATGGCATCTCTTGATGCAGACAGTATATCTAACATGCCGCCTTGTGCAACCGCTACGCCGGAATTCAAGACGTCACGTACATCAGGACGGAATACGGGTTTAAGCATGGGCTGAACACGCATAGCGCCGCCGACACCACTGTAGTCTGCGATAAGCAATACGCGCACCAATGCGCGGCCGTCTGGCCATAAGGCGCATGGGTGCACAAAAAGGAATATATATATATATATATATATATATATATATATATATATATATATATATATATATATATATATATATATATATATATATGCAGTACAAGCGTATACAATAGCGGTATGTATGCGCGTTGACATAACGGAATAGTTCCTGAGTGCCGAAAAAGTGGTTTGCGATGTACTGGAGTCCGGTTACGTGGTAGGCATTCTCGGCTGTCTAAACGCGGCTGCATAACGAACCTGGAACGAACCCGACAAAAGTCGAACCCATGACCACGTGTGCAAACAAGAAAAAGCCGCTGAGACAGCGGCGCCAACACGCGCATGTGTTGCTAAATTTACTATGCTATCGTGGGCCGCGAATACAATTGTATACGGTATAGCGTCGCGAGATTTCCAAATACCTCCGCCGTCGTGACGTGCAGCGTGGACTGGCTTTAGTGGTTCCACATTGTTCACTACGTTTGCGGTCAACACCTCCAGTGGCCGCCTATTGCAAGAGCTTCAATGCCTTCTGTACAGGCCGTCAGAAAAACAAGACACTCGATCGTAACGACGTCCGAAGGGGTAGGATGCAGTGAAATAAACCAACTTGCAAAACTCCTGTTGCAGTCGCCACTGTTGGTGTTTCCAGATGCTTTCAACGTTATTGGCGACGAAGTGCACTTGTCGCGCGACATCTCTATACAGGCGGCGGTTGTTCGAAAATGTGGACGTCTTAAAGCTTGACTCTTCTACCTTGCGAATAAAATTCTATGTCAGCTAGGAACATCGCGCGACTTTTAGAAGCGCGCGCAGCACCCATATTCTTGCACGAGTATACAATCAAAAATTAACGCATCGATGGGCGCCTCGTACCTTTCACGGCGAGGTAAGCGGAGAATTCGTCGCTTCCGGCCTCGTTCCGAGCGACGCAGCTGTAGTTTCCGCTGTCTTCGGCCGCCAGGTCGACTATGCTGAGCGCCGACAGCGGTCCCCCCTTGTGCGATGCCACCGTCAGGGTCGCCGTGGGCTGCACGGGCAGGCCGTCCTTGCGCCAGGTCAGTTCGAAGGGACCCGTGCTTCCCCTTTTCACGACGCAGTTCACGGCGACCGTGTCACCGGGAGAAAGGTTAGCCGGAAACCTAAACTCCTTGATCTTTGGTGGTTCTGGAAACGAAGCCGTTCGTCGGCGGTTGCGTCACTGAAACCCGCATTCGCAAACGCGCCTCGACTCGATGAACGACGCGCGTTTTCCTCAAGTACACCGAACGGAGGTTAGCGCCGTCATTCGGCTGAAGTTCTCACTTCAAGATCCGCTACGCCCCGATGCGATGGCTGCGATAAGAAATAGCTCGACGAACGCACCTTCACTCCAGTGTTTTAGGCCATACCCTGGGTTTGCCTAAATACGAAACTATAGCTCAGTAATGGCCGAGGAGCCTCACTGGCACTGGGTGAATATGCGAGTCGAGAGGTAGTCGTACACTCGACCTTGACCGATTGGAGTCGAGGCGAGTTTGTGACCGCGACAGAGGTCCTCAACGTTAATTCTCTACAGTTCCCCAAGACTAGCTGTTGAGCTGTGTTGATGAGCGCTCATATAGTGAAAGAAGGTGTCATCACAGGCTCGGAACTTCGTGAACTGTGCCTGTAAACCGGGGACGTATACTGTGGCCATTACTTCCGGCGATAGCGTCGCCGTCAGGCGCGCGCTAAATTGAGCAAAATTTGGTTGAGCTGATTGGCTGGTTGGGCACTACGTCACGGTCGAGTACATAGCAAACCAACTTTACCGCGAAACGTACTAAACGCGCAGAATCGTGAACGTTGGGAGATGGCACGAAATATAAGCATTTTGAGTAAACACAGCTAATTCATATTCAAGTTCACTTGAGTTGCGCAAAAAGTATCTGCAACATCATTTTAGACAGCTGCAATCGACGCGCTTGTTATAGGGCGAACAAAAGTCTCAGATAAGAAGTTATATCTCACACATAAAATATATAAGCTTTTCTAGTTTCCCGATACACTGATGTAATCTAGTACGTTAACAGTATAGTATATGACCAACAGAGTATAAGAACTGCATTAACAATCGCTAATATTAAGGTACGCCGGTAACATACCTGAACATTGCACCGAGTGCTTTGATGACGAAGCAATCAGAAAGCCGATGATGCAACGACACAGCAGTGCACCTTGGAACATGATTTCAGTATTTCACGAGGACGCCAAGGCGATTCCTTGAGCAAGCGAGCGGCGCGGAACGTCTATTGAGAACGACAGACATGGATGGCACTGAAACATCGCATACTTGCGGAAGCTCGGCTTCAAGGAACTCTGGCCGGTGGACAACTAGCGCCACTTGGCGCCAGTATCTGAAACCGTAAAAAAAGAGCGCGCTAAATTTGAATCTAGTTTCAAGCAGACGAAAGCGCGAGCTTCTTGTAAATGCTAAGATGCGCGCTAGAAATCCACGATTCCAAAAGCAGGAGGTGGCACAATGCGGCTACGGTATTTGAGCTCTTGGAGAGAGAGACAGATAAATTAAGGAAAATATGTTAGAGACACTAATTAAAGTAAGCATAATTCTGGTTAGTTCTTCAGCGGCGCTGTTATGTGTCTTTATATGTCGAAGCGCTTCACGCGAATATTTGAGGTGATCATCAGGGGGTGAAGAAGGAAAGCGTCAGTCTGGAGGCTTGAATGAATGCCAGGAACGCATGGAGCGCCACTCATGAAATAATACCGCTCTTTTGTGTGTGTGTGTCGGCGCAGGTCTTTGAGAGTGATGTGTTATGACGGAAAAGCTCAGAAGGCACCAAAGTATGGTCACCGGGTTGCATTTGCATTATGAGAAGGTGGGCCCAAACCGGCGTCTAGAAATAAAATGCGTAACGATCGCCTACGGTAGAAAAATCATGTACAGCCATCGATCACAAGTTCACAACTGTCGCAACGCCACAGTTTTATTTATTTTCTTTAGTAACCATAAATGATGCAGATATAAGTCCAAGTCTGCATGAGAACTACAAATGGGAGTTTAAGACACAGTCTGTGACTATATGCACATCGACATGCATTCGCCACCGCTGTTATATCGAAGCATGGAGCGTTTGGTTTGTTTGTTTCTGTGTTTGTTGTGTTTTTTCTTTCTGATACGTGTACGGCTGAAAGAACGAAACGCACCACAAGAGTTGTCGCATATGCGAGCCATACCCTCGAATAATCAGCCCCGTCGCCAAAGCACGAGCGTTAGTTGGCCCGTTAGTCAGTAATGGCACGAAGATCACTTTGTGTCTGGAAAGGCTAGATGCGTGGTCGAGGCTCTGTTCAGAGCAGCGGCGTTCGTGTCGCTCGCCTTGGTCACGTGGCTGCACGCTGTATAGAGTTGGTGGTCGTACAATAACATTTGACACAACTGTCAGACAACACAATTGGGGTGGCATTTCTGGCGTTATGTAATCCGTCTCGTTGTAAACCATAGTGCGAACGTCAACGTGCAGGCACAACAGTACAAAAACATGTACGTGCGTTCCTTTAAAGATTCCACAAATTTCGGCTTAGTGTTGTCGGAATTGCAATTAATCGTGCGTTGATGATTGACGCCTAATGTGGTCCCTTCAAATTGCAGACGCTCTTTATGAAGCATATCTCGGAGGTGCCCAGTGGAACCGACCAAACTTCAAGTCTATTAAGTGTGATTGCTATACTGTTCTTGTTAGTAACGCCGAAGTGGGGATGGTATGAAATTGGTGACGTAGGATGCAGAGCTCATTACGGCACATACTGAAGTCAAGGCACACTTTTGTCAGAAATACCAGAACTTATACGCTTCCATAATGATATGAAGGAGTTTAATACCTTAGAAATGTTCGGCAAAACAATCATATTTCAATTGAAGAAGAAAGAGGGGGTGGCAACTGTGAACGAAAAGTAGATTGTACCTAACTTTCAGTCATTGTCATGATACATCCGTATAGAACGGCATATCACGACACTACCCCAAGCTCTGAAACCCAACTGCCAGCCGTGTCATGCACTGGTACTCGCTTTCAAGTTCTTACGTAGCAGACGTAAGAACACTGCTATCAGTCAAACGTATCTGCCGATCGGTTACGTCAGCGGCGAACTAGAAGGATAACTAACCTCGAGTGATTCAACACCATCATGACCTTGTAAAAACGAAGCATTTACTCAGTACAAGGTTTTAGCATTCTGTGGATCAATTTTACCTCGCTCGGTTCCAAATTTCTCACGCTGCTGAAAAAGGCACGGCCGCGGGGAAAAAAAGAAAAAGAAAAGCACGCGGCAGGCGCAATCCCGCGTTTTGGTCGAGCTACCTTCTCCCGCAAATATTCTCGCGACCACGGCCCGCTGTGCGCCTCCACGCACTGAAGACTGTTAATCCCGGCTGAATCATAAGAGTTACGGCTGCGAGTCATTGGTTGAGCCTTTCGTCGAACGATTTTATAACGAAGTGCTCGGGGCCTCCGAAATCATTCGTTATACAGGTGACTTCGTTGTAAAGGTCGCGCACTGCAGAGCTCACAACAGAACCGAGACAGAACTATTCATTCGTTATATAGGTCATTTCGTTGTAGAGGCGCTCGACCGTACTTGCCTTCGCGCGATAACCCCGAAGTATGTTTATGTAGGGACAAAATTTACCTTGCACGACTAGCGCCGCCGTGAAGCTGTCGCTGCCGAAGGCGTTGCTCGCCACGCAGGTGTAGTTGCCAACATCTTCGGGGCGCAGGTCGGCAATCATGATCGCCGCCGTACCTTTGAACTGGGCTGACACGGAGACGCGATCGCTCTTCTCCAGTGCCTTGCCGTCCTTGAGCCACGTCATGCGATGTGGGCCTGTCGCCGCACTTCTGACCGCGCAGCTAACGAGTATTTGTTCGCCCAGCGTGGATTCCGGCGGGAATGCAAACTCCCTGAGCTTCGGTGACGCTGCAGCGATATGAGACGGAGGAGAGAACCGGCACAATGTGAGGTGTACCCAAAGCGAAGGAGCGCGTTGGATGCAGAAACGAAACTTGTTTCGGGCTTACCACCTGCTCCCGCCGCGGAGTGGTCGATGAAGAAGAACGTCAGAACGAACGTAATAGCCATTCCCGTCCGATGCATCGTCAGCCGAGCAAGCGACTTGCTACAACATTGCACTCCGGCTTCCATCCCGCGCTAGAGAGCGGACTGCGAGAGCCGCAACTCTAGTGTGCGCGTACAAGCCCTCGTACGCATGCGGCCGGGAGCAAGAATAAGCCGCGAGGCAGACAACTAGTGGCACCTAACGGCGAATATAGGATCTACTTTGAGTTTAAGTTCGGATGGAGGGAATGTCAATTCGCGCTTGAACGCTGCGCGGAAATTGCGGTTAACTGCTACAACCGAAAGCATTCATGTGAAAAATGGTTGAACTCGAAATGTGAGGACACCCCCATGTTTACGTAGCTTGGCTATTCGGCACGAAGTCGACAATGTTGGGCAATATCTGATGCGGCAAAATAAGCATACGGTTGGACACAGGTGTATTCCCGTTTCGTGTCCGTAACATTGCCGCTTTTTGTTATTTAAAAGAAATCATATTTACAACATCATAGTTTAGGTTCACGGGACTTGAAATTCGCATTCTTTTCGTGCAACACAAGCTTTAAGCGTTGCATTTTAGTATGGACGTTTTGTGCACTGCGGAAATGTAATTAGCAGGTCAGCGACGACCATCTTGCTCTCGCGAGTTACACTCTGTTAGAACCGGAGCTCTATTTCACGCTGCTCTTGAACCGCTGGCCCGTACGTTAAATCGCAGGCAAGCGGTCTGAAACGGGAAGGGCACAGCAAACTGCTGCTTTCAGTAAGAGGCGCAGTTTGCCCAATAACATTCCTCGCCATTGTCAGCTTCTTTAAGAGTCTCGCGCACTGGTTAAAACGTCGCATCTTACGTTCTGCGACTGGAAGGGTATGTCGCCAACGTATTTTCTCAGAACCCCACTAACCATCTATAGCTGTAACACTGCAAAGGTTCTGGTCCTTCGAAAAACATACACGCGCTTGGTGGCGCAGCTTCTGCGGCACGTTTACGGTATGTCCGGTGCAAGATGGCTATTAAAGGAAATAAATTTGTAGTAACTTAAGGGTTATGATCTATTTTGACGTAGACAGACAGAATGAAAGAGCGGAGAGAGGGAGACGAGGCTTAGCGCTTCGCTAACTCGAGGAGTACCCACCGTCGTGTGAAGCGACGTCAGTGACTCACCGGACACGACAAGAGGCACTGTAATGCTCTCCGCTGTATCCCCGTAAGTGACGACGCAGGTGTAGTTGCCAATGTCCTCCGGACGGATGTCTCTGATGCCCAAGGTGACGCTACTCTCTGAGGCCCTGACGAGGGACATCCGACGGTTGAGCGACAAGTCCTCGCCGTTCTTCCTAGTCCAGACGATACGAAGCCCTTCGCCCGGCCAATTTGATCTGGGCACAAAGCAGCTCGCTATGGCATCGTCGCCCAGGCCGAGGTTCGGCGGGAAACCGAGGCTGTTGGGCTTCGGAGGGCGGAAGACCGACAAATCTGCATTCGGAAGGAAAAGGCTAAGGACGACGGTGTGAACACGGTAGGCGCCGAAACTCACGTACCTTCCGAAGTCGCTGCGGAAGACAAACCTACCAGCACGCAGACCTCCAGGACTATCGCCGCCGCAGTGGAAGCACGCGTTAAAAAGTTTAGCGAAGGGTTCATGCTTCTTCTATTGGCTACAATGAACAGCGAAATATTATCGGACTCTCCAGGCCTTGAAGACGTGTGCCGAGCGGCTCACCTACGGAGAAGTGGCAGAAAACACAGCTCAGAGAAAGAGGAGCGTTTCGCTTCCCAGCAGGGTGACGAGATTTACGCGCACGCCTCGGACAACTAGCGCCCCAGCGCGACAGTTTGGCGAACAACCGGGTGCGCAGGCTGACCGCGCGTAATTCAACCGGCTCTGATATCGGCGTACGGAATGTTTTGTAGAACACGAAGGAAACACTGGCGAAGACGCGCACTTCTCGCATTTGCCAGCTGCTGCTCTTCGAAAATATTTTCTGGGGGTGAAACAGCGTCTTCCGCCTGACGCAGGAAGCTCCTTCGTGTGATTTCAGAACAATCCCAGGGCTGAGATCACGTATTCGAGAGCCGTCTTTCAAAAGGGTCAAGACTCCTCGTTCCTGTTATGATAAACTGTTGTGTGATGGTCGAAAATATCATAACAGTTGATTGTTACGTGCGCCTGTATCCAACAACTAAGCGCGACAGCGCCGGCATGTATTAAACAGTTTAAATACCACTGCAACATAAACCCAGCAATCTGTCCATAGCCCCTCCTGCAATTTTCAATGCCTGCCCTGTCGCTCTGCGATGCATGGGAACCAGTGATCCGTCGCGGCGACACCGCAATATTGGTCATTTTGATGCGTATCATGATAGAGCATGGATAAATTTAGCTGGTCGCTGCCGCCGCTCTATGTCCGCTTTAGGTTTCCGCGTGACTTGTGACGAAGGATAGTTGAAGTGACTTCATTCATGCCCCATAAACTGTGACCATCTACTGGGAAACTGGCGCCCTCTCAGTAACCACCGGTTTCGGTGTCACTGAGATGGTATTGAAAAAAAAAAAAAAAAAATAGAGGAGGTTATAATCTGTCGGTCACTCCGATTGGTTCGAGAATTCATGCCACACACTTACTGATCACCTACGGAGACGTTAATCGTTATCGGCATCACGGAAATTAGCACTGTACAGAGAAATTGCGCCGTAACCATCGACGATAATCGTCATTGTATGCAAAAAGCCCGAACGAACGAGCGTGCAAGCGAACGAAAGAAAGAGAGCGCGAACAAGCGTTTTCCTTGCAGAGTGCGGCCAACCACGAAAATGGCCGAAAGAGCCAAAGAATGCTATAGCTTCAAAATTTGTTTTCTGGGGTTTATATACATAGGGCCTATTCAGCGAAGAATGTTGGACGCTCTTGTGCGTGGCCTGAACGCCAAATGTTGCCACTGCGGTGGTTGTACCGTTCGTGCCCTCGCATCATAGGAACGAAATGTCCTGCAATGCAATGCACATTGAACTTAGCCAACTTACCTGGAAGGCTAAAGGAACACGGCGCTGAACAAGAGAACGGATTAGACCTTTGTCATAAGAGAGTTTTGTAGTTTGTTCGTATACGTATGTATTCGCGTAATGCACCCGGATACTGAAGGCGCTTGCGTCGAGGGACCGAGTCGGTGGCGCCATCTCGTGGCGCAGAGTTAAACCAGAGAGGACACGGACATTATTATATTATTGTAGTAACCAACCATAACACTTGCTGCTGACGTAAAGAGTCGGCAACGACATAATCGGTAACATGCAGTTAATTTTTAAAAATTTTTCTTCGACAAGAACCCCTCCGTAACTTACATACCTGTCTAAGCCATTGTACATGGGCATGGCGTCACGAGATGTCGCCACCAGCGTTAACGGGCTTTAGCGTTAACGCCGTATTCGATAACTATAGGTGAGCTAAAATTCTCTATTGCCGATACTATCTGTGCAACGTAGCAAATATTTCCGAAACACTTATGCAGGAGAGGTAGCCCTGGTTTTTTTTCTTCTGTTATTGACTGGGGATAGGTCGTTCAAAAAGCATGTCATAACGTCTTCATTCCTTATTTCACGTCCGGCTGGTACATATTCATGAATGCCACACACAGACACATATATAGATATATTTGCCATGGAGGCATGATGAATACATTTAGATATACCTACTACGCCGTGCGTCGTTGTGCAAAGCGTCCATCGATTTCCGCAACATGTGCTATCCCAATCCAGCCACGTGTGTGGCAAGCAGTGTACCTTCAGAGTGAATCGTCAAGGCCCGTTACATTGAATACGAGTTTATGGAGCGGCGGTAGTTGATTCCAAACGTGGACTAGTTACCGAGACAATCCACGGACATACAATGTTTATGGAAATAGCTTATCGCGCCACTGCACGCGGAAAATAGTTGAAACTGTTTATAAAGGTGGGTTAAGATTTCTCCAAAGCAGAAACCACATTAAATGCATCGATGGCGCATCTCCCGCTAGACGCCGTGCGGCGCTTAAGCTGATAACATGGTCGTACATAATGCGCTCCGTGCAACACTTCTTGACTGGAGACTGGTCAACTGCATGGTACGCAGTTCGGCTTGAGAGGTCCTGCGTCGTAAGATACACAGAGGCGCCGACACCGCGTTTAAAACACGTACGGCGCACCTGCGATCGTCGCTTAGACATGGACGGCGGAGTTTCGAAAGTGTAGTTGTCGAGTAATGCAGGTGTTGCCATTTTCGGTACACGTGGAGTGCCGACAAACACCTATTAAACTCATCCTACAATAACGCTCGAGCAGTACAAGGCTCGCCGCTGCTGGCGCGTACACTCTCAAACTTTTGACACTCTTTATGGTGCTGGTGTTCTCCCATAGCTAACACCCCTACTTTCAAAGCTATAAAAAGATTTACTGCGCAGACAGCAGGCTCAAGCTACATTTACGAGGAAGCAAGCAGTGTTCGAAAACTTAATAATAATCATTCTGACCATGGTGCGCGCAAAAGT
Source organism: Dermacentor andersoni (assembly GCF_023375885.2). Taxonomy (NCBI): domain Eukaryota; kingdom Metazoa; phylum Arthropoda; class Arachnida; order Ixodida; family Ixodidae; genus Dermacentor; species Dermacentor andersoni. The sequence goes on along the minus strand of NC_092822.1, from coordinate 84,904,737 downwards.
ATCCGACGCACGAGAGTTTGACAGCGATGTAGCTTTTAAAGTTTATTTCATGCAGTTTTCGTATTGTGTCGCAACTTTGATCATGTTTACTTGCCACAAAAGGTAGCCAAGAAAGAAGATTTTATTTGTCCCGATAAAGGATTCGATCTTACTCACTTAGAAGCCTAAAGGCGTTCGCCATAAGAAAACCAAGCACCCTTTATTCACCCATAAGGGTGTTTAAAATATCTTTAGCGTGTACCTGTGACTGCGAGGTGCGCGGAGTACCGATCGCTCCCAGCAGAATTCCGGGCCACGCACGTGTAGTTGCCGCTGTCCCGAGCCGAAACGTCCACGATAGTGAGCGTCGAGACGGGACCTCCCTTAGCTGACGTCACCGTAAGGCTCGCTGTGGGCTCCAAGGGCAGGCCGTCCTTCAGCCACGACAGTTCGAAGGGGCCCGCGCTGCCCTTTTTGATCACACAAATAACGGCCACCGAGTCTCCAGGTGAGAGGTTAGCGGGAAATTTGAATTCATTTATCTTCGGGGCGTCTGGAAGGACAAGCGTGCTGGTGGTTAAGTGAGATTAGAACAATTTCGACGCCACAGAGCTCAGTGTTAGTTTTAAATTTTATGTAGCTGTCAGTGCAGGCTACTGTTGGTGAAAATTGCGTCCGCTGCTTATTCCCGTTGTTGATGTGGAGATATAATCTCGAGGATATACGTGCCATAGATGATTTACATTTAAAAATTTTGCAGATTACTTGTGGATCTCCGAAAATTTTTGTAACCTGGAAACACTTAATGGAAAACCCTACTTATACTTGTTGGGGTATTTGAGGTATCGTGTGTGTGTGTGTGTGTGTGTGTCTCTATATATATATATATATATATATATATATATATATATATATATATATATATATATATATATATATATATATATATATGAACGAGAGACGTTTCAGGGACGTTCTGCTGAATTATACGCATACGTCTAAGCTTTGCACCTGAAGTGAACTCACACGTATAGTCAAACACGAGCGCTGGCAATTAACACAACAGCCAAGATCAAGGCAATATGTCGAAAAACTTATGACATGACTGGCGTAACGTTCCCATGCGTGCAAAGACTAGGAGACGAAGAGAACTGTGCCATACCTGAAGATCGAGAATGAGCACTTGCCAACGCGGTGATGAGAAACTCGGCGATGCAGCACGTCAGAACACCGTAACGGATCATCCCGAGTCGGAAACTCACGTATCGGCGCAGCAGCGAAATGGAAGCCGAGTTTCAACTGCGCGCATCAGAGCTTGCAGTGTAAGAGAGGGGGTAACAGACCTCGGGCACCGGAAGGGATAGTTCACTTTCAAGCGCCCCGCGGACAAGTTGCGCCACCTACCCGCTGCCCGTCAACTTAAGAGTGGCGCGAAAGACAAAAGGTGAAGGAAGTCTCTGCAGTGTAGAGTCACGAGTCGCATCACGAAGTGTGTAACACCGATGCACATTCTCCGAGCGAACGATTCAACGGTACCAGTTGGAGTTAATGCAGTTCATAAGGTGTCGCATCAAGAGCTCTATAAACGAATGTGCCTTCTCGGACAAAACGATTCGAAGGTCTCAGCCAGAGTTACTGCAGTTTGCGAGCTGTCGCATCACGGGCTCTGTAAGCGGATGAGCCCTTTCTGAACAAATGGCTCAAATGTACGAGCCAGTTTTACTGCAGTTTACAAACATGTTCGGAACGCCAGGCTGTGTGCTATATGTTGCGCCAACCGGTCTAGCGCTTGTATAACGCAGCTCGGGATATTGAAAGCGGGGCGCACTTTACCGTGAACGACGAGCGGTGCCGTGAAGCTGTCGCTGCCGAAAGCGTTGCTCGCGGTGCACGTGTAGTTGCCCACGTCTTCGGGTCGGAGGCCGGCAATGCGCAGCGTCGAGCTGGTCTTGGAGCTAGTGGACGACGCCGACACACGTCCGCTGCCTTCCAAGGAGACGCCGTCCTTGTGCCACGCGATGCGATACGGTCCTGCCGTGGCTTTGCGGACAACGCACGGGACTATGATCTCGTCGCCCAGACCGACTTCGGCGGGGAATGCGAACTCCAGGAGCCTCGGAGGGCCTGAAAACATCGGCGAGAGTGAATCGTATCGTAAAAGAAAGCCGGCGGCGAGCAACCAGCGACGCATGGACGGGTCATTCGGACAGTTGAAGGCCGCTTACCGGCTTCGCTTTCTGTAGACGCCGTCGCGACCGTCAGGAAGATCACGAGTAGCCACCTAAGTCCCATCATCGTCGAAGAGGTTCTTGGTGTATCCCTGTGCTGCAGATTCAAGGCACCGCTGCGCCACCTTCTGCAGTTCTAATAGCGCAACAAACTCGCGCGTCGATGGCGAGAACTTGCCAGTTGGTGCGAAACGCTGGAAGGCTGGACGACTACCGACACCTGGTGGCCGACTGTAACACTACACGTTGGATGTCTCGGAAGCCGTGCGCTCTCGTCCAACGGCGAGTGATTTGTGGAGCGCGTCGTTTCAAAGCGGCATAGCACGACACCGTGACGGCAATCGTTAGAATTCCTCCTAGCAAACAGCTTTTAAATGCGAAAAGGTACATTGTTGCAGTAGCTGCAGAACATTTTGGATCAACGAGACTAATTAAAAAAGAAAAGCTAATCGAGTACTCTCCATTCCGCATCCTTAGATTTCCTTCAGTGAAGTTCATCGGTTTCGCCGGCGCTGTGCAGCATAGGCCGAATTCCGGTGATAATTATCGTCCGATTATGGTAAAAGAAATTGCCGAAACAGAAATCGTTAAGTAGCATTATATTAGTCCCGCTGCGGTTGTGAGTGAGTTCGACAAATTGTTGAAAGAAAACTCGAAGTCTCAGGTTCCGGCGAAAAAAAGTGTAAAGCATCGGGCACAAGAAAAAATGAAACCTATATGACGCATGGTTAAAAAAATATGACAGAGATTTCTCATCAGAACTCTCGTTTGTAGTTACTGACGAGATTAGAACAAACAGAAGGCATTCTTTGTTGTTCGGGCACGCTGGCATACGTTGAGAAGCCACTTCATATGGCACGCAGCTGCTTAACAAACGTGGCAGGCATAGGTCTTCTGTAATGCGAACAGTTAGGTACAAGTCAATTTTGTAATGATAAAGCCCGGTAATGTAATTTTACGCATACCACTTAGACTAACTCAACTAGTCGTGCCGGCACAGCTGGCGTGTTGCGTGTAACGGATCGTTGCACGGCAAGGCGCTCGACGCAACTGGTCATTTATGGTAATCGATACTCTCGGTTGAATGGTATATATTATTAATAAGGTATCGAACGTGGGCTAAATAGGTAGCATGATCTATGCACCGTTCTGCCTTCCGGGCTTGTGCATGCCACAGCAAAGCCGCGGCAGATATGTGCAGGACAAGCTTCGCCTATAGCAGGCGCGAACTTGGGAAGTGGTCGAGGCGGCAGCGATAACTCTAGCGTTGTCGCTATGCGGAGCTTTAGCCATTCCGGGAAACTACGAAGCGTGTAATTTCGCCGCATTAATTCGTGCCGCGATACGAGCGACCGTTCTGCGTGTACGGGCACAAGAGACCATACGCAAATGGTTCCAGACGCCGCCCGATTCGTAACCACGGCTGCGCCTCATCGGCTGCGCGACCTGAGGGCACGCGCTGCGTCTCAACCCATGTTCCGAAAGATAACGTGCCCGGAACGGGCGTTACCGTTGACGACGAGCGGCGCCGTGAAGCTGTCGCTGCCGAACGCGTTGCTCGCCGTGCAGGTGTAGTTGCCCACGTCTTCCGGCTCCAGGCTGGCGATGAGCAGCGTGGCGCTGCCCTTGGTTTGTGACGACGTCGAGACGCGGTCGGTCTTCACGATGCCGCGACCGTCCTTCTGCCAGGTGATGGAGTAGGAGTCGGCCGGCGATCCCGTCTTGACGGAGCACAGGACGATCACTTCTTCGCCCAGAGCGATTTCCGGAGGGAACGAGAACCTCCTGATCGACGGAGGTGCTGAAACGGAGTCCATGCGAACGACAAAATTTCGTTCACCGATAACGCTGCTGTGCTTGTTGGGTCGTGCGGGGAAGTAAGCTTACCGTTTGCCGTAGCGAGGCGCACAGTCGAAGCGAGCAAAGCGATTGATAGGCAGTGGTAGAAGCCCATCGTGAGACAAGCGTTCGTAACTCGGCGCGCAACTTGCCGTCTGCAACTGTGATGGGCTCTGCGAGCGCTGCCTAAAATTGCCGCGAAGAAACGCAGTCAGGATCAGTGGACAACTAGCGCCGCATGGTGGGCGTGCGAATAAATACTTGCCAGACGGGTCGGTTTCGATGTGCTAGGGCGCGGCGCGCTCCACGGAAGCGCACAGAGGCTAACTTTACAATATCGTAGACGAAACACGGTCCATATATCGTTGGAGAAAATAATGCAGGCTGATTTCGTGACAACAATCAGCGGAGGTTGCATGCCTCTCGCGTTATGTGTACCGTTTTCTTGACACGCGTAGGCGCGCCAGAAATCCGAAGCCTCAGTGTTGTTCCGTTCCTTGTTTCTTTTCGCACGGTTCAATACAACGTAAAAAAAACACTACTCGACTGTGCCGTATCTGGTAGGTGATACTGCAAATCGACGCCATGCAAGATACGCTATGTGCGCATAACAACTGCAATAAAATACACCCGGTTACTGGAAAACGAAACCCGGTGTACGTGAATGAAAGGCACCCGCTCGCGCCCCACGAGAACCCTGCCCTGCGGCATAGATGTGCATTAACATAAGAGCGTGGATGTCCTCCTCACGCAGAGATAACAGTATTGGCTTGGCTTACTTATCGTACACGAGCCAACGCCTATTTGATCCCTCCGTAGCCTGGCAGTTCTTTTAGGAACTTGCCTCCATTCACAGCCGCCACAAATGGACGTCCGCTGTGAATGTTAAAGAGCAGCTCGCTTTGGAAAGCTTACGGAGCCTTCAGGTGGTAGGCCCCATGTCCGGCTGCGGAAGGCGTTGGGGCCTCCCCAACCCGTAGCCTCTGACGAGATACTTTCTTCATACGAGGAAAATTACGGGGAAGTGAGCAGGCACGCGGAGGGATCAAGGAGCGTCTGCCGCGACGGAGAAGCGAATTTTGGCTTAACGGTATAGAGCGGGGACATCAGGTGGGATTTCTAACGCGGCTTTATAGTATGCATTTCTGTCCGCATGTTCATCGTTCGCGTTCTCACCATGTCTCCGCGCCCAGTGTGCTGTCTGGAGTGCTGCACAGCGCTCACTGCACATGTAGAACACAATAATACTCTTCACTACAGTCTTGACGGTGAATACTAAATGTGACTATCAGTGTTACACGGGACGCGCAAGTAATATATGTGCATTGCACGAAAATATGGTAGTATGTTCAGAGTGGCCGTCTTGTTTCCCAGTCCAATAACATGCAGTAATGGATGTAACAAAGTATGCACGTCGACTGGAACACTAGTTCGGTGCATTGAAAATGAGTGAAAACGGGAACAAAGCAGGTCGTCTTAGTCTGCGCCTCTCCGTATACAGCCTCCTTGAAGCCGTGTGCAATATGGCGTAACAGGTAGACGATAATGCAAATCCACGTCACATTATGTGCACTATACACGCACAAGCGTCAAGTCCTTGAGTGCTTTGAAAGAAAACTGTTACAACGTTCTGCGCTGAGCAGCAGACTTCCAGTCATACTACTTACTAGCACAGCAGTGCTACAACGTCAAAGCAGTTTTTCTTTTGTTGCAATATGCACGTGGCTGTGAAGTGCCTATACGTAGTTGTGTTTGTGGGACAATTCACAATCGTAATTTAAATGTGTTTCACCTGAAATCAGAAGCGGCAACGTCAGTACGTCCGTGCCAGCGGCGCTCGTCGCCGAGCAGGTGTAGTTGCCGATGTCCTCGACTTGCACGCCGTCTATGCTCAGGGCAGTGCTGGTCGCCTTGGCAGTGACAACGACACGGTCGGAGTTGTGGACAGGCTTGCCGTCTCTGTGCCACGTCAGCGTGTACGGACCCACGGACCCTTTCTTCACGAAGCACGTCGCCACGGTCTCTTCGCCCAACGAGAGTTCGTTCGGAAACCCGGCGCTCTGTAACCTTGGGACTCCTGTAATGCGGTGTTTGTAGTCACTTCTCTGTGAGCCCCACTATGGTCATTCATCAATCGCTGTTCGCTGCTTAAAGCCTGCGCGCAACTCCTGACGTCCTGAAATGTGTACGCTCACCACACACCCTCTGAGATGGCTGTTCCGCGCATCGCCATTATCTCGGCTGTTCTGCCAGCTGAGGGGATGTTGAGGCTTCCGAAAAGTACGTTGCACACATAAGGCGATGAAAACCCCTCACTTCACTAGAAGATCGCAATAATTATAACGCAAGGAAGGCGTTCTTGTGAGCTCTTAAGGAACTCGATCGGTTTTGACAGCGCAGTATAGTGGGGCGAACGCACTCGACCTCGACGAGACATACAGTATCAGTTCTGATATTAGTTGGAATTACAGCATTTTAGCGTACATCATACAGGCGCCTACCATATATATAAAGTTCTGAACACTGTCCAATTTAAATAACCATGTCGGATTAACGGCAGTCGACCGTATCATAAAATTACCGGTCGTGTAACTCTCCACTAGGGTACACACACAAGTGCGGTATCTTTGTTTTACTGCGCGGTGTCAATGAAAGAACAATTGCACCCGCATGATGAAATTTCTCGACGCTTACCTTGCATTTGAAGCGAGCCTAGAGGCGATGCGATTATCAGGCATAGCATCGCGTACACACCCTTGAGCAGCAACATCTTGCAGGATGGAGCACAGTTGCACCGAACCAAATCAGCCGCGCTGAATGAAGTCTGGCCGAGCTGCTACGGGCAGCGTGAAGCAGGAAGCCGTCTTGCTAGAGGGAGGGAGGCGTTCAAAACCGCCGACGGGCGGACGACTAGCGGCACCTCGTGTCGCTTTCCACAACTTGCACCTCAAGCATTTCAAGTTCGCCGGAATTCGCACTCCTCCAATGATGCCAACTGTATCCCTAGGTCTAGGGTTTTCGGAACCAGCTTAGGGATTTCGGCGTCTTTGTAGCGATGTCGAGAAACTTTCGAACGAGGCTGACAGATGTTGGTATATGGTTCCCGAGGACGGACACATACACCTGGCAAAATATTCTGTGATCATTCAATTCCCACTGGTATCTTTTATCAAGGGCGTCTGGGACGCTCTATACCAACTACACATTAGCAAGCGAAAACAGGTAGTGTTTGGTTCCCATTTTGTGCCAGTATTTTGGGGAACCTTGTCGCTCAGGGTACGCACACATTAGTGTATTTCGCCTCGTTAGAAGGGCAAGCCAAAACTTAAAATCATAACCGCCCTCCAATAGCTCGTCAGAATTGCAAGCGAACAACGGTGTCAGCGGACTGAAATACGTGCCGGAGCCTTTCAGAAAGTTTCAGGGCTTGCCACGTTGAATGCTGCCATCAGAAGTGTTTTGTCAGTCTGCAATCGATGCGAGAAATTGGGCTGTGGACAGGCGCTCCGCAGCAGCTCAGTGCTCAGGAAGACAATTCAAAGCATCTTTGAAACGTGCGTTGATATCAGCGCTTTCTTTTTTGTCACCGCCTTTTCATGATGGGGTTGGTGTCAATGCCACTTCGTGAAGATCCATGTTCATAAAGAAATTTGTACAGGTGTTTCAGAACTGATCATGCAGCCGAACATCATTTAGGAAGAAAACGAATGTATTCAATTTTGATTAAAGGTGGCGATTCCAAAATGGCATACCCGCCGCGGTGGCTTAGCTGCTATGGTGTTGCGCTGCTAAGCACGAGGTGCTTTGTAATTGCTGTTTCAGCACGAGAAGAGTTGATATTCCAAAAATTAGTGTGTGCTGCAAGTTTTGTAGCTTTCCTCCTCGTTATTGTTGCTAGTGGCGCCATTATAAGGCCAAATAGGACAGAGCGGACCATCGACTCATAAAAAATAACCATCAATATATCAAGCTAGGAGTTTTCCCGGCAAACTAGGGATTCCAGGGGTTTAGTAATATCCCGGCAAACGAAGTTGGAACAAATGGCCTAAAGAAAAAGAAACTTAAATTTTGGCGTGTCACTTGCCTAAACTACGACCAATTATAAGGCACGCCGTAGTGGGGGACTCCGGATTGATTTTGACCACCTAGAGTTCTTTAACGAGCACCGAAATCTAATCACACCAGCGCACTTGCATTCCGCCACCGTCGGAATGTGGCTGCCGCAGCCGGGTTCGAAGCAATGACCTCGCGCTCAGCACAGCATTATAGACACTGAGCTGTAGCCGTAGCTATCACTTCGCCGTAGGTATCACTGCTAATTCTCGTAGTCACAAAAAAAAAAAGAAAGAAAAGAAAAACAGGAGAAAAATCGAGAAACACATGCTTCGACGTTTGTGGCAAACGCCAACAGCGCAAATTATCTTGGGCATTCTTTTTTTTTTCATAATCGCAACACGTCGTTGGCGAACCAGAGGCGTTTTAGACGTTTGTTAACCAGAATCTTCACTCAGTCAAGAGGGTATGTAGTCACAGCGAAGTGGATACCACGCGTGGGCGTAAATATCGCGTCGCTGAAGCAGATGTGGCGACCACAACTTATCGCTGTGGCGGCATTCCAGTTGACCCGAGATTCGGAAATAATATTCGGTGCAGCGCCACAAATGAGCCCACGGCTAAGTGGTGCCGCAGTGTACCTTTCGTAAGACATACATCAACGTTAGCTCTGACATTTCGTCGTCATTCGCGACCACGGGGGTTGGGATAATTGATCTTTGTTTCGAGAAACTCGAGGATAACTAAACTTGCATCGAATGGCACTGTGACGAGCAGTCATATTGTGTCGCTTCTCAGAACCGTTCAGAAAGATTCGCCAAGTCACGTTCCAAGCCGTACCTGTCACAGCGAGCAACGCGGAGAAGCTGTCGCTCCCGGCTGCGTTTCGGGCCACGCAGCTGTAGTTCCCGCTGTCTGCGGCAGACACGTCCACGATGGTGAGCGTAGACAACGGGCCGCCCTTATGCGACATCACCGAGAGCCTCGACGAGTCGTGTGACAAAGGCAGACCGTCCTTCCGCCACGACAGTTCGAAGGGACCAGCGCTTCCCTTGGAGACTATGCAGCCTACGTGGGCAGTGTCTCCGGAAGACAGGCTGGCGGGAAATCTGAACTCCTGTATTTTGGGAACGTCTGGAACGGAACGCGCGGTAGTTATTTATCTCTCACTTTCCCCCAGCTACGGAAACTTAGTTGAAAGAAGGAAGATAGTGCATCGTACATGCTGAGCAGTCTGTTCGAGCCGTATCTCTAGCGCGTCTGACTGAGGCGTCAACGGTGGTAAAACGACTGCGGGAAGCCAAGATCTACGGCGTCTGGTTTTATAGGTTACAAGGATTGGATTGGACAAACTTTATTAAAGGTTACAAGTACTTGCGCAGACGTACCACTAACAACCGACAAAAAATTCAATAACGAGTTTGTCCTTAATTAAAAAAATTATTTTAACAGTTTGAAAATCGAGCTGCCATTTATACGCTGCATGTGGCTATAACGTGGTTAAAGTCTGCGTTAATTACATGCGTGTAAAACTCTGCATAACGTGATTACCGTCAGTTAAACGTGTTCACCGTCGACGGCGCAAGCTTGCCTTAGGCGTACGCGCAAACGTTGTAACATCTAACTCGATCGTTGGATACATATAAAAATCACGGTCGTACCTGAAGAGCGACTTGGACTGACCACTATTACAACAGTGAATACCAAAGCCTGCAGAGTGTCACGGCCAAGCATTTCCGAAAGGCTCCCAACAGATGCCAAGAGTCAACGTTGTCGAGGTAACCGCAGCCAGAGTCTGAGTGTCTGTCACTGTGAGAGAATGCACCAGCGCCGGCAGTCCAAACAAAACGCGATCAACAGAAGAATTTAGCGCGAGTTGTGGACAAGTAGCGCCGCCTGTCAGCATAGAGAACAAGCACACATGGCGCGAAAAAGTGAAAGGCGTGTTGGGGTCATGGTGTGCACTGGTAGTGTCGTGGCCAGTGCTGCGTAAGTTGAACGGAGGCACTTGGGACACTGTGGTGATCTAACATTCTTCGCGCATACTAGCATTTTTTTTTTTTTTCGTGGAGCAATAGGTAAGCGAAGCATACGAAGGTGGGAGTGGACCAGAAGTGGGTCGGGCAAGCACTATTGGTAGGGGAAAGGTGTCCAGTTACGAGGGTGAAATATCACGAGGCTGGGGTGGAGGATTGGGGGGAGTAAAATCAAGAGTTATGTAAAATGCCCACATACCCCTATCATCACAGTCTACGATACCTCGCAGGTATGCACACCGCAGGAAATGAACCAGCGCACTAGCGGCCTCTACCACGGACAACCGCCATGGTTACTGTCCTCCTGTACGGTATTAGAACAGGGACGCACACGCACAGGGAGATTAGACAGGAAAGGTGCTCATCCAGTCCCCTTCCTCTTAGCATGCGTTGGTCTGCGCCGTACCTCTAATGGCAACGTTCCACCGGCTAGCGCAATATATATATATATATATATTCTGTTGAGGCACTGTTGCAAGCTGGAAGTTGTCCAGTCTGTCAAGCCCGCTACAAAACTTGCCTCTTCGCACTGTAACGTGCGCAGTTGCCTGACAAGTGACGCAAAAAGCGTCACGGTTACTGTTATGGGCCATTCCAGTAAAAGTGAATATGACATAGTAAAACGCCACGTGCGTCTACGGACGGTGTCCCCACCGCGGTCCGTCCACGTCGACCTTGAAGCCAGGGAGCCAGTGAGCGCATGCGCGAATATTCGTGGAATCAGTTCAGCGCTACAAGAACAATAAATGGCTATACGCCATTATAAGCAAAGTCTGACTGTTGACTTCGTCCATAGAGCGGAATCGGGAAACATCGGCCACGGTCGGCAGGGCAGATATGGTGGTTTCGTTGGCACGGTTACCTTATTTCGTTGCGTTCATCGCCATACCGCCTACGGTCTGTCGCTTGTCTGAACCCTTTCCATTTTCCCCAGTGCAGAGCAGCGGGCTAGAGGCACAAGCCTCGGTTTCACTTCTCCACCTTTCCTACATTAAAGCCCGCCCATCCATCCATCCATCCATCCATCCATCCATCCATCCATCCATCCATCTATCCATCCTACCTACCACCCACCCGTTCGTTCATCCATTCACCCACTCTGTGCTACCCTATCCTATCCCATCCTATCCTATCCTATGCTACCCCATCCCATCCCATCCCATCCCGTCGCGAACGCCTATTGACAATGGGGTTGTTTCTTTCCTGCTCTGTGAAACGGTAATTGATCAAAACGAGCAGGGCGACGTCAAGTTACCGTTGATGATCAGGGGCGCCGTCACGGTGTCGGTCCCGAAGTCGTTGCTGGCGACGCACGTGTAGTTGCCCACGTCTTCGGCGCGGAGGCTGGAGATGCGCAGGGCCGCGCTGGTCTTTGACCGGGCCGCGATGGAGACGCGTTCGCTCTCCTGTATGTCCCGGCCGTCTTTGAGCCACGTGATGCGGTACGGTCCCGCGGTGCCTTTTTTCACGAGGCAGCCGACCAGTATCTCTTCACCCAGTGCCACTTCTGAGGGGAACGCGAATTCTCGGAGGTCGGGAATGCCTGGAAATGCGTGCAGTTCGTTCACGACGATTCTGCGCGCGGCAGTGAGCAAAGTTCCCAACGAGAACCGTAAACTCGCTTACCGATGTCGCTTGCCCAGCATGATCCAGCGTGAAGAATCAACCCGTAGAATAATGTATCTAAGATCCGCATGTTCTTGAGCGAACTTTTTGGCTACGGAGCTACGGGAACGCGACGGTGGACGTCGACACACAAGAGGGACGGTGTCAGGGCAAAGCAGAGTCCCGCGATCGCACGGCAACGCTTTCGCTGATGGGGAACGAAAAGCGCAGGAGCCAGCGGCGCAAAAAGTGTTCGGTTGAATACTCTTGGCAGCGTGGACAACTACAGCCACCTGGTGGCGGCCAATTACACCACTTCCCGCGCTAATTTGAAAACGCACGCGGATGCCTGTTCTACGATAACACAATGTGTATTTGATTGTAGTGTAAGTGCTCCGCTTCAACTGTGTAGACGTCCACTTCAAAGTGTAGACGTTCGTACATCTCGTAACTTGCGCCGCACAATGATTGTTCAGCCACAAACTGCTTCCTCCTCCGACGTGATAACTTGAGGCAAAACGAAAAAAAAAAAAAAAAAAACGAGGATATCGAAAGGCAACGAAGACACAGCGCTGTCTCTTTGTTACCTTCTGGTGTCGTCGTGTTTCTTTTCCTTCTTTTTTTTTTGCGCCTTGTCTCACGTTATGCAGTACCAACTAGCCCACCAGTGTGTTCCCTTCATCCTCCGACGGGGCGCTTGGGGCCACGTATGCTGGACCAATAAGGTTTCAGTAACCGAAGCTGCTCGCCGATGTGAGATACGGAGCGACATCGAGAGCTCGTATATTCTGCATGCGGTTGTACGGAGCAGTGACATACGGAGCACGAAAACGCGAAAAAGCACTATAACGGCTGAGGAGCACAAGACGAGCGTTCGCCATTTCGGTTATCGAATAGCATTATAGAGACAGCAACCTATTCGCGAAGCTGTCATCTTGGCGCACGGGAGTTGCACTTGTGATCAAAAATGTGCGTACCAGACGCATTGCGAAAGAAAGAAATAAATACGAATTTCCTGTAGCCTGAAGCAGAAGTCCGCAATTCAAACTAATCATTCGAAACATCGCAGTGCATTCGTCAGTTTCAGGTTGCCGATCTTTTGTTGTTTTCTGTTGTATTTTTCTTTTTCGCACTAGCCCTGGGCCGCATACTTTTGATTACCAGTGTTCGCAACAGCGTGCCGTCACTGCGTTTTCTTAACCGAAGACCGTCTCTAGTGCGAGCAACTGTCATCAGGCCTATCGCTTACTTTTCAAAGCTGTTCGATCCTGCGCAAATAGAAACTTCTAACGCAACAGCAGGACTTTACCTGTGATGCGTTCCGCACCGGGCGATATAAACGTAGAAAAGGCACTATCCATTTACCTGCGACGAACAAGGACAGAGTCAGGGCGTCGCTTCCTTCGGCGTTAGTGGCTGTGCAGGTATAGTTGGCAACGTCTTCGACTTGGATTCCGTCAATAGCGATAGATGTTCCCGTTGCCTTGACGCTTGTCTTCACGCGAGAGGTGTCCTTGACTACTTCGCCGTTCTTGTACCAAGTCATAGTGTAGGGTCCCTCGGAACCCTTTTTCACAAAACACGTTGCCATGGTATCCTCTCCCAAGGAGAGATCACTGGAAAATCCAGTGGTCCGCAGTTTCGGTGGGACTGAAACCCAAATCATATGAAGAAAACAGTGCCCTTGCTAGGCTTCCGAAAACGCGGTCGTCCACCAAATTTCGATATTGACGTTACTACATGCATCTGTCTAAATACATATCTATGACGAAAGGCAAGGTGCTCAAAAAAAAAAAAAGAGAGAGAGAGAGAGAGAGAGAGAGAGAGAGAGTCACTAGCGTAACTTTTATGCCCCGTAATAGCTAAGGTCTACAGAGTGTTTAAGCTATCTCTGATTATTAAAAATGAGGGGTTCGACAGTCTTTTTCTTTTTTGCTAACCAAATTTTATCGATGTGCGCTTGCTGCAATGCAGAAGTTGCCTGATAATCACCAGAAGGATAATTATTAACTGCTTTTGTTAATCAGCTATTAATTATTTACTTCAGGGGGTATTTGTACTTGACAAATAAAGTCAGCTAGTTTTCGTACGTAACATAACCGTTGCTCAGAAACTGTGCGGAGGAAATTGCTTTTCCAGTTAACAGCGTTTCAGTAACGCATAGGTTGACCCGCGATTATTCTTGAGAACTGTTCCAGCGCGCGGAATGCTTTTCAGAATGTGGTCTCAGAAAGCGGTAGGGGCAACTGAGGAGAAACACTAAATTAGCTTACTTATACAGAGACAGTGTTCTTTTGAAACTTCACTTTCGTTAATTTCGAGGTAATATTTAAAAGATAAAAATGAATATCAAAGTTCGATTTTTTGAAGCTTGCGTCGAAACATCAGTGCCGGTGCGTCAGTGTGACGTCATGGATTTCAAAGTATTCTATTGTACTGGGTCCGTCGTCACCGTGTAAAAGTTGTCATTGAACTTAGCTAAGTTTAGCTTTCGGCTTCTTCGAGTGAAGTGTACTCCATTTTTACCGGTGACAACTTACCCAGGCCCGAGCAGACGTCGTCAGGATTTGTGACGTCACGGCGGTGTGGTACGGGAACTGAGAGGCAGCGTCGCCACCTCTCTCTCGTTCTTCGCGCTTACTACACCTCTCGGTAAGCGTGTTTCTTTTTTATCGTCAAAGGAGAAATGACTAATGCAACCCGAATAATTTTTCACTTTAGTTTTCCTTTAGCTTCGCATGTGTCAGCGTCCTGTAGCGACTCGTTAAAATGAGGTTCAAGATAAAGGATATATGCTGGCATATCACAATATCAAACTGCAAATGCGCGGTTTTATTACCGAGAGCGGGGTCTTGCGTCATTAAGCGAAAATGAAGCGGTTGGCGACACAACTTGCCGATTTCTGAAGCATCTCCACGTTATACGTCGTGGGTGATGACAACGACTGAGCGAGGATATTTGCTTGCGCGTTACTAAAAGGAAAATAATTTTTGATTTTAGAAGGAAAAGAAAATAGTCGGCGACTCTCCCAGACTACTTTTTTTATATTTTACCGAAGAACAGATTGAAAAATCCGTGACGTTTCAAGCTCCAAAATGCAACGAATCTTTTCCTCGGCGCTCCGCCTCTAAGTAGAAATACTCAGGAAAATATGGCTTCAAGCTTTTTTTTTTCTTTTCTGGCGATAATTTGGCCACTCCACGCTAAACAAGCGTTCAATGCTTTAACTTTTGAATGGTCACGTGATCGGGCAAGCATCGACTAGCCCAACAACATGTCCTTCTGTGTTAATACGAGTTCCATGCGTTCATCTTCCAGGGAGAGCAAAGAACAAACCAAGCGCCCTTGTACAATACGGATAAAAAGTCACTCTTATCGTGATTGGAAGCTTGGTAAGGCAGAAAAAGACGCCGTGACAAAAAGACGGGTCGCGACGCTGTCTTCAATTTCCCGCGCGAGCTCGCCGTGAGGCCATGACTTTCGACGGTGTCGTGCTCGGGCCTGATACAGTTTTTATCGGCAAAAACGGACTACACTGTATCGTAAAAGACGCAAAGATTGAACCTCACAAATTTCAGGAGCTTTCACTGTGCTACGACGGTTCAAGTACTAAAATATACTTCGGAATCTGTGACGTCACACTGACGTACCGGCGCTGGGATTTCGGCGCGATATTTAATAAATATGTAATTCAGACCTTCATTCTTCCTTCTACCAATCAGCCTATTATAGCGGTAAATTAAGATAGTTTTGAAAGGTAAACTGGTACTATAAACTGATTAAGTGTTTGTATTTACTGTGCCTTTAATGCTCAAGGTGATAGCTCCTACCTGCGAAACATACGCGCCAAACAATCTGAAAAAACAACATTGCTTTATAGAGAGCATGAAAGTTAGCGCTTAGCGAGCACCAAGATAGTGAAAAAACTTAATTTGCAAAATTCTGTGTGCTCACCTGGTCTTTGGGCGTGCAGGCTCGACAGCACAGCGACGAGTATTAAAAAAGTGGATGTTGTCCTCATCTCAATGTGCTCCTGTTGAACCCCAGCGCACACAAACACCGTTCGCGACTGCGACGTTGGCGTTTATTTTACTATCAAGCGTTTCGCAGATTCCCAGAGGTGGCACACAGCGACCCGTTTCGAATGCACGGACAACTAGCGGCACCTTGCGGCATCGCGGGAAACCCTGGCGCGCGTGACAGATGCTTTCGATAACTGGCGCTCGAGTTAGCCGTGCGCCTTAGCCAGAGCAGTGTGCACATTAGAAATCTTGAATTCTAGTCGAATAGCGGAACAGAATAGTGTTCGATTCCAGAATTTATTCTTCAAAGCTGTTGGATATTGATTCTGTTCGAATACTGTGAATGAAAACAATGACTGCGAGTCTGCAGGGAGAAAGACCAATCTAAGTGGCGACTCTTCCGAAAGATTCCGTTGTAGGAGAACCGTAGTTGCGCACACAAATCAGTTTGTGAGGGAATGCTAGAAGATAACTTATGCACAGTTGTTCTCAGTTAAAAAAAAAAAAAAAGGCTTTGTATCTCACTTTGTTTAGAAATTGGGAATGTTCGGTGTTCAGTTCGATAATGCATCTAGCCTTAATAATTCGTTTTGAGAAGCCCATGGCCCATGCTAACTGTTGCTGCACTGACTTCCCGCAACAAAAGTAGAGAACTGTATTCTATCCCCAACATGGTTGCAACAATACTTAACTATACCATCCGTAGAAAATGCGACGCCATGTCGAAATAGAGTGCGATGTATTCTTGTATTCTTACTTTACCGGCGCGTTTACGATGTAAGAATGACTGAGTCTGCGCGGTCGCTTAGTTATTGCACTCGAGCATGTTTAGGAGCCGCCTACACCTCAGTGGCACATTTTCAATGTGATGCAATCGCGCAGAATTTTCCCGTTCGCGGTTTAATTTATGATGATGGTATAGCACCACAAAAGCGTTTTTCCGCCTTGTTTTATTGCTTCCACTTTAGCTGAACGCTTCAAATGCGATAAATTTGTATACTCGTTCACGCACTGATACAAACTTGTTTGCAGAAGGTTACGGCGCAGTTGACGCTTAGCGCTGCTGTCATCGTCATCTTATTATTAAATTAAATTAGGGTTTTACGTGGCAAAAGCACTTTCTGATTATGAGGCACACCGTAGTGGAGTAGACGGGTGTTTTCGCATTACGCCTCATCGTCACCTTATACAGTGCTCTGACATCATCGTCAAGAGGTATCGCATTCAGTCTTTTGACTATGAGGCCTCCTTCTGTATATATAAATATATCTTCTTTGGTATGTGTATTTCAAATTTCCGATAATAAAAACTGAAGATCTATCGTGCTATAAGACGCATAGCATTTCTGACTCGTCTTAAAAGCTACAGTTGTACCCTCACGCGCCAGCGGATTATCTATATGCATAAATTATCGGCCCCAGTGCCATGTGACTGTTATTGGTTGCAGGCAGCACGCTCTTGCACCATGGTAAAAAAAAAAGGTATTCCAGTAACCATTGCCTGGCGGTAGGCTATAACAATTAGCAGCCTCTCTCATAACGCATATATTAAAGCTTACACGACAAGTGCGCTTTTTTACGTTATTTGTGGATGTGGTGCTATGTATTACCGAACTAAGGAACTTCCATTGTCACAGTAAGTGAACGTAAATTATCAGTGAACTGGGAATGAAATAGCGGCTTAAGAACCTATGTCAGCGGTACGAGAATTGCCTGATGACTCCCTAATAGCGGCTACAGGCTCTAGCCCATAAGGATATTAGTAGCGGCCTAAGAGAAGCTTATTAGCGGCGCGACAACAGCGTCGCCGAGTAGCGGGCTTGGCAGTGACCGGTCGCTCAAACTCCCGGAACCATAGCAACACGGCTAGCCGGGACCAATAGACTATGGTTGCCGTAGCTTCCCGTTCGAGCCGCCTCCTCAATGACATTAACGAACTTTTGGAGGGCTAAAGTTAACAGGCACACCGCAGCGGGCCTTACCTGAAAGCCGAAACGCTTGCAACAGGTTGAGACGAAGGGGGCATTTTGTTTTACTTGTAGGCCCCAGTATACAGATCGAAGGGAAGAAAATAAAGCTTCCAGCGGACAGGTATGTCTTCGCTTAACGCAGTCACGTACAATACGATTATGAAAAATAAGGAAAAGCACCGTTCAGGTAAGCAAATAAAGGACGTCACCTTGCAGTGCCAGGCCGGATATGTACAATATAGGAGCTGTCGCATTATAAGGCGCCGCGTTTCCGGAGTCGAACGGCAGTCTCCAGTGTTACAAAATCATACCGCCACTATACACAAGCTGAATAATTCTTCGACAAGTAGGAAGATGCATGAATGGACTTATTAACCTAGGAAGCAGCTCAGTGGGCAGCCTTCTGATACGTGTACGTAGTCTCAACTACAGTTTTAGTCGAAATGGGCTGCGACGCGCAGCGGAAGCTTCAGACATCGCTATCATGAACCGGATAGCTTATAAGATCATTGTAGACGGTGCCATGACGCTGAGCGTTTGGCGAGTTGGTGCGGCACAGTGTGAATTTGTCCAGCGCTAACAAGACGCAGACGACAGCGAGTGAGAGAAACAAAGCACTTTGCTTTTGTTTTTTCTTGCTGTGGTCCGTGTCTTGTTAAATACATAGTGTATCGTGACCGAATGCAAACACAGGCGCTCACATCAATTGCCTATTATGCGTACGCAAGGCAATCACGCTAGTCACGATGGACGCGTGCTTTACCACGGACCCTTTACACCAGAATAACCCGCCGTGGTTGCTCAGTGGCTATGGTGTTGGGCTGCTGAGCACGAGGTCGCGGGATCGAATCCCGGCCACGGCGGCCGCATTTCGATGGGGGCGAAATGCGACAACACCCGTGTACTTAGATTTAGGTGCACGTTAAAGAACCCCATGTGGTCGAAATTTCCGGAGTCCCCCACTACGGCGTGCCTCATAATCAGAAAGTGGTTTTGGCTCGTAAAACCCCATAATTTAATTTTTACACCAGAATAGAATGCGTCAGACAGCCGTCCGTTTACCGTGAACGACGATCGGTGCCGTGACGTTGTCGCACCCGAAAACACTGCTGGGGACGCACCCGTTGTTCTCGACGTGCTCGGCTGGGAGGCTGACGACGCGTAGCGTCGCGCTGCTCTCGGTTCGACCGGCAATCGAGATGCGCCCACTTTCCGCTACATCCCGACCATCCTTCTGCCGTCCGACGCGGTATAGGGTCCCTCGGTGCCTCTGCCGACGACGCAACCGATGATGACTTCTTCACCGAGTGACACTTCCTCAGGGAACGCGAACTCGCGAAGCTTGGGAGCACGTGAGAAACAGCGTCCGGGCGCACCTTAATCCGTGGTGCTGACCATCAGTCATGTCGCAATGATCGCGGACACTCGCGTCCGCGAAGGGTATTACCTACATCGGAGCAGGTTGCCCGAAGGAGGGCCACCGTCGGTGCGAGTAAACAGAATCGCTTACGCGTCTGTGATAGCCATCTTCTTCTCTTTGCGTCGCTGTTCGAAGTTGGTCTGCGCTTCAGAGAAAACGTCCATCTTCCTTTTTTTTTTTTTTTCTTGACAGATCTTTGTGCGTGCGTACGCAAGCCCAGAGTCCTCAGTCAGCAATCACGGCCACTTCGAGGTCGAAATGGGCGAGGCGCCGATCGTTTTGCCAGCATGGTGGGCAGGACGTGCACGGACAGCCAGCGACACCAAGAGACGTTGCCTCCAACCGGTAAGTGCTCAAACTGGGGAGGTGCGTACTAGCGGAAGCTGGCACGACGCTTTTTGGGGGTTTGTACGTCAGATCGTAATTGGAGGGCAATGAATGTTTTTCGGGCACATTCAGTTAGGGAAAAGAGGTCAGACAAAAAGCAAAGAAAAAAAAAAAGAACTTGAGGCCATCGGGAGTGCAGAAACATAGTACAAACGCACATCAAACCAAGGCGGCCAGAAGGCACAATTCATGTCAGCGTACAGTGTCGAAATAGTATGTCAACTATAAGGACACAAGACAATGCATTATGATACATCGGAGAGTGAAAGTTCTATAGCAATATCGCACACACGAAAAATGCGCGGTAAATTGACGCTTCTTTGCGTACTACACTTGTTTACTAAACTCGATCGTGCCATATTCGGAATGAGTCGCGGAGGGAGGGTTGAAGTGAGTGTCCCTGTAACATCTACAGGGACGCTATAGTCGAAGTGTTCGATCTGTGCAGTTTCTAAAAAGTCAAACGACTCCCCTACGATCACTGTATTTCTATTGTTACTGGTATGTAACGTTGTCGTAGTTATGTTATTTGGTTAGCATTCATGTCTTGCCCAACCGATCGACTGTTCTTAATTATCGGATAAAATGGTCGCGATGTACTTCTTGACAATGCTCGCGAAAAGATCAGATACGAAAGGAAGCCGTGCCGTTTAATGTTGCCGAATCGCGCGGATGGTGTGGCTTGCAAACCACTGGTGTAGCGCAGAAGAGCTTGCTACTGGGATTATAGTTCCTGCTGGAACCACCAAAACTGAAAACTGACAGCCAGTTCAAGCGTTCTGCCGCTTTTACTTCAATGTCCTTTCTGTCAGTCTTCGCCTTTTGTAGGGGTTTTAGAGCGCCTTGACCCGTGACACCAGAAAAAAAACTGTTAAAAGGAAACGTAATTAAACACTCTCGCTCTAGTATCAAGATATTCTGCAAAGCTACATATTGCAGCAATCCGCCGTTTAAATCCAGAAGGAGCCCCAAACGATTTGCCTCGAAAAGTCGGGATTAATAAAGGTCACTTCTTCTTTCAAGGCGCTAACGATAACCTTCATAACGCCGATCCACGAGGTTATTAAGAAATTCGAAGAGAACAAATAATATTCGACAACTTATTGCGCACCTCTTTTCGCCATGCTTCAGCGTACCGGAGGAGCATCGTCGCTATAATGTATTTAATTGCCGTAGAGTGTTCGTGTAAACTGGGCGATGGTACATACTCGATCACTCCATGTTGTACGAGTCTTGGAAATCTACATTTACACCTTTATTTTTTGCTAGATCGTGCTAAAATATTTTGCAATGCCCGTGTGCATCGCGAACGAAGATCACCCTGAAGACACCGAGAAAAAATGACGCCAAATATTTCACCTATAGCTCCTACTGTGAGCCCGTAACCAACCTGAAACGCGCATAGACAAAGACATTGTGCAAGAAAGGTGAGGCGTGCAGACAGGACACAGTGTCTTGTGTCCTGTCTGCACGCCTCACCTTTTTTGCATAATGAATCCTTACCAACTAGCTCAGCTTTCTGTAGTTCTGAGAAAGACATGCCGTTCGGCAAAGACTTCACAAAGTACGTCTTTGCCACAGCGCAACAGGAGCGACCGTTGGAAACAATGCAACAGGTCGGATATCGCACCGTCACTTGTCGCCAACAGGTGGCAACAGCGCATAGCTCCCAGCATGCGCGCGTTCCCTGAAGGGCTAACGACCTCGATCAGTGCGGCCTGTCGCCGCTTACCTGGAATCCCCAGCGATGCGGTGATGGCGGAGTCCGCACCCGCGGAGTCGGACACCAGGCAGGTGTAGTTGCCACTGTCTCCGACGGTCACTCGTCGAACGCTCAGCGTCGCCACGCGTTCGCTTACGACCATGGTTGCCAGTCGCTCGGCGGTGCGGGACGCGACATCCTGGCCGTCCTTGAGCCACCGGAAGTGGTACGGGGCACTCCCGCTCCTCACGACGCACCTGAACGTGGCGTCTTCGCCCGGTGTCAGATCGCTCGGGAAGCTGAAGGGTTGCAGCACGGGAGGCCCTGGCGTGAAGTTCGAGTCGCGCTCAAAACGTTTGCCAGCGAGTCGGAAGCTCTGAGCATGCGACGCCGCCTATTCTATCGCTAGAGAGCGAGCAGGGGAGGGGTGGGTGGGATGAAACACTTGTTTCGTTACACTGTCCCATTGGTATTACGCACGTAGGCGATCTAACAATCATGAGCATCAATAAATGGTGTAGTATTCCCGACCGGACGTCAATTACGAATAGCTTGGTAGACTCATTACAGGTGTAAACGCTGACAACTCGGAATATAGCTTATCAGGGTGTCAACACGATGCGCCGTGTTTGTTCAACCTTGGCTTGTGTTCCGGCTCATAACGAACTTTTGAAAGTTTGATATACAGCATGTCGAAACTCACTTCAGTAAGTGCCGCGCGCCACTATCTTGTTCGAACTGTGCGGCCTTCTTTTTAAAGGGCGATGCTACTCGAAAACAAATTGTTATTATTTGCACTATACATTTGAATATTGAGCCAAATAGAGAGTTCTTCATGCAGATTTCGAATTTATTATAGTTTTTGCCTAGGTGCCACATTTCTTGAGCTCTGTCTTACACAACGGCAAAATATAGTGACGTTTGCGGGCACTTTCTTGTGCATTAAACTTTCAGAAATAGTATCATGCTGCTGTAACTTATTTAGTTCTTTGTAGACTGCAAAGTGCCGATGTCTATATATCCAAACAGAATGAACAGAACATTTAGTGGAGGTATGCGAAAAAAGATTAGTAGACTTCAACAAATTTTTTTCACAATCTCATCAGAATAAACTTGTGCACTTATAGCGTCCTAGACTAACGAAATTTGGCATACGTACTCTTCAAGATATGTAGAATGCTGATATCTACTTGAAATTTTATTATCTCTCTACAGTAGTTGGGAAAGTACAAGGTTATATTTCATGGTATTGCGAAAAATATCATTTAAAATGTCCAAACTTTTTTTTCCACATAGTCCAGTAGTTGTACATGCCCTTTGGATAGATATCCGCACTTTGCAGTCTACAACGAACTAAATTACCCCCAGTACGGTGCTTCTTGTGAAACATTTATACACGCGAAAAAGCCCGCAAAGGTCACTATATCTTGCCGTTGCGTAGGACATAGCAATACATATATATTAATGACGTATTTGAAATATACATACAAAATCCTATGAATAGCAGTATTTTCAAACGTCTAGTACAAATTAATAATAAAGTTGTTTCTAGGAGCATCTTTCCTTAATCGGCTTGTATGGTATTTGTTGGAACTTCTCACGCACGAGCTTCACCTCTTGGAAAGCACGACCCTTTCTATAGGATATCTTAATGTACCCGCCGGCGACGGACGAGGGCAGGGAACTAAAATGACGGTTTTCGCGGCTGTCCGCTCTTCAAACCAGTTTCGACACACACATATAGCGTTGCAGCGCAAAGCGTCGGTATGTACAGCGGAGATTACATGCGCGGCGTCCAATCTGCCGGTTGCGGTCGGCGCGCCCGCGTGCAGTTCCGCTACGTTCTGGCGTATATGCGATTTTGAGCGCTAAACCACTCGTGCCGTCGCAACCACGGTTCAGTGTGCCGCTTTCTTCGTTGCAGTTAAGTACAAGGAATCCCGCGCGACGCCCTTCCATTGGATATGCTTAATTTATCGCGTATGCAGAGAAGAAACCAAACTCACCTGCACGGGGCTCTCTAGCGACGACGATTGTTGAAGCAAGAAAGGCAGCGGAGAACAGAGGCCACGGAAACTGCATCGCAGTTACTGCAATGCGAACTTCGTGAGCCTCTGTCGCTGTAAACCGACACGAACGTGTCTTACTGACCAGCGAAACTCGGGCGACTGATCGACGATCACCGCTTCGCGAAGACGAGGAATATTTCAGGGTGCTCAAATAAAGCTTGAATTCGGCGCCTTCCGCGGACGACTAGCGCCGCCTGCTGACGCTGGAGAAAAACGTGAATTTGCAAAGAGCATGAACTCCG
The DNA here is from genome assembly GCF_023375885.2 of Dermacentor andersoni. Taxonomy (NCBI): domain Eukaryota; kingdom Metazoa; phylum Arthropoda; class Arachnida; order Ixodida; family Ixodidae; genus Dermacentor; species Dermacentor andersoni. The sequence continues at coordinate 84,881,186 of NC_092822.1, read as the reverse complement.
AGATTGCCGGTCGAACGCGGTAAAGACTCCACGAGGCGGTGCGATTAGACGCCTCTGCACTCGCGCAGGCGAGCTTTTATTTATGGTCAAAGCGAGAAAAATTATTTTGCAGCGCAGTGCTTATCGGCACTTGAAGAGTAGTGCCAAAGTCGCTTTTGGCAAAGCGTCAGCACGGGCGGGATCGTGAACCCGCACGGACGCGCATCCGTCAGGTCCCACATCACCAACTTGCTCCTGCTGTACGCACTACCATTAATGTGGCTCCAATTTCCCCGCAACGTTCATACTTAGCGACATGCCGGTCAGAGACGTGCCCGATGTCGGGCGATGGCACCGTAAGCACACCAGTTCCTTACACTGGCGCCTACCGTCACTGCGCTGCAGGCTACAGAGCCTTGTCGTTACACTAAACGACTGGATCCTTACAAGAGAGACCCCTGAATACCGCAAGGCTATATACGACAGCTTACTGCCCGATCTATTAAGGAGCGAAACAATTCACCTAATCTAGGCACCTCGCCGGCAAAACCATTGGGATTGTCTTTTAATGCGGGTATACGTACAATTTTATTTTTCAATTAATAAACGTCGTTCTCTCCTTCTGTCTCTCTACACTGACGGAGCCCGTTGTCCTGAGAGGTGCGCTATGTGTTTACCTGTAATTGATAACGCATACGCGCTTAGGATGTCCAACACGCTTCACACTTCGCACTTCACGCTTCACGGACAGCGGCTAGGCAGAGGAGGGAGCCATTGCGCTGGCCATTGTCCACGCTTCGACCCTTCCGACACATGACACCCCCGGACTCGCAGGCTGCCAGCCGGGCCTTCGCGCAAGGAATTCTAGCAGCACACGCACATCGAGTCGTCTCTCCTGGACACGCCTCTCTCCATGCTGGAGCAAGATAACAAGGTGGGCCACTTGGTTAGGATTCATCGTACGTTTTGTAACAGCGCAGAAAGCAACATGCACAAAAGGAAGAAAAACTCCACACGGCGCTGACTCACAAGTGATACGTTGTTCAAGAAGTTCGCACACATATAAAGGAACGAAAGCCCCAAAACCGGAACATGCGCAGGAGAAATGGTACGCTTCGATGATGTGATGAAAAGAATTCTACACGATCAGAACTGATATATGTAGCGAAATTCTTTCTCGTGAAGGATGACCGATGGTTCACTTATACATGGTTCACTTAAGCCATCAGCTCTTCTGCCCCGCTTCTGTGCGATCAGCTGTTGGAAATGCAACCGGGTTTTTGCTGACGCACTCTGTGCTCCATTCACGCTGTAAAATGTGGAGCGGTGGAGTGAAGGCGTGTGCAGTAGTTGGCGGGAAACTGACGACTCGCATATTAGGAATGGAATGAATATGTGTGTGCAAGTTCACGAACTGTTGCTACATCGGATCTGCCTGTGTTGCCGGCTCTTCGCGATGCACGGCTTCTCTTGTGAAAAAAAAAAAAAAAAAAATTCACTCATCCGCCAGCGTTGTAGCGCTAACCTCCGAGGAAAGAACTTCAACTCCGGAACGTCTTCCCGAGTGAGTATACCGCTCGTTGTACGGCGACAAAGGGAGTAGCGCCGCTTCTTCGCACATAGTAAGTTTCCCGTACGTTATATGCACACGTGCACCCGAGCTCACACGCAAACTTACGCCCACCCTATCGCCAGCGTATCAATAAGTGAACGGGCGCACACATGAATCAACGTGCCGAAGCCTGGGCGACGGCGACTACACCGACAGCACACTAATGTTCGAAGCTGAACCAAGCCCGTGGCATGTGGCGTGTTTCGCGTTCAAGCCTCGGGGTGGCGCCACCATCGAAACGACGACAGCGCACCGCCGGCGGCGGTAATCGAAACGCCAGCTAAGCCTTTATTACGTAAACTTTATTTGCAACGCATCAAACCAGTACGCACAGAAAAACATTTATATCTGAAATATAAACTTGTCGAAACAAATTCAGCTTAAACGCTTAAAATTTTTATAACGTGGCTTTTCGAATGGTTAATTGCAAGAGAGAGAGAAAGAGAGAGAGCAGGCATTCTGGACCAGAAGACGAACAGTCGTGACAGAATTCGCCGTTGTGAAAGCTACGTGTTTCTGCTCAAATAGGAGACACTCGCTCAAATCAAGTGGCAGTTTATGAATATTGTGAACGAAGTAGCGTGACATCTTCACCTACAAAATTGGAGGAACTTTAGCAACACTTTAGCAACATACCAGCCTGCGACGGCTTTATGTGGTCGGATGTATTTCTTCACTCAGCGGCGGACAGCTTGTGTTCACTAGAAATGTGTGGCGAGACTGTACGTAGTACCTTTTTGCACATAAACAACTATGCATGTGACGCACCAATATATCTTCTGAAACGCCATTCACGTGCTTTTTATTTCATGTAAACATCGGTGATGTTATAATAAGGCTTTTTATTGGCAGCGAGTTAGTGTGATTGGCGTCGTGATTTCGCTCGGCCTATGCAGCAATGCCAACCTTCAAAGGTAAATGTACAAGCTAATTCTGAGTCCTAAATAAGCACACACACACACACACACACACACACACACACACACACACACACACACACACACACACACACACACACACACACACACACACACACACACACACACACACACACACACACACACATATATATATATATATATATATATATATATATTATCTGCTATGCGGTACTCCTCACAAGCGTCATTGCGCTTTCGATGCACATTTAACTTTCTAAGCAACTAGAAATATTCGGACGTCGCCTGTCATTTTTAAATTTAGATTGTAAGTGAATAATATTCAAAAGATTACCTACTATTAGTAAGTAAACATTTTTCTGGCATCAGTGCAGCTACCGTTAGAATCCAGGCGGCGCTAGCGTCGGCTGCGAAAATCTGTTCCCCCTTTGGCCCTACGGGAATGTCACGGGCTTGGCTGAACCCTTCGTAGCGGTCCACACAGTAAGCGAGTGACTAGCGATAGTACGTATTTCGATGCCATGCAATGGAACGCGTTTCTAGCCGTCTGGAAGACGCATGGCAGACGCTTCTGCGACGTGACGCCACCTCGCGGGTACAAAAAAAAGGAAAGAAGGTGAGAAAGGCACACATTATTTCTGTATTGTTAAGTATTTGCGCCTGCAAGCCTATGAAAAACACGATGTCTAGCTTACATTAAGGACGTAGGATCGCGTGTCTGCGTTATCTTATGCGCAGACATCCCTCCTGTCGGCTTTCCAAGTGTCCTGCTCAGCCGCCATCTTGTTTGGACAGGAAAGTAGCCTGCATAGCTTTTGACTTCGATGCTGTCTTCGCGAAGCCGTCAACTTTGACGTCTTCGTGAAAATTAGAACGAGACTTAACATGGTCGCTGTCCGCTTAGCCGTCTACGGCGAGCATTCGAACACGGCCTTTGTGGTTGCAAACCGCCACTTCTCGCGAGGCGCGGCAGGCGCAAGGCGCGTAGACGCGAGCTTGTGCGCGTCCGCAAGCGTACATGTGGTCTGGGCTTAATGAGCTCCGACAGCGCTTACATGTCCTTTTAAACTATATATCCAAAGCTTATCTGCCGAAACAGGCTTGCGGAACCACACCGGAGTCATGTGGTACATCCATCGTAAACACAGACGCAACGGCGGCAGCTGAGGCAAGCAATGGACGCCTCACCACGTGATCAAACATGGCAGCCGCCACGCGACCGCCGTGAAAAGGGTCAGTACTATAGTCCATGCCAGCGCTGACCTGATGCGAGCAGCTCTGTCGTGTGGTGGTCCCAGCCATGATCGTTGGAGGCGACGCACGTGTAATTCCCGGCGTCCTCGTAGCCGATGTCCCTGATTGTGAGCACGGACAGCTCGTCCGCCTGTCTGTGAACGCTTACGCGGCCGCTTCCTTCGAACAGCGGTCGCGACGCGTCCTTCCGCCACGAGATGGCGTGCGGGCCGCGGCTGCCTCGTCTCAGGGCGCACGTGATTGCGGTCGAGTCGCCGATGGACAGGTCCTCTTGGAAGGAGAACGCTCGGATTCTGGGCGCCAGCGCTGTGAAAGCCACGAGTTCGTGAGAAATACGCCACTCGAATGACGCTTTACAGGCGGGCGAAGGGTCATGTAGCCGATACTTACACGACGTGTCACTACAGTCGGTGACAACTCGGTAATAAAAGGGTATGTGTACACTGTCGAATTCGAACACAATTTGCACACATGCTCCAGCCAATTAAGACCGCTCACGATTGCTTCACGTAAGTGCGGTTTTGAGCATCTATAGAACGGCTGCTTTCTCCGTACAGACTTTCGCTCCGTGTCCCTGGTTTCGGGACGAAGCCTGGACATCTTGGCAAACTATGCGGGCAATCCCGACATGATATTTAGGTTTTTAAACAATTAGTCTTGCCTTTATTCCCTAATCAGCCTAGCATTCACATTAGCAGAAATATGTCATTAAGCGGTGAGCAGAATCGGCTCTTTCAGAGGTGGAGGGCAATGCGTTTTCGTGGACACTGCTGCTACTGCATTCTTAGGTTGTCACCTATAGCTGTGTGTGCTCCGACATCGAGTGAAGCATGCAGCGGGACCCGCCGTGGTGGCTCACTGGCTGTGGCGTTCTGCTGCCGAGTACGAGGTCCTGGGTTCGAGTCCCGTCTACACGGCCGCATTTCAATAGGGGCGGAACGCAAAAACTTTCGCGCCTAATTCTTAAAGCATTTGGCGAAATATGCTGTGCAAATGTATACGCTCTGTTCGTGTTTAGCGGTACACGTTGTGCCGATGCGAAATAAAGCTCTGGTTGCTTTCGCGCTTCCGTGAAGTTTCAGTAAAAAGAAAAATCCACTACACGGAGCATCTCTCTCTCTCTCTCTCTCTCTCTCTCTCTCTCTCTCTCTCTCTCTCTCATTTTAGGCTCAGAACGTAACAAACAAGGCCATTCGATGGGAATTCAGTGGGCCACGAACATGTACGAGGAATCGGAACACGCGCTCCACGAACATTTAAACTACTGCTCAAGCCACATACTGAGCGAAGGAGGCTATGGCAAGTCACACGCCTGTATGTCACGACAGGCCCGTGCCTCGAGCACGACACTTTCTGCAGTACGTGCGGATTCCGCTTGCGCTGAACAGGCGGACATTAAGCCAACAACATTGCGTTGCTGCGCGAGTCCACTGCCGTCAATAGAGAAAGGCAGACAAGGCCGTGTTCTGTCGTTATGCTCGAGCACGTATTACTTCCAATAAAGCACAACGAAAAATGTAAACAGTTGAAATTTACCGCTTGGTGTTAAGTGTCCGTCTACGCTTTACTGCGTTTCTCTCCCCGCATTTTTTTAGGGTGAATTTTGTTATGCGGAACTGATTTGTGAGGGAAACAAAGTGTTAAAGTACTACGAAGCAACAGATTCAGGACTATTTGTGACCACTAATTCTGTGACGCGCTCCCACTGCATCCAAATACACGGACATTTCTGTCCCCCCTTCAATTCGCTTTTGGCCACCGCGGCCGGGAGTCGAACCTGCAACTTCGCGCTCAGCGACAGAACCGTCTCGCCCGTGAGCCAACGCATCCGGCGAACACTCAAGACTCCGACATTGGATCCCAAAAATGCGTAACATCGCATGACTCGCGACAAGGTGACAAACCGAAGAGCAGACAAAGGCAACCCTTGCAAAAACCGTGCGTGATGTTCTGTAGCATCTCAACATAGTATCTGTTGACAGCAACGAAATATCGGCAGATATGCAGAAAGGCAACAGGTCTTCTCTTACGACTTTTGTGAGGGAAGCACTGTCTGGCATTTTGGATCTTGCAGGTACAACAAGCCCAATTCTGGCGTCTCTAACATTAGGGCATGATCAGTTAATGAGCGTGCATATTGATGGGAAGGAAATCGCCTCTCCTCACCTTGGCCGCGCGTCGAAGACAGCAGCAGCAGCCGCAGCGTCGCTGCGACCACGAGGCGCATCGCCGGTCGACCCTCGAGCAGCGCCATTGTTTCTTCCGGGACGCCGATTGCGGAGCGAACAATGGGGCTCTTTCTCTCGCGACGAGCGTCCAGCCCTTGCGGTGTGTCGCAGGAGTAGAAGACACGAGAGCATCTCTCGAGATTCTGCGTCCGAGGGCCGAGACAAAAGCGCGGGAGATAGCGCGCTCTGAAGGACGACCGCCGCCTTCGTTTATCGGCCCTCGATCGGTGTATGTATATGCAGTGATGCTCGCGCCGGGACAGCGTCGCTGCGTTCCCGCTATAGACACAGGTTCAGGCATACTTAGTCTACTTCATCGACAAAATACTTGGTGTTGACGAAGGAGCCTCTCTCTCTCTCTCTCTCTCTCTCTCTCTCTCTCTCTCTCTCTCTCTCATTCCTTTTCGGCATCTCTCTTCTGCATAAGGTTAAATAAACGAGCCGAATGTGGTCCGTCAGTCGAATTGAGCAACTGTGGTGGACGGTTGGGCTTGTATAAATGCACGATGCTCGCGTAGCTTCGCAAGTGCGTCCGTTCATCTATTCCTGTTACGTATACTGCGATGGCTCAGTGGCTATGACGTTTTGCTGCTGCGCAGTGAATCGCGGGTTCAACAGCGATAGCCGCATTCCGATGCAGGCCGAACGCAAGCGCTAACGTATACCGTTGGCAAACGTCGGCTGGTCGAAATTGCAGTCCGAAACTCTCTACTGTAGGAACGGCGTCTCACGCATAGCCTTTGTGTTTCCTTGGCACGTTGAACCCTGCTACGTTGTCCAACTTGCCCAGTTAGCCAAACAGCACGCTCACACGAACTTGGTCATTCACCCAACCTTTGATTAACGTTCGGTGTTATGGGTGATAGAGCTCCTGTATCACTTTGAGCATTTCTTCGCATGGAGAACTGCCTGTTTCGGCCAAAGAGCTTTGGCTCCAAAAGAACTTGTTCTTGGGCAAGTTGGTCCTTAGGTCTGCTGAACATATTGTTCCTGGCGCAAAGTAGAAGAACACGAAGCAGGAGAACAGGAAATGGGAGAGATGCAGAGACTTCTCCTTTTTCGTGTTCCTATAAGCTTCACGTTCTGTTTTGGGCAAGGAACAATATGTTTAGTAAGGATTGGTTCCGTCGAGGCTGCCGTAACCTACTGCTCAGGGTACTGCATTCTTCGACGAAAGTTGTTCGACTCCAGCTCACCAATGGCAGTGAAAAGAAAAGTACACGCGATACCAGTACAACCCCCCCCCCTGCGGCACCGAAACTTGGCAACAAACAAACTTGGAGCTAGGAGATGTTACTGTAATGTCCAAACACAGTTACATATCAAGGAAAATTGGAACAAGTTGTTGGCATTTATTTATGACCGTCGAGAGTACATTAGTAGTAAAAAAGAGGAGCAAAATACTGTTTTTCAGTAACAACTTAATTACTGTACCTATTAATGAATTAGCAATTTGTTTGTTAAAATGTGCACAAGTGAGACTTCACTTCAGCATATAAAACGCAACTATGGGCTTTGCATTCAATTTTTCGCGCTTCAATCAGAATTTTGAGGCATCAAACTCGGCGCACAGAGTAGCCTGATGGCAGAGTAGCCTGGAAGGCTACTCTGCCATCAGGGTGTTGAGATCATCGGTGTATTATAGCGGGATGAAAGCGCTGTGTATGGTACCATGTTAAAAAGAATATACTGCTATAGATTTTCGCAAAGTCATTACTGAATACTAAATGTTTATATGTAATCGTTAGAAAAGCGAGAGACAATGTAATCAGCGAAGGAATAAAAAGTGACATACGTGCCATAGGAAATGTGAAGCCCGCGCTAGGATGACGTTGTAGTGACGGTGAAGAACCGGACAGTCCCGAAACTGCCACTCCCGAATTGAACTCTTTATTGGACAATACAGGTCTTGCGCCGAGTTACAACCTTGTAACAGTTGTTAGCCGGTGAAAAACGGTCCACACGCACAAAAAAAAAAAAAAGTAAACAATGTACGCGCGTGTCAGTATGCACTATTGGACGGACATGGTGAGTAACCGATGCCGTATAGACTCATGTAAGGGCCGCACCCGTGCAAAGGCCGCACCCCAACTTGGCAGTCCAAAATATTGAAGAAAAAAGAAAGTTCAATCGGAGAAGCAGTCGATTTCGCTGCCCGGAGACCTCAGATGCAATGGTACATGCAGAGGTGTGCCACAGCAAATGCGGCCCTCGCACGAGTCTATACGGTACTATATATATATATATATATATATATATATATATATATATATATATATATATATATATATATATATATATATATATATATATATGTGGATAGTACGCGTTTAGATGCGCTCGGCGTTTTATATTAGTGCACAGGGACAGGTAACGGCCGAGCGGAGCGAGCGCGAGCACCAACAACAAAACGTCGTCGTCTTCTTCGGCTTCTGCTGGCGCCCTCATTTTCACTACAATCACTCCCCGGCGAAAAAGGAGCCCTCCTGGTTACCTGTGGAACAGGGAGCACTGGTGGGTCGTTGCGCGGCTTCGGTCGGTCAACATGAACAGTTTCGAGACCACGACGCCGTTGGTCCACGGATGGCTGAATAGGCCCAATGAAGTAGTTTACCGGGGACGTCTGTTGTAGAACCCGGTAAGGGCCGTCATACTTTGAGCTGAGCTTGGTAGAAAGGTCGGGAGTATAAGGAGGGAACGCGCAGCCGTACCAGCGTTCCAGGTGAATACGACGGAAAGGACACGCTTGCGTCGCGACCATGTTTCTGGGTGGCCTGGTCTTGCGCGGTAAGTGAGCGTGCGAGCTGACGACATTCTTCGGCATAAGTGGCGGCTTTGGATAGAGTCGCAGGTTCGGAAGCGTCGGGGCGATGCGAAAGAATCGTGTCCATATACAAACGACGAACGAAGGTTCGCGACCATAAAGAAGAAAGAAGAGACAGAATCGCGTGGTAGACTGAGTGGCGCTGTTGTAAACATACGTAACAAAGGGAAGGATGCGGTCCCAGTTAGTCTGGTCAGCGGAAACGTACATGGCGAGCATGTCGCCGAGAGTACGATTAAAGCGTTCAGTCATATCATCGGTTTGCGGATGACAGGCGCTTGTAGTGGCGTGCATTCGCGAAGGAGGGCTTTTACAGCTTCGAAGAGGAATGAACGACCACGGTCACTCAGTAGCTCGCGAGGCGCACCGTGTCGAAGAAAGAGGTTGCGAAGTATGAACAAGCCGACCTCCCGTGCTATGGCAGCCGGGAGCGGTGAAGTTTCGGCGTAGCGCATGAGGTGGTCCACGGCAACGATGACCCAGCGGTTGCCATCTGGGGTGTACGGTAGAGGGCTGTACAAATCAATGCCGATGCGGTCGAAAGGCCGCGAAGGACAAGGTAATGGTTTGAGCGGCCCTGTTATCTTGTGAGGTGGGCTCTTGCGGCGTTGGCACTTGGAGCACGAGTGGACGTACTGCCGAACGAAGCGGCACATTCCTCGCCAGAAGTATTGACCTGGTTCCATTTTTCATCCTGGAACTACGTACCCAGACTCTACCCCGGCCTCAGCAATGTGCTACCGCACCGCCGGTGTTCGCCTGCTCTGGAGTACTGCGACGGCGAGATCCTGTCATTTTCAACAGCACGACGAGCACGATGTCGAGGACTGGCTCACATCGTATGAGCGGGTCAGCGCTCACAATAAGTGGGATGACGGCGACAAACTCAGCAACGTCAACTTCTACCTGGCGGGTGTGGCTCACCTGTGGTTCCACAACCACGACGCTGGTGCTGCCAGCTTGTTATCCTTTAAAACAAGCTTCGCGGAAGTCTTCGGCCGACCCGCTCTTCGCGATCTCCGCGCAGAACAGCGCTTACGCGGTCGCGCCCAGCAATCCGGCGAGAACTTCACGTCATTGAGCTTATTGTCGACCTCTGCCGTCGCATCAATCCTGCCGTGTCCGAAGCTGATAAAATCACACACATCAAGAAGGGGACCGAGGACGACGCCTTTCATATGCTCATTGCCAAAAATCCCCAAACTGTCACGGGCGTAGTTCAGTACTCCCAGAGCTACGACGCGTTGCGGAAACAGCTCATTTCTACACGCCTCCCGAGCTCTGACACGGCCAACACCTTCGCATTAACTGTAGGCGCTGTTTCTAGTGACACCAGAACGTTAACGCAACAAATAAAGCTGTTTGTCCGAGCAAAAGTGGCCTGACAATTGTTTCTTGTTCCCTGCGTCCTGGACTCCGCGCAAGCGCTTGCTCCGACGCTGAGCAAATTTCTGAGGCGATACCACCCTCCTATATACCAGCATCAGTCTGTGTCCGCTGCTCTGACCTATGCTGCAGTCGCACGCAGGCAGTCCGCACCAATGCCACTCGGCACGGATCCTGGTCGACCAGCAAATGCCTCCTATGTATACGCTGCGCGCGCGCCTGTCCGCCCGAAACCGCCGCCTTCTTGCCGTCCCGCACCGCCGTCTCCTAATCCTTGGCGCACCCTGGACAACAGGCCTATCTGATACTTCTGTTGTCTATATACCTGGCCATGTCGCATGTTTCTGTCGTCGCCGTGACTTCCGTACTGGCGCGGGCGCATAAAAATCAAGGCTACTTACGACCTGAGCGACCGCACCCGATCTCCTCCCACTCAACGATGGACACCTGCTCACCGACTCGACGTGACTACGGCACACGTCGGTCGCCCTCACCACGTCGCCGTTCAGTTTTCCCTATGCTTCGTCGCCCCCAATGCAACCCGTTCAAGCGGAAAACTAGCCATCGCAGTTCCGGAGGCAAGAACTGCGCTCGTGTCGACAACTTCAAGGCCTCGATTCGACCTGCGAACGAAATCACTGTGAATATCGAAGGGGTTTCTACGCAAGCACTCGTCGTTACTGGAGCCGTTGTGTCTGTTCTTAGTGGAGAACTGTGCCGCAAGTTATAAAAGATAACGATTCCGCTGTCCGACGTCTCCTTGCGTACCGCCACCGCGCACCACATTCAACCTTCAGCGGCATGCACTGCTCGCCTTGTCGTTCAAGACATCTTGTTCACCCTCCTTAGAGGCCTTCCTTCCGTCCATTGATCCCGAACTCCCGCCTGCCCAGCGCACGAAGCAAGTGGCCCAGCGTAACCAACTCTTGGAGCTCTTCGACCGCTTTCGGATGTCGTTCGATCATAAGCAATCTTCCTTGGGCCGCACATCCGCCATCGTTCACCACATCGACATCGGCACCCAGCACCTTCACCAATTGATAGTACGCGTGTAGATACGCTCGGCGTTTTATATTAGTGCACACGGACAGGCAACGGCCGAGCGACGCTGTCTTCGTCTTCTGCTGGCGTCCGCATTTGTCACTAATATATATATATATATATATATATATATATATATATATATATATATATAATGTTTTTTCAAGCACTAGTAATATGGAGGTGGTCAGCGACGCGTAGCAAATAGTACGGATGGCCACTTGCTACGCGACGGATTCGTTAACTGCTGCTGCATTTCGCGTAAAAAAGCGGCAACCTAGCAAGCCTGCCGAGGTGTATTTTATTTTTGCGCAATGACCTCGACGGAGGCCCGGCCCCGCCGGCGCCCCAGGAACGGAGCGCAGGAGACGACTTCGGCGTAACGAGCCGTCGGAAGACAATGGGACGGGCCCTGTGTCAAATAGCTGCCTTTGACGCAACGAGACGGTGTGCGAGCGTAACGCGATGCCTCGTGTTTGGCACAGAGCTGCGCTCTCGATCTGCCACGGACGCAGCTGGGGGGCATTCGAGTACAGGGGGCAGGGTGGCGGGGAGGGGCGGGGCGGTCGATTGCGTTCCCATTCCGTTTCGTGAGATCAGTTAGTGGCGTGATTCCGTGGCCTTCAATACCACGGAGTCCGATGCCTACGAAGATATGCGAAATACTGCAGGAAGGCTCTACCGCGCTATTTAGGTTGCCCTACACAAGATGGCGGACCTCGCCTTAATGGCTCCTAGAGCGCGAGGTCGGCCATCTTTTGTGGGGCATCGTCGGTGAGTACCGCGATGATGTAGTAAAGAAGAACGGGTATCAAGGATAAGCGGCACCAGCTTAGCACCAGGTGGACATAAGCAAGATACGTTGAGAGTATTGGCAGAGGAAAAACACAAACACACACACACACACACACACACACACACACACACACACACACACACACACACACACACACACACACACACACACACACACACACACACACACACACACACACACACACACACACACACACTCACACACACTCACACACACTCACACACACACACACACACACACACACACACACACACACAGGTAAGACGTGTGGGAGCGAAAGTCACAGACATTGGTAATGTATGAAATAATTGAGACTGGACAGAAAGCTCGATTAATGTATAGAAGTAGGATAAAGAAGGCTAAAGTGTCTTAGACACGCTAGCCGACGTTTGAATAGATGGAGCTGTTTATGGCTGTCGGGAACTTCGACAAAGATAGGTCCACTTACCGAAACGTCGGCCCGACTGTCTGAGGCACCGTTTATCTTACTTTTTTGTTCCACCGCGTGTCTCCATCTGTCGGCCCCCATCTCGACTGTAGATTACAGTATATAGCGAAACGTAATTAGCTCGCAGGCTAGGCGACATTTGTCGGCACCCTGAGTGAAAGAGATCACCGGTAGAAATAATTACGGGTAGCGGGTTGTGCCATTCCGTAAGTTGCAATACGCACGCCGTCAGGCTCAAGCTTTCCAGTAAGTGAGAGCCTCGCCGACAGCGGCGTATGTGTAGTACCTGTGACGAGCAGGGCGGCGGTCATCCGGTGCTGTCCCTGCGCGTTGGCGGCGACGCAGGTGTAGTTGGCCACGTCCTCGGGCCGGACGTTCTCGAACGCCAGCACGGACACGCCGTCCGACGGCCGGCTGACGGCCACGCGCGGCCCTCCCGCGAGCGGGGCGCCGTCTCGCAGCCACGCGAACGTGTGGGGACCCGCGCTGCCCCGTCTCACGGCGCACGTCAGCGCCGCCGAATCGCCTGGCGAGAGGTCCGGCGAGAAGCCGAAGGCCCGTATCCGGGGCGGAGCTGGAAAGCGGTCCCCGTGGCGAACGTGTGTGCGTGTGTAAGCAGCGCCGCAGCTCGAGAATCGCGAAATGGTGACGATAATTTTTTACTATAATAACCCCTTCGGTGACGGATTACGCAATTCTGCACCCAACTTCTCAATATCCGTTAAGTTGAGTGGTAGAGAGAGGGGAAAAAAATAAAAAAGAACACATCGGTTCCTGGAATAAGAAATCCTCACACCTATAGTGTGAACCGGGTCCTGACTCGGATTACCGTTTCAGGAAATAAAAGTTCGTTTCTCTCTCTCTCTCTCTCGACAGCGAGTTTCACGTGAAGCAAGGCTCCTGCCTGAATACGCAAATGTGTCTCAGTTTCACTTCGGTATGCTGCGTAATGCTGCGTATGATCACTTTAATTCCCGAAGGCACGGCATTGTTTTGGCGGGATTTGGCCCGGAAGTGACGCGTGTTTCGCTAGCAGTTACGAAATATATATATATATATATATATATTTTTTTATTTCCTGTAATACGTGCAGCCAATAATTGACTTTTGCATGTGCTTCAAGCCAGTGATTCTATACTTCTTGTGAAGAAACAAAACAAAACAATGAACACTAAAACAACAACAAAAGAGAAACGCACCATGACCGCACAATAAAACGACGTTTATTCGCTGTTTACGAGTACTCACTGGAAAATTCACGGAGCACTGTCCTCTTACCACGACTGTCTTGCAATTTTGTATGCGTTGCTTTGGAATGAAATTATGTAACTCTCAAATGTGGATAAACTGGTTCAAGTCATTTAGCGTGCTAAATTGTATATTCTTCGGAAACAAAACTAGGGATGGTGCATGTGTTTGTCTTCATGTCTCAAATGTATTCATTTCGCCATCACACCATATGTAAATGAAGCCCGCGCATACACGCAATATTGCCGCGCGACTGGCCACTCGAGGCACTTTGCGTGTATTCGCGGGCTTCTTTCACGCTCGGAAAAAACACTTCTGTGTAGTACGTATCGAGCAACAGAAAGCTGTGTCGGGAGTTTTTCATGTTGCTCTACAGTTTTATCATTGACACTTCTCATTTAGTTATAATATTTGACAAGCTGATTTATTAAGCCTATGTAATTAGGCGGAATACAAAAATTATCCGAGTATCTGCAAGCGACGGCCAACGACATTACTTTAGTTCTGTCCAGCTACGTGACATTTGCATATTTCTGATGTTTGGCTAATGTTACGTGGGACACCCTGTATAAACAAGAAGAGGCCACATCGTTTTGATGTGTTGCGCATATTCCGTTGATTTAAGTTTTTACGAGGCCCGCACCAACGGAGCAAATACAGCTTACTGCAGCTCACGTGTCAGTGTTTTTAGATTTTGTTAGTTGTCGCCAGGATACTTTTCAGCTCTCACTGGTATAACTGTTTATTCTTTCGCCACGCAGAAGTCTTCTATTTCATCGTAACCATTCTGTAGTTGTGTCTACATATGTCTCTATTTTTCTTTTTTTCGTAGCTAATAAAGCCATCTATTATATACGGCCGACCACATAAGTTTTCGTTCCACGGAATTAGCGATAAAGTTAAATTTCTGTGCTACTTTAACGAGCCTGAAATTTACCTAAGTGATGTGCTAGGCATGTCGATTCGAAGGGGGACACGCATTGGCTGAAGAGAATTTGTTTTTGCTTTTTTTCCTGCTTGGGGTACACCAGTACCTGCCTGAGTAAACAGCTCACTAGACCCACAAAACTTCGTATGCAAGGGTAAAGCCACAATCGTGAGGGAAAATTGCACGCGGGGAGAAAAAAACCTTACCTTGGCATTGTGACGGCGTCACTGCGAGAGAGGTGACCACGAACGCCGACAACAATTTTCTCAAGCAGCACATCGCCATCCTACAAAGGGCAGTGCGTCCAACAACGTCAAATAAGCGCAACTCGGTTAACACCCCACTCTGCCGGGCTTCCGCGCTCACATGCGGTTTCTGTTGGCAAGCGAGCTAAAATGCGACGCCGGCCAAGTCGAATCGCAGGGGGCGCCCAGCGTAGAACGAAGTTCGCGCCACTGCTCGGACACCTAGCGCCACCTAGGCCTGACTGGAAGCAACTGCTTTGCGTCCTCGGCCACGCGGCGCGGGCGTCTAGAAAACGGGAAGACGTCGCGTCGCTAGAGCAAAATACTGCTGCTCTATCTGCGTTGACCTCGAGGTCCGCAGAACGTCATCAATCTGCTTTCTTTTTTGTATATAGGTATGTGTTAGCCGAAAAGAACTTCCACCGCTAAGAATACACCATTTATTTCGCCCCTTTAGCCCCGCGAATCATTGAGCTGTGACCGCGAACGTCGCTGGCACGGACTGCGTTGCTGCACTTTCTCAAGTCAAGTTTCTGCGACGCGCATGCCGTTCCTGCCTTCTACTTCCCACTTACCCTCGGTGCTGGGGCCAAAGAAACTCCCACCACCCCATTCTTTTATTCTTTCGACAGCTTTAGAAAACGTGCCTTTAATTTCAGTTGTTCCTTTTTTTTTCTTTTACAGGTGCCTGCCATGGAGCAATCGTAACCAGCAAAGCGAAGACGTACCACGTGGACGTGGCAGCTCTGCAGAAATCAAAATTAAAGAACATGCTACGCGGTGTCTTTCTTGTGAACACTGCTTTCTGTTTCTTTTTGCTAGCAACGAGGCAATTCAGGAACGGCACATCAGAGACGCGGTGTTCCGCCTCACGTCTACAACGTTTTCGTCAACAGACAGACAGACAGACAGACAGACAGACAGACAGACAGACAGACAGACAGACAGACAGACAGACAGATAGATAGATAGATAGATAGATAGATAGATAGATAGATAGATAGATAGATAGATAGATAGATGGGAAAGGAAGAGAGGTTAACCAGAATTTTGATAATGGTATTTCCCACAATGCCACTTAATGTCGCCGAACTCGCTCTCTGCACTGTCCTGAGACACCGAACGCGCGCGATGTATACCGGTGCAACAGAAAGGTTTAGCTGTGACGCACAGCGCAGACGTACCGCAGACGTGCCGGGATATCCGTTTTAGCATACCATGTGACCATCGGTGAACGCAGACGTGAGATTATGATGATGATTTATTAGCATCCCCTTCGAAAAGGGGCAGTGACAAATGGTCGCTTAGCCTGCCTGAGCTAATGAAGTAATTTACTGGATATTGGTCAGTCTAGCATTTTGTCTATGTCTCCTTAATCTTTTCCCTCTTCAAACCTTTATATCTGCCTTACCTATACCTGTAAGGGATCCGGTCCTATCAATTTTTTCCCCGCCAATAATCTAAACCTATCCTGATTATCGCGACTGCTGACCGGTTGAGCGCTTGGGGCCAAGGCAGTGCGCAAGCGCGTATACCCTTACGTAAGGGTCCGCGCATGCGCAGTGCCGTGGCCCCAAGCGCTAGGGGGCCCCGATGCTTGCGTCCCCCTGATCTAAAGCTCTCAAATATGACGAGATCATTCAGCATGGACGACCTATAGTGAACTCGGCAAGACATTTGGTATGACGGGAACACAACAGGCATATCGTGTACTTGCGTACAATGTGCACCATCTTTCTCGAAAGTAAGTCGGAACATCCCCAGCGCTGTCTTATTTTCCGGCGTTTTAGATTAATGTCAAAAACGGTCTTCCGTGCGCTTGGCCGAACAGTAAGTATAATCACAAACTACGCGGTCCGCCACATATCAACGGCAACCACAGCATGAATATCAACCACAACAACGTCCGCTGTGCAGTGATGGCGTCTATTTCTAACTAACAATATGAAGTTTAGAGTTCATTTTAGTTGAGCACACTAGCGGAAGGTTTCCCAACTAGCCCCAATTTCTCCGGCGTGTGGGTGTCCTGGCGTCATCAATAATGCCACAGGACGTTTTCGGGAAGCCTGGTTTAGTTTCGGCTTCGGTGTAGTTCTATTTTCCCTATTTAAATTGCCTTCTGTCTTTCATGCTTAATTTCCGGAAATAACGCATCTCACGCGGCCATACGAATCTCAGTGAAAGTCTCAACTACTTCTTCCCTAAGATGATATGATAAAAAATATCGCCGGAGTTGTCTTGTTTCCTTTCCCTGCCACACCGCTTTGACAACCTTCTTCTTGAGTCTTCCCGCGAACCGCTTGGCCTTTCAGTAATAGAGAGTGGCCCTTTATAACTGCCTTCAGGCCTTCTGCAGCCGTTCGAGTGCATGCCTTGTTGGAGCACAGAGCCTGCATCGTGGTGCGCCGGAGGCAACTATCGCGAACGAGCTTACTTCAAAAACCACAATATTCTCAAATGTTATGGCGTGACCGTCGGCGGTCTCGGTAGCGACCAGACTTGACTGTCGTAAGTCCCCCAAGTCTGCACTTCTGCACTACGAATTCCTTCCATTTTCATGTGTTTCCTTTTTTTCTGCTGAACAGTAAACTGTTTTAAATGTCAATATCATCTGGCAGTCGCTATATTGCCAGAAAGTGCAATGGCGCTTAAGCGCACCGCAAAGGCACCTTTGTGCCTTTAAGGTATATCCGTAATGAACTTGCTATGCGTCTGCTAAATCGAAAAACGTCGAAAACCACGCGAAATGCATACCGCGTAGGTATACGGCGGAAGCAGCAAAAAGACGTGACACGACGAGACGCACGGTGAACTTGCAGCTGTTCAATGCACTTGCATTGCACTTGCAATGCACGGTATGACGACGACGGTATGACGACGACGGCGTAATAACTAGACCCGGACGCTGGAATAATGCCGATGGCATACGTGGACGACGGCATGACGACAATGGTGCGACGAAGGAAATGATGACAATGGTATGTCACCGATGAAAAGACCTTATACACTGCAGACGAAAACGGAAACAAGCATTGTACTCCCACCTGGGAGTTATTTCCGTTTACGGTGAATCCGTTTACAGTGTGTAAACGGAAATAACTCCCAGGTGGGAGTATAATGGCTGTCCTCTAGCGACTCCCCCCGATTAGGAGTTTATTATGCTCTCTATGATCGGAGTATTTTTATTCCGTGCGAGCGGAATATTTGCGTGCAACCATGGTAGTTTTTCTTGTGTCTTTTTTATTTTTACTTTGCACTGGACGGAGTTTTGTCGAGGTGTAACGGGAGTATAAAAAGTGGTATCGCGTTAGTTCGCGTGAAGATCTTTATATGCAGAGGCTACCTGCTCAAATTTCGAAATATGCACGCAAGGCCGCGTCAAATTCAACGAAACAAGTCAATGAAAGCACATAAATCATGACATACATAAACATTTGAGAAACGCCCAATGCAGGACTTTGAAAGACATCCAACGTACACGCGACGCACAAGAAGCAACGCTGCCAGTATATATAGCCACGATACTGTGTGCCCCGAATCCGCCTAGTGAGCACCTGTGCTATTTTCGGAATTACGACTCGCATGCTCGCTCATACGAGATCTGCCCCTCTGAAATTAGCAGAAGACCTCAATCGACACAACTGTTAATTCAGAATAGTGAGAAAAAACTTTCATGGCGTAATTTTTCAAAGTTAGCATGCCATTCTGTGAGTGCTGAAGCGACTTCGCACACTGTTCGCGGCCAAATAGTAGCGCGTGACAGAAAGCAAGTGCAAGTGCGTAAGCACTTGCACTTGCTTACTGCAGGTCATGACACAGCCGCCTGCGTTTTGGTGCTCTCATGGTCGTTTCGTTAACTTGGTAGGTACCAAAATTGGCATAGCAGGACAAGAGTGTATGATGAACATGAATGATTCGTCATGACATGAATGTCATGATCTGCGTGTTATGTAGGTCATGAAACGGCCGCGTACGTCTCGGCGCTCTCATGGTCGTTTCGTTAACTTGGTATTAAAAATTGGCATAGTTATAACAAGAGTGTAGGACGAACATAAATGATTGGTTATGACATGGATGTCATGATATGCGTGTCATGTAGGTCATGAAACAGCGTGTACGTCTCGGCGCTTTCATGAAAGTGCGTTATAGTAAGCAAGTGCGTGTGTTTCATGGCAAAATTAACTTTGTGCGAAATAGTGGTAGCATAGCCAGAATTTATTACTTGTAAGCATGACCTGCAGCAGCCGCCGTAACACCGAAAAGTGCGTAGTCATACATTTTCTAGACCGCACTACTTGCTCAGCGTCCAAGCAATCTCTCTCGGTTGTGAAAAGGAGCTAAAACGCTGATCTGTCGAGTGAATCCTCAGACTCTGAGCCACCAGGCATGCTTCTAAATCTGTGTATGGGATAGAGCATAATATCGGCAGCAACGACATGACCAAAACCAAAATGCGCTATAACAATTCGATTCACATTGCTAAGTAAGAAGCTTTAATTACAGTACGCATACCTGTGTCCTACCGTTTTTCTTGGGCGAGGATACTCGTACACAGATACATAAAAACAGTTGCTTGCACTCCGTTTTTTCTCACTGGCGACACAGCACCGCAACGAACTTCCAGTGTGATATTCATGTGCGACTAGCACTGACGTTGTCGCTCGAACAGTGGCTGCGGTTGTCATTGCTACGCGGTCCTTTCAAACATTGCACCCAACGTTGTCAGCACGTACTCACAAGGACATAAAAATCGCATTTCACGTACAGAAGAACACAAGCCACGGTCACGCGGCACGAAAACACAGTCAGAAACCTGAGCCGACATCAGGAGTCAACGAGCAGCTCCGAGGTACACCTAAGCCTTTTTCCGCACTTGAAAACGTTCATGTTGCAGTTATCGTTGTCAGCAAAGCGATCGCAGCTAACATACTTGAAACTGAGAGACTGTGAGCTTCAGGCACGCCTATAACACTATCTGGAAAGAAATAGGGGAAACAAATTGACAAAACGCTGTCACGGAACGACATCTCACAGATGTAAACAAACCTTCAGCCATGAGCACTGCCGACTCCGGCGAACGCGGCCGGTCGCTGGTGCGGCGCACAGCCTCATGGGAAGACCCACGTGGCCAACCTGTTTCGGCGCGGGGCGTTTTCTAAAACTCCCGGTGCGGAGTTTTCCCAGGATAACAAGATCTTGAAACGGAGTAAAATCGCGTCATGTCGCCTTAAGGCTAGACCCCATGTGCGCGATTTTGTACGCGACAGCGACGAGCGACGGCTTCGAGCGACGGATCGGGCCGTCGCGTGAACAGATCGCTCGGTCTTGTCGCGCGATCGCTCGGTTCTGCAAATCTATAATTCGTCGCTCGTCGCCCGGAAGTGCTATGAGCGACTAGCCAATAGCGCGAAGCCGGAACTGCATGTACATAACTCAAGTAGTTCCGATTGTCGCACGGAACGAGCAAACGACTGAATTTTTGTACGTGCAAGCATAAGAACCTACTGCAAGGCTTTCAGAAATATTTTATGCTGCTTTTTACAGTAAAACACACCAACTTAATAAAGCACGCTTCACGCTAGTTTCGGCGCCTATATTGCTGCCCTCATACCGGCAACACTGGGGAGACGTCGCTCGAAGTCATCGCTCGCATGGGGTACAACTTGTAGGGGACGAGCGAACGCGACAGCCATCTCCATCGCGTCGCTTGTCGCTGTCGCGTGCAAGATCGCTTGCATGGGGTTTATACTTTAATCCTCCCGCAGGTAGCCAACGCAGGGGAACGAGGGAATGCCGCTGTATTGCTCCCATGCATCGGCGTAAATATTCAAGGACGGGGAGGCTTTAGGGCACATCACCTGTCAAAAATTCCCAGGTAGATTTATTTTCGTTTACAGTGTATAGTGTCACGATGGAACCTTGGTATTAGATGGTTTTAGTTTTGCGTCATACGTTAGGCCCTTTGCACACGTGCCGCCACTCCGTGTACCCGCGGTATAGGCATGTCGAGATATCCGTTTTAGCATACCGTCATTCGCATACCGCGGTGAAGCGTGGATTGAAGTGAACCGTCGTGCTTATACGGCGTTTCGTATCATCAACGCAACACGAACGCGAATTCTGTGGCACCACGTGTCAGGATGGAGATCAAAACAGCTTCGCAGCTCGGTGCCGTGTCTCTTGGCCTGTAGCAGCGACAAACCAAACGACTAGTCTCAAAAATAACGATGAGACATCGTTAATACTTTGTCCTCAGCGTGAGATAGGACTCGCCAACTTGGGTAATTAGGTACGTGCCACAGGGAGTGTACCTCTGTGTGAAACTGAAGTGGGAGGTATGAGCTGGTACAGGCGCTTTCATATTACGCAATCACGGTAATCTGCGCGGTAGTCAGCGGCATAAGCCGCGCACGCGCTGTGGGCAAACGTATCACGTGTGATGCCACGCAAAGCTAAAGCTCCATTTTCTACACCACCCGTCTCTGAAGCTCTAATGTTCTTCCTTCTTGGCTTACCGGTGACCACGAGTGGTACGGTGACTCCTTGAGATCCTCCGGGGCTCCGAACTGTGCACGTGTAATTGCCGACGTCGTCTGGCTGCAAGTTCCGGATGCTCAACACGATGCCTCCGCTCGCCGAAGTTGTGTGCACTTCGATGCGGTGGTCGGGGACGATTTCGCGGCCGTCCTTGTCCCACCAGAGTGCCAGCGTCTGCCCAGGCGACGTGCCACCCTTGACGAAACAGCTCACAATGGCAAGATCGCCTAGTCCAAGGTTGGGCGGGAAGCCGAGACTTTGCGGTTTTGGAACTGAGGTCGTCTCTGAGGGTAGGGCTGCAAACGAGCGCACCAGTTTGTTAGAAAGGCTTCCTTGAAATTATATCATAACGTTGCATTTTGCTGCAGTTCTCGCATTACCTGCCCCCTGTTCGCGCATTTCAGAATGCGATGAACGTACAACCCTGCAATCTACTTTATATGAGATTACGGGAGTATCGTCCCGGTTAATTCATTGTTTAGTTGTTCTTTCAGTTAAATGGTGGAACCGACTCTGTCTGATTGGTCATAAATTGGGTGGTACAAGGATTCAGGCAAAAAAAGAAATTAAACAAAAACTAATTACTGAGAATTGTGAACTTTAAAGTTAGCTGCTACCGATATGAAGCCTAAGTAACTCAATACTGTCGTAAATGAATATGTTAACATAATACAAAAAGTGGAAACATTAGTATGCTGTTATTTTTTGTCTCACATATAAGATTGAGTCGCATTGCGAAAGAGTTCTTCTGAAAAGATTTTGCTTTGAATAATCGTTTCTTGGCCTTGTCCGTTCCGAAAGCTGGGCAGCTAATTTCTAAATGGTGCCGCTGCTTCGCTACGACAGTGCTGAAAAGATATCGATGGAGTTGTCCCTGCCTTGTGTACTGTTTAGAACAAAAAACAACAGAAAAAGGAATGAAAGAAAGGGATTAAACAAAGAAAAACACACAGTGCCGTGTTTTTCTTTCTTGTCCCGTTTTTTTTTTTTTCGCACTGTTTTCTAAATATAATGTACGAACTATAAACAGGGTGTTTCAGCAAACACTTTCACATTTTTTTAAAGGTTGCTTGTGGCACAAACATACTTCATGACCTGGTCTACTCGTAGAGGCGGACATTACTTGCACAAAAATCTGAAATGCGGAATTGACTAACAAAAATTCACTAAGTAAAATTCACTAATTACCTTTCTACCTAATTATCTTATGGCTCTCATTGAAATTTGCAAATTCTAGCCGTGGTGTTCGCCAGGCATTTCCACTCGGAACGAATTCCGAAGCTGACACCTGTTTCGATATATTAATTCCCGAACTTTGCGGAGAAATGCATTGGCGTTCCAGTTACTTTGGTGCTTCTGTGCATAAGACGACGTTTTGTTAAAAATGCAATGGTAAAAAAGGAACGCCAATGCGATCCTCTGCAAAGTTGGGGAATTGATATTTCGAAACTGGTGTCATCCTCAGGATTCGTTCCAAGTGGATCCGATCGCCTTGCGAACTCCACGGCTAGAATTTATAAATTGCAATATGGGCCATAAGATAATCAGTCAGAAACTTCATTAGTGAATTTTTGTTAATTAGTCGATTATAGATTTCAGATTTTTGAGCAATGACCGCCTCTTCGAGTAGGCCAGCTCATGAACCAGTATTGTGCTATTGGCCACAGGCAACCTTTAAAAATAATTAGGAGGTGTTCGCTGAAACACCCGGTACAGCCTAACAGAAAACACTTTTTGCATACTCTGCAGTAATAGTTATTACTTTCCTTTTCACTTTGTTGTATTTTTGCTTGCGTTTGCGCAACGCGCATAGCACTCTGTGTGTGGCAATATTTTCGTTTTCACCTGGACGGGCGGGATGTTTTATTTTTTTATGCACTAGCATTCTGCCAACACGGAAAGCTTACTTTGCCACAGAAAGAGAGCTAGAGAGAACGAACATTGGAAACATCGACAAATGCTCACCTTCAGGAACGGACGGCGCTGGGAGCGAAGTGAGCAGCACCAGCAGCAGCAGTGGCAACGGCGAAATGACCGGCATGACCGGTTGGTTCATCACGGCCAAGGGCAAGGACAAACCAGCAAACTGAAGGGAGGTCGCGAGACCAAAAGTGGTGTTGCGCGATAGCGATGTCTTCCAGCAAGCGACGACTGAGCTGCTGACAGCACCGACCGCTCTGTCACCGAGCAATGCACCGCGGTGGAGCGGACATGCGCGGACACGTTGCCGCTGCTCGCTTTTCGTTTCTCGCGCGTCTTCAAAGGCACTCGCGACATCTGGTGCGAAAAAACGGCGGCGTTGCTGGGCGGTCTTTTTAAAACTCCTTGACGGCGTCGGAATGCACGTCGCGTTATTTCCATGTAGTTGGTCAACCCAACCGTATAGACGGCGAGGGCCACGTCAAGAATCCAGAATGCTTTCATTTATCTCACCAAGAAAAAAAAGAAGAAAAGAAATGCGTGGACCCCATATAGTAGAAACGAGCGCGCGCAGCTCGTCGCACTTCAGTGCGGAACCGCTGGCAAGATACATCAACGCTCATGTGTCACCCTTTTATCTCGCGAGGCAACGCAAGGAAATACACCGAACGCGGAACAAATCAATGCAGTACGGTTCCTATATATACAGTATACAGTATGTGCTCAAGCCTGATGTTGACGCCTTTCTCCTGCGTAGAGCAGCACGCCAGAGACAAAGGTTCTCCGGCCGATCTCTCTGATTTTCTCACAGTCAAATGTCCTCTCTCTCTCTCTCTCTCTCTCTCTCTCTCCTGATGGTGAGACGCAGTGAAGACAACTCGAGTTGCGTGCATAAAATCGACAGCGGTTTTCACGTGGCCTTCCTGGTTTGCACACGATTATTTCGCAGTTAGCGAGAGAGATGAATATTTCTAGAAACTTCTCACAGCGAGATGTTTCTTCCGCAGAGCCAGGCTCTCGCTAATTATGCCTTTATAATTGACAGTCACTTGGCCTTTTAAATTTAACCATGTCAGTTTCAGATACGTCATACTTTATTTCCGGCACTCCTTCTTCGTGCCGTTGCGATTTACACCGACTATAGAGCGGCGGATACGACTGTAGTTTTGTCATCGTAAGTAACGCCACACGCATGTTTAGCACAACTTTCGGTGACTGCTTGGAAGAGGCTGGGAGTAAAAGGGGCGACGGTATGCCCCGACTTCCGTAGATAGACTCGTTGCCGGGCAGCGTGTCAAGGCTGCAAGCCATAGCATTCAGCGCTCACCGTGGAGGACGAGAGACGCGGTGGTCTCGAAACGGCCGGCCTCGCTGTCGGCGACGCAGCTGTAGTTGCCGACGTCTCCGACCAGGACGTTCCTGATGGCGAGGGTGAGGCTGTTCTGCGAGGCCTTCACGATGACGACTCGCCGATCGGCGGACGTTGTCACCGGGCGGCCGTCCCGGACCCAGGTCAGCTCCGCCGTCTGCTCGGGCGACGTCTTTCTCAGTAGGCATGTCGCAACGGCTTCGTCGCCCGGTCGCAGGTAGCTTGAAAAACCGAAACTCTCCGGTTTCGGCGCACCTGTGCAAGCGCATTGCGCCGCATTAAACCTTTCGGACGCCGACTAATTGTGCCCGTTTAACATTTAATTTTTACTGTCTTGCGTCTTCGGAATCATGAAAAGCGTGCAAATGCAGAACGGATTAAAATTATTTATATATTGCAGTGTGTCTTGTTTGTGATTAGAAAACTCTTTACTCAAACGTTACTGCCCAACAGAAAAGACACGGACGTAAGAGAAGAGCAACACACACCAAGCGCGAACTTTCGACTAAATTTATAAAACACCGATTCAGTGGAACAATAAATTTAGTTGAAAGTTTGCGCTTGGTGGGTGTTCTTCTTCTCTTACGTCCGTGTCTTTTTTTGTTGGGCAGTAATACTTGAGTAGTGGATTACCAACTTGCCCGGAATGCTGCTCTCATTAGAAAACTCATCCACGCACACGTATGCATTCTCACGCGCACTAAAAAGAAAACCTAAAAGCCACCCCCCCACTCCCCCCATTCGCGCGCCCCACTCTCCACACAAGCGCTCGTGTGAAACTAAACCCATCTACAGATGCTTTCAGAGAGTTTCCTCAATTTATAGAATGGGGACACCGTGCGATAATTCCTGGTGTAGCGACAACAGGTATGAGAACATCAACTATTTTATGAGTGAGCTTAGTTGGAAAGCACTCATACGGTCACTTGAGTAATATGTCTGATGATTTAGTAAGCGTTGTGCATGCTTGTCTTCTTCAAAATATGGTGCGATTTGCCGTTTTCGTATTCCATTTCCGGCTGTTTTCTTTTGTATCTAATATAATGCTTGCGACTTCTCGCGTCTGTGCATTCCTGTTGAGCACGAACGGTGCGCGCGTTGTGTGACGTGTTTCTGTTTTCGTATTGCTTGGTAACTTAACCATTTATTAACGAGTGTTGCCTATAGGCAGCTATAGGACACACACACACACACACACACACACACACACACACACACACACACACACACACACACACACACACACACACACACACACACACACACACACACACACACACACACACACACACACACACACACACACACACACACACACACACACACACACACACACACACACACACACACACACACACACACACACACTTTGATAGAAAGCGTCATTTGTTTGTTTGGAGCAGAAACACGTGACGAAGAAGTTTGGCATGCGACTCGCTTCCTTTGAAAGCACTGTCAGAGGAGACAGAGCAAGGTCAGATCTCCGGCTGCAGTGCACGGTGTTACGCACGTGATATAAAGCACGTGGAATGCACACATATGGGGCGCTATAACGTAAAACTATTCCAAACTTTTCTATTCCAACTCTGCAATCAGCCCACCGCGATTGGTCAAAAACTTTTTTGGACCACCCCCACTCCACCTGTCTGTCAAGCGAGGTCACGAAAACCGCGATAGCTCCACATCTGATATGACGTGTACACACTGATTATGCACAATTTGACCGAACAAAACAAAAATTGTTATTTCTGATTCGACGCCTTTTTGCCATTAGCCCTCGGCTATTGGTCAAAAGTTTTCGAGCTGCACTCACTTCACTTGCCTCTCACGCGACGTCACAAAACCGCAAGAACTTACCGCGTCAAAGTGACGCGTACGCGTTAAAGATGCATTAATATGCCGAACAAAAGTGAATTTTCTTCTGAATAGCCCCAGGCTGCCCCGTTCCGAAAGGAATAAAAGATGGCTACCGCCGATCACTCCGGCACTGGCTACTCGCCCCTGCCGGAGAGCATGGGTTTATTTGCGTGTAATAAACTTTTTGCGTCGCCGTGTAACGTTTTCGAGAGCTTTCGGCACGTTTACGACCTCGTTCTGCCAACTCTTCTTTGCTGAGGATCCGTTTTAGCGTCATTCTTAAGCTTCCGTTGCATGCCGCCGCGATTGTCGACGAGCCACCGCAAGCTAAGTAAGAGAAAGCGGACCAATCGCAGACGCCGGCACCACCCTCTTCATCTGGTTATCGATATTCAGTGCAGTGGCTCGGCCGCATCGAATCCCTCTCCACTTGAGCGTGCTCCTCGCCTCTTGTGAGCCGATTAGATAAGACAATCCGCTCAGTTTAAGCAATGTTATTCGTTTTTCAAGCAAACAAAAGTGACCTCCGAGGGGAGCATTTGATTTGTTTGTTCAGACAGCCCTGCGGGTGACCGCCCGATGATTGCGTCGGCGGTTATGCAAATTTGACGTCAGAAGATTGGAATAAAAACATATTGGAATAGTGTGACATTATACGGCCCATGGTTCCCATATGAGGAGAACTGCCTGTACAAATTCCGAATGAAGCCTTAGGTGGCTTTAGGTCAGGCCCACTTCATGTTTCCTGCCCTGGGTTTTCCTCCTGTTGCTGAAGAAAGTGCCTTATATTTGTTTTTTCTTGTTGTTGATTATGCTCATTCTCGATGTCTTTCCAACATTTGGATAGAAAATCAAAAATATTTTTCTGGGTATTTATATGTGCGGTCATTAAATGGTCAAGTGTGTGAGGCGACAATGTTCGTCGTTTCTTTGTTTGTGCTATTGTTGATTTACATTAAACTCAAACTAATAAGCTTTATTTAAGCTTCTGATTACTCACTGGTATTGACCAATGTACAGGCGGAGGGACCCCTAGGCAGACAAAGTTAATATACTTTCAGTCTCTTCATACTAGACGATGTTTGTCTGACTAAATGGAAACAACAATAAAAAAAGCCAATGAAAAACAGTGAGAGAAGTGATCCCGCTACACGGCGGCCAACTGGACACTGATAGCAAACACCCAGCCGCCTTCCTTCCGACTCGTTTTTCTGAAAACACTTTATTAAGTTATTCAAACCTACAACACAGGTCCAATCGGAAGTGCATCAAGGTGTTTGCGACACATTTTACATGTTGTTTTCTTCGGTGGTTTTATTTTTTATGCACCATTCCTTCGTGCCCAATTGTTGGCAGGTTGGCAGGAAAGTTACAGAGGGGCGCCTGATTGGTCGACGAGCGTGGCGTGACTTCGCCGAGACCATAGAGAGAGAGGCCCACGCCTCACCCCGTGGTGTGTACGATGCGAGTCGCCAGATATGCGCGCGGCAGTGGGACAACTGGTACCGTTGCATCGTCGCTCTTATCCATTGATCGCTCGGCACAGGTCGCGCGTTTACTGTATCCGAATTTGTTGAATGTTGTGGTCTATTATGCGAATAAAGGATTTAGTCAAATCTAATTGCGCACACAGGCTTCGCCGGAAATCACGGGTATGGAGACAGACGGCGGGGTCGCAAGCTATGTTTGAAAATCAGTTTGAAAACCGTCCCAGTTGAAAATCGTCTGGGGCGGTTTCGGCCACAACTTTGAGTGATACTTCCGCGAACGTTACCAGGTTGACTTCTCGTTTACTCTTTATGTCATTGTACGAACCCTCTTCTCCTATCAAACAGTGAACTATTCTTGGCGGAACATCGTTGCGTTCTGTCACGTGGCGTGGAGCTGATATATGTCATGCGACTATTTTTGTCATGCGACTATTTTTATCGTTTTCTTCACGTGCATTGCTGCCGCTCTCGGATTTGTCATTGACCTAACGTGATCTCACATTTTTAAAAATTATTTAAAGCAGATAGTGGGGTTTTAATCGCCAAAACCACGGTGTGATTATGAAGCACGCCTTAGTGAGGGACTCCGGATTAATTTGGCTACCTGGGTATTTTTTAACGTAGTCCTAAACCTAAGTACACTGATGTTTTTGCATTTCGTCCCCATTGAAATGCGGCCACCATGGCAGGAATTAGATCCCGCGACCTCGATCATGCTTAGCAGCGCAACACCAAAGCCACTAGCAACCACGCTGGGCGACCTCACATTTTGCTTCAGGGTCTTCCACTTTGCATGCTTCGTGCCTTAAATATACCAAGACAAATAGTTGAACACCTACGAATAAGGCACTAGCTGGCGCCAAAGCGCAGCTGTTAACTGAACATTGATTCCTAATGATTCTTAATCCTCAAGAGCAAATTACGATTAGGAGGACCCCGAACACAAATATCAGGTTTTTGCTCACTATACTGGTGGTGGGTAAGCACCAATTCTCAGCGTTATCGGTGAGCTCTCACTTCGTGCAATAAATAGTAAAAAATTAGTGACGAATTGATTTCGCTCTAGTGACAATAATTGTGCCTTTTATCTCATTTCCAGTTTTGATGTCGCATTGAGGTCATTATTTGTGACACGTACTTCGCTGTTTCTTTTCTTGCCATGCATGTAGGGGTTCAGTATAGTCCAGAACTATTTTGTTGTCTCTTCTCTCAGTAATGAGCGTCACCTCACTGATTTTATTAACTCAAGCCTGCGCGAACGCACCTTGAGTGTGTCCGTATAACTGTTATCGCGATAAATATTTCGCATTTTCGCCGGTTTCGCCAAATGTAGGGAGTATTGAAAACGACGACACGTATGGTTTACGGATGCGCTGAAGCGCAGCAGACGAGTGTTCTACAAAAGACCCGATCCCACAGCCAACGCGACGCCGATTCTGGCCTTCCTACATCCCTCGGCCGTTAGGGTTCGTAATTTCGGCCACCCTGTGACACTACTCCAACGCCGACATTTTGAAAACGGTCCGCCGACGGTCGCGTCGGCAAGGCAGGGTCGTCGGCAAGCAGTCAAACGATTTCTTCGTGACAGTGCAACGATCGAGCGGCCCTATCTCCACGCCGCGTGATTTCTACACATATACATGCGACACAGGTTGCTCGCTTTTACAGCAGCAATGTTCAAGCTGGATTTACGCGCCGGCCGCGATCGCTGAGAAATCGATCACGTGGGATATGACGTACATCGGATCACTTCGCAGGCAACACTTGCACGACAGGGGAGAAAAGCGGACAACAACAGGTATACGACTTAAGCCTGCTCCTGCACTTAAATGCTTGGGCGACCGTGCAGACGTGTTAAACATTCTTGGCGCCTGTTCCGGCTCCCTCGGTCGCCTGATACCCTGCTACCAATCTTTAGACCGATGTATATATGACTGCGCTAGCGCGATCGAGTGCTAAAACTTCGTGATTTTCTGATGTCGCGTCATCACTTTCTGCGTCACGGCGTCACACCACAGTCCCCTCCCGGGAGTGAGTGAGTTAGAACTTTGTTTAGGTCCCGAGGGGAAATCAATCCGGCGGCTCCACCCAGGTCGGGGCCGGTAGACAGAGTCCTTCGGCGACGGCCCGGGCCCTCTGGACAACCGGGAAACGAAGCCGGAACTGACTGTGCAAAACCTATTATTATAATAAATTATTTAGGGCTCTCTGAGGCTTGTCAGTATTTTTCTATGGTTTAGAGGCCTAGGACAACCATTATTCTTTCGAGGGTGTTGAGCACGAGGTATGAAAGCCGAAGATTATGAAAGTTGTATTTCTTTTTCTTTCGAGCTAAGCAGCCACGTTGCCTCATAATTATTGGCACTGTGTGTAAAAGTTGAAGTGTGACCCTTGCTAATGTTTTGTTATTCTCAGTTGTGTCGCATTATTTTATTTGCTGGTGCAGTTGGACACTTGTTGCAAACTTGGGCAAATTAAGTACAAGGCTCACGTTATCATCCCTGAAAAAGCATTGTTCGTAGTAATTTGGTATGTCATGGATGAACACAAAGGTTACCATTTACTAATATTACTTAAATACCTTTTCCGGACATCTTGTACTCACCTGTCAAAATGCACTTCCACATTTATTGTGCGACTGTGCTCGATTTTGCACACTCATTTAGGCAGTGTATATGCAGATCCTTATGTTACTTGTAATGGCTCCAGCGCACTCTGGGTTATCGGCTAAGAATACATTATCCCAAAATAATAAATTATAATATATAATACGTAAGAAATTAACCAATAGGTTGTAATAAGTAGGTTAGAAATAAAGGAAACCAAGTTGGTCAGTATGGAATAATATAAAATATGGAATTATTCCCAGCATTAAAATAATGCAACTGCATATGGCGAAAAAATATTCAGATCAAAATTTAGCGAATAAATTTCATTGAAACTAAAGGAAAATCCCACATCCCAGATAAAAAAAAAAACCTTCTCACCAAAGTACAGCATATCTGTAACAGCAGACCTAATTCGAGGGTGCCGAGCGGATTTTCTAAGGTTCGTTCTCGTAGCATGTGTTCCCAAAGCAAACAGCTTCTTTATATTTTGTTTTCGTCTTCAAAAGTCATAGCATAGACCCTGGAAGTAGTTACGAAATTACGAATCAGTTTTACGAATTCGTTTTCGAGCTACTCTAACCTAAAAGCATTAAAGGAGTTTGGTCAGAGTTCCAAAGGACTGCGCTAATACCTTTTCGCTATTCGAAATTTAGCACACCACCAAACAACTTTTTTTCGGAGAGCGGGGGCGTGGTACTTTGGTACTTGAATACACTTCTTGCAGTACTTTGTACAAGCCTGTTTGTCCTGCACTGACTAGGAATGCAAAAAAAAGATAATGAGAATATTATTAAAGAGTGAAACGCGAGCGCAACTTACCACTAAATGGCTGCGTCACTGTCTTCGCCACGAAGGCCAGACGGATGACCCACACAAGCGCCGCTGAAGGCTTCATTGCGCACTGCTCTGCATGGGACAGACAGAGCGTCTGACTTTTTGCCACGGAATCGGACTGCGACCGCGTTTGCTCACAATGTCGGGGTTTTTTCGACACTGATGCCTGCCGAGCTGGCTGCTGCCGAGCCAACTTCCGCAGCAAAGCGGCGAAAGTCAGTCGGCTGTAGTTCCGCTGTTTGCAAGCGGAGAGCGAAGAGGTCTATGGCACTGGGGATAGATAGACAGCTAGGACCATCTGGCGGATAGCATACAAACCGTATAATATCTCTTAGGACAGAAGGATTGTGGTGCTTCAGAGGGCTACCGCTGCACACGGCAGTTTTAAGGCCCCAGTGACACACACACACACACACACACACACACACACACACACACACACACACACACACACACACACACACACACGCACACGCACACGCACGCACGCACGCACGCAAAGAAAAAGCGTTGGTTGTTTGGTTGGTTGAAAAACTCTATTGAGGTCCTGCAAGGCCCCTGATAGCGCGCAGCGCGCGACTCCCACATCGGCGGGACTGTCAGTCTAAGCCTGTCGGTCGCTCCCCGGGCCTCCCGGAAGGCCCAGAATTGGTCGGCCAGGAGCGGGCTGCGGAGTGGCGCGCCTCCCACATGGGGCTACTGTACGTTGCCTTGCACTCGCAGAGCATGCGCGCTAGCATGGCTACGTCCCCGCATGCGGGACAAGCGTCGTTAGAGAATACCTCGGGGTAACATGCGTGCAGGCTGCTGAGATTAAGCCACGTCTCCTGCTGCATTAGTCTGAGCGTAAGAGCCTGAGGCCTATTTGTGGTGAAGGAGTGGGTATATGCGCTCTTAGCGCGAGGTAGAAATGCTTGGTAATTTCGTTTTACGTGGTGGGCTCGTCCCTGTTCTCCGCAACCTCGTTGTCGCCGAGCCGTTGCCCTGAACCGGCGCGGTCAGTTAGCGCGCGCGCGCCCTTGTAGCTCTGCCCGGAGCATGTCAGCGATATACCATTGTTCCATGGGAGCACAACCGGATGTTCAAAATACTCACGGCATACAGTGCATGCATTAACGCGATAGCGTTAAGGAGCCCGTGTCGCCGAAAATCCGGCGTTGGCATTCAGCCATAGAATAGAGAACCAACTTTAGAGAAGGGAAGCTGTATACGTTCCGCAGTGGTACTAAAATAAGCAGCGGCAGCGCATGGAGCTTACTTAGGTGGACGCCAGATAGCGCTGCTCAACCAGGAAGCGGAAGTGCGTTTTTCTTTTTTTTAGAGCAAAATGCAATATGGCCGCCTTTCACCGGCAGCGTACGCTGGTACGCGCCGTGCTTGCCCTGCCGGCTATGCGGCATGCCTCAGTGCCTTGGCTGTCGCGTAGCTGGTGCGTTCTAACCGCCAGGAGACCAAAGAGCCTCTACTGACGCCCATATAAACAAGCCACAAGTGAGTGAACAGAACGCGTGACTTTACTGGCAGATGACAAGCAGTGTACATTCTCGTGCAATAGCAGAAATAAAATTGGCATGTCGAGATAAGTTGGAATCGTTGACACGAGCTCGTAAACGGCTCACCGTCGTTGTCGCACATGGCGCTCTGGCAAGGAGCGACAACCAGCGGCGCAAGCAGACTGGACAGAGCGTCCCACCTGTTTGAAGCTGCAGTCACCGTTAAAGACGAGAAACTTTCATTGCGAAGCAATGGGGTAATGCAGGCATCTGCTGCCGCAGGTAACACAGTGACATGGACTACCCGGCATTCTAGCGTTGATTCCTTTCCGACCTGCCCGTTTCTTTTCTTTCGGGGGCCGCTAATGTGTGGCTCACACTTGGTGTCCCACTTTGTCTCAATATGGACAAGTCGCTATCGTGAGCATCACGTTCGACAGCCATTTTTGCGGGCCTTTCCACCCATACCGCTATCAGCTTCATACACTTCGAGCCATGTAAGCAAGCATGCTGGTCTCCGTTCATGCGTAATCGCGGCCGAGAAAGGCCACAGGCACAATTTGCCCATGGCTACAGCAGGAAAGGGCAAACGGGGAGCACGAATCACGGTGTTTCTAAATTGGGAGTCTATGTCGCTGTGCAGACTGCAGGAGCAAATGCTTACTTCGAGAGATTGCTTCCCAATGCAACTGACCAGGCCGCCATATTCGAAAAACATAACACGGCGACCGTAACAAAGTGAGGTAACAGCGATATTAAAGAGCAATCAATCACCGCATGAGGTTCAGACAATACATTATACATTGGCTACGAACCATATGGCAACAGTGAGCATTCACGTACACGGGTCTCTTACGTTACATTCCGCCGCCTACCTACATGCATAGTGCTTGCCTTCGTCGCACATGGTGGTCTGGTAACGAGCGACAACCAGCAGTACAAACAGATTGGGCAGAGCGTTGCACCTGGTTGAACCGACAGTTGCCGTTCAAGATGAGCAACTTGCATTGCGAAGCAATCGGGTAACGCAGGCATCTGCTGCCGCAGCTAACACAGCAACATGGACTACCCGGCATTTTAGCGTTCAGTCCTTTCCAACCTGAACGTTTCTTTTGTTTCGGGGGCTGCTAATGTGTGGCTCACACTTGGTGTCCCACATTGTCTCAATATGACAAGTCGCTTTCGTGGGCATCACCTTCATCAACCACTATGGCGGGCCTTACCACCCATGTGGCTATAAACTTCATACACGTCGGACCATGTAAGCACGTATGCTAATCTCCGTTCATGCTCAGTCTGGGCTGAGAAAGGCCAGAGGCACAATTTGCCCATGGCTGCAACAGGAAAGAACGAACGGGGAGCACCAGTTACGGTGCGTGTATACTGGGAGTCCATGTCGCTGTGCGGACTGCAGGAGCAAATGCTGACCTCGAGGGACTGCTTCCCAACGCAACTGACCAGGCCACCGCACCTGAAAAAGTAACACGGCGACCACAACCAAGTGGAGTAGCAAACCCAGATTCTGCAATCAATCACTTCAATGTAGCTTGCGCCAAGACAGGCTATCGAGGAAGAAGAGCAATCATCAACTAGACTAGAAATATGGAAAATGAGAAAGCTTGCATTCAAGAAAGAAGCCACTCTGCTCTGCAAGCATTAAAGCCTAAAACATCAAGAAAAGTAAAATGGTGCATAACACACGGTGCGTAGGTTAATGCAAGACACATGCAAATACTGCATTAGCTATTCCAGGAGAGGAATTGCGCACGACAACAAACACTAGAAGATACTGCTACAGATATGTTACGCTACTCGACAGTGACTGGTATCAAGTATCAGCAAAGAATCGGTTTACCTTTATGTTTGGATGAGTATGAATGATCTCTAATGAGCATGGGCAATGAAAAGCTTGCATTTATAGAAAAAAAAATTACGCTTGGCACAAATGGAATTGACATGGACAGGAAGCTGATAAAGGGCAAACTGACGGAACTCTTTTGGCCAGCGTCGTCCGTGCTTGGTCAGAAGTTGCAGGTGCATATGAAAACGAAGAATTTCTAGAAAGTCCTTTTTGAGTTACCTGGATGACTCGGCCAAATGTCCGTGCTGGTGGAATGGTGGCTGAAGCTCTTTTCAGTCTTGACACAGTCCTCTGCAGACTTGATATCTCATCCAAATTCTTCTGCATGCACTTCTTTTTTCGTGGTGTAAAAGCCTTGCAAATTCGGTTCGAGCCCCTTCCTGTTGGTGTAGATGGGAGCTCCTGTGATGACCAAGATGTGGGTGGCATAGACTCTGATGGGACAGAACAGTGACACATGAGATGCAGCACAGATTAGCCAAACTCATGTAGTGTTTTCTTTTATGTTCGAACCCAATTATACTGAACCATAAATATGAAAAAAAAATATTCATATCTGCTGCAAACAAATGACATGTATCTCAAGACTAGCAAGCCAATACAGCATATATCGAGCATATTTATTTCTGAACCAGGTGTTGTTTACCATGTAGTAGCAGCCAAAGTCCACACAATGACCTTGTTGTAGCAGGCAGCAGCTTCTGTTTAGTGCACTGAATGTGTTGCTTTATACTGGTGCCGTCCTCATTACTGCATGTCAGGAATAGAAATTTTGACTGCATCAGAAATTGAAAAAGCACAATTTTGCAGTGTGAAATGCAAGGTGTGACATATATATTGCAATGGTTTGCGACTGCGGAACACATGCACATGTACACTGTCCGTTCTAGGGTGCTTAAGCAGCATGTTAAATAAATACTGCTATTGTCCATAAAATTGGATCTCTGCCTAACTACAATGCATGTCAACAGCTTAAGTATCATTAAGATCACAAATGAGAACATTAGTGCGTTCATTTATACACTAAAAGAGTCATAAAAGAATCAGAGTGCTGGTTCCACAAGCAAATGCATGAAAGTCATGAAGGTATTAGAACTGGTGCATTATTTTTCTGCACGAACGTGATGCACCGCTTCACTACTGCAAAAATAAATACCCTACTGTAAGCCAAATCTGAACAGCAAGAACATTTGGAACCAACAAGTACGAAATATGGGTGAATCATCATGCTTGCAACTGTTCAATACACTTAATTCTGTACTTTCACTTCATTTTACCGAAGGGTTATTCGGTTTTGTGGACGAAAGAAGCTGCCGGCGGACTCGGAAAAATGTTTTATATGTATATTGATAAGGCTACTCAGTCACCTATGGCGACGGCTACGATAAGATGAAAAATATGACGCGCGTTCCGATATCGCTCTCTTTCTTTCCTGATTGCGTGTGTGTATAACGATGGCCTCGCAAGTGAAGGCTTATTTAGGAAACATCAACGGAGGATCCTGACTGCCCATATGTAATGCAGGATCTAGTTAACTTCTCTCCGCCTGTAAGGTAATGAGACGAATATTATATAACGATTCAAGCAGCGGTGGTAAACGACTCACCGTTATTGCCGTTGTCAGCCGCAGCAGAATCCAGCTTCCGTTTCGATGCAGACGTGTTCCGAATGGCTCACAACGGAAACCTAGCTTTCGGGCTAACATGTCCGCTTGCAAACCCGTCGCTTCACCCCAAGTTAAATAACGCGAGACATCTAAGCGCAATAAACTAGCTTTAGCAACAAAGAAGCAACCAGTCTAAATGTACGAACGAATGAATCCGAGCCGCCGTCCACGCAAAAATAGCGGTAAATATTTTAAATCCAGGCCAGAGGTCACGTGAAAGATCGATGATGCTGAACGCTATTTGCGTTTATAGTGACAAAGAAACAATAAACTTACTAATAAAGAGTAGAATATCTAATTAGCAATGATAATTTTGCTCTCCTTTTTATGTAATAAGAATGCTTCGGTAATTGTATGTCAGTCCTCAACATCTTCACCGCGAAGACCAGCGAACAGATGGGGATCACGCTGCATGCTGGCCACTCGTGATCAGAGAAGGTGCGGCTTGCGGTGTCGAGATGGTTACGGTAGAAGCGCCAGGCTGCTCGTCCTGCGACATGCTGGCGGACAGTCTGCACAAGCGGCGACGTAAACGAAGCTCCAGCTAGTATGCCAGGCGTGCAGAGGACGGGGGATCAAGAAGCTCCTCCACCACTTGTGACGCTACAGTAAGGGCTGACCATTATTGAGCCTGTGAGACGCGGCGAAGGACCGTCGGCACAGTCCACTATGATGATGCGACTTCTTCTTCGTGATTTGGGAGATGGAAAATACGCTTAGTTTTGCAGCCCATATGGGAGCACGGCGCAGCGTAATGGGGAATGGGGGCGGGGAAAGAAAGATGAGAGGATAGAGGGGGAAAGGGAGAGTAGGTTTCAGGCAGCAGACGTCAGCATCATCCAGGGGCGATGGCCGGCGGTCGGGCAGAGGCCGTGCGAGGCCGAAGTCTATTGGCGATCTAGGAGCCCGTTTGTGTACACATATTCAAGCAGGCTTGCCAGTGCTGGGAGGTGGTAGCGGGCCGGGAAGAGCAGGTGTCTCTCTGAGGTAGCCGTGAGTCCATACCGTCGGTAGGTGGCAGTGACTGGAGCGCGCTCCTGGGCTAATGCAGGACAGGTGCAGAGTAGGTGCTCGACTACCCGCACGATGAAGAAGAAGGGTACATACGATGATGATGATGATGTCCTTGAGTTTGGCGCTTACCCACTCGCGGGGATTGGCCAAGAGTCGGGCAGACTTTGCTTATTTGTTCAGAAAATGGAGGTAAAAATCTAAAATTTTGTTACATGAATTTAGGCGAGGGAAAATGGAAATCGTTCAGTAGATTGTCATGCTACGTAGAGGAAAAAGAAAAGAAGAACAAAAAATTTATCTATAATATATCAATGAGGCAATAGAGGAGGAATGAATAGAATAATACGGTCATCAATGAAATCGGTTTGATTCAATAATAAATTTTTCTAAGGCGAAGCACACATTCCTGTGTGAGTGCCCAAGCACAGACGCTCCGAAAGACAGTATTACCGGAGTGTTCAATGGCAGGCCAAGCTGTCGCACAGTAATTTCTAGTGTCATTTTTCATACATGATGATGATAATATACAGATGATGAAGAAGTGCACAATAAATGCCCACAATATATAACACATGTCCTCACGGGCAGGGCACTTCAGAAGATTCCGAAGAGTTTTCCATGGCCGAATTGTCCCAAGCCGTTTCCTGTTTACCAGCTGCAGCCCCAGGTCCCGATGGAGTCACTACCAAGATGATTAAACTTCTCTTTCAAGTCGCTCCTAACGGCTTGTTAGATACCGTAAATTACTCAATACAATATGCGTGGTTCCCTCCTGTGTGGAGAATTGCGAAGGTGATTCCTCTGCTGAAAGACCAAACCAAAGGGTACGTCCTAGACAATATTCCGCCTATTTCTCTAACATCAAATTTCGTAAACTTAATAGAAAGATTTTAAACGCACGTATTGTTAAGTTTGTGACCACAAGAGAAGTATTGAGCCCCTGCCAAATTGGATTTAGACCAGGGATGTCCATTTGGTGCGCACATATCGACCTAGGAAGCCGAATTCAGTTGGCTCGTTACCAAAAACAATATGCTGCCCTAGTGACATTAGACATTTCTAAAGCATACGATAGTGTGGAATACCCTTTATTAATAAAGAGGATGCAGAATATTGGATTGCCAGACTACTTCATGACGTGGACTGCAGAGTTCTTGTAGGGCAGGGAGTTTTACTGTGCACAAAGCGGAATTTCGTTCGGGAAAATTCAGACAAACACGCGGGGTTACTCAAGGCGCAGTTTTGTCCCCGCTGTTGTTTAACATCCTACTCAGCTCCATTCCTTATCATCGAAAGCACGCACGTTTACGCTGATGATACAGCGTTTTTTGCATCAGCAAGTGATATTCAGTCACTGTACGAATGCTTACAGGAATACTTATGCGAGCTAGAAGCATGGCTGGACAGTATTCGCTTCAAAAGCTTCTCGTGCAATGGGGATATTACGAAGGATAAGTAATTATCGATGGGGCATGCGCAGAGACACACTCATAATGATTTACCGCATGTATATCCGACCTATACAAGAGTTCAGCTGTGTGTTATTCTCCGGCGCCGCGGCTTGCAAGCTACGCCCACTAGTTTTGCTGGAACGGGAAGCGCTTCGCTTAGGTCTGGGGCTACCAAAGTTTGTAGCCAACGCTGTGCTCTACAAGGAAGCACGATTACCTTCCCTTGAAATGAGATTTAAAATACTTACCGTTCAAACATTTATAAGGCTCTATGAATCCCCACTAAGAAGATCCCAGTCCATCTTCATCAAACAACGAGTCCAATTTTTTGGAGTCAGATGGCCACGGTTTCACACGCCACAAGTCATTGTATCGCAATCGTTATTGAATCCGTTAGGCGTAAGTGTAAATGATATAATAACGGAAAACAGCATCTCAAATTAACTAGTTATTACTTATGATGACCTATACCCAAATAATGCAAAGCAGCTTCCCTCGCGTATTCTTAACGCCTTACTCTAGGATCACTTGAATCAACTCCGCACTAACGTAATTATAGCAACGGATGCTTCGCAGAGTGAAGAAAAGGCAGGAGTTGGAATTTTTTCATCATCATTGGACTGGTCTTTTTCTATTCGGCTTCCCGACTTCACTCCAATATACCTAGCGGAATTCCTAGCTGTTGTCCTAGCTTTACGAAAGCTACAATCTTCCAGGACAACGGCGGTAGTAATCACAGATTCTTTGTCGCTGTGCACCTCACTTACTGCTCCCGGCGAGTCACACATATTGAAAACTTTGTACTCACTGGCTCCAAGTCATTTGAGAAGTTTACGATTAATATGGGGTACCTGGGCACAAACGCATATTTATGAATGAAGTGGCAGACAGCTTGGCCAAGGCTTCTATCAGCGGCCCAGTGCTTCCCCTTCTTCCCACGATGGGTTTTATCACGTCCGCCAGGTTCAGAAGATACATCCTTTTAACATCACAATCAAACCTTAAATCATCCTTGGAACTACACCACTTAGAATTCCCTTGGAGCAGGAAGTTTTGCAAAACAAGACGAACTGAAGTTACATTAACGAGGCTACGTTGTCGAGTCCCATCTCTAAATTTTTACATACACCGATCTGGTCTGGCAATATCCCCATTGTGCCATTTTTGCAATGCATTAGAGACGATTGAGCTCTACTTACTGGAATGCCGGCGTTTCTCCTCCATGAGGAAAATGACATTAGAAATTACAGTGCGACAGCTTGGCCTGCCATTGAACACTCCGGTTATACTGTCTTTCGGAGCGTCTGTGCTTGGGCACTCACACAGGAATGTGTGCTTCGCCTTAGAAAAAAATTATTATTGAATCAAACCGATTTCATTGATGACCGTATTATTCTTTTCATTCCTCTTCTATTGCCTCATTTATATATAATAGATAATTATTTTTTTCGTCTTTAAACATAGCGGGATGAAAGAGGAAAACACGATCAGGTTAATACAGGCCTTTATAATAAGTAGAATAGTGTACGTAGCACCGTACTTAAAATGGCAGGTCGCGGAAAAGATCAAACTAGAATGCCTCATTCGGAAAATATACAAACTAGCCATAGGACTACCGATCAGCACCAGCACGGACAAGTTGCTGCAATTAGGCCTACACAACACTATAGACGAGCTCATTGAAGCGCAACGTACGGCACAATATGACCGCCTCTCTAAGACTAGAGCAGGCAGACACATCCTAGAGAGATTAGACATACGTTACCACACACAGCATGGTGTCAAGGTGGACATCCCGAGAGATACGAAGGAAAGATTGGTAATACCTCCCTTACCAAAGAACATGCACCCAGAACACAATAAGGACAGAAAAAAGAACAGAGCGAAGCAAATACAGAAGAAGTTCGGCAGCGACAAGGACGCAGTGTTCGTAGACGCGGCTCGATACAGTCGCAGACGGGAGTTTACGGCAGCCGTTATCGATAGGGAGAAACGGTGCAAGACGTGCGCGACGATACGCACCACAAGTAACGAGATAGCTGAAGAAGTAGCCATAGCACTCGCAGCAGCTCAGACTAACGCAACCATGATAGTCAGCGACTCTCAGACGGCAATAAGAAACTTTGCCAACGGCCGAATCTCCCCGGAGGCACTACGAATTCTTCTTGCAGGAGGCCAAAATTACAAAAGAAAGATATACATCACCTGGACACCCGCTCACACCCTCGCGGAGGACGGCAACAACGAGGCGGCACACGACGCGGCTCGAGGGCTTACGGACCGAGCCGCAGTCGCAAGTGACGCCCCGACACCCTCCGGACGTGACGGTGCGGTAAATGAGTGGGAGTGGGAGGACAGAATGACAACATATAATGAGATTACAAAACATTATAGGTTACAGAGGCGCATATTCCCGCGACCTCACGCAAAATTGACAAAAAAGCAGTCGGTCGCATGGCGGCAGTTACAAACTAGGACGTATTCGAATCCTGCGCTCTCGCATATCATATATCCGGATGTATATCCTACGGACAAATGCAAAACATGTGAATCCAGAGCCACTCTGGAGCATATATTATGGGAATGCCGAGGGATAAATAACAATAAAGAAAACGCGGCCTCTAGCAGCAGCCTTCGCACGCGCTGGGAAGCCGCGCTGCTCAGCCCCGCCCTCGAAGATCAACTATGGGCCGTCCAGCGGGCCGAGGATGCCGCCAGGACCCAAGAACTCCAGGCCGTCACCTAGGCGGGGACTTTGGCCCTCCCCACCAACTCGCAGGGCACACAATAAAGTTCTTTCCTCCTCCTCCTCATAGCATGACAGTCTACTGAACCGTTTCGATTTTCCCTCGCCTAAATTCATGTAACAAAATTATAGATCTTTACCTCCATTTTCTGAACACATAAGCAAAGTCTGCCCGACTCTTGGCCAATCCCCGCGAGTGGGTAAGAGCCAAACTCATCAAGGACATCATCATCATCATCAACATATTTTGTGGAATAGTGTGTGCATGTACCCATTATAATTCACTCGTTTTATGCTTCCTGAATGGCATGGTAAACTGGCTGGACGCTTGGCGCAGCATCAGCACGGACAGTGGCTGCACGATAAAGGAAACCCATTCTGCTTTGAGACTAACTTGCTATTCGCTTGTTGAGTTGTCGCGGTATACTGCTTAGAAGAGCTCAAGTTCAAGTATGTTCTCCTGGGCAAATTTCAAACAGATACTCTATAAGATCGTTTCAGTTAAAGCCCCTCAATCTCCCAAAGTAGCGCCATTCACTTCCCTCCTCCTCCGCTCGGCGCGGCCTCGACGGTGGCGCCGCCGGTGCTGGGCCTGCCGTAGCAGACGACGGCTAACACGCTACGGGAAGAAATCCGCGGAAAAGCTTGTTCGAGCCCTGCGGAGCAGTTCTTTCAATAGAGATCTTGCTTCGTCAGTCGGCAACTGGCCTTAAATATGTCGTGTTGGAATTGTGGAAGAAACAGAGAAAAGGACAATTATTCAAGGCGTATTTAAGACGTAAAGTGCGCGCAGGTTGAGAGTTCGTGTTGCTGAAACACGACGCAAGCACGCGGTGTACTCAAACACGCGCGTAATTACCAAAGTTTCAGGTGTTGACAGCGTGAAAGTATGTGTACGTGGTTTCGTAGGTTCATTTACGTACCTGCAGGGTACTTTTGTTCGGCCGGCGCGTGAAAGATTGCTGACCGCACACAGCCATTCCGGCTGTGTGCGGTCAGCAATGCCTAGCAACACAGGGCCGTTTTTTTCATTGCGGCGTGCTTTGGTAATCGTGACGATATATTGTTTTTTTTTACAAGTACTGCTCCAGGAGGGCACATGTAATGGCTAACGGATGCATCTGAAGAGCACGTGAAATTACAATAATGCAGGCGTCGCAGGGAATGTTCGCATACAAAATTGGCTGTCCACTATCTTATACCCCCTTGGCATGCACAGGCTTCGGCGAGCCCCATCCAACCCTGGTTCTAGCTTTGGTGTTCCCGTTGCCGCTTTGGTGCCCTGGAGGCGCCGTCAATAATACGAAATAATGACAAGGTGTTACAACTATGGTATGGTATGATGAACTTTATTTAATGTCCTGAAGATCAACCCTTAGGTTGACGCAGGCGGCTCCCACGTCGGGACAGTAAGGTTTAACCTTACCGCCGTATCATGGGCCTTCTGGACGGCCTGTACTTGATCGGGAAGAACTCCACTGTGTAGGACTCGCCGCCACCAGTCTCTCTCCTTGACACAGTCTGTGAAAGTCACAGGACACTGCCAAAGCATGTGATCCAGAGTAATGATGCCATTACACTTCTCGCAATTGATTGGTATCTCTCTTTCAGGATATATCTTGTTAATAAAGTTTGGACTTGGATAAGTTCTTGTTTGCAACAATCTCAGAGTCACCGCTTGAGCTCTATTGAGCTTAGCGTGTGGCACTGGGAATTCCCTTCTGTTCATGTAGTAATGCCTCGTGATTTCATTATATGTAAGTAATTGGTCCCTGTTCTCCTCCTGTATATTATTAAGGTCCTGGTCGCGTAGTGCACGGATAGTAAGTCCTCGTGCAGCTGCGTTAGCCATCTCGTTTAAATTCTTCCGAGATGGATCGACAGACCCCATGTGCGCAGGAAACCAGCGGATTTCGATCTCTTGGCTGTCCAACTCACCGATCAGCTGGGCAGCCCTTTTGGTTACAAAGCCATTGGTAAAGTGTCTAATAGCCATCTTAGAGTCACTGTAAATCTTCGTCCACTTATTATTCCTTAAAGCCAATGCTATCGCTACTTGTTCCGCGACTGTCGTGTCTTTAGTCATGATTGTAATAGCATCCCGAGTGAGACCATCTGCATCTACTACTACTGCCGTAAAGGCTTTCTTTCCTCTGACCCACGCAGCATCTACAAATGCCGCATGTTCTCTGTCGTGTTCTATCTCTTGCAGGAGAGCTTTGGCCCTTGCCTTTCGTCTTTCCAGGTTGTGCACCGGGTGCATATTTCTGGGGAAAGGAGTCGTCTTGATTATCTCTCTTATGCTATCTTTTAGTTCTACTGTGCCTTCACCTGACATTTTGGATTCGGTTGGACACCATCCTACCTCTTCTAGTATTGCTCTACCTGGCCTTGTTCCAGAGAGCCTCTCTCTGTGGGCAATTAGCTGAGCTTCTATTATCTCGTCTATTGTGTTGCGGAGCCCCAGTTTCATTAATTTGTTATCCGGGGTGTTAATCGGTAACCCCACTGTTGCTTTGACTAGCCTTTTAATTAATCTGTTCAACTTGTTTAGCTCTGTCTGTGTCCAACTGAGCATCCCAGCTACATATGAGAAGTGGCACAAGGCGAAAGCGTGGACCAGTCTCATGGCGCTCTCCTCTCCCAGCCCTCTGTGTCTGTTACTGATTCTCCTTAGCAGTCTTATTACCTCCACAGTCTTGCTAGTGATGTGTCGTATTGTTCTTCCATTTGCCCCGTTTGCCTCCAGGAATAACCCTAAGACTCTTATGGATTCTACTTGCTTAATGGATTCGCCTGCCTTCGTGGTTAGTACTAACCTGGGTTCTTCCTCGGGAACGTATCCCCTCGGTTTTCTACCCCTTCTTCTGTTCTTGAGTACAAGGAGTTCAGACTTATTAGCAGAACATTTGAGTCCCATGTATACTAAAATAGACTCTACCTCATAAATGCTCTTCTGAAGTCTGCTTTCCGCATGTCCCATACTTCCTTCAGCGGTCCATATAGTCACATCGTCTGCATAAATGGTAAAGTGAATGCCCTCTATCCCT
This sequence comes from Dermacentor andersoni, assembly GCF_023375885.2. NCBI lineage: Eukaryota > Metazoa > Arthropoda > Arachnida > Ixodida > Ixodidae > Dermacentor > Dermacentor andersoni. The sequence continues at coordinate 84,836,380 of NC_092822.1, read as the reverse complement.
TTTAGTCCCTTTGCCACTTTTGACATGGCCAGGTTGAAAAGCATAGGTGACAAGACCGACCCTTGTGGTGTCCCTCTGTCACCGAGATCAATCTTCTTTGATTTAATATCCCCGAATCTAAGGTGAGCTGAACGATTGCCAAGAAAGGCTTTGACCACTTCATAGAGTTTTCTCCCCAATCCCAGTTCGGAAATCACTTCAAGTATTGCTCTCTGCTTAATTCTGTCAAAAGCTTTTTCGACATCCAACCCCAAGAGAGCTCGAGTGTTTTTTGGTTTAGCCAACAACTAGTAAATAAAATTTATTGAAGAAATACAATCGCGCCGAGGCGCCAACTTCTAAAGCAGCGCTAGCGCGCCCGCGCGAGTATTATGAAACGCCAACGAGGAATTTACCGGCCCACGTACGACTCTACGATCAAAGTGCACGTTAAACATCCCCAGGCGAGCTAGATAAAGTTATCCGGAGCCATCCACTACGACCTGCATCCTAGCTTTAGTTGCTTCGGAATGTTAAAAACGTTAATCACCACAAACCAAATCAATACGTGCGGGCGTACATTCGAAGCTAAAAGACTGCATCGTAAGTCATATTGAGCCTTGCAAAAGCGTCGAGAATGTGCTAACTACTGGTTGAGCTCAAAACCCTTATGGGAGTGACCATTTCCCTGTAGCTCTATGCACACCAATGTCTAATGAATGTCCCCCACAATTACCTCGCTGGAAAACTGACTCAGCTGACTGGGAAAAGTTCAGAAAGCTTTATTCTTTATCCTGGGACGACATCAGTGCTTTAAGCATAGATGCGGCGGTTAAATATTTTACGGGTTTTCTCCTTGACAACTCCACCAAATGTATCGCTGTAACAAGCGGATTGTCCACAAAACGGCGTCTTCCGTGGTGGAATGATGAGTGTCGAATAGCGCGTAAGAAGCAGAACAAGGCATGGCGCTTACTTCGGGATTCTCCGACGGCAGAAAATCTAGTCAATTTCAAGCAGGTCAAATCCCAGGGTCGAAGAACGCGGCGACAAGCTAGAAGAGAGAGTTGGAGAAAGTACATATCAGGCATTAACTCTTACACTGAAGAAACAAAGGTTTGGAACAGAGTGAATAGAATAAAGGGTCGACAGCCTTACTCTCTGCCTTTAGTGAATACTCAAGGCGACAGCATGGAAGATCAGGCGAACTTTCTTGGCGCACATTTCGAACAGATATCCAGCTCGTCGCACTACTCTGCAACATTCCAAAGGTACAAAAGGCAAATAGAAGGACAACCATTAGAACGGAAAAGCACAATATACGAGGCATACAATAGACCCTTTTGCATGGCAGAGCTTCAGGCAGCCCTAAACAGCTGCAACCAATCTGCCCCCGGAGCTGACCGCATCCTATATGAAATGCTTAAACACCTGCCGCCTGAAACACAAAAAACCCTTCTTTGTCTCTACAATTCTATATGGTCGTCCGGCCGCATTCCCTCTGCTTGGAAAGAGGCCATCATAATTCCTATTTTGAAACAGGGTAAGGACCCTTCTTTGCCAAATAGTTATAGGCCTATAGCATTGACGAGCTGCTTATGCAAAGTTTTTGAAAAAATGGTAAACAGTCGCCTGGTTCACTACCTAGAAATAAACAAGAAATTAGACCCATATCAATGTGGTTTCAGAGAAGGCAGATCGACGACTGATCAGCTTGTTCGCATGGAAATGTATATCAGGGATGCCTTTATCCACAAACAGCTTGTATTATCAGTATTTCTTGATATGGAGAAGGCGTATGATACTACGTGGCGCTTTGGGATCCTTCGGGATCTTTCTGCAATGGGCATTCGCGGCAACTTGCTGAGAATAGTTGAAAGTTATCTCTCTGACAGGACATTTCGTGTTAGAGTTGGCAACGTGCAATCTCGACCATTCATACAGGAGACAGGTGTACCACAGGGTGGAGTACTGAGCTGTACGTTATTTATTGTTAAAATGAATTCCCTCCACACCGTATTACCTCGCACACTCTTCTATTCCGTCTATGTGGACGATGTACAGATAGGGTTCAGGTCATGCAATCTTAGCATTTGCGAGAGGCAGCTACAACTTGGCTTGAATAGATTCTCAAGGTGGGCGGACGAGAATGGTTTCAAATTGAACCCCCAAAAGAGCACATGTGTCCTGTTTTCAAACAAGAGAGGTGTACTACCACAACCCGATATTAACCTTAATGGAGAAAGACTGACTTTCAGCCCTGAACACAAATTCTTAGGTGTTATCCTGGACACAAAACTTAACTTCATTCCCCACCTAAAATATCTTAAAGAAAAGTGCCTGAAGACCATGAACCTCCTCAAGCTGCTCTCTCGAACAACCTGGGGCAGTGACAGGAAGTGTCTGCTTAGCCTGTATAAGAGTCTCGTACAATCACGCCTCGACTACGGTGCCGTGGTGTACCATTCGGCCACTGAGAGTGCGCTAAAGATTCTCGACCCAGTCCACAACCTCGGTATACGACTGGCAACAGGCGCCTTTAGAACTAGCCCTGTTGAAAGTCTGTACGTTGAGGCCAACGAATGGTCCTTACACCAACGCAGAACATTCCTAAGTTTTTCATACTACATTAAGGTAAAATCAGACACCGAGCATCCATGTCATTCCATAGTTAGCGACCTGTCCGCTTCCAGACTTCACACTAACCGCCCACGTATTAGAACTCCTTTTAGCCTACGCTTGGAAGCAATGGCAGAACAAACAGACATCCATATCCCAGAAAATATCCTTATGCCTCCTACTCACCTTCCACCTCCTTGGGAATGGCAGACCATGCAGTGCGATATCTCTTTTGTCGAAATAACAAAACATGCACCAGAGGCACATTTACGGTCACATTTCTTCGAACTGCAAGTGAAGTACTGCTGTGCCGAGTTCTATACAGATGCTTCCAAGTCATCTGCAGGTGTCGCGTATGCAGCTCTTGGGCCATGTTTTTCCACCTCCGGTACTCTAAATCCCAACACAAGTATTTTTACGGCTGAAGCATACGCAATACTTTCAGCTGTAAAGCACATCAGACATACAAATCTCAATAAGGCGATCATCTTCACAGACTCATTAAGCGTAGTAAGGGCCTTAATGTGTTTCCGAAAACATAAAAACCCTGTTTTTGATAAACTATACACAGAACTATGCATAGCCTTAACATACAACCAAAACATATTCCTGTGTTGGGTACCAGGCCATAGGGGCATAAAAGGTAATGTAGCTGCTGACGAAAGTGCAACGTCAGTCGCCTTTAATCAAACGGATGTGAATATACCCATACCAGCCACAGAACTTAAGCCCTTCTTGCGCCACAAACTGAGGAAACACTGGCAGGACCAATGGGATAATGCAGTAGCGAATAAGCTACACGTTATCAAACCAAAATTAGGGAACTGGATATCTGAAAGAACAGCAAGGCATAAGGAAGTGCTTCTTTGTAGGTTAAGAATAGGACATACCTATGCCACTCACTCCTACCTTTTGACGGGAAGCGAACCTCCGACATGTACCAAATGTGGCAAGAGGCTTACAGTTATCCATGTTCTTATCCAATGCACAGAAATAGAGGCAGAAAGAAAAAAGTACTTTCCCTCTGCTTATCTCCAACACATACCGTTACACCCAGCATTTTTTCTGAGCAATGAGCCCCTTTTTACTTTTCAATCCGTATTAAATTTTCTAACTGAAACGGACACCTTACAGGTGATTTGGCCAGGCTACTTGTAGCACGGCCTCCACCTGGAGGTCGTAGCTGCAACGAACCCATATTTTAGCACACGTGTCTCCCAGCCCTTGCTTTCAAGGCCTTGCTGAGGCACTAGTGCTAGAGACATTACTTGTTTTACTGATCATGCCTCATCTCGTGAAACATCTATTGTCATCGCAGACGCGATCAATCACTGTCATTTTTTATACTTGTATTTTACGCATTTCAGAGCGAATAAATTTTAGGCCCTTTTACAGCCACATTGCACCACATGCCCATCTTGCACTTTTAATGAATATTTTAGGCCACTATACAGCCCTGTTTCAATAATCCCCGCAATTAACACCCATATATCATTGAGAAGCACGGACCATCGACTTGGCGCTCTTTGGCCACATCTGGCCCTTGCGCCAATAAACTCTACTAATCAATCAATCAAAACACACCCTGAATAGAGTCGCTTTTATGTCACAGGCCAGCTCCAGATGCGTGCATTTCACCGCAAGACGAAACCACATGAAATAAAGACAGCGCATTCGAAAAAGAAGTCAAACAACGCGCTAAAAACCACGCAGAGCATGAACACACACTTTTTCGAAGCGGAAGGTGTGAACTAGGCTCGAAATAAGAGGTTGTGAGTAGCCGTGGCCCTTACTTCACTAAGCCGTGCGTTCTTTGCCACTTCCTCGAAGTCAGCCCACTCGATCCTGCGAATCCACACTTCTTTTTGCGTTGCGCCCGCCGGACGGCAAAGCAAAAAGCTTTTTGCCCTCGCTGTGTCTGTTGCGGCAACCGAAGGTGCAGCAGCATGGCATCGCAATTAAGTTCTCGGCCCTACACATTCTATTACGCTAACGCACTCCGTCAGTCTGCCTGCCGTACTTTCGTCGCGCAGGCCCAACAATGGAGGTCGGCGCGCGCTAGAAAGAAAAAAATATACAAAAGCGCGCCGCCTGCTCCGCGCTGGAAAGAAAAAATATACAAAAGCGCGGCGCCTGCTTCCACGTGACACAGATTGGCGAATGGGGGCGCGGAGGAGGCTGGGGCGACAGGAGTAGTGGAGGAGGAAGCGCCAGGGTGAGCGGGGTGGCGGAATGATCTAAGAATGGCGTTACTTTTGAAAAATTGAGGGGTTTTAGTTTCAATCGCTACCCATGCACACCTGTGCTTGCTGTACACAGTATCATGTTGCTGTGCGGCAGCTTCTCGAATCCTAAAAAAAAAAATCGGCTACAAAAGCTCCTGATGCTTCCAAAGCCAGAGAGCAACAACGACAGTCACTTCTCTGTGGTCATATCCAATGAAGATATTTCCAGCCAAAAGCACGATATGGAAGTCATGGCCTACATCGTTGGATACTGAGCCCACTCAGCTCTCAAAAAACTGTCCTGTGCATTTCGCACGCTCATTCTCGAAAACAGGAATATAAAAGTTGAACCCAAAAGAATGATTGCCAACCTGTCAAGAGGAGCATTAAAGGAACATCAAAGAGAAAATTGATTTCTTCTACATCAGTAAATTGACCACTTGCAGAAGTACGACTGCGCATGCGCCAAAACCGGCCGCGGGGTGGCGCTTCGCGAGCGCCGTCTCCGTGGTTGGAAAGCAAACGGCGCAGCTCGGGCGTGACATGCCGGCCAACTGCGTCGCTTTCGGCTGCACGAGCTATTATTATGGAAATGGAAATAGTAATTTCTTCAGATTACCGCCCGCGAAGGTTAATGTGGAGAAGTTTGTGGACGGCATCGGTGAAGCGGTCGAACCCGGACGGCACGCCGTGGCAGCTAACAGTGCATTCTAGGATCTGTTGCCTGTGCAGGCGACTTCCATTCCCTTGTCATCTCCTGCCAGTTCTGCAACGCTGAACAGAAGGCCAGCGACGTGCTGACAGGTCTCGCTGAGGCTGTAAAATATAAATAATGCAGTTTTCTTTCGCGCTCGTCACTGAGTGACTCTGCATATATGCGAGTACGATTAAGTGATTTGTGAAAAACGGCGCAAACAGATGCGGCCAGTCTATGTACTTCGTCTCATTTGTGATTCTTTCGTACGTGTCAGTTAAGTTGCGCTCTCTTCCACCGTGACTTCGAGCCAATTCGCCCAACTATCTGCCTTGATAAGTACTCGCGAGTGAGCGGGAGCGTACTGGCATGCGGACGCACGCGCTGCCCATATTTAAGCTAATATAAATAATAAAATAGGTTGGCGTAAGCTTTGAGGCCTTAGCGCTCGCAAAGACTGACTGAATAGCCTACCGCGTACGTATAGCTCATACGAAATATGGGATACGGCTTCGTACACCACAAGTATGCAACACAGCAGTTTGGCGAAACAGCACGAGACGAATACCAAATTTGCAAGCTAGAACGTGTACATCTACTGTTCCATGCAACAACTAAAAGTTCGGGGAATGCGACAGGCATAAAGTACTCATCCGGCCACACATTCACAGTGCTCTCCGGCTATATCGCCAATGGCTTTTGTGAACCATGCTGTAACCACGTAGATGCCCGACTTCATGGATGGCGTGTACGTAGCTCGTATGAGGCTAAGTAGAGGGCCCACGGTGTTTACGTTAAGTTTTGTGTTCTTGACTTAACCTTCTTTTTTTAAAGCCCATCGGCGGTGTGCCTGACAAACGGACGAAGTGTTGGCATGGAAGATAACCCCACGCATTGTCGCTCGTTATCCGGCACACTGAGAAGTCAGTTGTCCATCCTATTAGCAAAAACGGCAAAGGAATGAAGTCCTCTTCAATTATATTTAAGGCAGGTTATATGCAACTACCAAATAACGTCAACGCTTTCACAATACGTGAAAGAAGCTCCGCAAACACAACGTCGCCACTCGATGCCGCCGTACCAAAGCAAGGCTAGAGCCGGAATGTTTTCCAACCAAAGCGGTGAGGCGCAAGCTTCCCGTTTTTCGCGCTAGGTGGCGCTCCGACTTCTCCAAATGGTCAATTACCTTTCTACAACACCAAAAAGGTCACTCTTACTACGATAAGACGCTTGGTAAGCTAGAAAAAGCGCAAGAACGAAAGACGGGTGCCGATGCCTCCTTGAAGTTCCCGCACCAGGTCGCTGTGACGTCATGGATTTCGATGGCATCTTCTAGGGCCTACTAATTATATAGAGTGGTACAGATTGACTACATTGTGTTCTACAGGAACCAAGCATTAAACATGGCAAGTTTCGGTAACCTTTACTCAGCCAACGCGGCCCAAATGCGAAAACATACATTGGAATCCCTGACGTCAGACTGACATACCGGCGTTAGGGCTTCGCCGCGAAATTCAAATACTGGTACTTCGACCTTCATTTTATCATCTAATTATCGAAATATTATTTTGAAATGACTTCCTGCAGGGTTCTCGAACAATACTTTATTAGTCTAAGTTGATTTATTGTTTCAGTTTAGTGTCCCTTTAAGGTTTCCGCACCCGTGCTGTGCACGTGGTGCTAGTTACCAAGCTTGCTGTAGAAAAACTCGCCGCGGGAGAAAATGCCAAGCGGTTCCTCGCTCCCAATAACCAAGGAGGCATTGCAACCTCCATTGGCACATCCTTCCTGGGGGATGTTGATTTAGACACTTGCGAGAATGGTCACACATGAGAGACTCTTTTGCGACATGCAGTGCTTGCTGCAAAGAACGTCGATTTGAATAACTTATGTAGTTTGCAAAGTGACATGATTGAAAGCACTGCTCAAAAGAAGGCTGCAGTCAGAAAGATGCAAACACTGAGGAAAGAATGAAATCGACCGGTTTTAGTTCTGTATCCCAGTAAAACCATTTGTACAGACGCATTTATGACTCCCGTTTAATATCATGTCTTAAAGGCTAAAGGCAGCCTCAGATATTCGCGCTGCATGCCTTGAAGCTGCAGAAAACTATTTTGTACTTTTTGTACTCAAGTACGCTGATACGGGTCATCCAATAATTTCCTAATGCAGATCCTGCAAAAAAATAAAAAATAAAAAAACAGAAATACGCCAGCCGGTTTTCATTTCATCGACAAGCGCCGAATACGAGTACGTATGGCGCCCGAAAGGAGCGGCCTGTCTGCTGACGGGCAACTAGGCTGACGTCACTCGTCGAGGAGCTTTGTCCAGTGGTCTGCATTCCTTGCGTCCTCCCCTCCTCCTCTCTTCCACTCTATCTAGCTTCGCTCTGGGCTTGCACGTTGGTAGAAAGGTAAGCGTTTGCGGGAGGGGGGGGGGGGGGTCACGGATAATTACGGCTGTCAAGGGGCTAATGTGGCGTTGACCCGGGAGCTCCAGAGAGCATTGTGCACATTCGACGCGGTGCGGTCCAAACGAGTGCCTCGGGTCTCATCTCTGCCACGCTCCTTCCATGTAGTACATACACGCTCTGAACCACTCCCGATGGGGTTTGCCGACAGCAGCAGCAGTGGCAAAGTCGAAGGAAAAGGCAAAGAAAGCTTAGCTTTAAAAACGAAATCGGGAAAGAAACAATTTACGATAACTCAAAGGAAAGCTCATTACTTTTCGAAGCGAGATCAGGATGTCTTAGAACGTGCACTTATAAAGCGAGATATAAGAAGGAAGAAAAACACGTGCTTGCTGCGGTAAAGCTAAGGAAACGATGGAGCATGTTTTATTTTATAGTTCACGGTAGGGGTTCAGAAAGTTTGGTTGTGGAAATCCATCTTGGTTTTTTTTAACATAGGTAGGACATTAGGCAATATAATAACAAGAGCTTGGTGGGCCAACCCACCGCCTCGTGCCAAAAGGGGCGCTCATAGCATCCATCCACCCATTTAGCTTTTTAGCCTTCGACTCGTTCAAAAGGAGGAGCGATCTCCAACACTCCCCAATGTTATCCATAATACTCTGATGTCGAAGCCACCTGATACGAAGCGACAGCCGTTTACACAGTCATTTGGTACTAAAGAAATCACTTTTACAAAACAACGCCAAATTCAATTCGAAGCGGGTAGCCGGGGCCACCGCCATATTTTACGTAAACTACGTAAACCACGCCGAGACAGTAACGCTAAGTCTTGAGAAAAAGCGTGATTATGCTATAGAGGACGGGTCGTTTGGCGTTTTGCGCATGCGCAGTGACGACCTGCTATTTCATAGCGTACACAACAGTATAGCGCGCGCTAAACTGAAACTTTCTAATAACTGTCTTATAAATGCACCAAAGAGGTCGGCGTGTTTCCTCTAACGTCCTTTGAGCCAGGGAAGATCTAGAAAGAGCGAGAAAAGAAAGAGTTCTTTCATTTTTAGGGGGAAAATAGCGTAGAAGTGAAAGGCAAGGAGGATGCAACAAGTACGAACCTAGAACACGTTGGGAAACGTTGATTCAGTCACCCAGGCGGTCGACGGTTTGGCTTGGTGTTCTACGGACGCTTTTCCCAGGCCTCGTGCTTCGGGCTATTGGTCAAGAATCGGTGGTTTCATCAAATCTGAGAGTTGGGCGAGTTGGCGGGGTTTCATCTTAACGAAAAGTGCGCGAAAAAGACGTAAACGAGAAAAGAGAAACTACAAACAAGGGCGCTACTCGCAACTATCAGTTTATTTACAAAGAAACAGAATAAGTAGAAAACTATGCTCAAAGGAGGAGAAACACCCTCTTAAGTGTGCTCGAGGTGGTTTATTTGTTTTTAGTTTTGTTTAGTACCTTCCTCTTAAAATCTGGTTGATTTCATAGTGAGTTCCTAATGTCTCTTTCTTCTCCCGGCCAACTGTCCTTCCTGTGATCGGCTTCCCTTCGCACTAGTGATACCTCTATAGAAGCTTTCTTGCGCAGTGGCATTCACAGCGTTCCAGTTGCCCTAGTTCCGACCAATGGGGATTTCAGCCGCGTGAAGAATCCAAAGGCAGTTCAAGAGCAGCCACGGAGAACTACCCCGCACATTCAGAGCATAACGGATGTCCGACAATTTTCCAGAGGGGGCATTCTATGTTATTCAGCGGATCAGTCCAGCATCTCCGACCTTCTAAATTGTGGAATGTTTGCGAATCATCCGGTAAGCCCTTTTATTCCTGCTCATCTAGCTCTCATCAAGGGGAGTTGACGGGGAGTTGACGCGAGTCTGCGTGGTTCCGAGGTGCTACAGATGTTTTCCACGGCAGGTGCCATATCCGTCTGCCGATGTGCACGAGCGTCTGAGAATGAAGAAGTCCCCAAGGAGTCGGTCATTGTCACTTTTGCAGACACAACTATTTCCCCAGAGGTTAATGCGTAGTCTCTATTTTACAGCGTTGAAGCACTTTCTCCCCGCCCACTGCAATGCGTTCAGTGCTGGCGATGTGGCCGTAGCATTAAGGGATGTAGACCAGAGCTTCGATGCCCCGTTTGCTTAAAAGGCCACGACGCGAAGACGTGTCCCTCTCAGAGCGAGCGATGCTGCTTGTGCGAAGGGTCCCACCCTGCGGACTGTTTTAAATGCCCGGCGAGACACCAAGAGCTTCAAATTCTACAAGTTACAGAATGGAAGCGACGTTCGCGTCGTGAGGCTCGGGCTATTGTACTAGAGCAGTCATGCGGCTACGATGAAGCTGTTGCACGTCACTCAAAAGCTATGGATGCATCTCTTGGTGATGTTGTAGCAGCTGATGTGGATAAAGCTATGGCAAAAGCCCTTGATTGTTTTTTTTTTTGAACCTTTCTGAGACCATTGGGCAAGTTTCAATTGCTCAGACGTCACAACATTTAGCAGGTTGCTGGGCGAGCAAGTGTTGTTTCTGAGATTACAGCTTCTCATGAAAATATAGATAAAGAAAGGCCTCGCGCCGCAGTGCTGGCGACACAGAACCTTCCGCATCTCAGTCGAATGCCAGGGTCCCGTTCAGAAAACATTGAGAACATAGATCTGGATGCTCGAACGTGCAAACGTCGCGCTTCTCCGTACTCTCCTAGAACTACTATCCTTCATAAGCTAAAGGCTAAAAACAGTCAAAATGACAACCTATCAAAGGATGACTTCCTAAAAGATATTATTTTACAGACGGCAGTTAATACTGCTGGAATATCGTCAAGATAGGGACCTTAACAGTGCCGCAGTGGAACTGTCGCTCCTTTTTTGCTGCAGCCACTGATTTGTGACATCTTTGTGAAGGACTTTATTCTGATTTGATTATTTTGCAAGAAACATGGTTATCTACAGAAAAGAGATTTCGTTTATAGAATTATCGTAGTTTTCGTCTACATCGCCCTTCTCGTAGAGGGGGTTTAGCATTTTTCATCTTATCGAAAATTTGTCATAGAGTTAACATAAGTCACCCGTCATTCTTTGCAGAAAGTGAGGCGCTAGCATTGGACGTGATGCTGCTTGGTTGGGCCCCATTTTCAATAGTAAATGTGTATTTTCCTACAGGAGTCATAAATACAGGTTCTCTTGATTCCGCGGTTGCAGCATGTAGAAAGAATAAAATAGTAGCTGGTGATTTCAATTCTCACCTTGTATCATGGGGCTATCGGTCCGATTCTTGTGGCAAACGATTGTAGATTGGATATCAACAAATGACCTTGATTGTGTGAATTCAAGAACCCCAACTTAAGTATCCGGGAAATCGCGTTCGGTGCTAGACCTGACTTCTTCCAGTTCGGGTTATGTCATTTTCTCTTGGTCTGCTATCACCTCGGCCACAAACAGCAATTAACCACCTTGCAGTAATTTTTGAAATCGCGTGCCACATTACGTTGGTGAATAAGCATGTACGCACCTATATTAAATATAGTAAATTTCAAGATTGAGATCAGATTTAAATAAACAGGGAGGGCTAAGCGACAAAGTAAAGGAAGTTAGTTTGTGTCATGTGATAAGTGAGAGTTATACAAAATCCAGATTCAGTATGCAGTCAACCGAAAGTGGTACTTATTCTCCCTGGTGAAATCCTCAGTGTGAAAGCAAATATAGAAGAAAAGCTGCGTGGGAAAGTTACTGTATAACCAGTGACCACGTAATTGGAAGGACTATAAATTTGTTGCAGCTACATTCAGCCAGACAGTTGACAAAGCGAAAAAAATTTATAACGCCAAACGTTATCGTTATATATCGCAGTCTAGTAACAAAAAAAGCCATATTTAGGATTCTGCGGTGTAAACAGATTGTCTCACCACCAACAAATGTAGCATCTGTTAGGTTAACTTCCACGGAATTGGTGCAGTCACTGGAGGAGATAGCAAAAGGCTTAGAGAGTCGATTTACGTCACTTCTACCCTATTGTTGATGAACGAGTTGATGAATTCACAGCAACCATATTAGAAGAATGAGTGAAAGTGGTACAAAGTCACTGCCAGCTTCAGCTCCAGGTCGTGATGGCATAACTACAGCAGTGATAAAAATAATATTCTAATTGTCTCCACAGGATTTGCTTAACATTATAAATATTTTCATGTCAGAATGCATGGATTTATCCGGATTGGTAAATTGCCAAAGTAATTCCGCTACTTGAAAAGCAGGGCGACGGGTACACAACAGATACTATTAGACCTATTTCTCTTATTTCAAATCTTGTAAAGTTAATCGAGAGTGCACTGTATGGTCATATCGATAGGTGGATGGGCGACAACCAAATATTAAGTGACTCTCAAACAGGATTCAAGCCTGGGGGCTCAATTCGGTGTTCCCATGTTGACTTGGACAGTCGAATTAAACTCGCTCGCCGCAACAACCAGTACACGGCCTTAGCGACATTAGACATTAGAGGCGCGGAAAATAACTTCTAGCACGTTACTTTCGCCAACTTGAATTGGGCATTACGCTTCCTGTGACACTGTCTATGGGGCGTCGGCACTAGGACACTCCAACGGGAACGTATTTGACGCCACATTTAATTTTGTAAGTGATAAGTAGAGACGGCCGTGTTAATTTCATTGTTTTGCTTTCCTCAATATGAACACAAAAATATTAACTTCAAATTTTAAAACAGTACAGCCTGAAAATTGATAATAACAATAAGTATTGATTTAATATCATTTCTAAATTACAAAATTCTATTTCAGTGTTCTTCTCTGCTTGCTTACTGCCTGCCGATTCATGGCCGATGGCGCGTAGTGAGTTGAGCCATTACCATGTGCATCAAACCAAACAAAATCTAGGTGGTGCTGGTATGAGCAATTGCTTCTTTCCCCCGGGTTAAAATTTTGCAGATCCTACGCATTGTGGTAATCAATGTAGGCGAAGCTTTCCGGGCCGGATGCTTTGATTGATGATAATCAGCGCTGATGCTGACGTCTAAAGCTTAATTTCTTTAACGTTTAGGCTAACACGAGAGTGGTGAGTTGATATTAAACGTTACCTTGCACGCCCCGCTGCTCTTTGTCTGCGTAGCACACAGATCACACAGGGAGAGGTGTTTGCTTGAGGCGTTCTTGTGCGCCATATTTTATAACTTTTGAGAGAGTTGAGCGTTGTCATTTCCTCACATAGCACATCGTATTGTGGCAGAAGTGTTGAACTTGGATTATGGGGCTGTATGTGCCAAAAGCACACTTGCATTACGAGGCAAGCCGGAGTGCCACCACTCCGGATTAATTTTGACACTGTGATGTTCTTTAACGTGTCCCACATTGTAACGTGTCCCACATTTCGCCCCCATCGAAATGCCGTTGCCGCGATTGGGATAGAATCCACAACCTCAAACAATGCCAAAGCCGCAAAGCTAACGCGACGGGCGCAGAGGTGTTGAGCGGTCGACTGCTTCTGTAGGTCTCCTGGTCCTTGCGGTGCGCTTTAAGTAATGCGGCTCTGTTTTTGAACGCCCTGCGTAATTTGTCCGCTAGACATATTTGCATGGCGTTTACTTTTCAGAAATAGCAGCAACGTACTGTACCGTACCTTGAGCTTAAGCTTATCCTGTTTTTCCGCAGCCGCTGTCGTATAGTGCTAGGGTTTCCTTGCCTTCTCACGTTAGCACCCCACCTCTTACATGGGAACTGCCCCTTCTCCTCCCTCCCCTTCTCCTATTGTTCTCTTCTCTACAGTTCCACCTGCGTCCCCTCTGGCCTCGCACGTTACTAGAAAGGGAAGCGCTGCAGTTTCTGCACCATTTTTCCCGCCACACCTGCATCCTATTCTGGCTTCATCCTTGCTTTCGCCAGTCAAGCCAACCCCGTGGCAATTCCGGGAACCCAATCCCCTCCATTCAACGACCGCGTTTTGACGGTCGTTCTCCCCCCTCGGCCCTCTCCCGACTTCGTGCCCCGTATCTGTAGCCGTGCTTTATCTAGCTTTTCAGAATTTCCGCCACCCCTTTCTCCTTTCCAACACGAACTGTGCACGGTCCTTGCAAGCCAGAATTGCTGCGACAACCAGAGCAATAGGCAGCGACCACGCGAGCTGCACGCGACGGCGCTACTACCACCGCCTATCACGGAGAAAACCAGCGGCAGCTCGGCGGAAAGGAGTGTGTGACACCCGTGCGCTAGTCGATCGACCTTTGACCTCGCCATGGCCAACTCGAAGTTCGTCAGCCCCTGCGAAGGCGTCGTCACCGCAAGTGAGGAAGATCGGACGACTTCGGAGTCGGGGGTGTGCGGCGCCTTCGGTACTCTTTCGTTGCACTCAAATGACGAAAGAAACGCTGCGCGGCTTGCGGGGCTCCGTTTCCAGGCTTCCCAGGAAAGCCGCCCGACTACCTACACCCTCGCCGGTTTCGACAGTTCCTTCGTAGACAGGTGGGACATCACGTTTGTGGAGCCGCTACCGATTTCTATGGTCTGCGCCCGATGCGGCAAGGTTCCTGCCAACGTCCTACAGCTTCCCTGCGGCCACGCAATTTGCGGCTTGTGCCGATGCTTGGGTTTCATTGATGAGCTGCTGAGGACCAGCATCGACGCGTTGAGTGGCATACCCCGCGGCGGCGTGTGTCCTCACGACGGGCTCCGGTTCCGCTATCACGACGTCGAGGTCCACAACAACAGCCTTGAGTACCTGCGGCACCTGCAGGTGTACTGCGTCCACGCGCGGCTCGGCTGCCCCTTCAGGTCCGAGCTGAGCCGTCTGGAAGTTCACTACGACGAGTGCCGCTTCAACTCCGAGACGTGCAACCTCCGCTGAAGGGACGACGTCCCGGTGAGCAGCGAGCAGCAGCATTCTGTGTCCTTGCACGCTCTGATGCAGGGTCCGTCAGAACAGAAGACGCGATGAAGCGGCGCCTCCAGGCACGATTGCTGGACCTCTTCTATAGGATGCTGTCTGGTGAGCTGTTAGTGCTATTATTTTATAAAGAAATATGTTCTCTTGCACTACGCGTCCCTCGAGTGATGATTGCACGCATGTTGTGGTCGGCCGGTGATGGCCTTGAAAATCCACGTATATGAAGTGTTTTGGCATTCGAATTCAGTGTGCAAACCTCTGGGAGGCGTTTTCTTTTCTCGGCGTCATCGGAGTAGATTGACACAGCGCGCTTATAGTTCGTGGGAATTGGGACATACCAGGAGAGGAGTGTAGGTGAATTGAAGAAAAGCGCCAGATGCACCCAATCTACCCTCCTGGTGACGTCGTCGACTGCCGTGTGAATGTTGGAAATGTGATCGCTATTTCGTAAAAGGCCCTTACCAGGTATGATCATATTGAGCTGACAAGCTCAGTGCATGAATATGTCCTTGCCCTTTTCGTAGGGGCCGCGCTCAAGGACGGAGGGCGGGGGGACGTATATCAGCAAGTGCGCCTATGTAGTCTAGTGCAAATATGTAGATACTACGAGAGCGGCGAAGAAACTGAGATTCTTAAATAAAAGTATAAAACTAAAGGTAGAGACATTCCTTCTCGCCCGGCCTCTCCTTCTCCTGATTTCCTCGCATCTCGCGCTTTCCCTCGTTGCTCGCCCTCACAGTTTGCACGTTGGTTCCTGGTGGCACGGGCTTCGCCCATAGAATTACTGAAAGTGCGACATTAAAATTGTTGTTGGGGGATAGCACATGGATTTTTAACGGCTTGCTTATTAAAGGAGTACTGACACAAATTCGAAGTCGCGTTAACGTGTGAGATCGGTTTATGTACGCACACACACATTGTCTGCAAAATGTAAACGGTGAATATAGCTTGGAACATATTTAAAATCAATTTGCAGAAGTGGTCCGAGTTCGTGCGCGCCGCTGCACGCTTAGAATGGGACCCGCTGCAGAGCAGCCACATTTGCTCGTTTAATTTCGAGCGTGCCAGGTGTAAACGAAACCGGCCGAGCTTAGAGCAGTCCGATGATCTTCCACCAACAGTACGTACCCCGAAGCCTGATGCTGTCCCGACTTTTGCCTCGCCTTGTGTTCTGCTCCGGAATATGCTTCATTTCCAAAGCGCCCTCGACGAATGCCTCGTACTATTTGTACCGGTGCGTACGCATATTGACAGCTGTCGCCAGTCGCACTTACAGAATCCTTGCTTTGTAGTGGATCCATTCAAATGGGGTTGGCTACGCCTAGTTCGGCGGCGCCTGCCGCAAGCAGGAAATAGTCGCCACTGGACGACGAAAACAAGGACGGCGATGATGGTGAGGACATCGTAAAGCACGTGCAGGAGTAGCAGACGATTTAGCAACACGAAGCCGACAAGCGCGTTGCCGGACGCACATCTCAGTTTTGTGCGCTCACGTGTCCAGCTGTGTTTACATTCCTCTTTGGCCCATCTCATGGCTCCCTCAGACCGAAACTTGGACTGGTCGCTACAAACAAGACTCCAAATAATTACTTGTCGCGCTATAAAATCAATGCTCTTTCGTGCGGTCGCGGGATTGAATCCCGGCCACGGCGGCCGCATTTCGAATGGGGCGAAATGCGAAAACACCCGTGTACTTATATTTAGGTGCACGTTAAAGACCCACAGGTGGTGGAAATTTCCGGAGTCCACTACGGCGTGCCTCATAATCAGAAAGTGGTTTTGGCACGTAGAACCCCATATTTTTCTTTTTAATGCTGTTTCGTGCGGTAATTATTGGATGATTAGCTACTTATTACAGCAGAAAAAACAAAGCTCGAAAAATTTTGTTATTACTGCTTTCAGTGCTGTGCTAGGAGCGACGATGATTGGTTGATCATCTGAACTATTCTCGTCATTTCGTCATGGCACTGGCATCTCTGCATGCAGGGAAAGTGGTCCTACGCCTTTATGACAAACTGGTGCCACTGGCTCTCGAGCTCAACCACCACAGTGAACCTTTACTTGATCTGTAAACAAAGCGTATGCAAGCTTGAACATTACACTTAGTAATGGTTTCCATCAATGAGCACCTTCCCCCTTTGCGAAGTTTTCAAGTCAATATTAGTAAAAAAAACTTGTGGGCCACTTCATTCTGCCGAGGCAGCGAAGGATAGAAAGCCTACTCATAACAGTCAAATTCATTTACACTTGGTAATGAACAGCTTGTTCTCGTAAAATGGATTTGCAGCGCCTAATAAAAGCACGGACTCACAAGGCTACGCGCACCCAGTAGCACAATAATGCGTGTAACGTTTCTAGCACGATGTGTGACAGCACACCGCCTACGCACTCCATAGCTTCATACATTTATTGACGATAGCGCAACCAGGAAACTGAACGAACACCAAGAATAGCACTCGTGCATAAGCTTACCCATGTCTGAGCTTCGTAACCCGACAACAAAGAAACAAGCTCCCTTCGTACAAGTTTGCACCTTCAGTACCTTTCAAATCAATTCTTAAGATAAAATTTGGAGGACGATAAAGCTACGCCTTTAAGAGGAACGTACTGTCCTCAGCTGAACCCTAACGCGTTGGGAAATTTACAAACTGAGCAAGTTCATTGTTCCGTGTTAGTTCAATGAAGGCCAAGTGAAGTGCCGAAGCACTCGTCGCTACAGGATAGCGGTCACGCCATACAACTTCAGACATGTTAAAATCGCCCCCAAGTAGAATAGTTTCCGATAATAAGACCTACAGTGATCGTTCAAGGCTGTGAAATGGTTCTATGCTTGTTGAAGATGGTGGCCTGCAAAACGATCCCACCACAAGGCTGTTACCACCAGAAACCAATATTCTGCACCAAATGCATAATAACGAAGCATTACAGTGTAACGGTACACTTCTGATTCTGTCATGTTAGGCTTTCGGCGCGAAATTCAAATACTGGTACTTCGACCTTCATTTTCTCATCTAATAATCAAAATAATATCTTCAAATGACTGCCTGCAGGGTTCTCGCACAATGCTTTATTAGTCTAAACTGATTTATTGTTTCGCTTTAGTGTCCCTTTAAAGTTTGCGCAGCCGTGCACTGTGCACGTGGTGCTAGTTACCAAGCTTGCTGTAGAATAACTCGCCGCGGGAGAAAATGCCAAGCGGTTCCTCGCACCCAATAACCAAGGCGGCATTGCAACCTCCATTGCCACATCTTTCCTGGGAGATGTTGATTTAGAAACTTGCGAGAATGGTCACACATCAGAGACTCTTGTGCGACATGCAGTGCGTGCTGCAACGAACGTCGCTTTGAATAACTTATGTAGTTTCCAAGTGACATGATTGAAAGCACTGCGCAAAAGAAGGCTGCAGTCAGAAAGATGAAAACACTGAGGAAAGAATGAAATCGATCGGTTTTAGTTCTGTATCCC
This sequence comes from Dermacentor andersoni, assembly GCF_023375885.2. Lineage (NCBI taxonomy): Eukaryota > Metazoa > Arthropoda > Arachnida > Ixodida > Ixodidae > Dermacentor > Dermacentor andersoni. The sequence continues at coordinate 84,818,105 of NC_092822.1, read as the reverse complement.
AATAAAACCATTTGCACAGAGGCATTTATGACTCCCGTTTAATATCATGTCTTAAAGGCTAAAGGCAGCCTCAGATATTCGCGCTGCACGCCTTGAAGCTGCAGAAAACTATTTTGTACTTTTTGTACTCAAGTGCGCTGATACGAGTCATCCAATAATTTCCTAATGCAGATCCTGCAAAAAAAAAAGAATAAATAAAAAAACAGAAAAACGCCAGCCGGTTTTCATTTCATGGACAAGCGCCGAATACGAGTACGTATGGCGCCCGAAAGGAACGGCCGGTCTGCTGACGGGCAACTAGGCTGACGTCACGCACTCCGTCGAGGGGCTTTGTCCAGTGGTCGGCATTCCTTGCATCCTCCTCTCCTCCACTCTATCTAGCTTCGCTCTGGGCTTGCACGTTGGTAGAAACGTAAGCGTTTGCGGGAGGGGGGTGGGGGGTCACGGATAATTACGGCTGTAGCTAATGTGGCGCTGACCCGGGAGCTCCAGAGAGCATTGTGTACATTCGACGCGGTGCGGGCCAAACGAGTGCCTCGTGTCTCGTTTCTGCCAGGCTCCTTCCATGTACATACACGCTCTGAACCACTCCCGATGGGGTTTGCCGACAGCAGCAGCAGTGGAAAAGTCGAAGGAAAAGGCAAAGAAAGCTTAGCTTTAAGAAGGAAATCGGGAAAGAAACAGTTTGCGATAACTCAAAGGAAAGCTCATTACTTTTCGAAGCGAGATCAGGATGTCTTAGAACGTGCACTTATAAAGCAAGATATAAGAAGGAAGAAGAAGCACGTGCTTGCTGCGGTAAAGCTTAGGAAACGATGGAGCATGTTTTATTAGAATGTGAAAGTATCTGCCCAGCGGCTGACTTAGACCTCCCTGGCCTTCTTGAAGCCCTTAGGTTCAGCGAGAGCAGGCAGAAAGTGAAGATGTCCACAGTAGAAATTAGTAAGCAGCGATTGGAAGATTGGTGCAAGAAAAGTAGGGAAACGACACACAATGGAGGCGTGCAAAAACAAAGTTCACGGTAGGGGTTCAGAAAGTTTGGTTGTGGAAATCCATCTTGGTTTTTTTTTTTACATAGGTAGGACATTAGGCAATATAATAACAAGAGCTTGGTGGGCCAACCCACCGCCTCGTGCCAAAAGGGACGCTCATAGCATCCATCCACCCATTTATCTTCTTAGCCTTCGACTCGTTCAAAAGAAGGAGCGATCTCCAAAACTCCCCAATGTTATCCATAATACTCTGACGTCGAAGCCACCTGATACGAAGCGACAGCCGTTTACACAGTCATTTGGTACTAAAGAAATGACTTTTACAAAAGCAACGCCGAATTCAATTCGAAGCGGGTAGCCGGGGCCACCGCCATATTTTACGTAAACTACGTAAACCACGCCGAGACAATAACGCTAAGTCTTGAGAAAAAGCGTGCTTATGCTATAGACGATGGGTCGTTTGGCGTTTTGCGCATGCGCAGTGACGACCTGCTATTTTATAGCGTACACAACAGTATAGCGCGCGCTAAACTGAAACTTTCCAATAACTGTCTTATAAATGCACCAAAGAGGTCGGCGTGTTTCCTCTAACATCCTTTGAGCCGGGGAAGATCTAGAAAGAGCGAGAAAAGAAAGAGTTCTTTCATTTTTAGGGAGAAAATAGCGCAGAAGAGAAAGGCAAGGAGGATGCAACAAGTACGAACCTAGAACACGTTGGGAAGCGTTGATTCAGTCACCCAGGCGGTCGACGGTTTGGCTTGGTGTTCTACGGACGCTTTTCCCAGGCCTCGTGCTTCGGGCTATTGGTCAAGAATCGGTGGTTTCATCAAACCTGGGAGTTGGGCGAGTTGGTGGGGTTTCATCTTAACGAAAAGTGCGCGAAAAAGACGTAGACGAGAAAAGAGAAACTACAAACAAGGGCGCTACTCGCAGCTAACAGTTTATTTACTAAGAAACAGAATAAGTAGAAAACTATGCTCAAATGAGGAGAAACACCTTCTTAAGTGTTCTCGAGGTGTTTTATTTGTTTTTAGTTTTGTTTAGTATCTTCCTCTTATAATCTGGTTGATCTCATAGTGAGTTCCTAATGTCTCTTTCTTCTCCCGGCCAACTGTCCTTCCTGTGATCGGCTTCCCTTCGCACTAGTGATACCTCTATAGAGGCTTTCTTGCGCAGTGGCATTCACAGTGTTCCAGTTGCCCTAGTTCCGACCAATGGGGATTTCAGCCGCGTGAAGAATCCAAAGGCAATTCAAGAGCAGCCACGGAGAACTACCCCGCACATTCAGAGCATAACGGATGTCCGACAATTTTCCAGAGGGGGCATTCTATGTTATTCAGCGGATCAGACCAGTGTCTCCGACCTTCTAAATTGTGGAATGTTCGCGAATCATCCGGTAAACCCTTTTATTCCTGCTCATCTAGCTCTCATCAAGGGGAGTTGACGGGGAGTTGACGCGAGTCTGCGTGGTTCCGAGGTGCTACAGATGTTTTCCACTGCAGGTGCCATATCCGTCTGCCGATGTGCACGAGCGTCTGAGAATGAAGAAGTCCCCAAGGAGTCGGTCATTGTCACTTTTGCAGACACAACTATTTCCCCAGAGGTCAATGCGTAGTCTCTATTATACAGCGTTGAAGCACTTTCTCCCCGCCCACTGCAATGCGTTCAGTGCTGGCGATGTGGCCGTAGCATTAAGGGATGTAGACCAGAGCTTCGATGCCCCGTTTGCTTAAAAGGCCACGACGCGAAGACGTGTCCCTCTCAGAGCGAGCGATGCTGCTTGTGCGAAGGGTCCCACCCTGCGGACTGTTTTAAATGCCCGGCGAGACACCAAGAGCTTCAAATTCTACAACTTACAGAACGGAAGCGATGTTCGCGTCCTGAGGCTCGGGCTATTTCACTAGAGCAGTCATGCGGGTACGATGAAGCTGTTGCACGTCACTCAAAAGCTATGGATGCATCTCTTGGTGATGTTGTAGCAGCTGCTGTGGAGAAAGCCATGGCAAAAGGCCTTGATTGTCTTTTTTTGAACCTTTCTGAGACCATTGGGCAAGTTTCCATTGCTCAGATGTCACAACTTCTCACTGGTTGCTGGGCGACCAAGTGTTGTTTCTTAGATTACAGCTTCTCATGAAAATGTCGATAAAAAAAGCCTCGCGCCGCAGAACCTTCCGCATCTCAGTCGAATGCCAGGGTCCCGTTCAGAAAACATTGAGAACATGGATCTGGATGCTAGAAGGTGCAAACGTCGCGCTTCTCCGTACTCTTGCAGAACTACTATCCTTCATAAACTAAAGACTAAAAACAGTCAAAATGACAACCTATCAAAGGATGACTTCCTAAAAGATATTATTTTACAGACGGCAGTTAATACTGCCAGAATATAGTCAAGATAGGGACCTTAACAGTGCTGCAGTGGAACTGTCGCTCCATTTCTGCTGCAGCCACTGATTTGTGACATCTTTGTGAAGGACTTTATTCTGATTTGATTATTTTGCAAGAAACATGGTTATCTACAGAAAAGAGATTTCGTTTATAGAATTATCGTAGTTTTCGTCTACATCGCCCTTCTCGTAGAGGGGGTTTAGCATTTTTCATCTTATCGAAAATTTGTCATAGAGTTAACATTAGTCACCCGTCATTCTTTGCAGAAAGTGAGGCGCTAGCATTGGACGTGATGCTGCTTGGTTGGGCCCCATTTTCCATAGTAAATGTGTATTTTCCTACAGGAGTCATAAATACAGGTTCTCTTGATTCCGCGGTTGCAGCATGTAGAAAGAATAAAATAGTAGCTGGTGATTTCAATTCTCACCTTGTATCATGGGGCTATCGGTCCGATTCTTGTGGCAAACGATTGTAGATTGGATTTCAACAAATGACCTTGATTGTGTGAATTCAAGAACCCCAACTTAAGTATCCGGGAAATCGCGTTCGGTGCTAGACCTGACTTCTTCCAGTTCGGGTTATGTCATTTTCTCTTGGTCTGCTATCACCTCGGCCACAAACAGCAATTAACCACCTTGCAGTAATTTTTGAAATCGCGTGCCACATTACGTTGGTGAATAAGCATGTCCGCACCTATATTAAATATAGTAAATTTCAAGATTGAGATCAGATTTAAATAAACAGGGAGGGCTAAGCGACAAAGTAAAGGAAGTTAGTTTGTGTCATGTGATAAGTGAGAGTTATACAAAATCCAGATTCAGTATGCAGTCAACCGAAAGTGGTACTTATTCTCCCTGGTGAAATCCTCAGTGTGAAAGCAAATATAGAAGAAAAGCTGCGTGGGAAAGTTACTGTATAACCAGTGACCACGTAATTGGAAGGACTATAAATTTGTTGCAGCTACATTCAGCCAGACAGTTGACAAAGCGAAAAAAATTTATAACGCTAAACGTTATCGTTATATATCGCAGTCTAGTAACAAAAAAAGCCATATTTAGGATTCTGCGGTGTAAACAGATTGTCTCACCACCAACAAATGTAGCATCTGTTAGGTTAACTTCCACGGAATTGGTGCAGTCACTGGAGGAGATAGCAAAAGGCTTAGAGAGTCGATTTACGTCACTTCTACCCTATTGTTGATGAACGAGTTGATGAATTCACAGCAACCATATTAGAAGAATGAGTGAAAGTGGTACAAAGTCACTGCCAGCTTCAGCTCCAGGTCGTGATGGCATAACTACAGCAGTGATAAAAATAATATTCTAATTGTCTCCACAGGATTTGCTTAAGATAATAAATATTTTCATGTCAGAATGTATGGATTTATCCAGATTGGTAAATTGCCAAAGTAATTCCGCTACTTGAAAAGCAGGGCGACGGGTACACAATAGATAATATTAGACCGATTTCTCTTATTTCAAATCTTGTAAAGTTAATCGAGAGTGCACTGTATGGTCATATCGATAGGTGGATGGGCGACAACCAAATATTAAGTGACTCTCAAACAGGATTCAAGCCTGGGGGCTCAATTCGGTGTTCCCATGTTGACTTGGACAGTCGAATTAAACTCGCTCGCCGCAACAACCAGTACAGGGCCTTAGCGACATTACACATTGTGATGGCGTATGAGAGTGTCGAGCACACCATCTTGATCGACAGACTTGAAAGTGCGAATGTCCCACAGTGTATAATTGCATGGATTCGTAATTTCTTAAGCGGATGTACATTTTAGTGCTATAAAAACGGTTACATCCAAATTGCTTACAAAGACGCGGACAAGCGCTTGTCCGCGTCTTTCGTGTCATTATGTGCATGTGTATTGTTTGCGCTGTTTGAGCAATTTACAATGTTCGACCGTCTAACTCAACAGCCCTGAAATATATTTCTTTATAGAGCGCCGTAGGCTCGACGTGCGCAGAAAATAACTTCTAGCATGTTACTTTCGCCAACTTGGATTGGGCGTTACGCTCCCTGTGACACTGTCTATGGGGCGTCGGCACTAGGACACTCCAACGGGAACGTATTTGACGCCACATTCAATTTTGTAAGTGATACGTAGAGACGGCCATGTTAATTTCATTGTTTTGCTTTCCTCAATATGAACACAAAAATGTTAACTTCAAATTTTAAAACAGTACAGCCTGAAAATTGATAATAACAATAAGTATTGATTTAATATCATTTCTAAATTACAAAATTCTATTTCAGTGTTCTTCTCTGCTTGCTTACTGCCTGCCGATTCATGGCCGATGGCGCGTAGTGAGTTGAGCCATTACCATGTGCATCAAACCAAACAAAATCTAGGTGGTGCTGGTATGAGCAATTGCTTCTTTCCCCCGGGTTAAAATTTTGCAGATCCTACGCATTGTGGTAATCAATGTAGGCGAAGCTTTCCGGGCCGGATGCTTTGATTGATGATAATCAGAGCTGATGCTGACGTCTAAAGCTTAATTTCTTCAACGTTTAGGCTAACAAGAGAGTGGTGAGTTGATATTAAACGTTACCTTGCACGCCCCGCTGCTCTTTGTCTGCGTAGCACGCAGATCACACAGGGAGAGGTGTTTGCTTGAGGCGTTCTTGTGCGCCATATTTTATAACTTTTGAGAGAGTTGAGCGTTGTCATTTCCTCACATAGCACATCGTATTGTGGCAGAAGTGTTGAACTTGGATTATGGGGCTGTATGTGCCAAAAGCACACTTGGATTACGAGGCAAGCCGGAGTGCCACCACTCCGTATTAATTTTGACACTGTGATGTTCTTTAACGTGTCCCACATTGTAACGTGTCCCACATTTCGCCCCCATCGAAATGCCGTTGCCGCGATTGGGATAGAATCCACAACCTCAAACAATGCCAAAGCCGCAAAGCTAACGCGACGGGCGCAGAGGTGTTGAGCGGTCGACTGCTTCTGTAGGTCTCCTGGTCCTTGCGGTGCGCTTTAAGTAATGCGGCTCTGTTTTTGAACGCCCTGCGTAATTTGTCCGCTAGACATATTTGCATGGCGTTTACTTTTCAGAAATGGCAGCAACGTACTGTACCGTACCTTGAGCTTAAGCTTATCCTGTTTTTCCGCAGCCGCTGTCGTATAGTAGTAGGGTTTCCTTGGCTTCTCACGTTAGCACCCCACCTCTTATATGGGGACTGCCCCTTCTCCTCCCTCCCTTTCTTCTCGTATTGTTTGTTCTCTTCTCTACAGTTCCACCCGCGTCTCCTCTGGCCTCGCAAGTTAGTAGAAAGGGAAGCGCTGCAGTTTCTGCACCATGTTTCCCGCCACACCTGCATCCTATTCTGGCTTCATCCTTGCTTTCGCCAGCCAAGCCAACCCCGTGGCAATTCCGGGAACCCAATCCCCTCCATTCAACGACCGCGTTTTGACGGTCATTCTCCCCACTCTGCCCTCTCCCGACTTCGTGCCCCGTATCTGTAGCCGTGCTTTATCTAGCTTTCCACGATTTCCGCAACCCTTTTCTCCTTTCCCACACGAACTGTGCACGGTCCTTGCAAGCCAGAATTGCTGCGACAACCAGAGCAATAGGCAGCGACCACGCGAGCTGCACGCGACGGCGCTGCTACCACCGCCTATCACGGAGAAAACCAGCGGCAGCTCGGCGGAAAGGAGTGTGTGACACCCGTGCGCTAGTCGATCGACCTTTGACCTCGCCATGGCCAACTCGAAGTTCGTCAGCCCCTGCGAAGGCGTCGTCACCGCAAGTGAGGAAGATCGGACGACTTCGGAGTCGGGGGTGTGCGGCGCCTTCGGTACTCTTTCGTTGCACTCAAATGACGAAAGAAACGCTGCGCGGCTTGCGGGGCTCCGTTTCCAGGCTTCCAAGGAAAGCCGCCCGACTACCTACACCCTCGCCGGTTTCGACAGTTCCTTCGTAGACAGGTGGGACATCACGTTTGTGGAGCCGCTACCGATTTCTATGGTCTGCGCCCGATGCGGCAAGGTTCCTGCCAACGTCCTACAGCTTCCTTGCGGCCACGCAATGTGCGGCTTGTGCCGATGCTTGGGTTTCATTGATGAGCTGCTGAGGACCAGGATCGACGCGTTGAGTCGCATACCCCGCGGCGGCGTGTGTCCTCACGACGGGTTCCGGTTCCGCTATCCCGACGTCGAGGTCCACAACAACAGCCTTGAGTACCTGCGGCACCTGCAGGTGTACTGCGTCCACGCGCGGCTCGGCTGCCCCTTCAGGTCCGAGCTGAGCCGTCTGGAAGTTCACTACGACGAGTGCCGCTTCAACTCCGAGACGTGCAACCTCCGCTGAAGGGACGACGTCCCGGTGAGCAGCGAGCAGCAGCATTCTGTGTCCTTGCACGCTCTGATGCAGGGTCCGTCAGAACAGAAGACGCGATGAAGCGGCGCCTCCAGGCACGATTGCTGGACCTCTTCTATAGGATGCTGTCTTGTGAGCTGTTAGTGCTATTATTTTATAAAGAAATATGTTCTCTTGCACTACGCTTCCCTCGAGTGATGATTGTACGCATGTTGTGGTCGGCCGGTGATGGCCTTGAAAATCCACGTATATGAAGTGTTTTGGCATTCGAATTCAGTGTGCAAACCTCTGGGAGGCGTTTTCTTTTCTCGGCGTCATCGGAGTAGATTGACACAGCGCGCTTATAGTTCGTGGGAATTGGGACATACCAGGAGAGGAGTGTAGGTTAATTGAAGAAAAGCGCCAGATGCACCCAATCTACCCTCCTGGTGACGTCGTCGACTGCCGTGTGAATGTCGGAAATGTGATCGCTATTTCGTAAAAGGCCCTTACCAGGTATGATCATTTTGAGCTGACAAGCTCAGTGCATGCAATATGTCTTTGCCCTTTTCGTAGGGGCCGCGCTCAAGGACGGAGGGAGACGGGGGGGGGGGGGGGGGACGTATATCAGCAAGTGCGCCTATGTAGTCTAGTGCAAATATGTAGAGACTACGAGAGCGGCGAAGAAACTGAGCTTCTTAAATAAAAGTATAAAACTAAAGGTTGAGACATTCCTTATCGCCCGGCCTCTCCTTCTCCTGATCTCCTCGCATCTCGCGCTTTCCCTCGTTGCTCGCCCTCACAGTTTGCACGTTGGTTCCTGGTGGCACGGGCTTCGCCCATAGAATTACTGAAAGTGCGACATTAAAATTGTTGTTGGGGGATAGCACATGGATTTTTAACGGCTTGCTTATTAAAGGAGTACTGACACAAAAATTCGAAGTCGCGTTAACGTGTGAGATCGGTTTATGTACGCACACACACATTGTTTGCAAAATGTAAACGGTGAATATAGCTTGGAACATATTTAAAATCAATTTGCAGAAGTGGTCCGAGTTCGTGCGCGCCGCTGCACGCTTAGAATGGGACCCGCTGCAGAGCAGCCACATTTGCTCGTTTAATTTCGAGCGTGCCAGGTGTAAACGAAACCGGCCGAGCTTAGAGCAGTCCGATGATCTTCCACCAACAGTACGTATACCGAAGCCTGATGCTGTCCCGACTTCTGCCTCGCCTTGTGTTCTGCTCCGGAATATGCTTCATTTCCAAAGCGCCCTCGACGAATGCCTCGTACTATTTGTACCGGTGCGTACGCATATTGACAGCTGTCGCCAGTCGCACTTACAGAATCCTTGCTTTGTAGTGGATCCATTCAAATGGGGTTGGCTACGCCTAGTTCGGCGGCGACTGCCGAAAGCAGGAAATAGTCGCCACTGGACGACGAAAACAAGGACGGCGATGATGGTGAGGACATCGTAAAGCACGTGCAGGAGTAGCAGACGAATTAGCAACACGAAGCTCGCGCGCCGACAAGCGCGTGGCCGGGCGCACATCCCAGTTTTGCGCGATCACGTGTCCAGCTGTGTTTATATTCCTCTTTGGCCCATCTCATTGCTCCCTCAAACCGAAGCTTGGACTGGTCGCTACAAACAAGACTCCAAATAATTACTTGTCGCGCTATAAAATCAATGCTGTTTCGTGCGGTCGCGGGATTGAATCCCGGCCACGGCGGCCGCATTTCGAATGGGGCGAAATGCGAAAACACCCGTGTACTTATATTTAAGTGCACGTTAAAGACCCACAGGTGGTGGAAATTTTCGGAGTCCTCCACTACGCCGTGCCTCATAATCAGAAAGTGATTTTGGCACGTAAAACCCCATATTTTTCTTTTTAATGCTGTTTCGGGCGGTAATTATTGGGTGATTAGCTACTTATTGCAGCAGAAAAAACAAAGATCGAAAAATTTTGTCAGTACTGCTTTCAGTGCTGTGCTAGGAGCGACGGTGATTGGTTGATTATCTGAACTATTCTCGTCATTTCGTCATGGCACTGTCATCTCTGCATGCAGGGAAACTGGTCCTACGCCTTTATGCAAACTGGTGCCGCTGGCTCTCAAGCGCAACCACCACAGTGAACCTTTACTTCATCTGTAAACAAAGCGTATGCAAGCACGAAAATTGCACTTAGTAATGGTTTCCGTCAATGAGCACCTTCCCCCTTTGCGAAGTTTTCATGTCAATATTAGTAAAAAAACTTGTGCGCCACTTCATTCCGCCGAGGCAGCGAAGGATAGAAAGCCTACTCATAACAGTCAAATTCATTTACACTTGGTAATGAACAGCTTGTTCTCGTGAAATGGATTTGCAGCGCCTAATAAAAGCACGGACTCACAAGGCTACGCGCACCCAGTAGCACAACAATAATGCGTGTAACGTTTCTAGCACGATGTATGACATCACACCGCCTACGCACTTCATAGCTTCATACATTTGTTGACGATAGCGCAACCAGGAAACTGAACGAACACCAAGAATAGCACTCGTGCATAAGCTTACCCATGTCTGAGCTTCGTAACCCGACAACAAAGAAAGAAGCTCCGTTCGTACAAGTTTGCACCTTCAGTACCTTTAAAATCAATTCTTAAGATAAAATTTGGAGGACGATAAAGCTTCGCCTTTAAGAGGAACGTACTGTCCTTAGCTGAACCGTATGCGTTGGGAAATTTACAAACTGAGCAAGTTCATTGTTCCGTGTTAGTTCAGTGAAGGCAAAGTGAAGTGCCGAAGCGCTCGTTGCTACAGGATAGCGGTCACGCCATACAACTTCAGGCATGTTAGAATCGACCACAAGTAGAATAGTTTCCGATGATAAGACCGACAGTGATCGTGCAAGCCTGTGAAATGGTTCTATGCTTGTTGAAGATGGTGGCCTGTAAAACGATCCCACCACAACGCTGTTACCACCGGAAACCAATATTCTGCACCAAATACATTAAAACGAAACATAAGAATATAACGGTACATTTCTGATTTTGTCATGTTACGGTTTCGGCGCGAAAATCAAATACTGGTACTTCGACCTTCATTTTCTCATCTAATAATCAAAATGTTATTTTGAAATGACTTCCTGCAGGGTTCTCCAACAATGCTTTATTAGTCTAAACTGATTTATTGTTTCGCTTTAGTGTCCCTTTAAAGTTTCCGCAGCTGTGCACGTGGTGCTAGTTACCAAGCTTGCTGTAGAATAACTCGCCGCGGGAGAAAATGCCAAGCAGTTCCTCGCATATAATAACCAACGAGGCATTGCAACCTCCATTGCCACATCCTTCCTGGGAGATGTTGATTTAGAAACATGCTGGAATGGTCACACATCAGAGACTATTGTGCGACATGTAGGGCGTGCTGCAACGAACGTGGCTTTGTATAACTTATGTGGTTTGCAATGTGATGATTGAAAGCACTGTGCCAATGAAGGCTGCAGTCAGAAAGATGAAAACACTAAGAAGGAATGAAATCGATCGGTTTTAGTTCTGTATCCCAATAAAACTATTTGTACAGACGCATTTATGACTCCCGTTTAATATCATGTCTTAAAGTCTAAAAGCAGCCTCAGATATTCGCGCTGCATGCCTTGAAGCCGCAGAAAACTATTTTGTACTTTTTGTACTCGAGTGCGCTGATACGGGTCATCCAATAATTTCCCAATGCAGATCCTGCAAAAGAAAAAAGAAAGAAAAACGCCAGCTGGTTTTCATTTCATGGACAAGCGCCGAATACGTGTCGAGTGGCGACGGAAAGGAGTGGCCGGTCTGGGGATGGGCAACTAGGGTGACGTCACGCACTCCCTCGAGGGGCTTTGTCGAGTGGTCTGCATTCTTCGCATCCTTCTCCCCCTCTCTTCCATTCAATCTAGCTTCCCTCTGGGCTTGCACGTTCGTATAGAGGTAAGCGCTTGCGTGGGGTAGTGGATAATTACAGATGTCAAGAGGCTAATATGGCGATGACCCAGGAGCTGCAGAGGGCATTGTGCAACTTCGACACGGGGCGGGCCAAACGAGTGCCTCGTGTCTCGTCTCTGCCATGCTCCTTCCATGTACATACATGCTCTGAACCACTCCCGAGGGGGTGTGCCGGCAGCAGCAGCAGTGGGAAAGTCGAAGGAAAAGGCAAATAAAGCCTAGCTTTAAAACGAAATCGGGAAAAAAATAATTTACGATAACGCAAAAGAAAGCTCATTACTTCTAGAAGCGAGATCAGGATGTTTTAGTACGTGCACTTATAAAGCACTTATAAGAAGGAAGAAGAAGCACGTGCTTGCGGCGATAAAGCTAAGGAAACGATGGAGCATGTTTTATTAGAATGTAAAAGTAATTGCCCAGCTGCTGATTTAGACCTCCCTGGCCTCCCTGAAGCCCTTGAGTTCAGCGAGAGCAGGGAGAAAGTGAAGATGTCCACAGCAGAGATTAGTAAGCTGCGATGGGAATATTGGTGTAAGAAAAGTAGGGAAACGACACACAATGGAGGCGTGCAAAAACAAAGTTCACGGTAGGGGTTCAGAAAGTTCGGTTGTGGGAATCCATCTTGGGTTTTTTTTTTCCTTCCTTTCTTTTTCTTCTTTAACATAGGTAGGACATTAGGCAATATAGTAAGAAGAGCTTGGTGGGGCAGCCCACCGCCCCGTGCCAAAGGGGACGCTCATAGCATCCATGCACCCATTTATCTTCTTAGGCTTCGACTCGTTCAAAAGGAGGAGCGATCTCTAAAACTCCCCAATGTTATCTATAATACTATGTCGTCGAAGCGGCCTGATGCGAAGTGAAAGCCGTTCGCACAGTCATTTGTTACGAACGAAATTAGTTTTACAAAAGCAACGCCGAATTCAATTTGAAGTGGGTATCCGGGACCACCGCCATGTTTTACGTAAATTACGTAAACCACGCCGAGACAATAGCGCTAAGTCTTGAGAAAAAGCGTGCTTCTGCTATAGACGATGGGTCGTTTTGCGCATGCGCAGTGACGGCCTGCTATATTATAGCGTACACAACAGTATAGCGCGTGCTAAACTGAAACTGTCTAATAGCTGTCTTATAAATGCACCAAGGAGGTAGGCGTGTTTCTTCTAACGTCCTTTGAGCCGGGGAAGATCTAGAAAGAGCGAGAAAAGAAAGAGTTTCTTCCATTTTTAGGCGGAAAATAGCGTAGAAGTGAAAGGCAAGGAGGATGCAACAAGTACGAACCTAGAACAGGTTGGGAAGCGTTGATTCAGTCAACCAGGCGGTCGACGGTTTGGCTAGGTGTTCTACGGACGCTTCTCCCAGGCCTCGTGCTGCAGGTTATTGGTGAAGAATCGGTGGTTTCATCAAACCTGGGAGTTGGGCGAGTTGGTGGGGTTTCATCTTAACGAAAAGTGCGCGAAAAAGAAGTAGACGAGAAAAGAGAAACTACAAACACGGGCGCTACTGACAACTAAGAATTTATTTACAAAGAAACAGAATGAGTAGAAAACTATGCTGAAAGGAGAAGAAACACCCTCTTAAGTGTGCACGAGGTGGTTTATTTGTTTTTAGTTTTGTTTAGTATGTTCCTCTTAAAATCTGGTTGATCTCATAGTGAATTCGTAATGTCTCTTTCTTCTCCCGGCCAACGGTCTTACCTCTGGACGGCATCCCTTCGCAATAGTGATACCTCTATAGAGGCTTTCTTGCGCAGTGGCATTCACAGCGTTCCAGTTGCCCTAGTTCCGACCAATGGGGATTTCAGCCGCGTGAAGAATTCAAAGGCAATTCAAGAGGAGCCACGGAAAACTACCCCGCACTTTCAGAGCATAACCGATGTCCGACAATATTCCAGAGGGGGCATTCTATGTTATTCAGCGGATCAGACCTTTGTCTCCGACCTTCTAAATTGTGGAATGTTCGCGAATCATCCCGTAAACCCTTTATTCCTGCTCATCCAGCTCGCGTCAAGGATCTAGTTCGGGGACTTGACGCGAGTCTGTGTGCTTCCGAGGTGCTGCAGATGTTTTCCACGGCAGGTGCCATGTCCATCTAGCGATGTTCACGAGCGTGTGAGAATCAAGGAGTCTTCACGGAGTCGGTCATTGTCACTGTTGCAGGCACAACTATTTCCCCAGAGGTCAAGGTGTAGTCTCTATTATACAGCGTTGAAGCACTTTCTCCCCGCCCACTGCAATGCGTTCAGTGTTGGCGATGTGGCCGTATCATTAAGGGATGTAGACCAGAGCTTCGATGCCCCTTTTGCTTAAAAGGCCACGACGCGAAGACGTGTCCCTCTCAGAGCGAGCGATGCCTCTTGTGCGAAGGGTCCCACCCTGCGGACTGTTCGAAATGCCCTGCGAGACACCAAGAGCTTCGAATTCTACAAGTTACAGAATGGAAGCGACGTTCGCGTCGTGAGGCTCGGGCAATTGCACTAGAGCAGTCATGCGGCTACGATGAAGCTGTTGCACGTCACTCAAAAGCTATGGATGCATCTCTTGGTGATGTTGTAGCAGCTGCTGTGGATAAAGCTATGGCAAAAGCCCTTGATTGTTTTTTTTTTAACCTTTCTGAGACCATTGGGCCAGTTTCCGTTGCTCAGATGTCACAACTTTTCGCAGGTTGGTGCGCGACCAAGTGTTGTTTGTGAGATTACAGCTTCTCATGAAAATATAGATAAAGAAAGCCTCGCCGCAGTGCTGGCGACACAGAACCTTCCGCATCTCAGTCGAATGCCAGGGTCCCGTTCAGAAAACATTGACAACATGGATCTGGATGCTCGAACGTGCAAACGTCGCGCTTCTCCGTACTCTTGTAGCACTACTATCCTTCATAAACTAAAGACTAAAAACAGTCAAAATGACAACCTATCAAAGGATGACTTCCTAAAAGATATTATTTTACAGACGGCAGTTACTACTGCCGGAATATCGTCGAGATAGGGACCTTAACAGTGCTGCAGTGGAACTGTCACTCCTTTTTGCTGCAGCCACTGATTTGTGACATCTTTGTGAAGGATTTGATTATCTTGCAAGAAACATGGTTATCTCCAGAAAAGCGATTTCGTTTATAGAGTTATCGTAGTTTTCGTCTACATCGCCCTTCTCGTAGAGGGGGTTTAGCATTTTTCATCTTATCGAAAATTTGTCATAGAGTTAACATTACTCACCAGTCATTCTCTGCAGAAAGTGAGGCGCTACCATTGGACGTGATGCTGCCTGGTTGGGCCCCATTTTCAATAGTAAATGTGTATTTTCCTAGAGGATTCATAAATACAGGTTCTCTTGATTCCGCGGTTGCAGCATGTAGAAAGAATAAAATCGTAGCTGGTGATTTCAATTCTCACCATGTATCAAGGGGCTATCGGTCCGATTCTTGTGGCAAACTATTGTGGATTGGATTTCAACAAATGACCTTGATTGCGTGAATTCAGTAACCCCAACTTAAATATCCGGGAAATCGCGTTCGGTGCTAGACCTGACTTTTTCCAGTTCGGGTTATGTCATCTACAGCAATGATAAAAAGAATATTCTAATTGTCTCCCCAGGATTTGCTTAACTTTATAAATTTTTTCATTTCAGAATGCATGGATTCATCCAGATTTGAAAGTAGACAAAGTAACTCCGCTACTTAAAAAGCAGGGCGATGGGTACACAATGGATAATATTAGACCTATTTCTCTGACGTCAAGTCTTGTAAAGTTAATCGAGAGTGCATTGTATGGTCATATCGATAGGTGGATGGGCGACAACCAAATATTGAGTGACTCTCAAACAGGATTCAGGCCTGGGTGCTCAATTCGGTGTGCCCATGTTGACTTGGACAGTCGAATTAAACTCGCTCGCCGCAACAACCAGTACAGGGCCTTAGCGACATTAGACATCGCGAAGGCGTATGAGAGTGTCAAGCACACCATCTTGATTGACAGACTTGAAAGTGCGAATCTCCCCGCAGTATATAATTGCATGGATTCGTAATTTCTTAAGCGGATGTACATTTTACTGCTATAAAAGCGGTTAAATTGAAATTGCTTACAAAGATGCGGACAAGCGCCTTTGTAAGCGCTTGTCCGCGTCTTCTGTATGTGTATTTCTTGCGCTGTATTTGCAATTTACAATGCTGGACCATCTAGCTCAACAGCCCTGAAGTATATTTCTTTATAGAGCGCCGTAGGCTCGACGTGCACAGAAAATAACTTCTAGAATGTCCCCTTCGCCAACTTAGATTGGGCATTACGCTCCCTGTGACACTGTCTATGGGGCGTCGGCACTAGGACACTCCAACGGGAACGTATTTGATGCCACGTTTAATTTTGTAAGTGATACGTAGAGACGGCCATGTTAATTTCATTGGTTTGCTTTCCTCAATATGAACTCAACAATATTAACTTCAAATTTTAAAACAATACAGCCTGAAAGTTGATAATAACAATTAGTATTGATTTAACACCATTTCTAAATTACAAAATTCTATTTCAGTATTCTTCCCTGCTTACTTACTGCCGGCCGATTCATGGCCGATCCCCCGTAGTGAGTTGATTCATATCCATGTGCACCAAACCAAACGAATGCTAGGTGGTGCTGTTATGAGCGATTTCTTCTTTCCCCCGTGTTAAAATTATGCAGGTCCCACGCATTGTGGGAATGGATGTAGGTGAAGCTTTCCGGGCCGGGTGCTTTGATTGATGATAATTAGCGCTGATGCTGACGTCTAAAGCTTAATTTCTTCAACGTTTAGGCTAACACGAGAGTGGTGAGTTGATATTAAACGTTACCTTGCACGCCCCGCTGCTGTTTGTCTGCGTAGTACACAGATCACACAGGGAGAGGTGTTTGCTTGAGGTGTTCTTGTGCGCCATATTTTATAACTTTTGAGAGGGTTGAGCGTTGTCATTTCCTCACATAGCACATCGTATTGTGGCAGAAGTGTTGAACTTGGATTATGGGGCTGTATGTGCCAAAAGCACACTTGGATTACGATGCAAGCCGGAGTGCCACCACTCCGGATTAATTTTGACACCGTGATGTTTTTTAACGTGTCCCACATTATAAGTGCACGTGCGCTTTCTATTCCGCCCCGTCGAAATGCCGTTGGCGCGATTGGGATGAAATCCACGACCTCAAGCAATGTCATAGCCGCAAAGCTAACGCGACGGGCGCAGAAGTGTTGAGCGGTCGACTGCTTCCGTAGGTCTCCTGGTCCTTGCGGTGCGCTTTAAGTAATGCGGCTCTGTTTTTGAACGCCCTGCGTAATTTGTCCGCTAGACATATTTGCATGGCGTTTACTTTTCAGAAATAGCAGCAACGTACTGTACCGTACCTTGAGCTTAAGCTTAACCTGTTTTCTCGCAGCCGCTGTCGTATAGTAGTAGGGTTTCCTTGCCTTCTGACGTTAGCACCCCACCTCTTACCTGGGAACTGCCCCTTCTCCTATTGTTCTCTTCTCTACAGTTCCACCTGCGTCCCCTCTGGCATCGCACGTTACTAGAAAGGGAAGCGCTGCAGTTTCTGCACCATGTTTGCCGCCACACCTGCATCCTATTCTGGCTTCATCCTTGCTTTCGCCAGTCAAGCCAACCCCGTGACAATTCCGGGAACCCAATCCCCTCCATTCAACGACCGCGTTTTGACGGTCATTCTCCCCCCTCTGCCCTCTCCCGACTTCGTGCCTCGTATCTGTAGCCGTGCTTTATCTAGCTTTCCACAATTTCCGCAACCCTTTTCTCCTTTCCCACACGAACTGTGCACGGTCCTTGCAAGCCAGAATCGCTGCGACAACCAGAGCAATAGGCAGCGACCACGCGAGCTGCACGCGACGACGCTGCCACCATCGCCTATCACGGAGAAAACCAGCGGCAGCTCGGCGGAAAGGAGTGTGTGACACCCGTGCGCTAGTCGATCGACCTTTGACCTCGCCATGGCCAACTCGAAGTTCGTCAGCCCCTGCGAAGGCGTTGTCACCGCAAGTGAGGAAGATCGGACGACTTTGGAGTCGGGGGTGTGCGGCGCCTTCGCTACTCTTTCGTTGCACTCAAATGACGAAAGAAACGCTGCGCGGCTTGCGGGGCTCCGTTTCCAGGCTTCCCAGGAAAGCCGCCCGACTACCTACACCCTCGCCGATTTCGACAGTTCCTTCGTAGACAGGTGGGACATCACGTTTGTGGAGCCGCTACCGATTTCTATGGTCTGCGCCCGATGCGGCAAGGTTCCTGCCAACGTCCTACAGCTTCCTTGCGGCCACGCAATGTGCGGCTTGTGCCGATGCTTGGGTTTCATTGATGAGCTGCTGAGGACCAGGATCGACGCGTTGAGTCGCATACCCCGCGGCGGCGTGTGTCCTCACGACGGGCTCCGGTTCCGCTATGACGACGTCGAGGTCCACAACAACAGCCTTGAGTACCTGCGACACCTGCAGGTGTACTGCGTCCACGCGCGGCTCGGCTGCCCCTTCAGGTCCGAGCTGAGCCGTCTGGAAGTTCACTACGACGAGTGCCGCTTCAACTCCGAGACGTGCAACCTCCGCTGAAGGGACGACGTCCCGGTGAGCAGCGAGCAGCAGCATTCTGTGTCCTTGCACGCTCTGATGCAGGGTCCGTCAGAACAGAAGACGCGATGAAGCGGCGCCTCCAGGCACGATTGCTGGACCTCTTCTATAGGATGCTGTCTTGTAAGCTGTTGGTGCTATTATTTTATAAAGAAATATGTTCTCTTGCACTACGCTTCCCTCGAGTGATGATTGCACGCATGTTGTGGTCGGCCGGTGATGGCCTTGAAAATCCACGTATATGAAGTGTTTTGGCATTCGAATTCAGTGTGCAAACCTCTGGGAGGCGTTTTCTTTTCTCGGCGTCATCGGAGTAGATTGACACAGCGCGCTTATAGTTCGTGGGAATTGGGACATACCAGGAGAGGAGTGTAGGTGAATTGAAGAAAAGCGCCAGATGCACCCAATCTACCCTCCTGGTGACGTCGTCGACTGCCGTGTGAATGTTGGAAATGTGATCGCTATTTCGTAAAAGGCCCTTACCAGGTATGATCATATTGAGCTGACAAGCTCAGTGCATGCAATATGTCCTTGCCCTTTTCGTAGGGGCCGCGCTCAAGGACGGAGGGCGGGGGGACGTATATCAGCAAGTGCGCCTATGTAGTCTAGTGCAAATATGTAGATACTACGAGAGCGGCGAAGAAACTGAGCTTCTTAAATAAAAGTATAAAACTAAAGGTAGAGACATTCCTTCTCGCCCGGCCTCTCCTTCTCCTGATTTCCTCGCATCTCGCGCTTTCCCTCGTTGCTCGCCCTCACAGTTTGCACGTTCGTTCCTGGTGGCACGGGCTTCGCCCATAGAATTACTGAAAGTGCGACATTAAAATTGTTGTTGGGGATAGCACATGGATTTTTAACGGCTTGCTTATTAAAGGAGTACTGACACAAATTCGAAGTCGCGTTAACGTGTGAGATCGGTTTATGTACGCACACACACATTGTCTGCAAAATGTAAACGGTGAATATAGCTTGGAACATATTTAAAATCAATTTGCAGAAGTGGTCCGAGTTCGTGCGCGCCGCTGCACGCTTAGAATGGGACCCGCTGCAGAGCAGCCACATTTGCTCGTTTAATTTCGAGCGTGCCAGGTGTAAACGAAACCGGCCGAGCTTAGAGCAGTCCGATGATCTTCCACCAAGAGTACGTACCCCGAAGCCTGATGCTGTCCCGACTTTTGCCTCGCCTTGTGTTCTGCTCCGGAATATGGTTCATTCCCAAAGCGCCCTCGACGAATGCCTCGTACTATTTGTACCGGTGCGTACGCATATTGACAGCTGTCGCTAGCCGCACTTTCGGAGTCGTTGCTTTGTAGTGGATCCATTCAAATTTGGTTGGCCACGCCTAGTTCGGCGGCGCCTGCCGCAAGCAGGAAATAGTCGCCACTGGACGACGAAAACAAGGACGGCGATGATGGTGAGGACATCGTAAAGCACGTGCAGGAGTAGCAGACGATTTAGCAACACGAAGCCGACAAGCGCGTTGCCGGACGCACATCTCAGTTTTGTGCGCTCACGTGTCCAGCTGTGTTTACATTCCTCTTTGGCCCATCTCATGGCTCCCTCAGACCGAAACTTGGACTGGTCGCTACAAACAAGACTCCAAATAATTACTTGTCGCGCTATAAAATCAATGCTCTTTCGTGCGGTCGCGGGATTGAATCCCGGCCACGGCGGCCGCATTTCGAATGGGGCGAAATGCGAAAACACCCGTGTACTTATATTTAGGTGCACGTTAAAGACCCACAGGTGGTGGAAATTTTCGGAGTCCTCCACTACGCCGTGCCTCATAATCAGAAAGTGATTTTGGCACGTAAAACCCCATATTTTTCTTTTTAATGCTGTTTCGTGCGGTAATTATTGGATGATTAGCTACTTATTACAGCAGAAAAAACAAAGCTCGAAAAATTTTGTTATTACTGCTTTCAGTGCTGTGCTAGGAGCGACGATGATTGGTTGATCATCTGAACTATTCTCGTCATTTCGTCATGGCACTGGCATCTCTGCATGCAGGGAAAGTGGTCCCACGCCTTTATGACAAACTGGTGCCACTGGCTCTCGAGCGCAACCACCACAGCGAACCTTTACTTCATCTGTAAACAAAGCGTATGCAAGCTTGAAAATTACACTTAGTAATGGTTTCCATCAATGAGCACCTTCCCCCTTTGCGAAGTTTTCAAGTCAATATTAGTAAAAAAACTTGTGCGCCACTTCATTCTGCCGAGGCAGCGAAGGATAGAAAGCCTACTCATAACAGTCAAATTCATTTACACTTGGTAATGAACAGCTTCTTCTCGTAAAATGGATTTGCAGCGCCTAATAAAAGCACGGACTCACAAGGCTACGCGCACCCAGTAGCACAACAATAATGGGTGTAACGTTTCTAGCACGATGTATGACAGCACACTGCCGACGCACTCCATACCTTCGTACATTTGTTGACGATAGCGCAACCATGAAACTGAACGAACACCAAGAATAGCACTCGTGCATAAGCTTACCCATGTCTGAGCTTCGTAACCCGACAACAAAGAAAGAAGCTCCGTTCGTACAAGTTTGCACCTTCAGTACCTTTCAAATCAATTCTTAAGATAAAATTTGGAGGACGATAAAGCTTCGCCTTTAAGAGGAACGTACTGTCCTTAGCTGAACCGTAACGCGTTGGGAAATTTACAAACTGGGCAAGTTCATTGTTCCGTGTTAGTTCAATGAAGGCCAAGTTAAGTGCCGAAGCCCTCGTCTCTACAGGATAGCGGTCACGCCATACAACTTCAGGCATGTTAAAATCGCCCACAAGTAGAATAGTTTCCGATGATAAGACCGACAGTTATCGTGCAAGCCTGTGAAATGGTTCTATGCTTTTTGAAGATGGTGGCCTGTAAAACGATCCCACCACAAGGCTGTTACCACCAGAAACCAGTATATTCTGCACCAAATACATAATAACGAAACATTACAGTATAACGGTACACTTCTGATTCTGTCATGTTAGGGTTTCGGCGCGAAATTCAATACTGGTACTTCGGCCTTCATTTTCTCATCTAATAATCAAAATATTATTTTGAAATGACTGCCTGCAGGGTTTTCGAACAATGCTTTATTAGTCTAAACTGATTTATTGCTTCGCTTTAGTGTCCCTTTAATGTTTCCGCAGCCGTGCACTGTGCACGTGGTGCTAGTTACCAAGCTTGCTGTGGAAAAACTCGCCGCGGGAGAAAATGCCAAGCGGTTACTCGCACCCAATAACCAACATGGCATTGCAACCTCCATTGCCACATCCTTCCTGGGAGATGTTGATTTAGAAACTTGCGAGAATGGTTACACATCAGAGACTCTTGTGCGACATGTAGTGCGTGCTGCAACGAACGTCGCTTTGAATAACTTATGTAGTTTGCAAAGGGACATGATTCAAAGCACTGCGGAAAAGAAGGCTGCAGTCAGAAGGAGGAAAACACTGAGGAAGTAATGAAATCGATCGGTTTTAGTTCTGTATCCCAACAAAACGATTTGTACAGACGAATTTCTGACTCCCGTTTAATATCATGTCTTAACGTCTAAAGGCAGCCTCAGATATTCGCGCTGCATGCCTTGAAGCTGCAGAAAACTATTTTGTACTTTGTGCACTCAAGCGCGCTGGTACGGGTCGTCCAATAACTTCCTAATGCAGAGTCTACCAAAAAGAAAAAACACGCCAGCCCCTTTTCATTTCATGGACAAGCGCGGAATACGCTTACGAGTGGCGACCGAAAGGACTGGCCGGTCTGCTGACGGGCAACTAGGCTGACGTCACGCACTCCGTCGAGGGGCTTTGTCCAGTGGTCGGCATTCCTTGCATCCTCCCCTCCTCCTCTCCTCCACTCTATCTAGCTTCGCTCTGGGCTTGCACGTTGGTAGAAACGTAAGCGTTTGCGGGAGGGGGGTGGGGGGTCACGGATAATTACGGCTGTAGCTAATGTGGCGTTGACCCGGGAGCTCCAGAGAGCATTGTGCACATTCGACGCGGTGCGGGCCAGACGAGTGCCTCGAGTCTCATCTCTGCCACGCTCCTTCCATGTACATACACGCTCTGAACCACTCCCGATGAGGTTTGCCGACAGCAGCAGCAGTGGGATAGTCGAAGGAAAAGGCAAAGAAAGCTTAGCTTTAAAAACGAAATCGGGAAAGAAACAATTTACGATAACTCAAAGGAAAGCTCATTACTTTTCGAAGCAAGATCACGATGTCGTAGAACGTGCACTTACAAAGCGAGATATAAGAAGGAAGAAGAAGCACGTGCTTGCTGCGGTGAAGCTAAGAAAACGATGCAGCATGTTTTATTAGAATCTGAAGTATCTTTGCTGCGGCTGATTTAGACCTCCCTGGCCTCCCTGAAGCCCTTGGGTTCAGCGAGAGCAGGGAGAAAGTGAATATGTCCACAGTACAGATTAGTAAGCTGCGATTGGAATATTGGTGCAAGAAAAGTAGGGAAACGACACGTAGTGGAGGCGTGCAAAAACAAAGTTCACGGTAGGGGTTCAGAAAGTCTGGTTGTGGGAATCCATCTTGGTTTTTTTTCCTGTCCTTCTTTTTTCTTTTTTAACATAGGTAGGACATTAGGCAATATTATAACAAGAGTTTGGTGGGGCAACCCACCGCCCCGTGCCAAAGGGGACGCTCATAGCATCCATCCACCCATTTATCTTCTTAGGCTTCGACTCGTTCAAAAGGATGAGCGATCTCCAAAACTCCCCAATGTTATCCATAATGCTCTGTCGTCGCAGCGGCCTGATACGAAGTGAAAGCCGTTTCCACAGTCATTTGGTACGAACGAAATTAGTTTTACAAAAGCAACGCCGAATTCAATTTGAAGTGGGTATCCGGCACCACCGCCATGTTTTACGTAAACTACGTAAACCACGCCGAGAGAATAACGCTAAGTTTTGAGAAAAAGCGTGCTTTTGTTATAGACGATGGGTCGTTTGGCGTTTTGCGCATGCGCAGTGACGACCTGCTATTTTATAGCGTACACAACAGTATAGCGCGTGCTAAACTGAAAGTGTCTAATGACTGTCTTATAAATGCACCAAAGAGGTCGGCGTGCTTCTTCTAACTTCCCTTGAGCCGGGGAAGATCTAGAAAGAGCGAGAAAAGAAAGTTCTTTCATTTTTAGGGGGGAAATAGCGTAGAAGTGAAATGTAAGGAGGATGCGACAGGTACGAACCGAGAACAGGTTGGGAAGCGTTGAGTCAGTCAACCAGGCGGTCGACGGCTTGGCTCGGTGTTCTACAGACGCTCCTCCCAGGCCTCGTGCGGGTTATTGGTGAAGAATCGGTGGTTTCATCAAATCTGAGAGTTGGGCGAGTTGGTGGGGTTTAATCTTAACGAAAAGTGCGCGAAAAAGACGTAAACGAGAAAAGAGAAACTACAAACACGGGTGCTACTCGCAACTAACAGTTTATTTACAAAGAAACAGAATAAGTAGAAAATTATGCTGAAAGGAGAAGAAACACCCTCTTAAGTGTGCACGAGGTGGTTTATTTGTTTTTAGTTTTGTTTAGTATCTTCCTCTTAAAATCTGGTTGATCTCATAGTGAGTTCCTAATGTCTCTTTCTTCTCCCGGCCAACGGTCTTTCCTCTGGACGGCTTCCCTTCGCAGTAGTGATACTTCTATAGAGGCTTTCTTGCGCAGTGACATTCACAACGTTCCAGTTGCCCTAGTTCCGACCAATGGGGATTTCATCCGCGTGAAGAATCCAAAGACAGTTTAAGAAGAGCTGCGGAAAACTACCCCGCACTTTCGGAGCATAACCGATGTCCGACAATGTTCCAGAGGGGCCATTCTATGTTGTTCAGTGGATCAGACCTGTGTCTCCGACCTCTTAAATTGTGGAATGTTCGCGAATCATCCGGTAAGCCCTTTTATTCCTGCGCATCTAGCTCGCGTCAAGGGGCTACTTCGGGGACTTGACGCGAGTCTTTGTGCTACCGAGGTGCTACAGATGTTTTCCACGGCAGGTGCCATATCCATCTGCCGATTTTCACGAGCGTCTGAGAATCAAGGAGTCTTCACGGAGTCGGTCATTGTCACTTTTGCAGGCACAACTCTTTCCCCAGAGGTCAAGGTGTAGTCTCTATTATACAGCGTTGAAGCACTTTCTCCCCGCCCACTGCAATGCGTTCAGTGCTGGCGATGTGGCCGTAGCATTAAGGGATGAAGACCAGAGCTTCGGTGCCCCTTTTGCTTAAAAGGCCACGACGCGAAGACGTGTCCCTCTCTGAACGAGCGATGCTGCTTGTGCGAAGGGTCCCACCTGCGGACTGTCCGAAATGCCCTGCGAGACACCAAGAGCTTCAAGTTCTACAAGTTACAGAATGGAAGCGATGTTCGCGTCGTGAGGCTCGGGCCATTTCACTAGAGCAGTCATGCGGGTACGATGAAGCTGTTGCACGTCACTCAAAAGCTATGGATGCATCTCTTGGTGATGTTGTAGCAGCTGCTGTGGAGAAAGGCATGGCAAAAGGCCTTGATTGTCTATTTTTTAACCTTTCTGAGACCATTGGGCAAGTTTCCATTGCTCAGATGTCACAACTTCTCTCAGGTTGCTGGGCGACCAAGTGTTGTTTCTGAGATTACAGCTTCTCATGAAAATATAGATAAGAAAGGCCTCGCGCCGCAGTGCTGGCGACACAGAACCTTCCGCATCTCAGTCGAATGCCAGGGTCCCGTTTAGAAAACATTGAGAACATGGATCTGGATGCTCGAACGTGCAAACGTCGCGCTTCTCCGTACTCTTGTAGAACTACTATCCTTCATAAACTAAAGACTAAATACAGTCAAAATGACAACCTATCAAAGGACGACTTCCTAAAAGATATTATTTTACAGATGGCAGTTACTACTGCCGGAATATCGTCAAGATAGGGTCCTTAACAGTGCTGCAGTGGAACTGTCACTCCTTTTTGCTGCAGCCACTGATTTGTGAGATCTTTGTGAAGGACTTTCTCCTGATTTGATTATCTTGCAAGAAACATGGTTATCTCCAGAAAAGTGATTTCGTTTATAGAGTTATCGTAGTTTTCGTCTACATCGCCCTTCTCGTAGAGGGGGTTTAGCGCTTTTCATCTTATCGAAAATTTGTCATAGAGTTAACATTACTCACCAGTCATTCTCTGCAGAAAGTGAGGCGCTAGCACTGGACGTGATGCTGCCTGGTTGGGCCCCATTTTCAATAGTAAATGTGTATTTTCCTAAAGGAGTCATAAATACAGGTTCTCTTGATTCCGCGGTTGCAGCATGTAGAAAGAATAAAATCGTAGCTGGTGATTTCAATTCTCACCATGTATCAAGGGGCCATCGGTCCGATTCTTGTGGCAAACTATTGTGGATTGGATTTTAACAAATGACCTTGATTGCGTGAATTCAGGAACCCCAACTTAAATATCCGGGAAATCGCGTTCGGTGCTAGACCTGACTTTTTCCAGTTCGGGTTATGTCATCTACAGCAATGATAAAAAGAATATTCTAATTGTCTCCCCAGGATTTGCTTAACTTTATAAATTTTTTCATTTCAGAATGCATGGATTTATCCAGATTGGAAAGTTGACAAAGTAATTCCGCTACTTAAAAATCCGTGCGATGGGTACACAATGGATAACATTAGACCTATTTCTCTGACTTCAAGTCTTGTAAAGTTAATCGAGAGTGCATTGTATGGTCATATCGATAGTTGGATGGGCGACAACCAAATATTGAGTGACTCTCAAACAGGATTCAGGCCTGGGTGCTCAATTTGGTGTGCCCATGTTGACTTGGACAGTCGAATTAAACTCGCTCGCCGCAACAACCAGTACACGGCCTTAGCGACATTAGACATCGCGAAGGCGTATGAGAGTGTCAAGCACACCATCTTGATCGACAGACTTGAAAGTGCGAATCTCCCGCAGTATATAATTGCATGGATTCGTAATTTCTTAAGCGGATGTACATTTTACTGCTATAAAAGTGGTTAAATTCAAATTGCTTACAAAGATGCGGACAAGCGCCTTTGTAAGCGCTTGTCCGCGTCTTCTATATGTGTATTTCTTGCGCTGTATTTGCAATTTACAATGCTGGACCATCTAGCTCAACAGCCCTGAAGTATATTTGTTTATAGAGCGCCGTAAACTTGACTTGCACAGAAAATAACTTCTAGAATGTCCCCTTCGCCAACTTAGATTGGGCATTACGCTCCCTGTGACACTGTCTATGGGGCGTCGGTACTAGGACACTCCAACGGGAACGCATTTGACGCCACGTTTAATTTTGTAAGTGATACGTTGAGACGGCCATGTTAATTTCATTGGTTTGCTTTCCTCAATATGAACTCAACAATATTAACTTCAAATTTTAAAACAATACAGCCTGAAAGTTGATAATACCAATTAGTATTGATTTAATATCATTTCTAAATTACAAAATTCAATTTCAGTATTGTTCCCTGCTTACTGCGGCCGATTCATGGCCGATCCCCCGTAGTGAGTTGAGCCATATCCGTGTGCAAGAAACAAAATCTAGGTGGTGCTGGTATGAGCAATTTCTTCTTTCCGCCCTCTTAAAATTATGCAGATCCCACGCATTGTGGGAATCGATGTAAGCGAAGCTTACGCACCGGGTGCTTTGATTGAAGATAATTAGCGCTGATGCTGACGTCTAAAGCTTAATCTCTTCAACGTTTAGGCTAACACGAGACTGGTGAGTTGATATTAAACGTTGCATTGCACGCCCCGCTGCTGTTTGTCTGCGTAGCACACAGATCACACAAGGAGAGGTGTTTGCTTGAGGCGTTATTGTGCGCCATATTTTATAACTTTTGAGAGGGTTGAGCGTTGTCATTTCCTCACATGGCCCATGGTATTGTGGCAGAAGTGTTGGATTATGGGGCTGCACGTGCCATAAGCCCACTTGGATTACGATGCAAGCCGGAGTGCCACAACTCCGGATTAATTTTGACACCGTGATGTTTTTTAACGTGTCCCACATTATCAGTGCACGTGCACTTTCTATTCCGCCCCGTCGAAATGCCGTTGGCGCGATTGGGATGAAATCCACGACCTCAAGCAATGTCATAGCCGCAAAGCTAACGCGACGGGCGCAGAAGTGTTGAGCGGTCGACTGCTTCCGTAGGTCTCCTGGTCCTTGCGGTGCGCTTTAAGCAATGCGGCTTTGTTTTTGAACGCCCTGCGTAATTTGCCTGCTAGACATATTTGCATGGCGTTTACTTTTCAGAAATAGCAGCAACGTACTGTGCCGTACCTTGGAGCTCAAGCTTAACCTGTTTTCCCGCAGCCGCTGTCGTATAGTAGTAGGGTTTCCTTGGCTTCTCACGTTATCACCCCACCTCTTATATGGGGACTGCCCCTTCTCCTCCCTCCCTTTCTTCTCGTATTGTTTGTTCTCTTCTCTACAGTTCCAACCGCGTCCCCTCTGGCCTCGCAAGTTAGTAGAAAGGGAAGCGCGGCAGTTTCTGCACCATGTTTCCCGCCACACCTGCATCCTATTCTGGCTTCATCCTTGCTTTCACCAGCCAAGCCAACCCCGTGGCAATTCTGGGAACCCAATCCCCTCCATTCAGCGACCGCGTTTTGACGGTCGCTCTCCCCCTCGGCCCTCTCCTGACTTCGTGCCCCGTATCTGTAGCCGTGCTTTATCTAGCTTTTCAGAATTTCCGCCACCCCTTTCTCCTTTCCAACACGAACTGTGCACGGTCCTTGCAAGCTAGAATTGGTGCGACAACCAGAGCAATAGGCAGCGACCACGTGAGCTGCACGCGACGACGCTGCCACCATCGCCTATCACGGAGAAAACCAGCGGCAGGTCGGCGGAAAGGAGTGTGTGACACCCGTGCGCTAGTCGATCGCCCTTTGACCTCACCATGGCCAACTCGAAGTTCATCAGCCCCCGCGAAGGCGTCGTCACCGCAAGTGAGGAAGATCGGACGACTTCGGAGTCGGGGGTGTGCGGCGCCTTCGCTACTCTTTCGTTGCACTCAAATGACGAAAGAAACGCTGCGCGGCTTGCGGGGCTCCGTTTCCAGGCTTCCCAGCAAAGCCGCCCGACTACCTACACCCTCGCCGGTTTCGACAGTTCCTTCGTAGACAGGCGGGACATCACGTTTGTGGAGCCGCTACCGATTTCTCTGGTCTGCGCCCGCTGCGACAAGGTTCCTGCCAAGGTCCTACAGCTTCCCTGCGGCCACGCAATGTGCCGCTTGTGCCGATGCTCGGATTTGTTTGCTGAGCTGCTGAGGACCAGGAACGACGCGTTCAGCGGATTACCCCGCGGAGGCGTGTGTCCTCACGACGGGCTCCCATTCCGCGATCGCGACGTCGTGGTGCACAACTACAGCCTTGAGTACCTGCGGCACCTGCAGGTGTACTGCGTCCACGCGCGGCTCGGCTGCCCCTTCAGGTCCGAGCTGAGCCGTCTGGAAGTTCACTACGACGAGTGCAGCTTCAACTCCGAGACGTACAACCTCCGCTGAAGGGACGATGTCCCGGTGAGCAGCGAGCAGCAGCATTCTGTGTCCTTACACGCTCTGATGCAGGGTCCGTCAGAACAGAAGACGCGATGAAGCGGCGCCTCCAGGCACGATTGCTGGACCTCTTCTATAGGATGCTGTCTTGTAAGCTGTTAGTGCTTTACTTTTATAAAGATGTATGTTATCTTTCACTACGCTTCCCTCGAGTGATGATTGCACGCAATATGTGGTCGGCCGGTGATGGCCTTGAACATCCACGTGCATGAAGTGTTCAGGTATTGGAATTCCGCATGCAAACCGCTGTGAAGCGTTTTCTTTTCTCGGCGTCATCGGAGGAAATTGAAACAGCGCGCTTATAATTCGTGGGAATTGAGACATACCAGGAGAGGCGTGTGGGTTAATTGAAGAAAAGCGCCAGATGCACCCAATCTACCCTCCTGGTGACGTCGTCGACTGCCGTGTGAATGTCGGAAATGTGATCGCTATTTCGTAAAAGGCCCTTACCAGGTATGACCATTTTGAGCTGACAAGCTCCGTGCATGCAATATGTCTTTGCCCTTTTCGTAGGGGCCGCGCTCAAGGACGGAGGGAGAGGGGGGGGACGTATATCAGCAATTGCGCCTACGTACAGTCTAGTGCAAAAGTCTAGAGACTATGGGAGCGGCGGATAAACTAGGCTTCTTGAAAACTAAAGGTAGCGACGTTCCTCCTCGCCCGGCCTCTCCTTCTGGTCTCCTCGCTGCTAGTGCTTTCCCTCGTTGCTCGCCCTCGCAGTTTGGTCGTTCGTTCCTGGGTGTGCGCGCTTTGCCCATAGAGTTACTCGAAGTGAGACATTAAAAAATGTTGTTGGGTGATAGATCATGGATTTTACCGTATTGAAGGCTTGTTTATTAGGTGCTGTGCTATGAGCGATGATGAATAGTTGAGCATTTGAACCATTGCCGCAATTTCGTCATGACGCCGACATTTCTGCATGCAGGGAAACTGGTTATACACCTTTATGACAAACTGGTGCCGCTGGCTCTCAAGCGCAACCATCACAGTGTAACCTGTACTTCCTCTGCAAACAAAGGGTATGCAAGAACGAAAATGACACATAGACATGGTTTCCATCAACGCTAGCACCTTCCCCCTTATCGTTGAGCAGTTTTGAAGTCAATATGAGTCAACAAACTCGTGCCCCACTTCATTCTGCCGAGGCAGCGAAGGATAGAAAGCCTACTCACAATAGTCAAAATCATTTACATTTGGTAATGAGCAGCTTGTTCTCGTAAAATGGATTTGCAGGGCCTAACAATAGCATGGACACCCAGTAGCACAACAAGAATGCGTGTTACGTTTTTAGCACGACATTTGACAGCACACAGCCTACGCGCTCCGTAGCTTCATACACTTGTTCACGATAGCACAATCAGGAAATTAAATGTGAACGAGCACCAGGAATAGCTCTCGTGCATAAGCTTATAAAATGTCTGAGCTCCGTAACCCGTCAACAAAGAAAAAGAAAAGCTCCGTTCGTATACGTTTGCACCGTCAGTACCCTTAAAATCAACCTCTAAGATAAAATTTGGAGGACGATAAAGCTTCGGCTTTAAGAGAGGAACGCCGACAGCATTTAAAGATCCCTGACTGCTTCTCACGCTTCCCGGCAATTGGAGCGTATGTAACCGTAATGTTTACCGGGAAACGCTGGCGGCGAATGCTATGCAGGAAGGTGGACTGGATGGATGGATGTTACGAGGATCCCTTTTTGAATAGGGCGGTGGGTTCAGCCATCAAGCTCTCGCTATTATACTGCCTAATGGCCTACCTAGGTTAAACAAAAAAAAAAAAAAAAGCCCTACGAACTTCTACAACCAAATTTTCTGACCCCCTATTGCGAAGTTTGCTTTTGTACGTCTCCGTTTTTTGTCGTTTCCCTACTTTTCTTCCACCAATCTTCCAATCGCCTCTTGCGAATCTCTATTGCGGACATGTTTACTTTTCCACTGCTCTCGCTGAACTCAAGTGCTGCAAGGAGGCCAGTGGTGCCTAAATCGACCGCTGGATGGACGTCTTCACATTCTAATAAAACATGCTCCATCGTTTCCATAGGTTTACCGCAGCAAGCACATGCTTCTTCTTCCTTCTTATATCTCGCTTTATAGGTGCGTGCTCTAAGGCATCCCGATCTCGCTTCGAAAAGTAATGAGCTTCCCTTTGAGTTATCGTAAACTGTTTCTCTCCCGATTTCGTTTTTAAATTTAAGCTTTCAGGCAGGTTTCTTTTCCATTGCCGCCACCCATGCGATTATTTCAGCCTCTCTGACTTTCCGCTTGACGTTCTTTGTTATGGGCCTTCTGGCAGAAACGCGGCATCTTGCGTGGGCCGCGACGTATGGATGGATGTTATAAGCGTCCCCTTTGGGACCGGGCGGAGGGTTGCTCGACCAAGCTCTTGTTAATTTAAAGCGAAACATTCTTTTGCCTCTTCCTTCGATTTTCCCGCTGCTGCTGCTGCCAAGCACACCGCGTCGGAGGGGATGGTTCAGAGCGTGTATAAGACGGTTTTTTCGTAGGCGCCGCCATATTGTGAACGCAGTGGCGCCGCCTGTGAGCAGCGCCATACTGGCTCGGGTGAAAGCAGTCTTTTGCATGGCAGGTATACGCTCTCCGGTAGGTTCTGGCGTTTGTTTTCGCGGTCGTGTGGTCTGTTTAGTATGACGTTCGTCTTCTACGTGGTAAACGCGGTTATTTGAGACGTGCTGAAGTGGTTTAAGGCGTCTTGGCCGGAATTTCTGCTGGCGTTGAGGTGGACGGAACACGCAGCGCGATGTGTGCGCGCATATTTGAGCCAACAATCAGACTCGGAGATCAATTGCGTATTTCCGAATGTTCCGATCACTAATGTGACCTTATTGCAGTATTGTCCTCTATTTCTAAGCTGCGGCTTAGGAGCCATGAAACATACGCGACGATCGTAACAGCGTGGGTACCGTTCTGCTGCGATAGGAGCTGTGCTGTTATTCTTTGACAAGCATTCAAACTGTTCGCTGCAGGTTACATCGCGTCACTAATTGGTTGGATGGGGGAGGTTTCCACCCATGAATAAAATAGTTTTGGCTAGCAATAGCAGCATACCTTACAGTCTGAATTAAGCTTGTCCAGCAAAGCGACCATTTACGAACTGCGCGAGCGTTCTAAGCAGTGGTAGGTGCTGGATTAGATATCTTTGTTCTATATAGCGCCTGGTCCAAGCATACGGCATCAGCGGTTATATATTTATTGACGTTGCGCGGCGTTAGCCCGTTTTCTCTTGCTTTTTCGAGAAAGAGGATGATAACCGAATTTTGTTTTCGGTTGTGTTCGTTCAGTCCTCTACGACGCACTCACACGTATTACGAAAATTTTGCGCTCAGAAATAGCCATCGCATTCTTTTTATGCGAACCCTCTCATATATTATGGCTGTATACAAGCCAAAAAGGCGATGCCGAAGCAGACAGCTTATATATGTATCGTGCTGGCTCACCAACCGCAGTGATCGCTGTGTTAAGCAACGCCATGGGCCTCATGCAGCAAGGCTACCGTAGACATATGGTAATTTCAAGCATACTAGACTTGAAATGCGTGAGAACGATGCCAGTGTATCACAAATATTTGATAGCGCCTGCCGCTCAGATGTTTCGTGGTTGCCTTAGGTTGGCCGTGCCCGAGCATGTGCTCTTATGTTTTATGTTTTACTCCCTACGCCAATCGATCAGAGAGTGAGCTGATTTATCATTTAATGCTGGTAATACAGAGACGCCGGTTTTTTTTGTTTAATTAAAATCGATATAAGCAAAATAGTAAACAACACATACACGCGCCGCGACTGATAATGCGCGTACAGCGCGGCTGATTATGCGCGTCACATTTTTGCGCCCCCAAGACATATTTCTGCCTACAGTAGTTACCGATGCACCGAAAGGCTTCCCTAACGACCTTATATGAACGAACATGGCGTAAATTTCACAAAGTAAGATCTGAAACATCTCAAAATCGTTCCGCTGCACGCGACAGCAATACTTTCGAGCAGCGCCGCGCCGGATCGCCCAAGCCAGAGAGGAGGAAAGGCCCTCCGCGCGCCCTATCCTCCTCGCCCGATGAAACGGTCTGTACATGACAGAGTAGAGAGAAAAGGCGAGTCTAGAAACTCGTTTTCACCCCGCCGCTTCGAATGTGCACAATGCCTTCTGCAGCTCCCTGGCCATTGCCACATTAGCCTCTGGACAGCTAAAATTATCCGTGACTCCCCTCAGATGCATTGCAGAAACTGCAGTGCTACCCTTTCTACTAACGTGTGAGTCCAGAGGGGACGTAGAGAGAACATGTAGGGAGGAGAGGAGGCAGGTCCCATACAAATGAGGGAGGGGGGGGGGGGTGTCGACTTGAGAAGGCTAGGGTGCCTCGATGCGCGCCCGCACATCGAGGCGCCCTATAGAGAAGGCAAGCAAACCCTACTACCATACGACGGCAATTGCAGGGAAACTGAATAAGCTTAAGTTAAAGGTACGGAACAGTACGTTGGTGCTGTTTCTGAAAAATAAACACCATGCAAATATGTCAAGCGGACAAAATACACAGGGCGTGCAGAAACAGAGCCGCCTTAATTAGAGCGCACCGCACGGTCCAGGCAATACTACGGAAGCGGTTGACCGTAAAACCAACACTTCTGCGCCCGCCGCGGTAGGTCGCGGATGCGATTCCGACCGCGGCAGCCGCATTTCGACGGGGTTGAAATAGAACCGCACGTGCACTTAGACCTTGAGACGCGTTAAAGAGCGTCACGGTGTCAAAATTATTCCGGAGTCCGCCATTACGGCGTGCCGCATAATCCGATTGCAGTTTTGGCATGCACAGCCCACCCATAATCCTATTCAAGTTTATTACTTCTGCCACAATGCGATGCGCCATGTGACTCAATAGAGAGCTTTAGAATAGGGGCCCCAAACGTTTTGGGGCCCCAGAGAAATAGCGTTGAAGCAACTGCGCATGCGCGAGACGCAAATCGCGTTTGGGTTTTGCGTCGGGCACGCTATTTCACTGATTTAGCGAGAGCCCCCAATGTTGCCCCAAGAGATTTGCGTACACAAACATGGCGGCACCCGTCGAAGCCACGGCTCTAACCTAGCGCCAAACTGGGCTCGATTGGTGGTAAAGCGTGAAGTTCGCAAGCTAGGAGAAGTGACTGCGGTTATCGCTTTCTCTCAACTGGCGTGTGTTATGAAGATTGATTCATTAGACGCCGCCGATTCCGAATTCGATGGTGGATTTTATGGCTTATAGACCTTGCACGGCTTCGCTTGGCTAGTGAAGGCACGTAAAGTTGATTACTGAAAAATAAGCGCAGCTAATTGTTTTGCTGCTTACAGGATAACCTCTAAACTGTAAATAAACGCGAAAACACGAACGTCAAAATTACTATTCTTATGATAAAATGGTACATTTTATTTAATTATTTCTAATAGTTTTTCTTTGACGCCGTGGGGGCGCCGTCAGCGCAAGACGCTATACGGATACGCAAAGCCCTATTCCAAACCTCTTCACTCCTGCGTGCCCCAACGCTAACATTCGCAAATCTATTTGTGGCCCGGAACTATTGGGGCCCCTATTCTAAAACTCTAATGACTATGCTGAATCCTCTCGGAGGTTTTGAAATATGGACCACTACAACACCTCAAGCTCTCCCTGCTTGTTCTGTGTACTACGCAGACAAACAGCAGTGGTGCCCGCGAGGTAACGCTTAACTTCAACTCACCACTCCCGTGTTAGACTAAGTTAGATTAAGCTTAGCGGTAAACATCACCGCTAATTATCGTCAATCAAAGCATCCAGCACGGAAAGCTTCGCTTACATCGATTCCCACGTGCGTGGGATCTGTATATTTCTGTTGCCTAATGTCCTACTTATGTTCAAAAAGGAAAACACACGATTAATTCCCATAAACACAGTTTCTGAACCCCTATTGGGAACTTTGTTTATGTACGCCTCCATCGTTTGTCGTTTCCCTACCAATCTTCCAGTCGCCCCTTACCATTCTCTATTGCGGACATGTTTACTTTCCCCTTGGTTTCACTAAACCCAAGGGCTTCAAGAAGGCCCTTGGGCAGATATCGTGACATTCTAATACAACATGCTCCATCGTTTCCCTAACTGTATAACCGCAGCAACCACGTGCTTCTTCCTCCTTCTTATATCTCGCTTTATAAGTGCGTTTTCTAAGGCATCCTGATCTCGCTTCGAAAAGTAACGAGCTTCCCTTTGAGTTATCATAAATTATTTTTTTCCTGATTTCGTTCTTTCCTCTTAAGTAGTTACTCATGGCAGGTTTCTTTCCCATTGCCGCCGCCCATGAGATTATCTCAGCCTCTCTGACTTTCCGCTTGACGTTCTTTGTTGCTCACCCTACAGGCCGCATACTTGCTGGTAAGCTTCCTAGTTCTTTTGCTCCACTGTGAATCAACGTTAATCCTGTACAAATAACTGAACACTCTCCTAGCCCAGATGGCGCTCGCCTTCGCCGCATCGCGTACTATCAGTGGGTATATAGACTTCAAACACTCTGTAGAATTCACCAAATCGAAGATCGATCGCTTAAAAGCGGCAAACTCTGATCTATAGGCGATCATTTTGAATTCGCTTGGCGCAAGGGTGTTTGGTGATTGAACTTTGCACCGTACACATCATCCGGTTCGCACTGACTGCTGGGTTCACTGTGGCTGCTTGGCTGAACCAACGACATTTCTTCGAGATAGAAAGCACGGGTAAGGCTTTGGCCAACACTTGCCTTCGCTATAAGTTATCAGAAAGGAGGGCTTGACGGGCTGCGGTAGATGAGGATATGAGCGTGGGCGATATCCACAGTTGACTTTGTTCTTTAATCGTAAGCTTCTGCGCGTACTATCAGTGGGTATATAGCCTACTGATACGACTCCCCGCATGCGGAACCGCACGCTTTTCAGCGGAGAAATCTGAACGAATACTGGATTAGACGCGCTCACAATTTAGGGAAAGCGAGAGTTTGTAAATGGCTGATTTCGATATCTTTTTGCGAAATGCAGGCCAGTACGTGTGCTATCGAAAACGTCCAACGGTCTTCTGCTAACAAGCGGAATCTTTTTATCAATAGCTGCGACATCGCGCTTCCGCCGAGAAAAAAAGGAAATCTTTCACAGATGTTTGTCGATCTGGCAACTAACGCATCAAACACAGCACAGCTGTATCAGCGAGTTCCCACAGTTTTCCGAATTACTCGGGCTCAGGTTGATGGCTTACTTACAGCCTGGCTCGAACGCAGTATGGCAACTTGTACTGCGGGCCAGCGCGGTCGTGGAAAAGTGAAAAGAAAACGCGTTCTGTTCTCCGTCACATTATAACTTCATTATATCATCCTAGTAAGGTGGAGATGGCCGGCTTCATTTTAGGACATCATCTCCGCTCTATGAATTTTTAAAAACTTCTTTGGGGGCAGTACAGCCCGCGTGGAAGGCGTCACGCGAGAGATACAGGTACGATCGTGCCCGAACGCAGCAGCAACTGCTGCTGCTTTGTGTAGGTCACTTTTATTTTACAATAATTTATTATTACATTTGAAACCAATTTCGGGGCACTGACACACGTTGCGTCACGTTTACATTTGGTATCGGCCGCGCCGTCGGCCATCAGCCTACGGGGAGGGGAGTCTCACATTCGCCAAAGAATATGCTTGTATAAAACCATCTGTGTCACTACTTGTCATCATTAATGTAACAGGAATAGAAACAATTTGAACTAACATCACAGAAAAGGTTGTCCTCCAGTCCTGTTTTACTGTCATGTGCAGCTTGAAGGCCGCCTTGGCTTCACGCCTCAGTTGAGCCACTTGGGTTGATGGCTTGCCCCTCGTGCTCCTGGGTTTACGGGACGCCTTCCGGGCAAACCTACAGAGCTTAGCAGCAGTGCTAGTGTGTGGTAGTTCTCGGCGTCTCTCCGGAGACTTCTCTTCATCAACGCAGCTACCAGCCCAGCCACAAGAATCCCTACAACGCCACCTGGACTGTGTTGAAGACCTCCGGCCCACTGCGCCCCGTCCTTCCCGCCACAATACAATCTTCGTGCACCCCCGACCTGGCCACTTCGATACACGCTTTTCGAGCGCCGCGATGCTGTCCGACCACCACTAACTGCGGCCTACGACGGACCCATTCCGCAATTTACTCTCTTTCCTGCCTTCCTGACACTTCACATTGCTTCGGCTCGTTGCCTTGTGTGGGTAACATTGTATTTCCGATTGTATTTACTAACCCAATCGTTGCGCTGTCGTCCATAGTTGAGGAGCAGGAGGAGTAGATTTTAATGAAAAGAAAGGAGGAGAGGTTGGCCTGGAGAGCGTGCCTCTATCATGCTACTCCTCACTGGGCTAAGAGGAAATGGGACATACAGGGAAATGTATGTGGCAGGTGATTATTTTATGATGCAATGTGCTACGCTTTTAAACAAAATTACACCCTTTGGGTCTTGCCACACAACAATAATCGTCATCTGTCTTGTTTGCATTTTCTTCCATTAACACTGCGAGCCCGGTACTTCCACCCCACGAACGGCATGTGTGTTATCGGCATGACAGAGCATTCTCGGCAGGAAAGTAGCGAGCGCAGTGTTTTCAAGAAAGGAAACGCAAGCAAGACAGATGACGATTATTGTTCGGTTTAAGAGTGTACTACACTGTAAAAATGTTAACACCCCTAAAGGTATTTTCTTGTCGCACTTACCGTTAAGGCCTTAAGAAATTTGTTATAGGACGACAACGGAGCTGTAACTAGACGTGCGATGACAAAATACGTATACATATAGTTGAAAACTATGTAATCATTCTGACAGTCTTGGGCGCACAGAGATATCCGACAGGAGAGTTTCATATCACTCCCTGTGATATTCTCTTGCCGGATATTTCTGTGCACCGAAGGCTGTCAGAATGATTACATAGTTTTCAACTACGTATTTTGTCATCGCAAGTCTTGTTAGAGCTCCGTTGTCGGCCTCTATAAATTTTTGCGACACTCTAATAGTAATCGTGTTACCAGTGCGACCAGAAGACACCCTTAAGTGTGTAAAGAGTTTTACAGTATATATACACCTTGTCCAATGCGCGGATACGCGCTGTAGGCACGATACACGCAGGAGTAATTTTGTTC
The DNA here is from genome assembly GCF_023375885.2 of Dermacentor andersoni. NCBI lineage: Eukaryota > Metazoa > Arthropoda > Arachnida > Ixodida > Ixodidae > Dermacentor > Dermacentor andersoni. The sequence continues at coordinate 84,780,187 of NC_092822.1, read as the reverse complement.
ACAAGAAACGTTATCGCGCAAACACATTTTGCACTGCCTGCACGTCTCACAGGTTCTAGAGGTGATCGTCTAAGCCAGTCTCACTTCGAAAGTGCAGGATTGACTTTATGGGGCGTTGGGCATGGTCAGCGCTTCTCCACGCGCCTAAAATAATTGATGTGCCGTTTCTCAGGGACCTGGCACACCTCACTGCGGGGCAGCGGCCATGACTAGACCAGCGCAAGGGATTCGCGCCGTTTGTTCGGGAAGACAACGTCATCGTCGTCGTCTTTGTCATTATCATCATCATCTTCATTTGTGGCAGCAGCCGTGCGCGTGAAGACGAAGAAGCAGAAGAAGCGTTCCAGCCGGTGTCGACGGCGGCAGCAGAGCAGGTAGCGGTCGCCATGTCGGTCGCCACGCAAGACGAGCTCGACGACACCAAGGTGGCCGAGCTACGTGACCTGTTTTGCAAGTTCGACGTGGATCGCACAGGCGCGGTGGCGTTCGAGCACGTCGACGAGATCCTCCGAACCGCCGCCCGCGTCATCGTCGAGCCGGAGTTCAAGAAACGCGTCAAGAGCACCGAGCCCGACGACCTCCAGCAGAAGGTGGGCTTTCGTTTTCGCTTACAGAATCGAACTATATAGCACTAACTCTGTCATGGCCAAGGGCAAAGGAATGATCACATAATTGCGATTGCACTGGGCATGTGCAATTCTTATCAAGGAACCCCTATCACGCCAACTTTCCTCAATATTCATACGCCTCTTTCGCGTTCTTTTGTACGTCTGCCCGGTAGCACTTTCCAACTTTGGGTATGTATAGTCCCCCAGAGTAAAGGCCTTCATTGCAGCGATATGTCGGCAGGTTACTTTCAGTTAAACGCAAAGACCAACGGGTGAATGATACAAAAGGCGTGCGAGCTGCAATTAAACCAAGAGGAGAAATTGTTAAGCCACGCTCTCTTCGCTAACTACTCCGGGATTTGACGTGTCCTCGCCGTGGTCGCGTGCCTTAGCGGGTACAAGCGGTCGCTGCTTCCACCAGAAGCGCACGAGATCAGAGTTCAGTCTCGTGACGCAAGCTCGATGAAACCCTTCGGCGAGCATTACGTCACTCATCCAGCCTTGACCAGCGAACGCTCCGTGAAGCCACAGTGGTGGCCCAACACGTGATCTCTTGTGTCGAGATCACCGAGCAAGAATCGAGATTTGCCGAGACGCTGGTTCCCAATAGCTATGCCAGTAGTTTTTATTCGGTGCGCGTTTGTTCTGCTGCCCTGCCGTAGCTCTGCCTGCAGAGCGGGAACACTAAAACCAACCACGCATTGTGACGAGCGATCACGCGTTGGGCCACCAGGTCTGGCTTCGATTGCGTTGCCCCCGGCATGCTCCCTCCTACTTTTTTACCTTCCTCCAAGTATTTAGTAACAGAAGTTCCGTGAAGCTCTGTGAAAGGTACTGGCGCGTCGGTCAACGAGGAAGGCGAGCACATCGAAATGTATCCGTCCGCGCTTTGTCGTCTGCTGCCAACCCCTGAGCGTTCGCCCCCCTGAACAGGGGGCGAACGCTCGCCTGAATATGGTAACCCACGCCGCGCCGTCTGCGCAGCGTCTTGTCCGCGTTCGCTAGTCAGCCGCGTCCAGTACACGAGCGGAGAAATAAAATGGTGATGAAGCGAACAAAACTGGCTCGCGGCTACTGCTGCGATTCCTAATCCAGCGTTTTCACATACAGTTTCCGCTGTCATCGAGCTAGATGTGTTCATGTTTACCTGTGCGCGCTTGACACTGGGCTGGGTAATTTAGTTAGAACACTTTGACGGGCTAGTTGGTTCGATTCCATGATAGAATGTGTAAGCGCGACTGAACAAGGACGTAGAAAGAAGCAGACACATAAAGACAGCACTGTCTCTGTGTGTCTGTTTCTTTGTACGTGCTCGTTCAGTGACGCTTACATGGTCTATCATTGCTAATTTTGTTAGTAAGCGAAACTTTGCAAGTTTAAACGGCCGATAAAAGTACTATCCTTACTTCGTACAGCTATCTACTAATTTACTATCGCATTCGGTGCTTGGCCTTTCGGGCGTAAGTGTGACTTTTTTAATGAAATAATGTCTGGCAGGCAGCCAAATGAACGCCATAGCGACGTCATGCCACAACTGCAAGGGAAACCACAGAAGAGCTCGTGTCGTTTCGTGCTGCTCTACGTACCTTTCATTGCGCTAATTTATCCTTCGCAACGTTACACCAACCGAGCTTCACCACGACGCTTTCTGTACATCCCGCTCGTTTGTGGCTGTCACCGCTCTCGCGCGCTGTGCTTTGTGCCCCACCCAGGTGCAGTTCCCAGAGTTTCTGGACATGGTGCAGAAGTGCACCCGCGTGTTCAACCCCCAGACGGACCTGCAAGACGCGTTCCGCGTGTTCGACCGCGACGGCCACGGCTTCATCACGACGGCCGAGCTGCGTCACGTGGTCACCACGCTGGGCGAGCGCATGACCGACGAGGAGGCCGACGAGCTCATCCGGGAGGCGGACCCCAACAACGAAGGGCAAGTCGACTACGAGCAGTTCATCAAGATCATCTCCACGCCAGTGTACGCCGCTGTCGAGCTACTAATCTCACATGTGTATATACAGTGGGGTACATTGTTAAAGGGAACACTCTATAGTGGGCGGTTCTTGCTTTGTTCGCGCTATATATTGCTGCAAGTGCCCGCTGAAGCTTTGACAGTGCACACGACGGTAGCGTAAAGCATGTCGGCAGCGCCCCCCCCCCCCCCCCCCCCCCCCCCCCACACACACACACACGAGTGCGACGCGATGCGAGGGATTGTTGCTTGGTTAGAAAAAGGGCTGTCGGGACTTGTGTTGTTTTCTTCAAGGAAACGACGACCGCAGTTTTAACATGTGTGCGAATAGTTAAACGTGCCGCGAGAACGGCACGTGGGTTCTTGTAGAAGAAATCAGTTATAGCACAGAATTGTTCGAGCTCATTATTTAGTTGAATTGGGAAGGAACAGCGCCAATAAAGACGATCATGAGAGGGAGAGCGACACACGACCAAATGAATATAGCCCAAATGAATGTTGTCCTCAATCATTATATAGTGTCAGCCCAAAGACTTGAAAAATTATAGACCGATCAGCTTACTGTCCGTTGCCTACAAAGTATTTACTAAGGTAATCGCAAACAGAAGCAGGAATACCTTAGATTTCTGTCAACCAAAGGACCAGGAAGGAATCCGTAAAGGCTACTCAACAATAGACCATATTCACACTATCAATCAGGTGATAGAGAAATGTGCGCAATATAACCAACCCTTATATATAGCCTTCATTGATTACGAAAAAGCATTTGATTCAGTCGAAACCTCAGCAGTCATGAAGGCACTACGGAATCAGGGTGTAGATGAGCCATATGTAAAGATACTGGAAGATATCTATAGCGGTTCCACAGCCACCGTAATCCTCCACAGAGAAAGCAACAGAATCCCAATAAAGAAAGGCGTCAGACAGGGAGATACGATATCTCCAATGCTATTCACAGCATGTTTACAGGAGGTATTCAGAGACCTGTAGTGGGAAGAATTGGGGATAAAAGTTGATGGAGAATACCTTAGCAACTTGCGATTCGCGGATGATATTGCCTTGCTTAGTAACTCAGGAGACCAATTTCAATGCATGCTCACTGACCTGGAAAGGCAAAACAGAAGGGTGGGTCTGAAAATTAATCTACAGAAAACTACAGTAATGTTTAACAGTCTCGGAAGCGAAGAGCAGTTTATATACGATAGCTAGCGAGGCGCTGGAAGTGGTAAGGGAATACATCTACTTAGGGCAGGTAGTGACCACGGATCCGGATCATGAGACTGAAATAACCAGAAGAATAAGAATGGGCTGGGGTGCGTTTGGCAGGCATTCTCAAATCATGAACAGCAGGTTGCCACTATCCCTCAAGAGGAAAGTGTATAACAGCTGTGTCTTACCAGTACTCACCTACGGGGCAGAAACCTGGAGGCTTACGAAAAGGGTTCTGCTGAAATTGAGGACGACGCAACGAGCTACGGAAAGAAGAATGATAGGTGTAACGTTAAGGGATAAGAAAAGAGCAGATTGGGTGAGGGAACAAACGCGGGTAAATGACATCTTAGTTGAAATCAAGAAAAAGAAATGGGCATGGGCCGGACATGTAATGAGGAGGGAAGATAACCGATGGTCATTAAGGGTTACGGACTGGATTCCAAGGGAAGGGAAGCGTAATAGGGGGCGGCAGAAAGTTAGGTGGGCGGATGACATTAAGACGTTTGCAGGGACAACATGGCCACAATTAGTACATGACCGGGGTAGTTGGAGAAGTATGGGAGAGGCCTTTGCCCTGCAGTGGGCGTAACTAGGCTGATGATGATGATGACTCAACGGAAACACCTCATTAGTATTCAAGAGCACGTAGCAACTGATGTTTCGCAGAAAACAATTTTTTCACTTATCTACACTATCACTAGGCGTCGTACAAGACGAATTTCTCCATAACGTAGAAGATATTAGGAACTTTTACCGGCCGGAATACTTACGAGGTGTTTCCGCTAAATGTGAACGCCCTTCTTACGTATGTGCGCTACTTTGACGTTAATTTATTCAATGGGGCTTGGCTGACGACGCTATGCTAAGATTACGGGTGAGCAATTCCAACTTCTGGAAAAACCTCAACGGTCTTTACTGGGAGCCGAGAGCAAATGTGTCAAGCAATCAGTTATTACACACTCTTTTCACTGGAACTTCGGGAATTATTTAGGCCTGTGGTCTAGGCGTTCGGTAACTCTAGCTGCTTCGCAAAAAGAAAGAAAAGGAAATTCAGACAGATCGCAGGAAAAACCGGGGCTGCACATCTGCAAGAACGCTTCGCATTGAAAAGTGCCAACACCTCTAACTGCAAGTCATCTGCTGCAATGCCGAGTTAACATTGTCAGTGATAAAAGATTTCGTACTCGTGCTCACCAATCGCACGTTCCCTTTAACGGTGGACCATACTATATACGTACTTTGAGCGAGAATTCCTTTAGCATTACATATTTTCTAATCGTTTACTCGTACCGATCGTTATAACGAAACGGAATATCAGGAAATAATTGATATAACGAAGTAAATGAAATTCCCTTTGAAGCCGGCGAGCGCTCTGTAACAGCCCCTACGCTGTCACTGTCTCCCAAGGAAGACCAACATCCAGAAACATGATCTTTCCGTCGTAATGCCGCAAGCGAAATCCGACCTCATCTCACCCTCCCGTCTATTCTGTTGTGCCATGGCGTGGTACATGAGCCTGACCTGTGTGCGCGACAAAATTGTAAGTCAGCGCTCTTTCCTCTCCTTTCTCTCACTTACTACGTGGGTCGTCGCGCTGCTAACCAAATTAACAATTTAACCACAAATCGAGCCAGGAATCGAGCCCACGCCCTCGCGCTCAGAGGCCGAATGCCATAGCTACTTTGCCACCTTTGCGGGTTCTTCATTGTCACTTCACTGTGTGTCGGCGTATGTTAATTACTTCATTCATCGTCACTTCATTGTCTTGTGATGGTTACTTCCGAGACACAAAGAGCGGACCTAGCTGCTATGCTTGCTCGGTGCTTGTTTCCACGCGCAGCCCACCGGACCAGTACGGCGTGCCGCCCAAGAAGAGGCCTATGCCGAGCACCGAACTGCTGCAGCCGGGTCCCGACAGCCTGGTGCCAACGGCGTCGGGCGTGCCGGGGCAGAGGGCGTCGGTGAGCGCGGTGTCCGAGGCGCATCCCGCGCTCGGCGAAGTGGCCGCGGCGGCCGGCGAAGGCAGCGCCAAGTCGTCGTCCGAGCCCCGCAGCGACGACAAGTCCGGCCAGGGTTCGAACAAGTCCTCCGGCAAGACGTCCGTCTCGGGCTCTGACAAAGGGTCCGGCTCCGGTTCGGGAAAGGGGTCCGCGGGAGGATCCAACAAGTCGTCCCGGAAAGGGTCCGGCACCGGCGACACTCCTGGCGCCGTTTCTAATGCCAGTGGTCCTCCCGTCGAGGCAGTCGTGCACGGCCCACCCGCCGAGAAGAAGGACGGCGAGGTGGTCAACAAATGACAGGGACGCCTGTCCCGAGTACGTGTTACAGTCCTTAGGATTGCTGCCCCGATAGCCCCAGGATTCACGCTGGCCGGCCGACAATTCGGCCATATGCCCTTACGCTTCCCTTTCTCCAGCCGCCTATAACGTAGCTGTCCAGGGTAGGCTAAGTTAGTGTCGAGGAAAGGCTCCGTAATGTGGGAAAGAAAGAATCAACTGTTTAACTGCCCAGATACAAAAGTGTACCTCAAGAGCGTAGACACAGAAAGGAGGAAGTGGTGAGTAATGTACAAACGAGTACGCAGTCATCAAAGAGAACGGGAGGAAGACCGGCACGGTACTTGAGATATACAAAAGTTGGATACAAGAAAAATCAATTGAGATTTACAGATGGCAAGCAAAATATCGGGGGAAAATATGAACTCCATTTAACACACATATTGAAAGCTATTGTGAAAAGCAATCGTGAAGTGGTTATTGAAATGCTATGAATGTTCCTATTTCATATTCCTGCGCATTTGGAGAAACGAAACTAGCTAGCAGGCACGCAATCATGCTACGCAAGGTGACACCCGCGGCGATCATACCAGAGAGATAGTTTGCGTTGGCACGACATAAGCATACGTGAGAGAGAGAGAGAGATAAGAAAGAGGGATATAAGGAATGCAGGAATGTTAACCATTCAAGAGTCCGGTTGGCTACCCTACCCTGGGGGAAAGAAGGAGAAGAGAGAGGGGGTATAGAGACTTGCACTTACAGTACTCGAGTCAAAGCGCATGCGCGAAATTGAGCTGCAGTGCTGTGGAGACCAAAGTTCGACCCCATGCCATTGGGCGCGTTGTTAAATTGTTTTTAGGTCTGCGCTATTGGGCAAGATCTTAACAGAGCCCGGCAGCCACCTTCGTGGAATTCCCGGAATGTTTGCAAAGGAACCTTCGCGCTAAAATTTGGACGGTAACACAAAGGGCATTGCCTCGCTCTATTTGAGGACCGAGCTGGCTGGCTTGGGACGAAAGCATACAGCTGCAAGCGTTCGCAACAGGTTGAGGCATGTGTCTGTTGCAGCAAAAGTCTGGAAGTGACTCAGCACATTGTAGTGTAATGCCAACATACAAATAAACGTCCACTTTCCCGAAGAGCTGGGATATGATGCTGATTAGAGCGTAATTGGCCAGCGGTGGAGATAACAGTCAAGTTTGGTGTGGGAAGGGCAGGAAAGAGGTCGAGATTGGGGTGTTACATTGACAGGTAACTTTAGAAGTTCCGCGACCCGCTGGACTGTAATTAGCTCAAACACGCTAGGTGACTATTTGTGACCACCCCATTTCGAAGGGCATTGCATTACAAATCATCATCAGATATGAGCGCAGCTTAAATCTTTCATCTGTCCTGCAAACGCGTTAGGGTATCAGGTACTGACTTCTCGCTGGGCGCGCATCAAAATGCTCACGATTTTTGAACGACTTACTTTTGATATGAATGACATCTACCGAAAGGCGTTTAATGCGGGAGTAGCGGTCGATTATAGTGTTCTATATGATGCGCATTGTACCCCCTGCAATCTTTTATGGGTCTGGATTATTTTGCAGCGCGTCTAAGTGGACCAACAGCTGCGCAAGAAAGATATGCCGCTTTATCTGCCGCATCCCCACTCAGATTTCCTGATCACTCATTCCGTTATCTAACTTCCTCAGTGGAGGTTAGCGGGTTGTAGCATGCTGATTCAGATGGTTTGCTCTGTTTCGTTAACAAGCCTTTTTCTTTCTTTGTTTTCTTTCTTGCGACGTCCAGTTGCGCCGCGAGGTCATCGAAGCAGCGCAACGGAAACTGCGGCCCCGTCAGGAGGTCGTGTACCGTGCTGAGACCATGGCCGATTCCGCGGCGTCAGCCGTAGTGTAGTCGACGCAGCCCTGTGATACTCGGGAACACCTCCAGAGTGCAGGGTCCGTCAGAAATAAATTTGGTCACTCTGAACTTTATGATTGATGACATAGGTGCAGAGTGAATGAAGCTTCATGATGGCATACGTTATTGAACGGGTGTTACGTGTCTGTGGCAACGGCGACAACGGTTGAAATGAACATGCTAAACCTAGTGTCAGCGATGCGTTTCGAGACAGTTTGCGCTGACAGCTTGCGTTGCAGCACGACCACCAAGCTCGGCGGTCTGACTGGCTGCAGGTATCCTTGGCAGGAAATACTGAAAAAAAAATAATAATGGTAAGCAATACGTTGCATGTCCACACCTGTGACCGTAACAGTAAATGTTTTCAGCTGCATATGTTTTCAGCAGCGACACATATACGTTACAGGACGAGCAATGTATAGCGAAACGTAGGCTTGCAGCATTGTCAAGCTGTTTTCGCAGTCTTACGAGTAGTGTTACACCCTGAAAAGAGGGCACCCGCTCGAGCAGTGAAAAACGCCTGCTATAGAGCACGCGTTAAAGAATACAGATAACAGAGAAGAAAGAAGGCACAGAAATATCGAATCAGAATGAAGGGTAAAATGGTTCTGTGCGACAGTTAGCCTGCACACTAAAGGACAGTGGCGAGATATCATAAAGAGCACCAAGAGCGCAGCGATGGGTCATTCGTGAGCGCACACAATTCTGTTCTCGTTCAAGAAGACAAGAATTTGGCAGTCACTTAAGTATCCTTACGTCATCTGAATGCGAAATCACTGTGGTTTCTCTAAGTCCTTACCTTAGAATAAGGCTCTACCTTAACCCACCTTGTTTTAATTTGTACCAGCCTTAATCAACTTTAATCCGCGTTTATCCACCTTCATCCTCCTCGCTCTGACTTGTACCAACCTTAATCCGCTTGAATCTACGCTAATAATTCATAATCGACTTTAATTCACCTTAGTCCGCTTTAATTCTCAGCGGGATTTCGCACTGCGAGCTGCAGCAGCTCCAGCGCCCGAAACGTGACGTTATAACTTGGTCACGTGGGTTTTGGTACCATCGGATATTAGCGCCGGACGGACGCAGGACGCCACATTTTTCGCTTCATGAGGCATGTAAGGCTTTCGTCTTAACTGCCACAGGACAGCGCGTTTCAGTTACCAACCCCAATGAATGGATGGAAGGATGCTATGTGCGTCCCCTTTGAAGCGGGGCGGTGGGTTGCTCCATCAACCTCTTATTCTTGACTTGCTTAATGTCCTACCTATCTTTTCAAAATGCACACACACAAAATACTCCCAGCGTGAAACTTTCTGAACCACTACTGGGAACTTTCTTTTTGTACGCCTTCGTTGTTCGTGGCCTCCTACTTTTCTGCCACCAATCCTCCAATCGCCTCTTACTAATCTCTATTGCTAACATGTTCACTTTCCCCCTGCTATACCTGAACCCAAGGGCTTCAAGGAGGCCAACATAGCCTAATTCTACAACTGGGTAGATACCTTCACATTCTAATAAAAAGTTTTCCGTGATTTACCTAGCTTAACCGCAGCAAACACATGTTTCTCATTCATTCCTCGGTGTACCTCGCTTGAAAACCACGTGTTCTAAGGCATCTTGATCTCGCTTCGAAAAGTAAAGAGCTTCCCTTGGAGTTATAATGCATTGTTTCTTTCCTGATTTCGTTTTTTCCTCTTAAGTAGTTACTCATGGCAGCTTTATTTTCCATTGCCGCCACCAATGAGATTATCTCAGCCACTCCGACTTTCCATTTGACGTTCTTTGTCGCTGGGTTGCTCACCATACAGGCCGCATACTTGCTGGAAAGCTTCCTAGTTCCTTTCTTCCACTGTGAGTCAAGTTTTTCCTGTACGATTACCTGAACACTCTCCCAGTCCATGTACTTTCTTTCATATTCCTCGGTCGTTCTTCATAATCAGTTTTACTCTGGGCTTCCCTCACTTCAAAAGTTGTCCAGCCCATATCACCCTGCACAGCTTCTTTTGTAGACTTCCCATGAGCGCATAGTGCGAGCCGTCCCACTGACCTTTCATTGTCATCGAGTCTTAATTGTACCCCTGACTTCAAGCAAACAACCGCATTCCCAAATGTAAGTCCCGGATCCATGACACTTTCCACATACACCTGGAACAACCCATACCTATCGCATCCCCATAGCGCTTTGTGTTTACTTCTGGCCTCATTTCTCTTCCTCTTTTGCTATTATTGTTTTTTTCCTGCGCTTTACCCACACACCATAGTTCTTGTATTTTGTTTACCCGAGGTGTGTCCTGGCTATGTATTGACACTTTTTGTTCGCTCTTTTCATTCAATAGCGTAAGACCTCATTTATTAAACGATAAATTTCAGTCCTAATTTCTCACCTTCCTGTCCACAGATATTAGTCGGACGTTGCATATCACTTTGCTTGTTATCTAGCAACACAATGTCTTCTGCATGAAACAAACCTGAAAGCTGCTACTCTACCTGCCAGTTTGTATGAGAGATTAAACCCGACATTACTTCCCTCTAGCGCCCCTTCCATCCTCACCATGTACATTATAAACAGTAGCGGAGATAAATGGCACCCCTGTCTCAGTCGCTTGGTGATATCAACTTTCTCCTCGATCCTCATTTCTTCCCATTCAACACAGACGGTACTTTCTGTCTAAATCTCCCTCAAAAGCTGTATACAGTCGTTGCCTAAGCCTTCCCCTTCCAGAAAATCTCATTAAAGTTGCGATCCACTTTGCCATACGCTTCGGTAATGTCTAAAAAAGCGACATATAATGGTTTCTTTTCTTCGCGGTATATTTCAACCCACTGAGTTGAAACAAATAAATTATCATGCAGATGCGTAGCGATTCTGAAGCAATTTTGAAGTTTTCATTATCTGCTATACCCTATATTATTACCCTATATTACCCTATATTTCAGCGAGCCAGCGGGCCCGTTGGACCAGCGTAGACGCCACTGCGCATGCGCGGTACAACATGTGCAGCGGCGTCTACGCTGGCCCGCTTGCTCGTTGAGCTATAACTCTGTATTGTGTTCTGCCCATGTTTGCACATTTAGGTTAGAGGCCTGGATTCCTAACCTGTATATTACCGGTGTAAGGGTCAATACGAGTGAATATATTTTTCCTCCTTACCTTTATAAATTGAATTCATTCTACTTTGTCGCCAACTGTCTAATATATCTTGTGAAATTTTCTCTACTGTTTCAACAGAGCTTCGTTTCTTTTATGTCCTAGTTTCTTAATCAGCCTAACGGGACCCTCATCTAAACCTGTGGTTGTGCGCTTAGGAATTTTCTCTTCGACTTTATTCCCGTTGAAATTTCTGAGCACCTGCTTCTTTTCCGCTAGTTTGATGTTATGAGGACCAGGCAACCTTCAAGGTGAAACACGAAGTTTATCACCTGTGTAGCACCGTGCTTTCTAAGTGAGTAATACCGATAGTTCGGTCGCGCCATCTGCCACAACGGCTGCATTTCTTATCCCGCAACTTGGCATTGCCATTTAAATTGCACCACAAGCAGACGTCGACATCTGCTGAACTGAATGCAATACGGGAGGCCGTTCGTTTTATGAGAGCTCCGACACGGTGTTCTGCGATACCAAACCAGCGTTGCAGGCGCTTAAATACTTTAATGCATTAGTATTCTTAGGGTACCATCCATCCATCCATCCATCCATCCATCCATCCATCCATCCATCCATCCATCCATCCATCCATCCATCCATCCATCCATCCATCCATCCATCCATCCATCCATCCATCCATCCATCCATCCATCCATCCATCCATCCATCCATCCATCCATCCATCCATCCATCCATCCATCCATCCATCCATCCATCCATCCATCCATCCATCCATCCATCCATCCATCCATCCATCCATCCATCCATCCATCCATCCATCCATCCATCCATCCATCCATCCATCCATCCATCCATCCATCCATCCATCCATCCATCCATCCATCCATCCATCCATCCATCCATCCATCCATCCATCCATCCATCCATCCATCCATCCATCCATCCATCCATCCATCCATCCATCCATCCATCCATCCATCCATCCATCCATCCATCCATCCATCCATCCATCCATCCATCCATCCATCCATCCATCCATCCATCCATCCATCCATCCATCCATCCATCCATCCATCCATCCATCCATCCATCCATCCATCCATCCATCCATCCATCCATCCATCCATCCATCCATCCATCCATCCATCCATCCATCCATCCATCCATCCATCCATCCATCCATCCATCCATCCATCCATCCATCCATCCATCCATCCATCCATCCATCCATCCATCCATCCATCCATCCATCCATCCATCCATCCATCCATCCATCCATCCATCCATCCATCCATCCATCCATCCATCCATCCATCCATCCATCCATCCATCCATCCATCCATCCATCCATCCATCCATCCATCCATCCATCCATCCATCCATCCATCCATCCATCCATCCATCCATCCATCCATCCATCCATCCATCCATCCATCCATCCATCCATCCATCCATCCATCCATCCATCCATCCATCCATCCATCCATCCATCCATCCATCCATCCATCCATCCATCCATCCATCCATCCATCCATCCATCCATCCATCCATCCATCCATCCATCCATCCATCCATCCATCCATCCATCCATCCATCCATCCATCCATCCATCCATCCATCCATCCATCCATCCATCCATCCATCCATCCATCCATCCATCCATCCATCCATCCATCCATCCATCCATCCATCCATCCATCCATCCATCCATCCATCCATCCATCCATCCATCCATCCATCCATCCATCCATCCATCCATCCATCCATCCATCCATCCATCCATCCATCCATCCATCCATCCATCCATCCATCCATCCATCCATCCATCCATCCATCCATCCATCCATCCATCCATCCATCCATCCATCCATCCATCCATCCATCCATCCATCCATCCATCCATCCATCCATCCATCCATCCATCCATCCATCCATCCATCCATCCATCCATCCATCCATCCATCCATCCATCCATCCATCCATCCATCCATCCATCCATCCATCCATCCATCCATCCATCCATCCATCCATCCATCCATCCATCCATCCATCCATCCATCCATCCATCCATCCATCCATCCATCCATCCATCCATCCATCCATCCATCCATCCATCCATCCATCCATCCATCCATCCATCCATCCATCCATCCATCCATCCATCCATCCATCCATCCATCCATCCATCCATCCATCCATCCATCCATCCATCCATCCATCCATCCATCCATCCATCCATCCATCCATCCATCCATCCATCCATCCATCCATCCATCCATCCATCCATCCATCCATCCATCCATCCATCCATCCATCCATCCATCCATCCATCCATCCATCCATCCATCCATCCATCCATCCATTATACCACCTACCTGAGTGATTGCGTTGTCCGTAGTCTAATCGTTAGGCATCGGGCTGCTGTGCTGAGGTAACAGGGTTCGAAACCAACCATCAGACCAACTTGGGCCACTGAGTATGCGCTTATTTGTGCATACGTGCAGCTCTTCAACGGACCTCTAACGACGACATGGGTCAATGTAGATGCAGAACTTGCCGCAACGCTGTCGGAGGCTACGCGCAGGCTTCGCGGCGGCGGTGCTAGATGGCGCCATGTTCTTAGGGAAGAATCGAAAAGAGTCATCGGGAGTCCAACAGAAAGTGAGAGGAACGGAGACAGTGGATTACGTGCGAATAATGGAAACAAAAATTACCATGGATATGTGCAAGAACGGAAAGAAAGAAATTGGAAGGGAAAAGCTGTACGATGACACAAAGGGCGGGGCGTAACTATTTGAGGCTCGAGTTGGTTGCTTAAGGACAAAAACACACAGGATCAAATACTTGTAACAAGATGAGGCGTGCGTACGCTGCAGCAAAAATCTGGAGACCACCTAACGCATCCTAATGGAATGCGAAGGTATTTGGACTTGGAAGGGCTTGGAGCACTGAGTATGTCCCACTAGGCCTGTGTGGTCTCTAATCAACATCCTTGATGCCAACTTGGATCGCTGGGTAATGTGACAGTAGGTGTGTGCCACTCTTCAAAGAACGTCTTTGACGCCAGCTTGGGTGCTTAGGCATGTGCCTCTATGAATGGGCCACACTTCGATGACGAAAAAGATCCCTTAAGTTTATCCTATGCTGAGTAGAATCGAAACCACGTCACAAGGGTTCTTCAAGGGCAGCACCCAGACGCATTTGCAGGCGGCGCCACAAATGCACTGGGTATGTGCCACTCTTCAAGGAACCTCTCGCCAACTTTGGTCACTGAGTATGTGCCACGGAGTGTGCGGCCACCGAGGGAACAATTCTAAGTGTTCGCAGCCACCGAGGCGCCACGTTTCTTGTCTCGGAGGACACGTGCGGACTTGTCGGAAGTGCCACTAGATGGTGCATCGTTTCCACAAAGAAGCGCGAGAGAGGAGCCCGACTGTCGCATGACGGGTTTCTCGGCGTTCGCAAGCCCCGGCGCGCCGTGCATGTCGGAGTCCACGCGCAATGTTCACGGCGGCGGCGCTAGGTGGCGTCGAATGTTCTTAGGGAAGCGAGAAAGAGGAACCGCGCTGCAACGCATGTCTCATATTTAACCCTTTTCGATGGCGGTAACGCACTGTGTCGCAATATTGATTCAATGCTAAACGCGCTACCGTCGGCAGTCATCGCGAGATGGGTTATGCCGCAATTCTTCGAATACAAGTCGAATGCGCATAAGAAGTAATATCAAATCGCATATATTGAATAGTCATTGAATGAGACACATAGGAAAAATATTCGCTATAACTGTGAACCACGCCTGTAGTGACTAATGCAGGAAAGATTGCTAACTATATATCAGACAAAATCTAAATTTCAAACACAATATCACTGATTGCCATTGAAGATGGCGTACGAGTAGCCAACTTTAGAGCATTGTTTTAACCAAGCTTTTCAAGGAAGAATGGCTACTGTATGACTCGATCTTCAAAAAAGGCTAAACAAATGGTTGAGAAAAAAAAAAAATACCAGTGGTAGTGCAAAAGGACAAAGAAATGCTGCAGGATTACTTCTGTGCCACTGACGCGTGTAAATTGCAGATTCTCCAGTGCATCATTATTTTGGTACCACGCCTTAGCGCGGCATGAAAGAACACCACGTTCGAAACATGATCTCTGTATGTCTTGTCTCGGCTGGACGCAGAGGCGACGCATGCGCAGGCCATCTCATGTATCACAGTAAGTTGAGTTCCATACATGCCAACTCTCCTCATTTTTTTGTTTGTAATGTTAACGTATTTCGGCTCGACCTATGCGATTTTACGAATGTCGCGTGATGTTTTCCCGAAGTTATAGGCTCTGTTCGCGAAGATGTATTAAAAGTGCGGAAAAATGGGAAGCGGTGAGGTCACAAGAAATGCACACAAGAAAGAAACCGTGATGGTACCTGGACTGCCCTTTTGCGGCAGCGCAAGACGCCACACTCTAGAGGTGTACATGCGTCGAATAAATGAAAAAGTTCATTCAAACAACTTAAATTTTAATTAGACGGGCGGCATCAAAGGAAGCAATACCTACAGTAGAACAGGGTGGCACTCGCCACTATAACTTTCTTCTCAGAAAAGGGGCTCGACCTAAAGCCGTGCCGAGCATGCGCAAAAAGAAAATGTTCTGCGCATCGCGCCACGCGAGATCGGAAGATTTGGGACAACGGCTAATTTAGAAAACAACGAGCGAATTCATATTCAGCCTGGCGTAAAACTACATACGAGTATCACTGACAGATTTTTTTTCTTTCTTAAGCGATAGCCTTGCTCATATATAAATAATCCAGATTCTGGAAAACCTGCCCTCACATTTGCAGGAAGTTCAATCCACAGGTAGTCGTGCTGAAAGCGTTGTTTTTTTTTTTTTATGTAAAGCTCATGTTCCCCAGTCTGCCGGTTATGCATCGGCTCTTTTAACCGATGCAAAACCTGCCGCAACTGAGGGGGATTTCATAAACGACACCTTCTGCGCAAGTAAATGGATGACCTTGCATGCCTCTTCAATCAAGCACGAGGGGACCTTTAGCGGCTTCGGTACAGGCGGCACATGCCGGCCAATCTCTTTGGTACAGAGAAAACCAAAGGCACACCTGCCTGTTAGCCACCCTTCTGAGCTTGCGTGCTAACTTATGCACGCAAGGCACAAATATTGGCCTTGCACGTTGGAATATAGGGGCGATTGACACCCTGTCCTACCGTCGGTATACGTGCGGCGAATAAGTGAACAAGATCATTCAGACAAGCACCCCCCCCCCCCTAGTCTTGGCCAAATCGGCAACAGTATTGTTGCTGAAACAGTGATCTAAAGAACGATGTGTTGCCTACTTGTGCCTGCTATTAAAGATTTGCGGCTGCTTGTGTCCATAGTTTAACGGTAAATTATGGTTTATTAATAAAGTTCGTTTATATTTACAATTGCGTGCGCTCAGGGCGAACGTTATATAAACAAATGCGTACGGTTCCCCCCTTTCCCATTTGTCGTGATCGCGGGATTTTTCGAAATACAAAAATTCACAAGCTTTTCAGGTATGGAGTAACCCATCATGATACTACGCAAAACTAACACTATTGGCCACATTCCCAAGCGTAAACTGCGTATGCGAAGTGCAGTACGCTTGTTTCCCGCACAGCTGGCCCTATAGGTTTAGCACGTTCATTACAACGGTTGCCACGGTTGCCGCATACACGTAGCACACGTTCGATAACGTGTGCCAAGGTGAAGCTTCATTCACTCTGCACCTGTATCATCAATCACAACCAACGACCAAGAGTTCAGAGTGGCTAAATTTATTTCCGACAGACCCGGCACTCGGGGAAGGGTTCCCGAGTACCGCAGGGCAGTGTCGACTACACTGCAGCTGACGCCGCGGAATCAGCCATGGTCTCACCACGGTACACGGCTTCCTGACGGTGCCGCAGTGTCCATTGCGCTGCCTCGATGACCTTACGGCGAACACTGGACGCCGCAAGCGAGAGAACAAAGAGAGAAAAAGGTTTGTTAAAGAGACAGGCAGAGCAGGCCACTTGAATCAGCATGCTACCGCCCTCTAACCTTCACTGAGAAAGTTAGATAACGGAATGACAAGAACATCGGGGAGGGGATGCGTGAGATAAACCGGCATGTCTTTGTCGCGCAGCTGTCCGTCCACTTCGTCGCGCTGTAATATAAGGTACAGCCATAAATGTTTGCAGGGGGTGAATTATATTACAGTGCATATAATATAAAACACTCAAACCGACCGCTACTGCTGCAATAAACGCCTTTCGGCTGATGCCATTCATATCAAAAGTAACTCGTTCGAAAACCGCGAGCATTTTGATGCGCGGCCGGCGAGAAGTCAGTACCTGATGCTCTAAACACGTTTGCAGGACAGATCTGATGATGATTTGTAATGTGATGCCTTTCGAAACGGGGTGGTCACAAATAGTCACCTAGCCTGTTTGAGCTAATTACAGTCTAGCGCGTTGCGTATCTCCATATTTTAACGTTACCTATTGCTGCAACGACCCAGGCTCCACCCCTTTCCTGCCCTTTCCATGCCATACTCGACAGTTATCTCCACCACTGGCCGTTACGCTCCTGTCAGCATCGAATCTCAACGCTTCGGGAAAGTGGACGCTTCTTATATATGTTGGCATTCCACTACAACGTGCCGAGTCATTTTCCAGACTTTCGCTGCAACAGACACATGTCTCAACCTGTTGCGAATACTTCCAATTGTATGCTTTCTTCCTAAAGCAGCCAGCTTGGTCCTCAAATAGAGCGAGGCACTGCCCTTTGTCTTACCGTCCAAATGTTAGCCCGAAGCTTCCCTTTCCAAACCCTCCGGGTATTTCACGAAGATGGCAGCCGAGTTCTTCTAAGGTCTTGCCCAATAGCTCAGACTTAAAAACAACTTAACAACGTGCCCAATGACACGGGATCGAACTTTGGCCGCTGCTGCCCGATGCCCTAGTCACAATCTCACGTATGCGCTTTAACTCAAGTAATGTCCGTGCACGTCTCTATACCCTATATCTCTTCCTTCTCGCTCTTCCCCCAGCGTAGGGTAGCCAACCGGACACTTGAATGGTTAACATCCCTGCCTTCGCTTCCTATCTCCCTCTTTCTCGATATGTATATATATGTCACGTATACTTCTGTCTTGCCAACGCATGCAAACTCTCTGCATGATCGCCGTGTCTGTGTCACCTTGCGTAGCATGAGTGGGAGAGGTCTAGTTTCTTTTCCGCCAAATACTTAGGAATATGAAATAGGAACACTCATAGCACTTCAATAACCACTTCACGATTGTGGATTTCTATGTGTGTGTTAAATGGAGATGCATATACCCCCCCCCCCCCCCTGATCTTTTGCTTGCCGTCTGTGAAGCTCAATTAATTTTTCTTGTATCCAACCTTTGTATATATCATGTACCGCACCCGTCTTCCTCACGTTCGTTTTGATGACTCCGTACTCGCTTGTTAACTTCTGATCACTTCCCCCTTTCCGTGGCCACGCTCTTGAGGGGCATTTTTGTATAAGGGCAGTTAAACAGTTGATCCTTTCTTTCCCACCTTGCGGAGCCTTTCTTCAACACTAACTTAACCTGCAATGGACAGCTGCGTTATAGGCGGCTGGAGTAAGGGAGTCGTAAGGGCATATGGCCGAATTGTCGGCCGGCCAGCGTAAATCCTGGGGCTTTCGGAGCAGCAATCCTAAGGACTGTAACACGTACTCGGGACAGGCGTCCCTGTCATTTGTTGACCACCTCGCCGTCCTTCTTCTCGACTGGTGCGCCGTGCACAACTGCCTCGACGGGAGGACCACTGGCATTAGAAACGGCGCCAGGAGTGTCGCCGGTGCCGGACCCTTTCCGGGACGACTTCTTGGATCCTTCCCCGGACCCCTTTCCCCAAGTCGAGGCGGACCCTTTGGCAGAGCCCGAGATGGACGCTTTGCCGAATGACTTTTTCGAACCCTGGCCGGACTTGTCGCTGCGGGGCTCGGACGACGGCGCCGACGTCTCGCCGGACTTGGCGTGGCCTTCGCCGGCCGCCGCGGCCACATCGCCGAGCGCGGTATGCGCCTCGGACACCGCGCTCATCGACGCCCTCTGCGCCAGCACGTCCGATGCACTCGGCACCAGGCTGTCGGGGCCCGGCTGCAGCAGTTCGGTGCTCGGCGGAGGCCTCTTCTTGGGCGGCACGCCATACTGGTCCGGCGGGCTGCACGTGGAAACAAGCACGAGCAAGCATAGTAGCTAGGTCCGCTCTTTTTGTCTCGGGAGTAGCCATCACAACACAATGAAGTGACGATGAATGAAGTAATTAACATACGCCGACACACAGTGAAGTGACAATGAAGCGCCCGTAAAGGTGGCACAGTAGCCGTGGCATTCGGCTGCTGAGCGCGAGGGCGTGGGCTCGATTCCTGGCTCGATTTGTGGCTAAATTAATCATTTGGTTAGCAGCGCGACGACCCACGTAGTAAGTGAGAGAAAGGAGAGGAAAGAGCGCTGACTTACAATTTTGTTGCGCACACAGGTCAGGCTCATATACCACGCGATGGCACAACAGAATAGACGGGAGGGGGATATGTGGTTATTACGACGGAAGGATCATGTGTCTGGATGTTGGTCTTCCTTAGGAGACAGTGACAGCGTAGGGGCAGTTACAGAGCGCTCGCCGGCTTTGCATATTGCATGCTTCTCGATTATCTCCCTAGTTTCTTTGCTCTTATGGGGACTGCTCTTCATGCTTTGTCTGCCATCGAAAATTGGTCTGCAGTGATGGTCGCGGCAATGAATGTGAGATGAGCTGTCCCTTCTCTCACTTCCTACATGGGTCGTCACGCTGCTAACCAAGGATGCAACGTTACCAACATGCTTGTTCTTTGACCGTTACTAATGATTCCACAGCCGTCCACAAGGGCATCTCTCAAAGCCTCGCTCTTACTTTGTTGAACCTCATTAGACTTCAAAAGGGGTGCGCAGTGTATACGCTCAATTTTTTCAGCGCGCAAGTGCCCGCCTCTCTTGGGACGGCAGGGGGCGAGGGAGTACCCTGGATCTGCCCTCTGATTTCGCGAATGACTGGAAGTCATAGCCGCTTAAAACAGCTGCAACACGTTTTTTTTTTTGCGCGTTTGCTCGTCCTTTCGCACTATTCGATTACGTTTACGATCGTCGCCTTTGGTTTCTGCAGTTTCTTTCTTTTGTCATGAGTGGTCGAGGAGCATAGCGTGCGCAACACAATCTGATAAAACCCAGCGTCCCAGAATGAAGGCCGCCATCAACACTACTATTCTCGACCTCGTCTTCCGTATTCCGGAAATACACTCGAACTCCGTTATAACGAAATAGAAGGAGGAGCCGAAATTACTTGTTTACATCCATTATTGCCTTTTACTGCAATATACGCCCAGTAGGATGCACAATTGTAAACACGGAAATAAGAATACGGCTTTGCGGCCCGCGGAGCCGCAACGCGGCCACGCATGCGATGAAACTTGAACAGAACAACGCAGGAATCTTCGGCGGGTGAAACGCGCGACTTCTTAGCACCTGGCGCTTTAGATGGCTGCCTTATGTTGCACTGTGATGGTCCTTCGCTCACGCTTTCAACATGCCTCGTCGCGGTCGTGCAGCACGTGGCACGAAACACAGCACACCAAGTATATATATATATATATATATATATATATATATATATATATATATATATATATATATATATATATATATTTTGTTTCGAAGAGGAATCCAGTTCGTTACATTCATCGGCAGGACAATTTCGCTTGCATTTCAATGCATGAATCTCTAGAGTGAATTCAAAGGAAATTTCATTTACTTCATATGTCCATTATTTCGTCACATCCCGTTCCATCATAACGAGGTTCGAGTATACGTTAAGAAAAATACGTCATGCTAAAGAAATGCTCGCTGGAAGTACGTAAAGCGCGCTCCACTGTTAAAGGGAACACGCGAGTGTAGAGCACGAGTGCGAATTATTTTCCTACGGGCAATGTCCATTCGGCATTGCAGAAGATGACTCGGAGTTAGTTGTGCTGGTTAGTTAGTTGTGCGAAACGTCCTTGTATAGTGTGCAGCCCCGGTCCCTCCTGCCATCTGTGTGTGTGTGTGTTTGTGTTTTTTGCAAGGCAGCTAAAATTATCGAGCGCGTAGGTCATTGGCCTAGATGATTCCCGAGGTGCGAGTGAAAACAGTGTGCAGTAACTGATCGCTTGAGACGTTTGCTCTCAGCTCCTCGTAAAGACCGCCGACATTATTCCAGAAGTGGGAATTGTTCAGCCGTCATTCTAGCATAGCGTAGTGAGCCAAAGCCCATGGAATACATTAATGTCAAAGTAGCGTACATACGTACGAAAGTGAAGTATAATGCGAAGGGCGGCCACATTTAGGGGAAGCACCTTATTAGTATTACGACGCGTAATGATAGTGTAGGTAAATCAAAATAAAGCTTTAGCTTTATGCTAAATATCAGTTGCTATGAGCTTTTGAATACTAATGAGATGTTTCCCTTGAGCGGCTGTCGCTGCATAATGAGCTTAAACAATTCAGTGTTATGAATCATTTCTTCTACAAGAACCTATGTGCTAGCTGTTCCCGCGGCATGTACAGGGTGTCCCAGTTAAATTTAGCCAGAGTTTAAAGATATGCGAATGCCACGTAGCTGAACAGAATCGAGGTAATGCTGTTTGCCGTTGCTTGGAGATAGTCAAATAACATTTTTTTTCAGTTGGACTAATTAAACTATTAGTCCCAATTAACTAACTTATCAGATATTATAGTTATATGAGAGGTATCAATGAGAAAATTGTAGAGCGACATGAAAAACTCCGGATACAGCTTTCTGTTGCTCAATACGTGCTCCATTAAAAGTGTTTTTCGGAGAGTGAAAGAAGCCCGCGAGTGCGCGCAAAGTGCCTCGAGCGGTCAGTCGCGCGTCAACTTCGCGTGCGTTTGCGCGTTTCTTCGACGCTCGGAAAAACACTTTTATGTAGCGCGTATTGAGCAAGAGAAAGCTGCATGGGGAGTTTTTCATGTTGCTCTACAATTTTATAGTTGACACTTGTCACCGAATTAAAATATTTGAAAAGTTGGTTAATAAATTAAGACTAATAATTTAATTAGGCCGGATGAAAATAAAGTTCAGTGTCTCCAAGCGACGGCGCACAGCATTACCTTGGTTTTCTCTCGCTACGTGGCATCCGCATATTTTTAAACTCTGGATAAAGTTAGCTGGGACACCCTGTATAACTATTCGCACACGCGTTAAAAATGCGGTCGCTGCTTCCTTGAAGAAAATAACACAATTCCTGAGAGGCTTTTTTGCTAACCGAGCAACAATCCTTCGCATCGCGTCGCGCTCGTGTGGAGGGGAGGGGGGGGGGGTGGCTGCCGACATGCTTTACGCTACCGTCGTGTGCACTGTCAAAGCTTCAGCGGGCACTTGCAGCTATATATAGCGCGAACAAAGCAAGAACCGCCCACTATAGAGTGTTCCCTTTAACAATGTACCCCACTGTATATACACATGTGAGATTAGTAGCTCGACAGCAGCGTACACTGGGGTGGAGATGATCTTGATGAACTGCTCGTAGTCGACATGCCCTTCGTTGTTGGGGTCCGCCTCCCGGATGAGCTCGTCGGCCTCCTCGTCCGTCATGCGCTCGCCCAGCGTGGTGACCACGTGACGCAGCTCGGCCGTCGTGATGAAGCCGTGGCCGTCGCGGTCGAACACGCGGAACGCGCCTTGCAGGTCCGTCTGAGGGCTGAACGCGCGGGTGCACTTCTGCACCATGTCCAAGAACTCTGGGAACTGCACCTGGGTGGGGCACAAAGCACAGCGCGCGAGAGCGGTGACAGCTACAAACGAGCGGGATGTACAGAAAGCGTAGCTCGGTTGGTGTAACGTTGCCAAGGACAAGTTAGCGCAATGAAAAGTACATAGTGCAGCACGAAACGACACGAGCTCTAGTGTTGTTTCACTTGCGGTTATGGCATGACGTGGCTATGCGTTCGTTTGGCTGCCTGTCAGACATTATTCCATTAAAAAAGTCGCAGTTCCGTCCGGAAGGCGAAGCACTGACTGAGATAGCAAGTTAGTAGCTAGCTGTACGAAGTAAGGGTAGTAGTTTTATCGGCCCTATAAACTTGTAAACATTCACTTACGAACAAAATTAGCAATGATAGAATATGTAAGCGTCACTCAACGAGGACACAGAAAGAGACAGACACACAGAGACAGCGTTGTCTTTGCGTGTCTGCATCTTTCTAGGTCGTTGTTCAGTGGCGCTTACACATTCTATCGTGGATTCGAACCAACTAGCCCGTCCACGTGTTTTAACTAAATTAACCAGCGCGGTGTCACGCGCGCACAGGTAAACATGAACACGTCTCGCTCGATGACAGCGGAAGCCGTCTGTGAAAACGGTGGAGTTAAGAATCGTGGCAGTAGCCGCGAGCCAAATGACCTCCGTGCATCTGTCACTGCAACGCGAACGAAACGCTGAAAGCACAACGCAGACGACGCTATACCGCCATTACGCGCGGGCGCGCACGTTGGCCACGTCGCAGGTCGCTTTCAAGACACACGAGCGCCGGCAACGCGTCCCTACGGCGTCCGCCAAAGGCGCGGCCAACGCCGTAGTAGACGCCGTGGTTGTCTCGATTCTGTACGGAGCGGCGGGCGAGGAGGACATCTATAAACCATAGCAGCCGCCGGAGTAGAATGGTCCTCCTCCCTCGCCTTACCCCCGGGCCTCGCGCGCCACAGGAGGGGGCACGCATCTCGTCTTTGCTTTCTTTAGATCATCATCATCATCATCATCATCATCATCATCATCATCATCACGTATCCGGGCCGAGTTCCTCGCTCGCGCACGCGGAATTGAACCGCATTTGCCGGCTCACTTTCACACGCTTTCACTCATAAGGAACCTCACGGCAACGGTGACGGCAGTAACGCGCCTGGAGTGTCCATATAATTGCTATCGCAACAAAGGAAATCAGTGGCATTTTGCCGTGAAATGCGAGAGAAATGCGGGACCATTACGTCGCACTACCGAGATCCCGGATACATGATTTAAACTGCGTCCACCACACTGCAAAGTGTTGTTCAGGAGCTCACTCGACACGCGTCCTGCCTCTTCGAGGAGCAAAAGTGCGACTGATGGTGTGCTCCAGAGCAGACCATAGTTAGTTGAACTACTTAAATATATATATCGCAGATCCCACGGATTATGGGAATCGATGTAAGCTGAACATTGAAGCTATATAGCATAGCGGCACGCCACCATAAGAAATGTGCTGTGGTTTTCAGCCGATAATTGCTCCCCGTAACTTGCCAGTAACAGTGATCCGCCACAGTTGCATACAAAGAGCAACTTTGCATTAAGGGGTATATTTTCGATTCATCACTTCCTTTGAAACATCAACATCGAGACATGTTGCTTGTCTCTGTATCCGAGACACTGAAGTATCCACCGTGGTTGCTTGGTGGCTATGGTGCTGTGTTGCTAAGCACGAGGTCGCAGGATCGAATCCTGGCCACGGCGGCCGCATTTCCATGGGGGCGAAATGCGAAAATACCCATGTACTTAGATTTAGATGCACGTTGAAGAACCGCAGTTCCCGAGTCTCTCACTGCAGCGTGTCTCGTAATCAGATCGTAGTTTTGGCACGTAAAAACCCACAATTAATTTTTTCTTTGATACACTGAAGTAGGCTAGCGAAAACGCTTGTGGCACAGCGCCAGAGGCGCTGTCAGCTTGAACTTCACGCTGCGATTTTCGCGAATGAGAAAGCGACGCAGCAGCAAACAGCCACGCCACCTCCGACATCTGGGCGGGGGAACCATTGTCACAGCGCGGACGAAGCCACAGGCAAACGAGTACGTCATGCGTTACACAGCCACGCTATGGATGGGAAGGCCTCTGCTCATCTGCAGACACACACCCTGCCCACCACGCGATCACAAGAGGAGGAGAGAACAGGAGAGGGAATGGCAGCGCTTTCGACGCTAACTTTCCAGGCATGTAGTTTAAAGAGACATATATTGCGTGAAGGCCTTCGGGTAGCATTACGTCACGCAGCCAGCCTTGGCAAGCGAGCGCTCCGTGAAGCTACAGTGGTGACCCAGCACGTGACCTCTTGCGTCGAGATCGTGGAGCAACAATAAAGATTTGCTGAGCTACGTTGGTTCCCAGTGGCTACGCTACTCGTTTTTATTCGGTGCGCGTTTGTTCAGCTGCCCTACCGTGGCTCTGCCTGCACAGCAGGAACACTAAAACCAACCACGCACATTGACGTGCGATGACGTGTTGAGCCACCAGGTTCGGCACCAATCGCGTTGCGGTATGCTCCCTCCTTTTCACCTTCCTCCATGCATGAAACTCTTTGAGAGGAGGCCTTGTTTATACCCACGGTTGTTTTACACCACTAGCCATGGCACCTCGCATGCTCACTTGCATGCGCCCGCTTCGTTAAAATTTCAACCGTCTTGCTCGTTCTCCGGCCCTACGTCAAGAAATAAATGGTGAAATCAGCCATCGTTTAGCATCACCTCATGCTGAGGCAGGACATTAGGTAGATTCTTTTTATTTAAGGTCAGCTGTTTGTATTGAAACTGTTAGGGCTACGCAGACGATTCCACGGTTTAAAAGTGGCTTGATTTCAACATAGCAGATGGCGCCACAGAATTAGCACTCGCGGTGCGTTGACAATGCTGAACGCTTGAAAAGCTTAATTTTTCACTTCATCATTATTTTATTTCTCCACTCGTGTACTGTACGCGATTACATTGACTAGCGAACGCGGAATAGACGCTGAGCAGACGACGCGGCGTGGGCTAACATATTTATTCCATCTTCGGCTGCAGAGCGTTCGCCCCTGTTCAGGGGCGAACGCTCGGGGTTGGTAGCAGACGACAAAGCGCGGACGGATACATTTCGATGTGCTCGCCTTCCTCGTTGACCGAGGCGCTAGTATACTTTCACAGAGCTTCACGGAGCTTCTGTTACTAAATACTTGGAGGAAGGTAAAAAAGTAGGAGGGAGCATGCCGGGGGCAACGCAATCGAAGCCAGACCTGGTGGCCCAACGCGTGATCGCACGTCACAGTGCGTGGTTGGTTTTAGTGCTCCCGCTCTGCAGGCAGAGCCCCGGCGGAGCAGCCGCACAAATGCGCACCGAATAAAAACTACTGGCATAGCTACTGGGAGCTAAAGTCTCAGCAAATCTCGGTTCTTGCTCTGTGATCTCGACACAAGAGATAACGTGTAGGGCCACCACTGTGGCTTCACGGAGCGTTCGCTGGCCAAGGCTTGCTGAGTGACGTAATGCTCGCCGAAGGGTTTCATCGAGCTTGCGTCTTGCGTCACGAGACTGACCTCTGATCTCGTGCGCTTCTGGTGGAAGCAGCGCGACCGCTTGTATACCCGCGAAGTCCCGCGACCACGGCGAGGACACGTCTAATCGCGGAGTAGTTCGCGAAGAAAGCTTGGCTTTACAATTTCTACTCTTGGTTTGATTGCAGCTCGCACGCCTTTCCTATCATTCACCCGTTGGTTTCTGAGCGTGTAACTGAAAGTAAACTGCCGACATCGCTGCAATGAAGGCCTTTACTGTGGGGCACTACACATACCCAAAGTTGGAAAGTGCTACCGGGCAAGCGTACATAAGAACGCGAAAGGGAGTGAGCAAAGTTGGCGTGAGAGGGGTTCCTTTATAAGAATTGCACATGTCCAGTGCAACCGCAATTATGTAATCATTCCTTTGCCCTTGGCCATGACAGAGCCAGTGCTATATAGTTCAATTCTTTGAGCGAAAACGAAAGCCCACCTTCTGCTGGAGGTCGTCGGGCGCGGTGCTCTTGACGCGCTTCTTAAACTCCGGCTCGACGATGACGCGGGCGGCGGTTCGGAGGATCTCGTCGACGTGCTCGAACGCCACCGTGCCTGTGCCATCCAGGTCGAACTTGGAAAACAGATCTCGCAGCTCGGCTACCTTCGCGTCGTCGAGCTCATCTTGCTTGGCGACCGACATGACGACCGCTGCCTGCTCTGCTGCTGCCGTCCACACCGGGTGGAACGCTTCTTCTGCTTCTTCGTCTGCACGCGCAATGCTGCTGCCACAAATGATGATGATGATGATGACAAAGACGACGACGATGATGTTGTCTCCCCAAAAAAGGGAGCGAAGCCTATTTGCCCTATCAATTCCTCATGGTATTTTAGAAAATGACCTTGCACAACTACAGAAATAAAATCTGCGATAGTTACTTACGCTTCCGTCTATGAAAAACAGGCAGGTGCGAGCGTTGGATCGATAGCCATCTCTAATTGGTCTCTTTCAAAACGATTACCTGACTTCGCACCTACTGATCAGGCTGAATTATCGGCAATTGTTCTAGCTTTACGTAAATTACCTTCATCTTTGTCAGCAGCCGCAATTTAGAGAGTCTGTTTCTATGTTTGTTTTTCGCTAACCACTCTTACTTTATCAAACACATTAGAAACGTTCGGTTTCTTCCTCCGAAGACATTTACGCCTCGTTCGTTTGTGTGGGTGCCAGCACACAAAGGTCTAATACTAGAGGAATCTGCTGACGAACTCCAGTGGAATCCCATGGTGGCCAGGTAATGCCTATTCTACCGTCATGTTCGTTTTTTACATTGGCGCGTTTTCGAAAATTCACCACTCAGAACAGCTTCAATAAATTTTCATTGTTCACCTTTGAATTTTCGTATGTCATATTTTCTTAGAACAACAGACGCATGATACTCCACTATAAATAATGAAGTGTCGCTTACGAGACTACGTTGTCGAGTGGCCCCACTCAACTTTTACCTTCACGGGTCTGTTTTGGTGGTATCACCATTGTGCCATTTCTGCAATAAGAGTGAATCTCTAGAACTTTTATTTTTTAGCGTGTCGCCGTCTTAAGGTTCAAAGAAAGTGGTTGCTTGAAGAACCATCACGTAAACTTCAACTGACGTCGACTCCTCCGATGGTCTTTTCCTTCGGTGCCACTGAACTGGGGTTTAGCCGCAGGAGCCTCTGTGACGATCTCTACAAATTCCTGTGCGAGACAAAATCAATTCAATGCTAAAATTTCCCTTTTCATTTTTATTTGTAATTCAAATTTTGTATTGTGTAATATATGGGTGGGTGGGCACGGCAGCATCGCAAAGATGCAGCCTTAAAATCCGTTCCTGCTTTTTCTGCAGATGAGCATCCCGCTGCTTCCCATGGGCCCTACGCCAGCATGCTACGAGCTACGACCATCGTCTCAAGCTACTACTATCGACTGAGGCTGGGTGTATCTGCTGATACACCCAGCCTCAGTCGACGAAAGCTACCGGCCCTTCCATGATGGTGCTGGCGTTACATCGACAGATATGCCGGGATCACCGATGATGGCAGCATCGAGCGACTATATAAAGTAGCGCGCATACGGCATAGTTGGCAGGGGGCACAGCAGCAGCACAAGGATACAGCCTTCAAATCCGCTCCTGTTTATTCTACAGATTAGCAAGACAAGTCATTTCGTAGTAACGATGTCTCCCTAATCCTGCTGCCGTGCCCACGGTCACTTCTTGGAGCCTCTTGCAAACTGATTGTTTTCTCGCGCTTGCTGTTACTTCTGGGTGGAGATGATGAGTTGAACCCAGGCCCTGCGCTAGACGACTTAGCAGAACAGGTAAAGCTAATTGCAGGGGATATTAAAGAAGTTAAAAAAAGAGAAATCTATGACAAATAGTAGACTTAATGCCATTTACTAGAAACTAGAAATGACTAGAAATGCACTACTATGGCACCACTCAAGCAAAGTTCATCAAAACGTCACCAACAAAATTTTGGCGTTACGTAAGGCGTAAACACAGCGACCAAGAAGCCTCCCATAGCTCCCCTGCAAGAGAAACAAAAGATAAGGCGGATCCATTCAATCGGTACTTCCCGTCGATATTTACAATAGATAACGCGCTAGTGCAACCTACCCTGATTATCGCATCAGGCAAAAATAAATTACTAGAAACCCCAGAAATAACCAACAGCGGTAAACTGTGTCTGCTATTAGAGAAAAAAGAGCTGGGGTCCCGGAAAAGTCGCAAAAATAATCCCAGTGCATAAATCCGGTGACAAGATGACCCCACAGAACTAAAGGCCCATTTCCTTGACTTGTACCAGCTGTAAAATACTTGAGCATCATCATAATCATATTTAGCCTATATTATGTTCACTGCACCACGAAGGTCTCTCCCTGCGATCTCCAATCGCCCCTGTCCTGCTCCAAAAGATGCCAACTAGCACCCGCGAATTTCCTAATTTCATCGCACCACGTGTATTCTTCTGCCTTCCTCTACTGCGCTTCCCTTCTCTTGATACCCATTCTGTAGCCCTAATGGACCAACGGTTACATAACCGGCATTACATGACCTGCTCAGCTCCATTTTTTTCTCTTAATGTCAATTAGAATATCGGCTATACCCGTTTGCCTTCTGATCCAAACCGCTCTCTTTCTGCCTCTTAAAATTATGCCTAGCATTCTTCGTTCCGTCGCTTCTTGCGCGGACCTTGTTCTCAAGCTTCGTTGTCAGTCTCCAAGTCTAAGCCCTGTCAGCACTGGTAAAATGCAGTGATAGTACACCTTCCTTATCAATGATAATGGTAAGCTTCCAGTCAGGAGCTGACAATGTTTGCCGTATGCGGTCCAACCCATTTTTATTCTTCTATGACTCATAATCAGGGTTCCCTGTGATTAATTGACCTAGGTAAACGTACTCCTTCACAGACTCTAGAGACTGACTGGCTATCTTGAACTCTTGTTTTCTTGCCCTGCTATTCATCATTATCTTTGTCTTCCGCATATTGATATTCAACCCCTCTCTCACACTCTCTCTGTTAAGGTCCTGAATCATTTGTTTAATTCGTCGGCATTGTTGCTGAATAGAACAATGTCATCAACAAACCGAAGGTTGCCGAGGTATTCGCCGTCGAATGTTACTCCTAAGCCTTCCCAGTTTAAAGGGACACTAAAGGTTACCAGAAACTCAAGTTAAAGTGGTAGAGCAATGTTCTAGAACGTCTAAGGCGTCAATATAATCGCGAACAGAGCTTTAGTAACCGAGAAATTGAGGTAAATGCATGACACGATTTGAGACCCCCCAGCGACATTCCGGTACTAGCCCGATGACGAAAGCACTCCTCATAATTTGTGTTACTAATACTCAACTACTCGTATTAAAAATATCATTTCATTTGATTATAAGACGTAAAAAAATGCTACTTGTCTACGTCTATTCGATTCTAAAAAAAAATAATATTTTGAGGTTACCCTTCAGTAATATGGTGTTCGAAAGGTTTCGTTTTCGCTCGACTGTGCGCGCTCGACTCTGCGCCGCGCACGCTTTGGAGTTTCAGTAGCTTCGTTATCGCGTCGTGCTGTGAGGGTTCTGCTGGCTCGCGAAAGTTTCATTTGGAACAAGCAGCGAGAATGCCACGTCCATGTGATGTCGTGGGAAGCCCTCGTTGCTTTCCCGCTCCGGAGAGCCGGTGTCGAGGCCGCCGTCGTACTAGTACGCAACGACGCCGGCAGTGCGAGCCCTCAGCAGCAGGTCGCGCTCGTCGGTGTTCAAATCGCTGAAGTTGAGCCCACCATCGCGAGCCAATCTGTCGGTGTCAGGGTCCATTGCGACGAGCGTCGAAGTTTGCGTCATGGAATGAAGTACCAGCTTATGGGCGTCTTGCGCTGGAGTTTGAGGTATAGTAGCGGCGCCTGGTGGCGGTGCGGGAAACGACATCTGGGTCGTGCCAGCTTGGGTCGTATTGAGCCCTGGCTGTGGCGAAGCACGTTTCTAGGCCGAGTTTTGCGTCGATTAGCACTTTTTTATGCCCTGTTGCAAGTGCGAAAAAGGCTCGTCACTTCTCACAGACCACGCCGACCACGCTGCGAGCTCGCCGCAGCCTATAGTTTAACGAAAACGGACTCTCCGTGTGCCGTGGGACGTAATGTGGGACGTAATTCGTTTCTCCTTCCGCTAGCCACCATACTCCCGCTTTCGCTCTGCTGTCGGCTCTCTTGGCTCTGTTTCTGGCCGCGCGTTTGCGTTTTGCGCAGAAAAGCCGTAGCGCCGTCTGCGGACGCCGTTCTACTCACCGATGACGCAACGTCACCATGAGACCATGATGTCAGTACTCCTCGATCGGAGGGCGGGCGATTTGAACTGCGCTAGAGGTACGCGGACGCTTCAGAACGCATTTTCTCTTAAAATAAGTCTCTCCTTGGCACGAAACAAGCGTTTCAAGGTTTCTGTGATGGTATTTCAACAGTCCACGTTGAATTAATAGTAACCTTTAGTGTCCCTTTGATAGCTTGAATATTTCTTCCAAGCGCGCAGCGAATAGCATTGGAGAGATTGTGTCTCCTTGCCTGACCCCTTTCTTTATAGGTATCTTCCCAGTTTTCTTGTGGAGAATTAAGGTAGCTGTGGAATCTCTGTAGATATTTTCCAGGATATTATGTAAGCGGTCTGTACTCGTTGATTACGTAATGCTTCTATGGCTTACAAAGTTTGTCGAAGACAGTGATCTGCTACACCCAAACCAGCACGGATTTTCGAGAGGCCTATGGACTGCAACGCAACTTGTCGAGGTGATGCATGACCTGTAGCCCAAGGTATTAACGAACACTCCCAAATTGACATAGGATATGAATGACGAATTGACATAATTTTTATGGATTTCTCAAGGGCGTTTGATCGGGTTTCCCATGAAAAGCTAGTTTTCCAGCTGGTCCGCAAACTTGGGGATGGGCCAGTGACTTGATGGATATCAAGCTATTTGTCCGGTCGGACGTCAACAATTTGTGCAATGCAATGACCACGTTTCTGACACATCAAATGTCGCATACGGTGTGGCACCGATACTATTTTTGTTGTCTATGAACGACCTGGCAGTCAACGTTAACGCAAATTAAAATTAAATTATGGGGTTTTACTTGCCAAAACCACTTTCTGATTATGAGGCACGCCGTAGTTTTGGACTCCGGAAATTTTGACCACCTGGGGTTCTTTAATGTGCACCTAAATCTAAGTACACGGGTGTTTTCGCATTTCGCCCCCATAGAAATGCGGCCGCCATGGCCGGGATTCGATCGACCTCGCGCTTAGTATCCCAACGCCATAGCCACTAAGCAACCACGGCGGGTAGTTAACGCAAATATTAGGCTATTAGCAGACGACTGCGCATTGTATAAAGAGTTTAAAAGCTACAGAGACCAAATTCAGCCGAACGTTGCCCTGAATGAAGTGGTAAGTTGGTGCCCTAACTGGCAAATGGTGATTAAGAAAAAACAGTCGCGATGTCAATAACAAAAAAGAAAACAAGCTTCGCATTTCCTTGTGGTTTTAATAACGCCACGCTCCGAAATGTAAGCCAGTACAAATATCTTGGTGTAATGTAACTTGTGATCTCAGCTGGACAGTTCACACGGAAGCTATGACCACGAAAGCCATGAAAACCACTGTTTTTCCTTAAGCGGATACTGCCGCACGCTGACTGTGACACTAAGCTTTTAGCATACAACACACTTGTCCGACTGATTCTAGAATATGCCAATATAATCTGGTTCCCTTTCACAAGTAGCGGTATCAGCATGCTTGAAAATGCGCTGCACAAAGCGATTAGATTTATTTTTAATCGCTATCGACGCCTTGATTCCCCGATATAACTGCTACGCCATGCAGGTTTGCCCTCGCTCCAAAGTCGAGCTAAAATTCACCGCCTGAAGTTCTTATATACGCTACTGCACAGCTATATTAAGATAGAGCACACAAGATACGTAGAAACTAAGAAAACAAGGCACCTACGTCATGCACATGATCTCACACTCCAATAATATTCGTGCAACAACAATATATTCTATTACTCTTTTCTCTCCAGATGCATTCGGGAATGAAATACTCTTTGATTGATGATTGATGATTTCCTTGAAGTGTTGCATAACTCACTTAATACTCATGAGCCTGATGTCACACGAACACCACGAAGGAGCAATGGGAGGCACTGCTGTCCAACTCGGACCTCGACGACCAGCTAAAGCTGATCAATAGAGCAGAGAAGATGACAAGAGCCAGCGGAGCCCTGGACTAGGCGCCCCGATCATTAGCGATTATGCTGATTATTCTTTCAATAAAGTGTATCTATCCTGTCCTACCATAAGCAAAAATGCAATGGCTCGTCCCCATTGTAATGCAGAGGCTACAAGCACTGAGCAAAGTGAAGCGAGCAGTGCCTAAATTCATTGGAAGCACACATAAGACGTAGAGGACAGCATGCGTTTCGATAAATAACAAGCTCAAAACAAGCATCTATCATCATCAGCAATGGCTCATACCCCCGTAAGCAAGCAAAAATGCGATGGCTCATACCCTTTGCTACATTCTCGACCACGCAAGGTGTATCTTCACCGCAAGAATAAGGAAACGACAAAGAAGGCGGGCATCGTGGTGATGAAAAAAAAATAGAAAAGAATGTATTCACTTCATTGGCACATGGTTGTGACTCTCCGAGTTTAGAGCGGTTCTGCCTAACATGGGGGCAACGGCTACCTTAGGCAATCCCTCGCGTCCTCTGTGTCTGCCCAGGGCGTAGAGGGGTGACGCTTTTTCAGGGTGGAGGGCAATTATCTCAACATGAAAACACCCGCTTGAATGTTTCTCAGACTTGAGAGGTCGAAGCCCAGGCTGATCCTAACCGCCTTTTCGGGGTTGAAAGAAACCATCTCGACATGGGAACGCCCGCTGGAATCTTTCCCATACTTGAGAGGTCGAGTCCAGGCTGATCCTAAGAGCCTCTTCTGGGATGAGGCAAATCATCTCATCATGGGAAAGTACGCCTGAATGTTTCCCACACTTGAGAGGTCGAAGTCCGGGCTGATCCTAACCGCTTTTTCTGGTACGAGGCAAATAATCTCGTCATGGGAAAGTACGCCTGAATGTTTCCCACACTTGAGAGGTCGATCATAACACTCCGTAAGCAAGTGAAAAATGCAGTGGCTCATACCCCCGTAAGGCAGAGGCTACATGCGCTGAGCAAAGTGAAAGTGAAGTGAACAGTGCATACATTCAATGAAATCACCCACACAACACGCAGAACAGTACACGTTTCAATAAAGAACAAAATCAAAACAAGCACCCGAACCATCAGTAAAGCATTGAATACCCCTCTCAGCAGTTGTAGTGGCGGTTTTGCAACAGCTTCGCTGGACATCCACATTCGCAGGGCTGGGATGGCGAGTCATTTTTTTTTTGTTCGCCAAGGCACCATCTCCTACGACAGGCTGAAAACCGCCGTTCGTAGAGCTTCCTTCGCTCCCTTGAAGTAAGTTTTCCATCTGCGGTTTCATCCGTGCAAGCTCTCTTTGAACCTGCTGCACAATTACCTACAAGAGAACGGTATCGTTCGGGCTCACGCAGGGTCTCCTGTAGCACCTGGTTGCAGCTGTCAATTCACGGGGCAGCAGACGACGCGTCAGCGTATGACAACGACGACGAAATACTTTTTCTTCTCGCGACTGCGCTGAACAAGGAGCGTGCCAGTGGTCGATTATTACTGCTACACATCAGTTCATTGAAGCGTCCGGAAGGTTACGCTGCTATGGTACCGACCACTTGCAGAAATCAGTGATACCGACAATGGTGTACTTTATTCTCTTTTTTTTTTCTTTTTATGAATAAGCCCTATCAAAATTGTGTAATGCTTAAGTTGACCGACGTTTCGTTTTTAGGTTGTTTACTTTTTAGCCCTCGCTGTGTTATGTTGGGTGCACATTTCGATACCTCTGGTGTGGCCAGTCGCCTTCGTGGCTGCGAGCCAACTATAGGAACGCTGGTAGGACGGCGAACTGCCGTAGCTCAGCTCTTCTCTTGCGACGCAGTTAACACCACTGCAGCTATACGTTGTTGTTTCGTCCTCAACACAAGAGATTTATTTGTGGCTAGCCGGCTTTATTTCTTGCAGGCATTCACACCATATTCCCAGGGGTGTTGGTTTCGCAGTCCTAAATTTTTAACTACAGCGAAAACGTTTACCCTGCTAATTTTTGTAGCTTTGTTCTACTTATCTGATGACTATTTATTTCAACGAAAATGTTTCACCAAATCATCATTTTTTGTTGTTGGTGCCATGTAAACTATTCATTTTTTTTAATTAGCTCATCTTTTTTTAGGTACTTTTTTTAGGTATCCATTGCAAAGAGTGCGAGTGCAAGCGTCGCCTAAGAGATACCCTTGTTCTGGACAGAAGTCGAGAAAGCGTTGCCCGTGAGCTGAAGGAAACCTTCCACATTAAAAGGAAGGGCCTGGAATGCGTCAGCGAACCACCAAAAATTCTGTGTAAAAGTGAAATGTCCTTTACAGAAGCCCTTAGTTAGAACTGAGCACGTTGCTGCGCCGCCTGCGCTTGGTAAAAAATCTTAATCTTTTAGTTTTTAATGGGGTACTCCCTCAGGGCGGTGTTTTGTGTATCGCGTAACCATTATCATTTATGGTCCTTTGGCCCTATACACCACGTGTCATTGCCGCGAACGTCTTCTTTTACAATCGTTTTATTGCCTTTTGCCTAGTTACCATGTGATTTTCGACAACGTATGAGTTGCGCTGCCAGGTTTGCGTATATATTGTGTGTTTCTAAAAATAAAGCATCAGTTGTTAGTAAGCGCTCGTCCGTGTCTCTTCTTGTGTCATCCGTTTGGCGCTTTAGTACTTCAGTAATCTACATGAAGGGTGGAGAACGTTACAGTTCACCAGTCTAGCATGACTGAAAGAGAATGCACACTGAGCAGCCGCAAAACGGCTGCTTAAAAACACTCTGTCCTCCCTAGATCCCTAGGTGAGGGAAAACGGCCGTTGAACCTTCGACCAATGGGAGCGTCCAAAGTCATCGTAGTCGACCCGCCATTGAGGGGGAGGGTTCACACACTGACTTCCGCACTTTGGTTTCACTGAACAAACCGAGGTGAGAGGGTTCTTGTAGACAGGGGTCTTGACCCGAGCAGGCGCCTAGCTCTTGATCCCAGAGCTTACCCCGCAGTCAGTAGCCGCCGCGTCTGTCCATTGACTGTGACGACTTCGGGGCCCCGAGGGAAAGCACCGCGAAACATCCTTTTCCAGGAGTTCTCTTGTTCCAAACAAACCGTGAAGGCGACAGCGAATCGACTAACAATACTCGGTCCGCCGAACGTGGCTAGACAAGACGGCGCCGTTGAGCTGTTGAAGAGGCGCATTGTTGTCTTTACAAAACGAGTCGTCGCAGCAAGCTGGGAAGAGTTCGGAGGTCGCTTCTCCGAAGATCGCCAGCCCCCGCAGGCCTATCGTAACGCCGGTTGACTCTTCCGTCCACATTAAACTCAAGCGCTTCTGGAAAGTGTACGTTAACCTACGGTAGCTACGGTTCTCACTGGGTGATATCTTCGCATTCCATTAGAAAATGCTGAGTGGTCTCCGGGTTTTTGCTGCAACTGACAGCAGCGCCGTGCCGCGGAACTACCGGCAGATAAGGCCAGGCTACAGTGTACTGTAGCCGGGCCGGTCCAAGAAAGGTGCACTACTGGGAATAGATATGCTGACTTCGCATTTACAGCCGTAATTTCGCTAAAAAGGGAAAAAAGAACAGGGGCAAAGACTTTATGATTCGCCCTCGTATCTTGAAAATGTCTAAACTATAGCTTCATCAGCGCTGGTTGTTTTAACGGCATGCGCGTATTAACAGTGTGACGCAGCATTCCCGACAGGAAAGTAACGAGCGCAGCGTTTTCAAGAAAGGAAACGCAAGCAAGACAGATGATGATTATCGTTGTGTGGCAAATATACACCCCAAAGGAAAGAAAGGAAACGCAAGCAAGGCAGATGATTATTGTTGTGGGCCAAATATACACCCCAAAGGATGCAACCGTTTTAAGAGTGCACACTCCTTAAACGGGTACACCCTTTGGGGTGTATATTTGTCCCACAACGATAATCGTCATCTGCCCTGCTTGCGTTTCCTTTCCTGAAAACCCGGCTCTCGCTACTTTCCTGTCGAGAATGCTGCGATAACGCGCATGCCGTTCGTGGCTGGGAAGTACCGGGCTCGTCGCGTTAGAGAAAGGAAATGCGGGCAAGACAGATGACGATTATTGTTGTGGGACAAGATAAGCGCCGAAGGGCGTAAGTTTTTTTAAGAGCGTAACCAAATTACACCCTTTTGCCACACAACGATAATCGTCATCTGTTTTGCCCGCATTTCCTTTCTCTAACGCGGCGAGCCCGGTACTTCCCAGTCACGAACGGCATGCGCGTTATTAGTGTGATGCAGTACACTCTAAGAACAGTTTACACCCTTTGGCTTGCCCCTTCTGCCACACAAAAATAATCGTCATCTGCCTTGATGCGTTTCCTTTCTTTATCGCTGCGAGCCCGGAACTTTCCAGTAACGAACGGCACGCGCGTTATCAGCGTAGAACAGTTTGGAGTGCCCCTTCTGATAACGCGCGTGCCGTTCGTCACTGGAAAGTTCCGGGCTTGCAGCGATAAAGAAAGGAAACGCATCAAGGCAGATGACGATTATTTTTGTGTGGCAGAAGGGGCAAGCCAAAAGGTGTAAACTGTTCTTAGAGTGTATTCTTGACAGAAAAATAGCGAGCGCCGAGTTTTCAAGAAAAGAAACGCAAGAAAGGCAGATGACGATTATAGTTGTGGGACAAATATACACCCCAAGGGGTGCAAGCGTTTTAAGAGTGTAAGGTACGCAAACATATTTTGCAAAACACGTCCTTTACACGTGCTTTTGTTTGTGTCGGCTTTTTTTTGTGCAGCCTGCGTTAGGATCAAATAAATTAAGCTTGTATATCTGATATGGAATTGTGGTTCATAGTTCACCGCGCAGTTATTTGCCCTCTTACTTTATTTGCATCTAGTGTCAGGATATATGGCGAAACTCCGTCTATAACTGCAATAGTGTTCTAAATGTGCATATTATAAAAGGAATTACTTAAATTTGAGCTGATATATCGGCACAAAAACTCATCACCGAGTGCAGCCACTCGGTATGTCTAACGAAACCGAAACCGATCTCTGTTGCACTTCATTAAATTGTCTCCATTCATAACTGCAACGTTGCGTGTTAAATACGTTTGAAGACATAATACATTTGTTGTATTTGTTTTACTTGTATTTTTTTACTCAACCCTTGTAGAAATTTTATATTTGCGACAGTTTCGGTTTTCTGTTTGTAAACTCTAGCCACACGAGCGTTCTCTGTCGCTGTCATCGCAAAGATGTAAAGATGGCTGAGGGCACGTAAGTATCTGCTGAATAAAAACCACGTTAAACATATTTACAGTATCTGTAACACGTAATAAGCATGACATTTTGTTGCTACGACATTGTTTGTTCCCAATGCAGCTCCAGTTGATCTTGCACTGCGCGTTAACGTGTCGACCACGATTTTTCCGTGCGCAGGAATCCCGACGAAGGAACGCCGTGGTGGAATACTTGGTTACAGACAGCGAAAGACAAGGTAAGATATCATAAATGTGAGTCTTTGCCGCTTTGTCAGGCGTCTTAAACTGCTACACTGTAATAAACTTAAGTTTACAAATAGCACTGTACGATTAGCGTTGACAAAATCACCCTGTGCTCGGCGAGCACGCTGTTAAAGAGGCGCGGCGCCGTGGCCTCCGGGTTGCATAACGTTGACGACGGTTCGTAGTACTTTGCCTTTGCGTGTCTCCGTAGTTTTTCTTGTTCGTAGCCCGCATACTATATCTAGCGCCTTATCTCGTAGTGATAACCCGGCGACTCTTAACAAGCACCGGACGTAACGGGTTCATTTAACCTCGCTTTGAGGAGGTTCGGTATTCATTCCTCGGGCCGTCTTTTGTAGCTTACGAAACGAACGAATGTCGATGGGTGGTCTTTGAACCTGGCGTCTTGTACGGCGCCTGATGTTGACATTTTTTTTGTTTTTCGGCCTGGTATCATCAACACAGCAGCTGAAATTCCTGCACGAGCTCGTTGGCAACAAACCGCATCGCGGCGGCATGTCTATAGCTGGCGCAGCTGCGCTCAGCGTTTCAGAAACGTGCGCGGGTGCGCAGTTCAGAGCAGTCTCGATATAGTGAAAATATTCCGTCCCGTTATTATAATGAGGTTGTGGCTGTGTGAGTGACCCTTGTCACTGTTTGAACGTCTTCGTCTAGCACCTTTAACAGGCTACGCAGATGTTAAAGGTTGCGGTGAGAAGCTGGAGTCGTAGTTTTGAGTCTGGCACTCCGAATCGTTTGTGGCCTGCATCAATGTGTTTGCTTTCATACAGTCTGAGCGGAGCGGAAAACAGCACGATTGCGTCACGCGTGCAGTCGACCGCACCTCAGTGTAAACTTCGTCGCTTTTCTAAAGCAAATGTTTTTGTTGTTGTGGAGCTGCGGTGCTATTGGTTCGTGAGCTCCAGAACAGTTTTGTTTCTAATGCATTGTTGTAGTGCCCGCGTAAGCGATTACTCATTCGAGTGTCTGGATGGCCTGGCACGGCGGCCGTGTAACGAACCGCTTCGCTCGTTTCGCTTTTACGCGCCTAGCCACCTGTGCCGACGGGCAGCCGCGCATTGGCGTTTTGCTTGGTTTTTGTTTGGCGATTACAGTCTTCCTTGTATTTCACCGATCGCATGGGTTCTTGGATATCGCGCGAGTCGGGATCATAAAGTTGGGCGACCGGCATACATGGTGTCTGTTACTGAGTCTCGTAGATACGCCGTCTGCGTGCAAGGCTGCAATTTGTGTTTGCTGACTTTCCTTTGGTAATCTGGCTTTGATAAGCAGGCCACAGTCGGGACTGGTGGATGTCAAGTGCACGACTGCAGGCTTCGCTACAGCAAGTGCTAGATGTGCTTACCGATGCTGTTTTACTAGGGCTTCGTGCATTAGGTAGCCTGTAGAGAAAGTTGGCATCTAGTGAACATTCACGTCTTCCAAGGATATGAGGAATGGCATGTTTTTGCCGAACTTATTTTGGGAGAGTCGGAAAAGGTGAAAGTCATTAGCGTCCATATACAGTTGAACCCCAATATATCGCACCCATATATAACGAATTATTGTGTAGAACTAGCAGCTGTAAAATCCCTTTGAAAACTTCTATATAATACTTTAATTTTACATATAGAATTGCGCTCACCACGAGCTGGATCGTATATGGCACCCTCAGTCTGGCCCTGAAGAATGCAGAAATTCAAAAACTAAACATCATGATTAGAAGAGCTACCAAGACTGCATTGGGAATTCCTGAAAAAGAATCTACGACACGATTACTCAAACTCTGTCTGCAGGATACATGGGAGGAGCTCACAGAAGCACACAAACAAGCCAGATTGAAAGACTCAAATTGACTCCCACCAGAAGAAACGCGCTCCTTCAGCTCAGTTACGATGTGGAGGCAATTGCGAAATCGGACAAAAAATTGAGACTCCCAATGCACATACGAGACTCAATCTCAGTAGCATCTGTATAACGCAGTATGCATCCAAATTTTCATGAGGAAAGAAGACGGGCAAGAGCGGGAGCACTCCACAAGAAATTATCTGCAGACCCTAACACAAGATACACGGATGCGGCTAAGTATCCAAGGATACCTGTTTTTTCAGTAACTGCAGATAATGCCAAAGGTGAAGAAAAGGCTGCTGCCCTGATACTCGCAAGAGAGTTGGACAGGGCTGAAGAGGTGGCAATAGCACTGGCCATCTCCACATGCATTGAAAATGCCGTAATATTGAGTGACTTGTAATCCGCGTCTCGTAATTTCCATAACGGCAATGAGATCCACCAAAGTTCTGAAAATCCTGCAAGAAATATTAAAACTCACGCAAGTACCGAGACCTACGTCATCTGGACCCCTGGCGACG
The DNA here is from genome assembly GCF_023375885.2 of Dermacentor andersoni. Taxonomy (NCBI): domain Eukaryota; kingdom Metazoa; phylum Arthropoda; class Arachnida; order Ixodida; family Ixodidae; genus Dermacentor; species Dermacentor andersoni. The sequence continues at coordinate 84,739,149 of NC_092822.1, read as the reverse complement.
ACTCACTGGTGGGAAATGAAGCGGCACACGCCACACTCTGAGATCATACAAGCCAGGCCTTTCTGCCAGAGGGGTTGTGAAAGGCGCGAGGTCCAAAAATATTTCAAAAAATATTCGGATATCCTGCAGGATTACAAATTTTAAAGAAGGGTATACCCCCTACTGCACCCCAATCTAGCCATAGAAAAGACAGTTGCTCTGCGGCGTCTCCAAATAAACTCCCATGTGCACCGCATTATAATGCATAGAATGCACCCGACCCATTTCTCGAACTTTTTCCTGTCCTGAAGGATGCCGGACACCCTTTGTGACGTGGTGATGGGGTGTCCTAATCTTGCTGCACACAACAATCAAAAAGCTCAATCAAGAACTGAAAACAAAAGCATGGCAGAAGACCGCCAAGAATTGCGGGAGACCATGCTTGTAGTCCTAGAACTTGGAAGACCAGCAAAAGCTGGTGAACCAGGCCAAGGAAGCAGCAAGTGCCAATGGCTACCTGTACTGAGGAGGCCACCCACCTTGGGTGAAGAAAGAACTCTTTCTCACTTATTTGGATTGTTAAATGTTTGTTCTCTCTCTCTCTCTCTCTCTCTCTCTCTCTATATATATATATATATATATATGTATGTACACAGTGGAATCTCAATGAACGGAAATCGCTTAAATGGAACTGCCACTTAAACAGAACAGTATCCTCATGCTTGGTTAGTTTTGTATTCGTGCAATGCTCTCTGCAATGTCTCTCAGCTGATGGAGCTGCTGATGAATGGAACCAATTTCCCTGGTCCCTTGAGGTTTCGTTTAAAGAGAGTCCATTGTACCTATGTATCGAACTTTCTTGTGATCCCCTTCAGATTCTATATATTCGGGTTCGACTATATTGATAATATGACATTTGCTATGTGTACTGTTCTTGTTCTTTAGTTTAAACCAATGAATGCAAGTAAGTGCTTGCCAATTAGTATTTAATAGTGCGGTATAAACTGAAAAATGCATGAAAGGTGCACACATCTTGAAATCAGGAACAGATGGCCCCAACCTGATCTAATGTGGGCTGAGGCATAATATTATCAGTACAACATAAAAAAGAAACATACAGGCAGAGAAGTTGCACGTGCTGGCACCGTAGAATGCTCACTGATTATAGCCTTGAATGCATGGTCGCTTAAGCCAACACTCGCACATGCAGCCCTAGTTTGTAGCAAAGTATATCATAGCTGCAGATTATGAGTGGGAAACAGTGCTACACCTGAGTAGGTACTGCTGAGAGAGAAAGTCCAGAGACCGCAGGAACATTGACCAAACTGTATTGCCATGCTCTGAAAATGGTGCGGTTGTCTTTGAGACATCACGTGTTCTGCGCGCATGCATTCTTTATTTTCTAGAGAGCACACTTCAACTGCATGCACACGAGAACAGCAAATGGTTAAAGTACACGGCGCCGCTCTCGCAATTTCTGTGCACGTGTGCCCAATGCTATGAAGGAATGGCAGAGGCTTGCATCTGTGTCATTGTTTTTCTGATAAAAATAAATCATTTGCATCTTAATTGCATTCTCTTGTTTTCCATCTCTTCTTCCAAACAGCTTCCTTTTCTGTCTTAAGTGTATCTTTACGAATTTATGATGTTAAGAATGATCGTTGAGGGTCATCTTTTATAACTCTTATTTGCATACTTAAAATGAACCTCGTGAGCTGGGCACATTACCAAGGCCATTTTAAGGGAAGTTGTAAGAAATCTAAAGCTATAACTTTGCATGCCAGCATTGCTTGTCAGAAATCCATAAAAACGGCAGTGTCTTTGTACTACACATTTAGTCTACGGCACGGCACCTTTCGCTAGCGGCATAATTTTAATGCACATTCATTTAATCATGTAAATGCACATGTAGGCTCGTGAGAAAGGATGCACGCACACAGTGCACAACTCTTGAACACAAGATGTGCTAGTGTTAGCGAGCGCAGCGACGCAGTACAGTCGCCTCTCCTGTGGTCTGTAGATTTTTGCGCTCGACGGTGCGCTTGCATGCAAAATTATATGAACCAGAGGTATTGCACAAGAACTGAATTTATTGCTATCCTAAGCTTGCATGGCAAACGGTTGCATAGTGGTAGTCTCACAGCTGTGTTGTTCAGAGTGAGAATTAACTGCAGGATGGGCAAGGAGTGTCGCAAATTCCGTTAGACTATAGAGGCAGGTGGGGTCAAGTCGCAGGCACAAAGAAACATTTATAATTAAAGAACAAGCATTATGCAAAACAACCCTACACACGCATACACTTTGTGAACTCCTATAGTTTTACAGCATACGGCGTTTTTTTTTCTTCGCTGCGCCACATTTTTAAAAATAGGCTGTGGCAAATAGCACAAGGTTACGACTTCGATCTAAATTACTCAATGGGACGGCCATTATTTCTATGAGAAATCGAAATGCTTAAATGAATCATTAATATAATCATGCTAACAAACTTCTTAATTACTTTGCGGCGCATATTTTAATCTGCGAATTGTACCTAGTGAGTATGTATGCAAGGCATATCCACTTGGAAAGAAACCTGAGGGTGGCACCAGTTTTCAGATATGCGCCTTCAAATTTCCAGTAAAAATGCACTGTTGTTCCACTTACTTTTGTAAGATAATGCTGTTTTGTGCATTGAAGCACAATAGTATCTGGAATGCCAATGCATTTCGTCAGACGGTTTGAAAATATCTCGAAACTGGTGTAGTCTTAAGAATTCATTCCCAGTGGATACTCCGTGAATACCCACTAGCTACAATTCGTAGATTGAAATATGGGCCAAACTAATTTTAAGAAGTTAATTAGTGCAATTATTTTATTAAGGATTTAGATTTCTCATAGAAGTAATGGCCGCCTCATTGGGTAATTTAGATAAATGGTTAAAATTGTGTTATCCGCCACAGGCAATATTTAAAAATTTTGTGCCGCTAAAAAAAAAAGGCACCCTGTATGTACAGTTCTATTGGAAAGTTCTGACGGTTCAGATGTTATGGCTCACCTTATCGATCTCAGGGCAACTGGTATGGCGCACGACTGGTCAAGTCGTTAGGTGGCTGCTGTTGCATAGGATGAGCCTGACCAGTAGGTACGCACTGTAGCGTAGGACAAGGCTGAACGCGTGGGTGACTGCCGTTTCACAAGATGGGCCTTGGTGAGTGCTGACGGCCTTTGTGGCTCAGAACAGGGCCGGAACTGTCGTCGGGAACCTTGTTGGGCACTGCCATGCACTGTTGCGGTATATTGGGGCACTTCCCCAAGGCCACGTCGCACACTGAGCTGCTTACTCAGCGCATTCGCTTCTCTCTGCATGTGGTCTCACGCCTTCTCTCTCTCATCATTTCCACTTTCCCATGCCTCGACAGACAGTTCACTTTCTCATCTTCTCGCACAAAATTTTTCCAAAAGCGTGTCAACGCAGGACCAGGCGTCCGCAATAAAATTTGGACGTTTCACAGAACCAGTTGTCTGTATACTTTTGCTTGGTGGTGTCCATGTGCTTGTATTACAATAAGCGTTTTCTTTTTCAATCACTAATTGTTCCACTTGCAGTGTTTGCTCTAAGGCCTGTTCGTGTCAGCGGCTGTAAATGTATACTTGGCTCTAGAAAGCCCAAGCCCCATTCCACATCAAAGAAAGTTAAAAACGACTTCACATTTATTTTTGCCCATGGAGAGCACAAAAGAAAGAAGAAATAATAATTGAGCAAGAATAGTTCATGTTGTAAATAATTACTAGTTGTATTTCTGAACTGTCCTATACTGAAAACTTCTTCCAGCATATTAAAAATACTATATTCACTTTGAGTTAGATTTACAGTGCTTTAATCAAAATTCTTTTTATCAGACTCAGCACATCAAAAGTTATGCATTGGGCTTTGTGGGGTAAAATTGAAGCCAGAAACGCTTTAATTGCAGAAAGTGGGTAAAATAAAGGAAGGCAAAGACTGAATTATGCTTAATATTGAGCATAGGTGTCCGTTACTGCATGTCGTATCTATGAACTTTGAAAATAATGGGTAAACAGCTCAAGTGCTAAGGAAGTGACAAGGCAGGCGCTGACCCACCACTTCCTTAGGTCTCGTCCATGTCTGTATTGCACTTTTTACCCAAAATGAAGACTGACCAATTCCCCAAGCGTCAGTTTCACTAAACTTCCAAAAACTGAATTTCCAGAAACATACTGGTAAAGTTGAATTGTTCAGGCATTTTCCACTGTAACTAAAACACGAGGCTGCTACACATTAGAAATGGGTGCTTATTGACCTTCTGTTTGCCCGCTTTGACGTTTGAGAAGCTGGATATGCATTTTTCGAAAACATGTTAGTAATTAATCATTCCACTAGTGCCTTCAGCATTCATTTTTATGATGCTATGGCTAACTGCTTACAAACGTTCTCTCACTACAGTGACATTACAAAGCGTTTCAAGTGAAATGCCTAGCCGTTCAAAATAATGTGCGAGTCTTTCGTGCTCATATCCTTCCGCCATTGGCTTTATTGAAAGGCTGTAAAGAAATACTAAAGGCAGCTCATCGACTCATTGTGTAATGCTATAATTTCCTTGCAGTATTTGTTTCGCACCAAAGGTTGGTTAGTCATGGAGGAAATCATGGCTGTAGGTCACAGTAAGGAAAACAAGGTGGTGATAGAAGTAAAGCACAGCATGAAATGCCACAACCAACATTTTGTAATCAGAGGTATGTGGGAGTAGTGGTAGTGAAGAAAGTGGTGTGTGGTATGAGAATTTAGGCCTGCAAAAGCTGTGGGGTGTCCATGAAGATGAAACAAAATAATTGAGCTGTGTCATAACCTGAATTTAAGGTGAAAGAGAGGGGGCACAGTATTAGGTACTTAATTTTATTCTTTAAACAGCTGGAGCATTTGTGGTTATAAGAAAGATAAGAACACATACCTTCTTGAAGAGATTATTAAGCTGCAATTTTTTTTTTTTCGTGGTACGTCTTGTAACCAAACCAGCCTAATAGACATTGTTTCATTTAATGCGCTCTGATGCAGTCATCAACAGCGTACGAGTTCTTCAAGCGAGACCTGACAGAGTTCTCGAGCACAGTCCAGCAAGACACAGCGCAGGCAGTCTCGTCGACAGCAGCCTTTGTGCGAGACAAGCTCAAGGTCAGGAAACGGACGTCTTCTTGGATTTGAGCATAGCTGGAAAGTTGCACTGCAGATTCGCTAAATACGCAACCATATAGCGGACGTTCACATGTAAGCGCTTCAAATAACTGATTAAAATTCTGAAGTCGGAATAGTTAATACCCCTCTGCCAAGGGAAAGTTATTGCGTCTTGTTTTTAGTCATGGACAACAGATACAATAATTAGTTATACTTCACAGTTTGCTCCACAGAAATAAAACGCTGTTTGTTTAGAATGCTACTGGTGATATATAAAAAAATAGAGGGCACAGAAAAAGGTCTCTCTATGTATGCTAGTTCTTGATAGATGTTGCTTTTTTTTTCATGAAATGAAACATTAGATTTTTTACACTAATCTCTGAAAACATTTAGACCCTATTTTAGACAGGACTTGAACCAAGTAAGAAGCCAAAGGTTGTCAACAAACATGGCTGATGTGGTGGACCACAGTGAATATGTGACCATCCTGTTTGTCACTGGCCATATAAAACATGTGGTAGCTTTGTATTCCAAAAAATAGACTGCTTAAAGTTTAACGATCTTATTTTTTTATCCGTATTTTGTTGTTCTGGCGTATACAGTTGTGCCTCAGCTGTGACCTTGTGCTCAGCACCACGAATTTTCAGCCGCTGAGCCAGCATGGCGAGTGTAAGCCGTATTTTTGTCTGCACATTGTGCCACGCAAGGTGTGAAAAATAGGGGTGCATAAATATCATAAACTTTCGAATACAGAATTGAATATTGCCGTATTCCATTTCATCTTCAAGTTTAATAGTCACTAGTATTCATAAATACGAATATCTTTGCGGATCGTTTTAGAATATCTAAAATTGCCCACTGTGCACGTGATCAAGCATAAAATTGGAGCACAGCTGCAATAAATTTTATTTTGGCTGCCATAGACAGAACACGAAAAGCTATGTGAAGTATGCTAGGTGATTCAAAGAGCTAGACATTTCCGGGCACACTACCATCATTCGGACTTGCCAATGAGTCCAAAGTTTGCGAATAAGCTGCCTGTTTTGCACCTACTGCTCCATTTCTGTTTTTAACAAACAACGCTTCATAGTGTACATTGTAAGGACAGAAACTTGCTAACAATGTGAATGTACTAGGATGTGAAGATTATATTATAGTAATGGTGAGAATGGCTGTTCATCATTCGAAAACTATTCAAAACGTACTTGGTTTAACTCTGCTGCCATTTAATTTGTTCTCGATTCAGTCTCAAAACTTGGTGTGCCCACACCCCTAGAAAAAAAGAAGTTTGCTGGAAGTGATAATCTCGGGACACGGCACCAGTGAGGCTGTGCCACCCGTTTCGATCAGTGCGTGTACCAAAGCTGTTGGTCCACACAGTTGGATGGGGAGAACTCGGTGACAACCAAGGCAAAGGAGGGCCTGACCAGCCTGATCGGGAGCATCAGCGAGGCCCTGTCGCCCACCTGGGACCCTGCCGATGACGAGCTGTCCATCATCCACGACAATGAGGTGCATCCTGTCGATCGCTGGCAGGTGGGTTGCAGAGAAAATGTTGCCCATGCTGTCATGCTTCATGACATGAAGTGAACCCTTCAAAACATTTAGTGTATGATTGTGCTAGGCTATGTGTCTGTATGCCTAACCTTGAATGGGTTCCTCTTGTCCCGCTTCCATTTCTTACATGAGGCACCACTTATTCACTGTTAATGTGAGGTGTCCTTCCATTGCCATGGAAAACTGACACGTTCCTCTTCTCTTCTCTTCAGAAAGGAGCTCCTCGGAAGGTACAAGGGCACATGCTGCATCTTTTCTCAATGCTACTTTGCTTGTGAAATGCTGAGCACTGCTGCTTTATACCTCTCTACCATTAATACCCTTGACATAGTAAACAGAAGTTGTCACATGAATAAATTCAAGCATGCTCAAGTCTGGGAGGATAATTCTTGGTGCAGATTGAACTGCACCAAACTTATTTTTCAAGCTTGCTTGCCGTCGAACAAGCTGTACTCTCCTATGCTTGCTACACCAAGTCTTAAGCAGTGATAGACTTCAATGAGAATTGAAACCGACCATGTAGCAGGGCAATAAAGGTGAAGCCATGCTAGCGACAACGTGCACGTAGCATTCCGCAAATTGTACAGTCTCTGCCAATGTGAAAGGGAACACTGGATTTGTGTTTAAACAGTGATTCTCGCAAATGTGTGAGTCAGAACCTCAATCACTGGGATTTAGAATCATGCTCACAGTACTTTCTCTCATTACAAGTATACACAAAGAAAATGACAGAGTTAGGGCACAAGTTCATGGTTCCCTTTCATATTGGCGGAGAGTGTATCTCAGTGCCGCTGTGAGTGGCAGTTTTTATGGAAAGCTGTAGGAACGCATGTATTCTGTGCAAGTAGGTTGAAGACCCATTTTTGTACCGGCCGTAAAATGAATGGCCAGTCAGAGCAGTGCGGGCTGTGACGGGTGGCAATATGGCGATGTTTTTATGCCGGAATTGGTCAATAACTTCACTGTTTCAGTCCTCTTCACTGCATCCTTGCACAGAGAGCACACACCTTCCAAAAACGTGATCGTTGCGAAGACCTACTGGAGCAGAAAGAAGGTGTCAGCAGTAAGGTTTTACTGTCAGAGTTCTGGTACCACCAACTCAGCCTTTGCAGAGTCTGCATTGTCTTCAATTTTGGATGTAATGAGGCAGCAGATTCACCACTTGGGAAGGTTTATTACGCTGACCATAATTTTAGCATAGAATGAGCATATTCACATTGCAACGAGTTGGCTGTGCAGCTCAAAAAGCTGTGAATTGCATTCGCAGTAGTATCGTGCTGACAGCAGTGTGCGAAAAAAATTAAAAAATTAATGCAGAACTTGCACATTGTGTGAATCGATGTTGTGTGAAGCATTTTGCCAGTAGCTGTGTACCTACTGGCAATACCTGCTGTGTACCTGGAGTATGTACTAAGTGTTATCTGGAGTCTGCAAGGTGAAAAATTCTTTGTGGCAAAAAGACGGCGGCATGTCGGCAATGGCGACGATGGCATAAGGGCGGCAATGGCGGCAGCGCTGCATGACAACGAAGATGATAACAGTGCGTCCGTTCTCCGCACCTTTGCTGTATACCTTGTAGGGATAAGGGAGTGCCAATGATGCTACACCTCGGCACATTACAAACCGCGGTTGGCGCACATGTGCCCACCAACCGCGGTCCAGTACCTGCCCGAGGAAACAATCAAAGACAACCACATGTACACCTGGAGAGCATGTAATACGATTGCAACTAACACTTTGAACAACCCAGGTCGCTATAGTTTGTATCACCGAGGAATTCTTTGAAGAGAAGACGCTAGGTAAAGAGGGGCTTCTCACTTACCAGCTGGGGATGTGGGCGGTCGCGGCAATTGCCACAGCAAAAAACGTGGTTGTCAAAACACATCCGGGAAAATTGGAGCGGCGGTGGAGCCTTCTGCACTCGCTGCTTACTGCTTACCAAAAAGGCTCGGGCAATGTCGGAGGGATCTGCCCGAGAAAGGAAGGCTTCCTCCCTCTCCCCGAGCATGCTGGCGTTTGTGCCCAACTGGACATTTTGCCATGTGTGTGACCACCATGGGACACAAGGATCTTCACAACCTGCACGTTACTGTTGAACCTTGCAAGGTATGGACACCAACCCGGATACTACAAAGTTGCTGGAAGAGGCAAACAATGCTTAGCATTGAAAGAAAGCGAGGTACCAGTCCCACAAATCTTTCGTGGGGGACAGGAGAGTGCAAGATGGCCAACGCTGTCGAGGGGTTGTCATGCTTGAAGAATGCCTTTCAGTATTGCTTCAGCTGCATTAGAACATTGCAGGTGCAGTTACCGTAATGACAGGTGAGCAACAAACTGCAAAAAGAAATAGTTTCAAAGGTGAAGTGGGGTTAAAGGCTATGGCTTTAAAGGTGAAGTTCTGATCTTCTCCCTTTGTGGTCCTTTTATAATTTACAGTGGACGCTCTTTAAACGGAACCTCAAGGGAGCAGGCAAATCGGTTCTGTTTATCAGGAGTTCCGTTTACTGAGAGACAAAACTAAACACAATTGCATGAACACAAAACCAATCAACCATGAGGATGGTATTCAATTTAGGGGCAGTTTGAGATTTCCATTTCTTGAGGTACCACTGTATCTTGTTACACGTTTCTGATAGCCTGTTTAATTTTAGTTGCAAGTCAATAGCGAATTTTGTTTGTGTATGCTCTCTCCGTGTTTTGCAGCATTCTGTCTGTCAATACAGCAATTTCTTTATTGTAGGCATGCATTGTAACTTTCTCACTCTGTGCACTGTCTTTTGCCATGCAGTGGCACGAGGGTAAGGGACGATTGGTACTGCACGTTGAGATAGGTGTTAACAGCTGACAGAAAAAAAAAAAAATCCTTCGCAGAGTTTGCCGGTCTGAGCAACTGATACCTCAAAAACAGCAAAGCGGTGTGAGTTATTATGCCCTTCGTTGTAAGTGCTAGAGGTCTGTTTGCTGGCTGTTCTTAGTGATAATTCATCACCGGCGCTGCCTGCATTTTTTCGACTGGAATGCTTTATCCCAGATGGTAGTTGCACAGCCCACTGTTGGCAAATTTGTTGAATTTGTTGGCCCAGCAGTACTGTCAATCACAACTAAATGATGTTATCAACATTGTCTTTATCATTGGATTAATTACCAAATGTTTTTGGAAATGTGTGATGTGAAATGATGGATGATGCTATCAATTGTATAACCATATGCTTATCCTTCTTTTCTTCCTTTTTGTCTCTTTGCAAAACATCATATGTAATTGAAATAAGCTCTTTGTGCGTTATGTTCTTGCCATACTTATTGCTGTTAACATAGGTCCATGAAACTCTACACTTACTAAGTACTATTTTGTATTCTTATGTAAATGCCTGTACTACAATGTCTGCAGACCCTTCTAACCCACTCCTGTAAAAATCCTTGATGAGATTGACAGTATCACAATATAAATAAATAAATAAATACAGCCGCCTTGGGGCACCCATGCAGGCTTCACTGCTGCAGCTGTACATACAGCTGGGTGTGCTGACATCCAAACTGGGTGTCCTGACATCCAAGGTGTAGCCGGTAAAGCACGACCTCCGAAATAACCATTACGGGCTACTGGCTAAAAAATGTGCGCAAAGTTGTCTGTTTGAGTGAAGTGCACGTAGGGTAACTTTTATTTTGTTATTAAGTTGTAAAGCGAAAGTTTGGGACTGTGACGCAGATTGTTTTGCTGGCTGCTTGTTGCCAAGCGTGCTGCTGCAAGCTGGCCTTCACCTTACGAAAATGACAGCGAAGCTCCCCTGATTAGCTTCGCCGTTTTTTTTTCAGGCGTGCCTACACTCCATCCTGGTGGACCGCAACACCTACTGTCACGAGCCGGACTCGCCACCAGAGGTGTACGAGAGCTGGCTGGAGACCTTCCACATGAGCGACCACAAGGTGAGGGGGAGTGTTTGGAGCATGTTTTATTAACTGGCGGAGGTGTATCTGTATGAGAGTCCATTGGCAGTTCGCCATCATCAACCCATTGATGTCCTCTGCAGGTTGAGAGCGTTCCGCAGGGCTGCCGGTGATATCTGGCTGCCCTGAGCATGTATTAGATGACTTCATCTATCCCACAGGATTCCTAATACGATGTAGAGACCATGTGGCTCCTTGTTGCTGGTGCAGGTTGCTTTTGTGCCATTAAAATCCGTTTAACATCAACCACGAATACTACCTTTAGTGCAGAGAATTTAAACTCTGAGTAAGCAATGCCTGAATTAATTTGCAAGCAGTCCATTAAGATGCAGAAAGGAAGTGAAATGCATCTTGTTATTCACCGCCAAGAATGAGGGTGTAACCCATGCTTAAATAATACAGTCAAATCTCGTTAATTCGAACATGCTTAATTCAATCTTTTGGTTTATTTGAACTGACGCTCTGGTCCCGTCCAAGTAATGTGTGTCCCCGATAATTCGAACACGCAAGCATTTGTGACGGTTAATTCGAACATACTGTGCTCATACAGTGCTCTCAGCAACGCACCAAATAACGCAGCAGCGCCTTCAATCAGTATGCCTCTGACTCTGCCATAGAGGAAAAGCTTAGGAGATACTCCTCAACGCAGCGTGCCAAGAAAAAAAAATGTGGCAGAAATGTGCGCAGGCGTGTTCAGGCGTGTATCACCGACTATTTCTGTTGGTGACGTGTCCTGTATTCAATGATCAATTTTCCGGACACCCAATAACTCAGATGCCTTTTTGGCACTGCCTTGTACCCCATAGGGTCACTCTATCAGAACGTCTGAAATTTCAGATGCAAACAACCTTCGCCAGCCGATTTTCCGAACTTTTTGCCATAACCGCAGGTGCGAAACGGCATTAATCGTAGCCACCACTGCCGCCATCTTGATTATCTCGCCGCTTCAAGCCGGCGCTCTCGCACGCAGGTCCGCTGGCAGCCGTAGCCACACTGCGGCAACGCTAGCTAGGCCTAGCTACTTCGACCTTCATTAGCAAGGTTCTTGCCGTTCGATGCCGTGTTTTCCATTGAAACAATTCGCCTCTATTAGCAATGGCACTGACTCCGCCTTTGTAATCCTCGCCAATGGCTTCGGAGTGCGGAAAGCATGGTGTTTTGCACAATTCCGCTTCTCGAAACTCAGCTTTGCCTCAGTACAGCAGTGTTACCCGGCGAAGCATACCAAAAGTTTGAAGGGGCAATTTTCACGGGACATTGTATAGTATTTCCTTTAATTTCATACGCGTGCACCCGCCGTCTCCTATCACAGTATGAGCTAATACTCTAACACACAGTATACATCTAATAAGTGTACTGGCAGGCCTTCAGAGCCATTCCGGATGCGCCTGTGGCGATTTGAGCCCTTGGGGGCAGTAAAAGGCATGCATTCATATTTTCGGACGTTCTCGCAGCCCCTAGGGAGTCCGGAAAATTGGACGTTGAGTTCAATATGTAAATACATGTGAATAAACCTTCTGGAACTTCCCACTCCCGTGTTAGCTGAGTGCAAATGCGCCACTGCAGGCAATTCCTCCAATCAATTAGCTTTCTTTAATTTGAACAAATTTTTGGGGCCCCTTCAAGTTAGAATTATCGAGATTCGACTGCACCATCTTCTCATTTCGTGAAGGTTATTGTCTCACACAGCTGAATGGTTGAGGGAGGCCTAAATTCAGCTCGAGGACTTGCAATTTGTGAGCTTGGAAATGCTTGCCTTGTTTAAATATTGCTTTTCGGCTAGGTGGATGTTGCTGGAACTGCGTAGTACTTGAACAGATGTGGCAATGGTGTAGTTTTGGATGAACTTGCCTATATCTTATTTTCTGTATGTGATTTTTGGTGATGCCGTTAACACTTTACTGCATGGATGTTTATTTTCTTGCGAAGAAATTAGACAAGCTTTTGTTCAGGCCAGAATGCCTAAACCAATCTCACTTTTCTGAAGAAATGCCTAAACTTATGGGCAAAAATTTTTACGTGTCATATGTGATACACCGTTGAGTTATGGGTATGTCTTTTTACCATTCAAAAAGACATTTGAACTGCCGCAAACTTGGAGAAAATATCGGATCCATAGAAAATCAACATGTTGGTTTAAAAGATGGAGCATATTTTTCTCATTTCCAGCTAGTATGAGGTTCAGCGAAGTTTGATATTATTGATTGACTGGTTTGTATATTCAGTATCTAGGTCAGATAATTTATAAACGTTGATCTTAATTTTTGCTTTATGTAGTCTATATTAGTTGTGTAAGCTGAAGGAAAATCTTCTTCCGCTTCTTTTGGGAGTTATTGCTTCTTCTGTTATTAGCTCCTGGAATATGGCAGGCCTCAGGCTATCTTCATAGTAAACACTGCTGGCATCTTAATGGTTCTAAGAAAATGTATAGCTTGTGCAAACAATACGTTTTGCCACAAAATTTGTTATTTTCAGGACAAACGTGTCTCTGTAGCCCTCCACAAAACAACCCATTAATGCATGCTGTATCACATATGATAGATACAGCAGGTAATGCTCGCCTCACAGAACCACCCGAATATATTTATCGATCGAAACATGACAGCAGGCTAATAAAGAGTAAATAAAGATCCTGATGTATTCTGTGCACTGATTTTGGGCATATAAACTGTAGAAATAACTTTACTTCCAAATTTCCTTGCACATGGCGTGGCGAGCTGCTGCCATACAGTCTTTTAAAGGAAGAATAGTGCAAACATTATTTCCAGTAATAAAGTCGCCGTCAATTTAATTTCTAGAAAGATTCATGGTGAATATGTAGAATATTATTTTTTTCCAATTCAGTTGTACTAGAAGTTTTTATATGTGTGTATTATGATACACCATGCCGTAAAGGGTTAACACTTTGAGGGTCAAAATATTTCTTTTTGCCATATGTGATCCCGCAGGGTCAAATTTTTTTTCATTTCAGGTTTAGAATCTTCAGACTGACCTATTTCAAAAAGAAATTGCTGCAATCTTTTTTTAGAGTGACCATAAAAGTTACAAAAATATATGTGTTCCCTAGGTAAAATGCATTGTTTATTCATGAATACAGATGAGCTTCCATAAGTACTTATAATAGCAACAAAAAGCACATACACTGAAACAGATATACAGTCATCATCCGATTTTTTGGACGTGCCCAATAATCCAAACGTTCTTGCGGCACTGCGACAAACCCCACAGAGTCAATATATAAGGATGTCTGATATTTCGGATGCTGAAATACTTCGTCGTCCGATGTTCCGGACTTTATTGCTGTGAATGCGGGTTCGAAACGGCATTAATTTAAGCTACTACAGCTGCCATTTTGATTATTTCGTAGCGTCGAACCAGCGCTGTAGCACGCCGATTCGCTGGCAGCTGTAGCCATCGCAGCGACAGTAGACGCAGCTGCTGTAACTTTTGCTATGAAGCTTCCTGCTGTTTGGAGCCATGCTTTTCATTGAAAGAACTCACCGCTGTCTGCAATGGCATTAACTCCGCCTTTGTCATGTGTGCGGATGGCTTCGAAGTGGGGAAAGAAACGGCAAGGGTCAAGGGTTACACAATGCCGGTCCCCAAAACTTGGCTTCGTCGCAACACAGTGGCAGTACGCAGTGTAGCATACGCAATGTATTGCGGTGAAGCATATTAAGAATAGAAAGGGGCCATTGTCATGGAGCGCAGTATGTGTTCTTTAATAGCGTGAGCACTGATACCTGATAAATGTACTGATAGGCTCCAGAGCTATTTGGGACGTGCCTGTGGTGATTTGAGCCTTTGGGGGCCAGTAAAGAGCATGCATTAATTATTTTTTTTTTTTTGGACTGCCCAATTTTTTTTTACATTTCCGCGGCCCCTAGGGAGTCCGAAAAATGGGACGTTAATAGTATTCTGATTCAGCGCTTGGGTGGTAGTCTGCATTAGAGGAATCATTGCTTGACTCACTTTCAGCAGAGCCACCAGCACACGCACCCATGGCGTAATTGAACCATGTGGGTTAGCATATGCAAGAAAACTTGATGGTTGTGTGCCTGTCAGAAAAAACGAACGAATAAAAAAACTGCAGTAATTCTTCATTCCGTTTCCGACGAGGGTTTTCGTAAGCCGATTCTTGAGAAAAGAAATGCAGGCATGGCAGCATCGTTTGCATATACCAGTGCCCGCCTGTGAGCAGATGTATTTGCACCCCTGTGAGCAACAGACAGGCACGCAACTAGCTGTGACCCTATGAGAGATTAGAAACCAGATAGGTGTCAGTTTTTTAGGAGCGCTGCAAATGGAAAACAGCCTGCAAGACAAAACCAAAACCAACCACCGCATGCCTTCGTGCGTACGGATGCGTGAGGGGTCAAGAAACACTAGCGTCCAGAAGCCGTAGTATGAAAGCCAAGAGCCTGTGGAGCAAAAAAAATTTCTTGTATCCACTTTGCGTGGCAGCAACTTGCTGGGCAACAAAGAGTTAAAAAACTCTGGCACGTTTTTCAAACATACAGATGGCACCTTAATCATACGGCATTGACTATTCGGGACTTGCTCACAGCACCGTATATTTATGGCATTAACTGTCAAAGGGTTAAGCGTGGGTGCCATGTGCTAACACTAACTTGCATGCTAGCCCTTGTCTGTGTCATAGTGTTTTGTTGCTTTTTTATGCTAAGAGAAATGTAGCTGTCCTGCTGTGTTAATGGCCCTAGCTCGGCAGGCAGTGAAGAATCAATCTTGAGTGTGCTATGAAAGGTTTTTTTAGACAAGTGCTTTTCTTGTTTCACGTTACTCGTAAGACAGTCGAACCTCAACATATTGAACAGCGCGGTGATCATGAAACAGTGCGATATAGCCAGAACTTCATAAACTTCTGCAAATCGATCAATGATCGGGGATTGTTGTTCGGTTGCGCCGTGCACAATTAGTGTAGGCTGCACCCACTTCGTCGGCCCCGCGATGTCGGCGCGCTCTAGGGCAATCGTGTGCGGCGCAACCGAATGTGTGCTCCGAACAACTATCCGATTGTGCCCCAATCGTAGTGCAGTAAATACTCGCTTCAAGCTTCACACAAAGTATTTATTTATTTGGCTGAAAGTATTGCATCAGTGTAACCTGCTTCTTATTGGCAGCCGTGTGCTTAAAAACGAAGTCCTTAACATAGTCTGAACGATCCACAAGCGATTAATTAAGGAAACATGAGACATCCACACAATCGTTGCAGTTGCTACAAAGGAAACCCGTACGGGTTCCTTCAAAGAAAAGCTTTGCAGTTGAAGAGAAATTCGTCCTGGTCTGGGGCTCGAACCCGGGACCACTGCCTTTCTGGGGCAGCTGCTCTACCATCTGAGCTAACCAGGTGGCTAGCAGATAGCAGGGTGAAGTAGAATTTGTCAAAAACTCAAAGCAAAGGCAAGGGTTTGACGCAATAGTTCTGCGGAAACCCGCAAGGTGGAGAGAAACAATTAATTAAGGGAAAATGAGACCACCCAATCGTAGCAATTGCTACAATTACTGCAATCGTACCATTGTTCTTTCCACTTTGCGGGTTTCCGCAGAACTATTACATCGACAAGCGATAGGCTGGTGCCCTCTGTTGCGCCGCAGTAATGGTGTAGAAGGGCCAAAGCAGCTATAGCCTTAGTTGAAGCACTTTGAAACGCTGTCAATAACAAAAGTATTAAGTCTGGGCTGAGCCCAGTGAGCGCGCGCTGTCGTGCGTCTTTGCGGATGCAAACCGCCAGTTCTCGCGAGGCGCGGCAGGTGCAGAATGTGGCACTGAGGAGGAGTCTGTGCGGCAAATGCAATGCGTCGTTGACGTTGGCAAGCTAGCCAAGCCACCACGTGTGTATGCTGCTATGTTCAAATGGGGTCCTTGACGCGATCGATATGTACAGCTATAGTGCGCAGCAGTCGGGAACACCCATGTTGTTGCGGGGAAGCTCCCAGCCTGTCAACATAGTTCATGTGGTCTGGGGTGGCGGAGTTCGTTATACTCTTGAACCCAGCTGTATCGAACTTGCAAAATAATGCCTATCTGTTCGATATAGGGCATAATTCCATGTATGAACCACTTGTACACGGCCGTGCGTAGGCGTCGGGCGCTATGTGCACCGGGTCGCGAGTTTGTCCGCTTTAGCCCTACTCTCCCCCTTATTCTTCAAGATCGTGCTGAGAGTGCTCCTCGGAATCTTGTGCGCTGCGGGGTCATCCGACTTCTCACCATGTTTGACACAATTTACGATTTCAAGCTTCACGGCGAAAAGCAAATTCTGCCACTTCCTCACGGCAACACTGCGGGAGAAGGCCCACAAGGCACAAACACAGTGAACCAGAAAAGCAGCGAGACAACTCTCACTTGCGCCATCTTGCATGACAAGTGCACAAGAGCCTCTGATTGGCTGTCTGAGCAAGCGCTGCAGGCGGGCCAGGATAATTTTTTTGCAGGGGGGTGTAGACGGCTCGCCTGATGCAACGTGCTCATGGAAGGGAGAGTGGTTGGATGGAGTCGCACCGCCGGGTTTCCCCGCCGCCGCGAGGGAAAGCCAACTTCTGGGAGCACTATTGCGCTGCCTGTCGTTCAATATATCGAGAGTCATGACTATTTTTGTTTGATGTAAGCGTTATTTGTGCTATATATACTCATTGTAACTATACCATGTTCAAAAATTGTTTGATATACAGAATAACCTGTTGTAAACGTGTTCGATATGGTCGGGTTCGACTGCAGTTACCACATAAAGTCAGTTACAAAAGCTTACAAAACACAGGATTTGTGAAAAAGCTGAATTCTTGTATAGCAGTGGTGCATTGGCTCAAATTCAATGTTTCAGTGCATAGCAACGTTTGAGACCTACAGGGTGTTCCAATAAATCAATAGCTATACATCCATGCCGACTTGCTTACCTTTCAGTCATACTGCTGTACCAGCATTGGCCCTTAAGTGTCACTTGCTGCCTACTAAGTTGTTGCTAAATGGCTATATGTACAGTGGCCCAAAGCCTTTAGTACAAGCCCTAATAGTGATGCTGCATACATCAGCCTAATTTGGGGAATGCTTCAGCAGGCACAGAAGACGGCTTGCTACTGCTGGAGCAAAGAAAGTGGCAGACATTCTTTTAATCTTTTCTTGTGGAGAAAATCATTAGCAATTAGCCATTCTGAGTTGGAAAGCCAAGCTGTCTATTGGAACAGTCATAATTGCAGTTTGTTCTCCACTTCAGCTGTGGCTGTTGACCAATAGTGACAATATACAGGGTCCATTGTGAAAGTAATGCGCATTTTCTGGGAAAAATAGATTTATTGACCGGACCTGTGAAAATGGTTAAAATTCTTCAAAATACTCTCCCCCTGCATCAATACACTTATGGGGATGTGTCTGCTATGCCTGGAAGGCACCCCGAAAGTCCTCGACGGGAATGTCCCTCAGGAAAGCTGTAACGTGCTTTTGGATGTTTTCCACGGTCTCCCAAAGCTTTCCTTTCAGCACTCTCTTCAGTCAGGGAAACAAAACAAAAAAAAAACAAAAATCGCACGGAGCCAAGTCGCAACTGTAAGGGGTATGGGGGACCAACGGGGTGGGGTGTTGCTCTGGGCAAGGAAGTTGGTGACGATGAAGGATGTGTGGCTGGGGCCATTGTCATGGTGGAGCTTGACCGTGTCTTTAGATGTCAACCCTCACGCGTGCGACCCGGCATTTCAATCTCTTGAGCACCTTCAGGTTAAAGGCTGACTTGACAGTTTCTTCCTGTGGTACAAACTCAAAATGGACTATTCCTGGGGTGTCAGAGAAAACAATGAGCATTGTTTTGATGCGAGACTTGCTCATTCGTGCTTTCTTGGGGCAGGGGGATGATTATGTGTGCCACTCGCTGCTCTGCCTTTTCGATTCTGGGTCGTGCTCGGACATCCAGGATTCGCGTGCGGTTACGACAGGGTTAAGAAAGTCCGGCTCATTTTGAATCAAATCCAACAATTCTTCACAGCACAAAACTAAGGTTCTTGCTACCTTCCGTCAACACTTTTGGCTCAAGCTTTGTGCAGAACTTGCGCATTTGCAGGTCCTCGGTCACTATCCCATGTACCGCAAATGTGGACATGTGTAGAGTGTCAGCAATTTGCTGGATGCTCAGTTGATAGTCAGAATGCAAAACTTCGCGCACACAATCCATGTTTTTGTCGGTTCTGGTACCGTATTCTGAAACGTTTGTCTTCCGTGATAGTTTCGCCGCCGTAATAGTCACGTTCAATAAATCAAGCGACTGCTTACCCGTGACGTCGGCGTGCACTACCAACACGTCAACACACGCTGTTGAATGCTTCACATCGTATGAGAGACACTGTGTGAGTGCAAAGCGGCTCGGGTATGTTTTCGAGTGTAGTGGCCACAGTACGGGTTCTGCCAACTGACTACGGTTGGTTACAGCCGCTTTAGGTGAAATAAATTCAATAAGGAAGTGTAAAATGTTTTATTTTAAATGAATCAACAAATATCACCCCTAAACAACGCGTGTAAGACGCCACCAAAAGGGCTGCTATAATCTACCACCTATCTTTTCTCTACTACACTGAACCACCAACTGAATGCCAAAAGACAGCAAAAGACATGTTCGCTTATTCAATACATGTCGAGAGCACCCATCGACAACATGACGTTAAAATGATGTAGGCTAGAACTACTAGACACTGTTTATTTTCCGGTTTTGCTAAAACCGCCAATCAGTGCGCGCCTTTGGCAGAGGCGTGGCTAAGGCGATAGTTTCGTGGAAGGCAATCATTTCAGAATACGAGCCCTGGTCATTGTTGGGCGTCCAGAACGGGGTTCGTCGGTGACCTCCGCTAGACCCTCCTTGAATGCTTTGTGCCACCTCCGGGACTGTTACCTTAAAATACAGCTGTCCTTGAAGGCTTCTTGAAGCATCTGGAATGTTTGGGTTGCATTCTTTCCAATCTTCACGCAAAACTTGATAGCGTAGCACTGTTCAAGCCAACGCTCCATTGGACCGTGTTATCCGCTCACACTGCTCTGAGTAAACTGCCAACCGGCTGCGTTGGCAGGGCAGAACCGTCGCCACAATTCCAGACTGGTTTTACAGCGCTGCCACGGATAATCGTGTCATAATAAAATCATGCGCATTACTTTCATAATGGACCCTGTATGCTGTTCTACAATATATCTTCTGCTCAGCCTGACATGTTCATATCAGGCTGAGTAGAAGATCTGGGGCGATAACACCTAATCATGTTTTGTCCTTGAGTATCTTGCCACCATACCGTTACATAACCACTGTCGGAACGGGCAGTCAATGTCATTGTGATGTCCTAGCAAATGGGGTGGGACCGTGAGCTTGGAAAAGAAACCGAATTGATTGGTGTTGTGTGAATGCAGTACGGAATCGAGTGAAGCGTGCTGAAGTTTAGCATGTGAGTGTTTCAGAATGTTAAACTCTCATTGACTCTTTTCGGGGACAGTGAGAAAGTCGTGCCTTGGCCCACGATCTACAGACTCTTGTCTCCGACTGTACCATGCGTATTCTCCCTTGTCCTGTTTCAGGATGAGATAGCGGATATTCTGCTCAACTATAGCGAAGTGCAGCGGCTCTACGACGAGCTGGTGCCAGGGGCAGTGTCGCATGAGGAGTTCTGGCAGCGCTACTTCTTCCGTGCATTCCAGCTCTGGCAGGCCGAAGAAGAGCTGGTCAACAGTGTCCAGGAGTCCAGCGAACGTCTCTCCATCAGCGGGGGTCAGTACTGTTTTTAACCTTTAGGATAATTCGTATGCAGTTTCATGTACAGTAGAATCCCAGGGATGTGATCACGTCTACGAATTTCGGGATGATGCGAACTTTTCAAGAGTTCCGGCCCAAGTTCATTAGCTTACAAGGTGCTACATTTCTAATGTTGCAAATTCCTTCCCGTGCAGCGGCGGATGATACGAGCAATCAAGGCATTCCCTAGTTGATTCAGCGAGGAGGCCCCAGCGTGCTGGTAGTGCCAGACACTAGCTGTTGTCAGGCTGGCAGAGACACAGTGCCTAGTGTGACAGTTGCAGTCCTATTGCGAGGGCGGCCAACGTCTCCCTGCTGCGACCCACCCTCGCACATTCCCCCCACCTAAAAAAAATGTGTTTGCTTTGTGTAGTATAATGCAGCTTGTCAGTCATATTCTAATACCTTGCAACTTTATTAGGAGCAAGCTATCACACGTGACCCAGCCTTGCCGCATCAGCAAGATCAGCGGCCCTTCGCTTCCATGGGTAGCTTTGTAGCTTTGTATTTCACACCCTCGGTCGTCTTTGGCGAGTGATGACAGTTCAAAACTGTTGTGCCTTTTCACTGGTCAGAGCACACAATATGAAGTAGCTTCACCGCTGCAAAAAAAAAAAAAAAAGAAAGTTAGTGAATTCTCTTATTTTGCTTAAATCATGTCCTTATCACCATGACGCAGAAGCTAGGATGCAGCAGTGAAAGAAACTAGAGATTAGCGGGCAAATGTTGAAATGTTGGCTCCAGAACAGGTGAAACACACAACTTCCTGCTTTTGAAATGTGCGTGAAACAAGTGCACCAGTGATTCATATTCACATCGGCCAATAGGACCACTCCCCCATGCGCCACATGACTGCAGCAACAAATCACGACCTTAGTTTCTCCTTTTCGCATTTGCGTTTGTTGCTTTTATTTCTTTATGGAGAAATACAGTGCTGTGGCTGTCTCAATCTCCAATCTTTCATGTTTACGGCAATATTAAGCTGGATGGTGCTGCTTCAACGGAAAGCTTTGATCGTGTGATCAGCGGTGGGATAGCACCTCCTAAAGCTTGGTTTTCATCCAAATTCTGAAGGCACTGCATTAAAAAAAGTGCAAATTCCCCAAAGTCTGCTGCATATTTCTTCCAAATATTTTGCTATGATATAAAGGAAGGTCTTAGGATTGCAGAAAAAAAAAATTAATTCGAAATCAGAAATTGTGAGCAAGTTGGCAATTTCATTGCTGTATCCTTCCTTAATTTCCGTAAGTTTTAACACTTCTGGGTGACCCAAATTTCAGATGGTACGGACTTTGGCGCTGTTCTGACATTTTGTTATCGAGAGTCTATTGCACGTTGCTCACTTGGTTCTGCTGACAATAAATAGCCAGGTAGTAAATTGTATCCAGAGCATTTGCAGGGCCAGTCTGTTGAATGACTGTGTTGTGCTTCCTCTGGTGTTCACTTATGCTTGCACGCAGATTGACGCTGTAGCACCTTGCTGTAAAATGCAAGACACTAACGACAGGCCATAATGCTGCGTTTCTTGCCAGGTAGCACACTGTTTGTTTGTGCTTAACAGGGTGTGAACTAAGGTGAGGTGGTAATCCATAGCAAGCTTTCTACTACTCACTTGGTGTAAAACCCCAGACAACCTGCAGCAGAATTTTTGCACCAGTTTGTGACAGTGCCATGCGTGGTGCCACACGAGGCACCTTCTCGCGTAAGCGCAATGCCGCAGAGAGCGAGAATACCTCGTGAGCGGCGGTGATAAACAAGCTAAGAGCAGCGCCAATCAAGATAGAAATCAACTTTCGCCGCCCCTGCGAGAGCGTGCTGACAAAGAGAAAAATCACGTTTCGTGCGCCTCCATTGCGATCACGCGGCGGAACCGAAACCACGAAAGCGCGTTGCCGCTGAGAGTGAGAATACCTTGCGTACGGCGGTGATAAGCTAAGAGCAGCGCCAATTAAGATAAAAATCAACTTCCACCGCCCCTGCAAGAGAGTGCCGACAAACAGAAAAATGACGTTTCGTGCGCCTCTGTTACGATCACACAGCGAAACCGAAACCGCAAAAGGGGTGTTGCGGCAGTCTGCGCGACGACGCGCTGAAGCTAGAAATCAGTTCTGTTTATCTCCCCAAAAAGGTAGCACAAATTTCAAACGCTTCTTGTAAGTCCTGAGAGGTGGCAGCACCTCCCAGTGAGCACGGATCGTCATTATGGCGCGAAATTTCAAACGGACGTTCGAAACCGTACCCGTACGGCAAAGACCTTGCGGGACAGAAAACCGCCGCCGTACATGTACGGCAAAAACCTTCAAAGGGTTAAGGGAAAGTGATGACAACAATGATTATGTGGAAGTGAACAACGGCCCTTGATTATTTGACGCGGTGCGTGCTTTGAGCGTCATGCGAGCTTTCGCAGAGAAGTGAGGCCTCGTGGACAAACTCGCTTGCGGCCTTACCGAGTTCGAAGATGTTGCGGCAAGGCCACCACGGCGGCAAGTGAAGAGCACCGATTCTTTGCTGTTTAATCACAAATAAAGCCTGTCTAAGTGTGTGTGTTTGAGAGCATCGTGACGTAGTTCTTTTCCGGCTGGTAAGTAACTTCTGAACTGGCATTGGCGCTTAATGTGTACATCATTTAATGCCTATCTAAACGTCGTTCCTGGCTGACTACGTATTAACGAGGTTTGACTGTACAAGGTGTTTGAAAACTGTGGACAATCATACACAAAGCATACGTTTTTTTTATTATTACCAGGATTATTTATTTTGGTGGGAGCAGGTGGGGGGGTGATGGGGGGGAGTCAAGGCAGAGTGACGTATGTCGCTCTCGAAACAGGAATGCGATTGCCACATCGGCACGGGCGTTCTACTCTCCTGACAACAGTCAGTACCTAGTGCTACCGCCCTACCAGTACCAGTTCACTTCTTTGTTTCAGTTGCTGCAGCGCGAAAACTGGTTCGCAACATCAGAAATTTAGTATGTTCTAAGCTAACGGACGTTGGCTGGGACTTTTTAAAAATTCATAGCGTCCCAAAAATTTTATTGGGCGGGATTGTATCACCGAGATTCTAATGTACTATTAATATATCTGTAACATCAGACTGTCATACTAGCTCTGGAATCTTGGTGCCTAATTCAAAAATTTTAGCTTTGACCTTCATTTTCTCTTCTAACAATCAACGTGTTAGCATGAAATTAACAAAAATAGAATTTCATATGAATACTTTAGTTTGCTAACCTCATTTGTGTTTCTCTTTAGTGTCCCTCTATGTACTCAGCAAATACATTATAATTTATGTAGACTGGGTCAGGAATTTGTCATAACTAAGTTGCACATATTAATGAAGTTCTGCAGTATTCTGTTTGATGAAATGACAAGATGCTATTCGTAAGGGCTCTTCAAGGAACCTGTGGAGTAATCTTTGCTTCTGATGCAGAAAAACCTTGCTTAATAAAATTCCTGGTCCGTAGAAGTTTTTTTTCTTTTTTTCGGCAGGTATGGCTTTATGTCGACTATACTGTATTGTTTCTCGGCCGGACTACTACCCTTTGTTATGAATGTGCTCAAAAATATGTTCCTCCTGGGACGATTTTCACTGGCTGTGCCTGTCCTTGCTCCATGTCAACTTGTCCAGTGGATTCTGATCACCTGATGGAAACCCTGACGGGACCTGGCAGCCGGTTCCTGGGCTCTCGGCCCATGGTGGTGCCCCCCAACACACCCAACGCACCATCGGCCGAGCAGAGTGGTTCCAACTCGCCCCAGCCTGCAAAGGCGGCCCCATCCCCTGCAGGCGACGCTGGCTGCGACGTCATGGGAACGTTGACCCCGGAGGAGGAGGGGGAAGATGTAGACGACGAAAGGACATTGCCCAGCTGTTCCTTGAAGGTACTGCCCAAGTGGCACTAATCGATAGATTTGCAGTCAATGACCAGTTTTTCAGACAAGCCTGATGGCGCCACCACATACCCCATAAGGCCAATGTATGAGGATGTCTGAAATTTCGGTGCTGAAAGCCTCTGCTGTCTGATTTTTCGAACCTTTTGCCATAACTGCAGGTCTGAAATGGCATTAATCGAAGCCACCACCACCATTGCGATATTGATTATCTTGCAGCCTCGAACCAGCGCACTCGCATGCCGATCCACTGGCAGCCTTAGCCAACTGTAGCCACTGCCATGACCGTAGCCATTTGTGTTTGACTGCATGGTGTTTCATGCTTGGTTGTGTGCTCATGTTGTGCTGTTGTGCTCTCGTAATGCTAGGCCTAGCTGCTTCGACATTCGCTACCAACCTTACTGCTGTTCGACGACCTATTTTTAATTTATAGTAGGGTTGTGCGAATACTCGAATATTCGATTTCAAATCGAATAGTGCACATTCAAATAATTCGATTCGCAAATTGAGTATCTAATATTCGATTTCTCAAATATTTAATCTTTCGAATATCAGTACCTTCGGTGAATGACCCAGCTGTGGTGGGTGCCTTGACGCATGCAGCGCTTCCCCGCCGCACAATATTTATCTGTACAAGGTTTGACTATGCCAACCGATCCACCGATCGAAATTATTAACGCTATGCGAACAGAGGGAACAACAAAAGGAGCGCATGTGGAAAACATGGAAGCATGTATGAAAATTGGGCCATTTAGCCACTGGAGGGCCCACTGATCGCATTGAATATGCGAGTTCAGAGTTCATGCACGCATATCTGTGCAGTTCTGAGCTTTCTACCTGCATGCGAACAGACGAACTTGTCGCATGCTCCCGGTACTAACGAGCTGGTCGACTACCCTCATGCGAACACACAGATGAACTTGCCACACGTGTTTGCGGTAGTTTCTGGCTGGTCGACCACAGACCCGAACGCTTTAACGTCCATCATTCTAACCCGTACTGGGGATCTCGCATCCGATCACTGGTGAGCTACTAGTAAGAACATATTAGCGACAAGCTTTCCGCGACAGTTTGTGGCCCGTTATCACATTGCCGGCAGTGGTTTTTTGTCACGGCTACACCATTGGCCACACTGTCTAGTCAGTTAGGCCCATTGGAGCTGCGTCCTCAGGTGTCGGCGACTAAATTTACAGTTACCAAGTTGATGCAGGTCTACTCATGGCGAACGCACGTCTCTCAGAAAGCCGGCAAACCACCTCGAACCACCTTGAACCACCAATGAAAGTGATTGCATGCGATGACCCCCTGCTGCACACGCATTTACACAGACGGCAGACAGATGCGGTCAAAAAAAAAAAAAAGGGAGGGGGAGGGGGCTGACGGCGTGCAAACTTACCATGAGCCTCCTGATTTGAGAACTTTTACTGTTGATAATTCCAGGAACCACCATCATCGCCTACTCCGGTTCCCGGGACACACGGGGGTACAAGGGAACGAACAGGTTAACGCATTAGCTCGAGGGTGTACCTACCGAATGACGGCGGCCTCTTCTAACCCCAACTACTTACACCATCCCTAAATCCCATCAATATGAATGCCTAAGACATCCTTGCTCATCAGCGCGGAGTCCGCAGAAAATACCCGCCACCTCATGCACAACTTAGTGTGGAAGAGGCCGCCGATCGATCTGTTTTTTCTAGTTTTCTGAAAACACCGATTTTTGACTTCTTGCTCAGTTGTGGCAGCATTATCTCTGCCATCAAGGCAGGTAGAGCCATAATTTTTGTTGTGGCTCGTAGCTGAATGTGCAAAGCACACAGTCATTAGAATTTAGTAATTAGTAATTTATACTTTAAAAAAATTTTCAGTTCTGCTTTAGATCAGACAGTAGGGTACGCACATTTGGAACAGTGAAGATCAAATTGCTATAGAGTTACTAATATTTGTTATATCAAGAAGGTATTCCTACCATTGTGTTCCTTATGTTTTCTAGTACCTAGGCATTTGCCAATATGAATTTTTGTAGTGTGGTTATTTTTCTATTGTTTCTGCTAATGATGAACAATGAATTTAATTTATCTACAGAAATGGCCTATTAGAAAAAGAACTACATATTTGAAATCAGCAGAAAAGTATTAATAAGACTGGAAAGTTTCATTATTATTGATGAAAAAAATGATGAACAATATTTCAATAGCAGTGTCCCCCCTTAATGAGCTAACAATAACCCCCAGAAACTGCCAGCCATAAAGTATACAGCCGAACCAGGCTATATCGAACTTGCAGAAAAACGCCTATCAGTTCGATATAGGGCGTAATTCAATATAAGCCTGCTAAAGAATTGGACATCATAGAAGCACATACCATTTGTAAAACAACTTTATTGATGAAACTAGCCTAGTTTTGCATGAAATAGTCCTGTATTTTCTTCTGTTTGGGCAATTTCACTGCCTGCGACGCACGCACTTCTCCACATTGTTTTAAGAGTCGGAGCAGCTGAGGCCGCAACCTTCCACATTCGCGCAGAAGCACCGGACTAGTGCGAGTGCACCAATCACCTCGGAGGATGTGGGCAAAGGACCATCGTTGCTTTCCTCATTGTGCCCACTTTCACTTGTACTCGGTACGATGTCGGCAATGTAGTTTTCGTTTTCAGGCTCTCCCATGGTCGCGACACCATCATTTGCACACACAAAGTCGTCGACCGTTGACTCGTCAATGGCTTCCGGAAATTCTGACAGCTTGCTCCAAACTTCGGCAACACCAGCAACGGCTTTGTTGCACTCATCAGAATTTACAGTTACCGCCGGGTACACGAAAGCCGGCACGTCTGAAGCAATTTTGGGTGAACCACTTGTACACGGCTGTGTGTACCTGTCAGGCGCCACGGGCACCAGGTCGCGAGTTTGTCCGCGTTAACCCTGCTCTCTACCTTATTCTTCAAGATCATGCTGAGAGTGCTCCTCGGAATCTTGCATGCTGCAGGGTCATCCGAGTTCTCACCGCGTTCGACCTGATTTATGATTTCAAGCTTCACGGCGAAAATCAGATTCGGCCGCTTCATCACGGCAACACTGTGGGAGAAGGCCCACAAGGCACAAGAACAATGAACCACAAAAGCAGTGAGACAACCTGCACTTGCACCATCTTGCACGACGAGGATGCAAGAGCCTCTGATTGGCTGTCTAAGCAAGTGCTGCGGGCGGGCCAGGATCATTTTTTACAGGAGGGTGTCGACGGCCCGCCTGACGTAGCGCAATCACAGTAGGGAGAGCGATTAAATGGAGCCAGGCCACCGGGTTTCCCTGCCGCTGCGAGGGAAAGCCAACTACTGGGGGCACTTTTGCACCGCTTGTCGTTCTATATATCGGGAGTCGCTGCTATTTTTGTTTGATGTAATCGTAATTTTTGCTATGTATACTCATTGTAGCTATACCATGTTCAGAAATTGTTCGATACACAGAATAATTTGATGTAAATGGGTTCGATATAGTCGGGTTTGACTGTAAAAATCCTCTTTCCACAGTCGTTCCACAATTGAACAAGTTCCACAATCGCACAAGTTTCACAATCGTCAAAGTAGAAAGCAAAAGTGGTCACAGCTCGGTTAGTTTCACCTCTTGCTTCAGCCCGCCTTTGTTGTCGTTTGGGGCGCTTGAAAGCTTGCCAAGATGAAGACTTGACGAAACTGCAAGAAATGCTACAATCGCAGGAAAACCGAGCAGAAAACAGGTTTACTGCAAGACATGCAACATTCCCTGGTGCTTTACACTGAGGAACTGCATTTGCCACATGGCTTGCCCAACTGTAGTGCTTGCAGTTAAATTTTTGACGTGGAAGACCTGTTGAATGAAAAATTTCGATTTATTCAGACATAGTGCCTATTAGATGGCAACACATTTTGTATATCTCATAATCCTTGTTACATTTCTTTTCTTAGTACAGTAGAATCTCGGTGATACGAATCTCAATGGGAGGCAAAAATATTGGTATCACCTGAAATTTCGTATCACCAAAAGATGAGCGAAATCCATCCCGAAAGCAGGAGACATGGAAAAAAAAAAAAAATTTATTTATGTGGAAAGAAGTCACGTATGTCCTGAGTCTACTTCTCCGCGAGGTCGGTCAGCAGAGAATTTTCGAAGCTGAAGAACTGGGCTGTAGTCTTCTCACGCACAGTCTCGGATGTCACAGCACACCGCAGAATATCGAGAGCACGCATAGTTTCGGCTGCCAACGGTGGTTGGTCATCACCATTTTGGCACTCGGCTTCTTCTTTGTCACTGGTCAAAATTCCAGGCTGCGACGATACATCCTCCGCAATGTCTTCCACTGTGCGCAGACCACAGGTGACGAGATCGTCGTCCTGCACTTCCGTAGTCACGCCGCACTTCCGTAGTCGTCATGCACGAGGGAACAAAGAAGCGGGAGCTGCTGCTGGTGTGACGACCTGCGCGCTGGCTGTAGCGGAAAGACTGGCTGAATGGGCGCGCAGGGCCGCGAGAAATGTGGAGAGGACAAATCGCGCCCAACCTGTTGGGTTGGCTGGTTCGCAGGGTGAACGGACCAATAAGCAGTGGCACTAGCCTCGGGCAACAACAAAGTAAAAAGAAAAAGGTGAAGAGGCCGCCCCCAAAAGCTAGAGAGAGAGAGAAAGCTTCGCTTGCCTTGTCAGCCTCTCTGCTGACATGGAATCCCAAACCGTCACTTGTGCACGCTGCGCCGATGGCGGCTCGACGGTCGCGGTACCAAAGTTCGTATCACCCGGGGCGACTTGGAAAAGTGTTCGGAACATCTGAATTTTGGCCCATTGTACGCCCATTTCGGCGGGGGAATCTTATGAATTTGTATCGCACCGAAATTCGTATCAGCCGAGTTCGTATCACCGAGATTCTACTGTAGATACAAGCATGTATTTAGAAAGTTTGTTCAGTTTTATCCCAAAATCTTGATTCTGGCAATTTATATCTTTTTTATGACACCCATCTGGTTAACAAAACATTTATACATGAAAAGTGCATTCATTCTGCTTTTTGTTTATATGTTACATAAAATATTGAGTGCAGTAGTTCCTTCAGAAAAAGAAAAAAAAGAACTGGTGTAACCTACAAAAAACTTATATTTTCGCCACAGTAGGGAAAGGGAGAAGGCATGCAACCAACGTATGCGCCGAGTCAAAAGGAAACTGACATTTGT
This sequence comes from Dermacentor andersoni, assembly GCF_023375885.2. NCBI lineage: Eukaryota > Metazoa > Arthropoda > Arachnida > Ixodida > Ixodidae > Dermacentor > Dermacentor andersoni. The sequence continues at coordinate 84,709,636 of NC_092822.1, read as the reverse complement.
GGATGAAACTGCGGCTGCTATCGACACAATGATGGATGACGACTGCACAGTTACGAAGGCACGCAGACAACGTGGGGCTATGCGCAGCACTAAGCACAAGAGTAAGAGACAGGAAGTCGCAAATAGGCACTAAGCATTCCTGGTACGATTTCCTCTGATCACTGTGGAGATGCAGACTCCACCGCTTCATTGTGGTTGTAGGCTAGCGCCTCTTTTACTATATTACGCACTCCAGAAGTTGTCTGAATTGACCGATGTGCAGCCTAATACAGTCGAACCCACTCATAACAATATTCAGGTGCCACGAAAATTCCATTGTTATAAACGATAATTGTTATTACCGGGTTGCATGAAAAGATCAAAATTGGGGTATGGTAGAGCTGTTGTGAGAAAACTGTAATGGCAGGAAGGCCAGTGCCCCTCCCCGTCACCTTCCTCCATCCGGCTGCTGATTGTGTTCACTGGTTTAACTGCTTCCTGGGCACTCTGATCGCGTGTAACAAGCCGCGGCTGTTGGCGTTAAAGAATTTCACCGCTATAACAACTGCAAAGAGGGGTCACTGGTGGCAAGTGATATGCAACCACCGCCTAGGCAACGCCTTGGTGGCCTCAAAAGAGGCCTTTTAAAAATTGCGAGAAGGCTGCCGCGGCAGCCCGTCAGCTTGAGAAATCCAGAAGAAACACTGAGGCGATATCACCACAAGCACATCGCTACGTACTTCTCACTGGCTTGCACGAGAAGACCCTATGTCCATCAGCCTTGCATGCTTTACGTGAAGCTTGCCGACATCCTTCTCCAGGGCATCCAGGTGCTCCATGTAGTGCAATTTAAAGTTCCTCACGAAAACAAAGCCCCGGAGGGGCAGAATATCTGCCGGGCCTCCTGTGAGGACATCGTTGAGGCAGTCTGCCATACGTTGTCATCGCTGCCGTCACTATCTGATGCAAGCACAGTTGTGACGATTGCCTCATCGATTAGAAGCACACTGTTTCCAAATCTACAGCCGTGCACTTTCTTTCCATGGGCGGATCAGCCATCTTACATTTTGGCCAGGAACAATTTCGACGCAAACAACGAAGATGAACGCGAGTGATTAATTTATTTGCAGAACTTCACTGAGTGAGGAGCCAGCGAAAAACATGCAAGCAGCGCAGTTGGCCCGGTCCATCCCTGTTTCGGAGGGTGGGGCGGCATAGAGCTGTGGGCACAGCCAAGCTGTGTGTGGCAGGCGATTCGTGTTCAAAGGGGTGGAAAGGTGATGGGAGAGAGGTGCGTGGAGATGTCTAGAAAATGAGCACACAGCAGCTGTTGGAGCAGCGACCCATCGTGCAGCGGCTCGAATTGCTCGTTTTCTTTCTTTCTTTTCAAGGATTTTGCATTTCACTACCTTTCAGCTCGTACACCCAGCAGCCAAACTTCGTTGTTATAAACAATAATGCGGTATGTGGGCATTGTGTTAAGCTGGTTATTTCACCATGGAAAACATACAAAAGTTGACGGTGCAGCAGCTTCTCATTGTTATAACCGATATGTTGTTAAAACTGGTATCGTTATAAGTGGGTTCGACTGTACATCCAGATTAATGGGACTTTGATTTCGTTAAACAATGCATATGCCTGCTGGGACCAGAAGATGAGTCTGAATTATCTGATTTTCCGATGAAGGTTGAAGGAAGGAGGTTTTACTGTATTTTCAAGGGATTAGTTTCGGAGATAGTTCTGCTTTTGCGAGGCTTGGCACCAGGTGCATCAAAGTATACAGCCAATAACGTTCTGGGCACTGTGCGAAGATAGTGAGCTTGGCACAGCGTGAAAAACACTGTGGGCTGTATGCATGAAAGTGTCTGATGCCAAGTCATACAAAAATTAAATCATCTCTGAAAGAAAGCGCGGCGGAATGTGGGTGGGCTGTCAACAAATAAACATAGAGAGAGGGAGAAAGCGCAATTAGATGGCAACGAAGGGACAAAGGCAGGCGGTGGTCGAGCGATGTAAAGAGGGGGAAAAGAAAAGAACGATGAGAGAGAAGGGAACCCAAGGGAAGGAAAGTGGAGGGAGCCCAGAGACCAGTTAGAGCTTTCCGCATGCAAAGCGGGGCACTCTGACCTTCCTGACGAAGTGGACGGCGCCACAACGGTGCTGCCGGAAACTGGAGACGCTCCTTGCACATCCGCCGTTGGGCTCACGGTTTCGCGCAAGTCCTCGTACGAGACGGGATGTGCATAATTTCGCTTTCTGGAAAATTAGGTTCCTAATGAATTGTCTCCATGGGGAGCATGCAAGTGTAGGTGGCACTGATTCCTCATAAAAACCCGGGATGTCGTCAAATTTGGAGACGCATAACTACGGCCCCACTAAATGAAATGCCATGGTGTAAAGGGTCAACACCTCGCAGCAGGGATCCAGAGCTAAGCTTGCGAAAATTCATTTTCCTGCGAGCAGCATGTGTACCTTCACGGTGATTTGTTTTTGTTCCCCGTTGTCCTGTGCAGCAAGCGCTTGAAGCCAGTGCCCTGGAACCACATCCTCTCCCGGCTCCCGAGGTTCTGGCAGCCAGACTTTCATCACAAGTCGAGACGACAGCAGAGGCTGACAGCTTGCCCGGGCAAGAAACTGCTGCAGTTGTAAGCACCAGTGAGTCTGGATCAGTGGCCCCAGCTGTCGGAGCGAAAGAACAAGATGGCAATGGGGTTCCAACAACTGCAGAAGCTGCAAAACCGGCAGCGTCGCCGGCGGTACCAGCTGAAGCAAAAGCAATGGCACCTGGTCCTGGTCCTGGTTCTGAGTCCTCGAGTGGGAAAGGTAATCAATGGATCAGTGTCAGCACCTTTCTGCAGAGGGTTATGTCCAGATGCCAGGTGTTCAGACTGCTTTGCCAGAGTCTGAGATCAAAGTCGCTAAAGTTGCGGTTTGGCTTTGTTGCCGATTGCGGGATACTGCGATAACAGGGACATTGGCAGCAGCACAACTAGTGCTGTCTGGTAGCGGCTTGTGGAAACATCTTTTTCTTAGTATTTTCACACTCTGAAGTGGTGGTGTGGGTCTTACACGAAGTTTTAAGGCCGGCACAATATGGTGTTTGTAGCATTACATATAGGATTGGAGAGATTGTGTCTCCGATGCTGTGACACAGATTATGATACACTCTCTCCAATGCCGTTCACTGCATGCTTAGAAGAAGTATTCAAGCTATTTGACTGGAGGAACGCTTAGGAATGAGGATCAGCAGCAGATATCTGAACAGCCTTCGGTTTGCGCATGACCTTTCCTGTTCAGCAACACTGAGGATGAATTGCAACAAATGATTGAAGAGGACCTTAACCGAGAAAGTGCGGGAGTACAGTTGAAAATAAATATGCAGAAGACAAAGGTAATAATGTTCGCTGGCCTGGCAAAAGAACAAGGATTCGTGATCGTCAGTCAGCCTCTAGAGTTTGTGCAGGAGTATATCTAGGTCAGTCACTCACTGGGGACCCTCATCATGAGAAGGAAATTTACAGAAAAAATGAAAGTGGTTCGGAACACATATGGGGGGGGGCTGGCATTATCAAATCATGAGCAGGAGCTCAATGCTGTCATTAAAAAGGAAAGTGTATAATCATTCCACTCTTCCTGCAGTATCATGTGGAGCAGAAACTTGCAGGTTAACAATGAAGCTTGAGAACAAGTTAAGGACAGCTCAAAGAGCGATGGAACAAAAAAATGTTAGGCATAGTGTTACGAGACAGGAATAGAGTGGTGTGGATCGGAGAGCAAATGGGGATAGCCGATATTCTAATTAGCCGTAAGAGAAGTAAATGGAGCTTGGCAGGCCATGTAATGCGTAGGGCAGATAACCGGTGGACCATTAGAGGTACAGAACGGGTGCCAACGGAAGGGAAGCGCAGTTGAGGATGGCAGAAAATTTAGGGGTGGGGGGGGGAATAAATCTGGAAATTTACAGGTGCAAGCTGGAATCAACTGGCACAAGACAGGGATAATTAGAGATCATTGGGGAGAGGCCTTTGTCCTGCAGTGTACACAAAAATAGGCTGATGACGACGACGACATGGGATTGATTTTAGCCATCGGAAGAGTAATTGTGCTATTCACAGTGAGTATTGTGTCATGACTGTGTCGTTGTGGATGTGACTTGTTCGCCCAGTATTTCCTGTAGGGTTAGTGATACCCTATGTTATGTGCTTTGGATGTCGTGATGTCTTGTGGTGCACCTGTATCAAGTGGCAGCAATGAATGACGCATCGGGATTTGTGCGAGTAGCAGCAGTTGTGCCTGCAAACCCTGTGTCTTTGTCCATCTTCTCAGCACTGTTTCCCCGAAGCTGATTCTGCATGCTGCTTCCCCAGCCTGTGGTTTCTGCACTCCAGATTGCATTTGCATTGCTGAAATCCCTCTGGTTATTTGCTGTTTCTTTAATAGTACTGCCTGTTTTTGCACCAAAGGTAGTTTCATACCAAAGTTACCAGAGAGAACTGTGGAACTCTGAATGTTCAGCTATGCTCCAAGAAAAGTTTGCGCACTTTGCGGCCTATCTTTCCTCAAAACAATAATTGTAATCTATCTTGCATGGCTTTCCTTTCTTTGTAGGGACTGACAACCAAGTTTTACACTGCGAACTTTCTTTTTAGTGCAACAAAAAGCTTGCCAGTCAGATTGTCCTGTCATACAGTGGTGACACAGAAAACACTGTGGACCATCTCTTATAAGAATTTTTGTTTGCACTGAGAGCATTGTTTTACACTGAAAGCATGCTGGGAACAGTGATAGCCGAGTGCAATAGCGATTAAACGTCTGCTTTGGTGGGAAGCAGACAAGTGCCGCCCTAGCTGTGAGAAAGTAATATTTTGTTCATCAAGCAAATGTTCCTGCACTTCATGTTTTCTGAAGTGTTGAATTATTTCTACAATTCTGTATTCACTTGATTCTAATGCCCCCTCAATTGTAACGCACACCTGTTTGTCATAAGTTAAAAAAAGTAAAGTCCTCTACAGCACCGTCCACCTCATTCTTTCATATAGAAATGCAACTTTCTCTCATTTGGAAAAACAGATTTACTCCCAGTGTATTAAAGTTGCGGCGAATAAAAAAAGTCAGTTTCACTCGAGAGGTGAAGCATTGGTGCGATAGCAAATTAGTAGACAGCTATACGAAGTAAGGATAGCAGTTTTATCGGCCATATAAGCTTGTAAACATTCGCTTACTCAATAAATTAACAAGCGTGGTGTCACACATGTACAAGCAAACATGAATATGTCTCACTCGATGACGGTGGCAACTCGTTCTCAAAACGCTGGAGTGAGGAAGTGCAGTAGCATGAGCAAGCGAATTGACCTTCATGCTGCCTCTCGCTTCAACGCGAACTAAGCAACATAAACACAGCGCAGTATTTTTTATAGATGCATAGACTCTGTCCCTATCGCAGAGTGCTTTCAATATAGGGGCTGCGTGGCCATGTCATACGCAGCAGCCGCCAGAGTAGAGCGCCTCTCCTCCAGTTTTCGCCAGTCTCGCACGCAAGTTTGACCCGATTTCCGTCCGTCTGCACACATGATCACTTTCCTTTTAATTGCAGCATCATGATGAACTAAGTAGGCACTTCTATGTTGATAGAGCAAATGCACAAAATGGGAAGACAGACGGTGGACTGACCTAAGCACACGTACTGTACACATTCATACTCTGCGTGCCAGCACATGGAGGAAACTACGGCAGCTCGGCTCATACACGCGCAGTAAGCGCGTACGAGGCGGCCGTTTTAAAATGCCGACGGTGATATGGCAACACAGATTTGGGGTCGTACTCGATTCTAACAGGCACACAATTTTTGGACTTGTCTTATCTAAAAAAAAGGTGCACGTTAGATTCGAGTAAATGCGGTACTTCTTAGTGCTTTTGTGGTTGCCTGTACAACTGCCTTGGTCACATACAAGTGAAGGCTTGTTTTTGTTTAGCCAAGTCAAGCTAAATGGTAGGATGTGCTAGTAGTGCTGTTATTAAGGTCTATTTAATTCAACCGAGTTTTTTTTCATGCTTTCTGCGCCTAGGCTATCTATAGGCACCCTGCACCGCCGCTTTGATTGCACTGGGTGCAAAGCGAGGTGCCGCAGTTCAGTGCGCCCTTAAACCTTGCAGTGAGTGGATGCGGCCCAGTGCACTTCATCCAGCACCGCCTGCGCGTTTTCGTTTGGGGTGCTGTGCACCTTTTCTGAATTCAGTAAAAATATTGTACTGCTGGCATCCATCTACGGCACAATTTGTTGGTGGCATTTTTGGGAAGACCACAGAACTCGGACGTGCAAACCACAGAACGAGCAAACTCATGCACGTACAAAAGCACTCGCAAGAGCTCTCATGTGCACCGCCATGCAATTACGGATGCCATCGCACTGCCGAGCTGCTCGCTATCGTGAACTTGTTTGCTTTGTAATGCGGATAGAATAAAGCACTAACACATAGTAATATAAGGACTGCAATTTTAAACTATTAGTACGCGGCACTTGATAACAGCCTACTTACCTACAGTAATCTCGTTGACTTGATCTCGAGTACCATGTTGTCACCGCCAGTTTGCGCTACTGACCACTTCTTCCAACTTTCTGTGTCAAATTAAAATTACTATTCCTACTTAAATTTAAACAGCATGCTCGATTCTTCTATAAATATAAATCGTGGTCTTTTTATTTCCACCACCATGGCACGGTCTATGAAGTTGTCGGTCTCCATTAACAGTTCGTGCCTGGTACTTTCAGGTCACGAACGCCATATGTGTTATCAGCGTAACATAGGATTTTTGATAGGAAAGTAACGAGCGCAGAGGTTTCAAGAAAGGAACCGCTAACCAGACAGATGACGATTATTGTTTGGGGACAAGGTATGCTCCAAATGGTGTAAACCCATTTTAGGGTGTACTGAGGGAGCAATGTGTAGTAGCACACGGGTTTGTCTACTCTTTGTGCTTATGGCGTCAGACATTCTTCTGGCATTAATTATTGCGATATTTTCTTTCTATTTTCTAAGCAATCTTACTTTTCTAAATTCTTGACTGCAAGAACTCTCTTGCAGTCATAATTGCAAATTGTTACTTTGTAACACGAGATGTTGTTTAACAGTTAATCTATGTACTATACCCATAATTCCCACGCTGTCTGAACTGCCAAGCTTGCAGTTCCAAAAAGCACTAGTTAGTGCCAAAGCTTCCCGTAGTAACGTTTGTAAGAAACTCTAAGGCCGTATCGTTTTCGTTTTTACCACAAGGCTTAGGTTACAATGCCTGCTGTTATGTAGCCCTTTCCTCTATTTCAACCCATCTGTCCTTTGTTCTTTATTTTGATGTCCCTCCATGAATATTTTTCAGGGCCTTTTTCTTTCTGCAATGTAATTGCATCAGATGCATCCTCAAAAAAAATATATATATTCGATTTTGTGATATGGGCTTGCCCTGATATAAACATGCCTATTATGTAATAGTGAGATAACCTGCGAGTTCATGTTGGTAATGAGGGTGGCTGTTTCCGATTGTAAGAAGAATTGAACTTGTTTTTGACTGCTTGCTTGCAGGTGGGTGGTGATAGGGGAGGGCTTCATGGCATATAAATTTTCTTGTTGCATAAATGTTCATAATTTATTCATATTGCTATGATGGCGGCATCTTTGTGGATTATTTGAAGGCACTAAAGTTTTCACATAGCTTTGACTGGTATTTAGACAATCTCTCATTCCAAAGAAGAACAATCTACCGTACTTACTCAAATATAGGCTGGCCCCGATTCTAAGCCAACCCGTCTGAAGCCCGAAAAAATAAAGAAATACTTACCTCCAAGGTAAGCCGAACAAAAATGTGAGGACAGCATTCACAAAATGAAAACAGCATTTATTTAATATGAACATGCCATGCTCACTCTACGTCATTATCGCTGGTAGCCTCATATGCATGCAATACGCTTGCGGATGCACGCAAGCTCACGTCCACGCACCTGTGTATGCGAAGACAGTGCGGCACAGCTCGTATGCATTGAAACGCGGCGCGATCTCGGTGAACAGCTCCTTGGTGTTATCGCGCACTTATCTTCCTTATCGCTGTCATCTCCTCATTGCGGCACACGTAAAAAGCGTCTCCCGTTGCCCCCTCCAACGACAGATGTTTTTCACATCGATGCCGAAGACCCGCCCGGCTTGAACGTTTGGCAATTCCTCTGCGGCTAGCACAACTTTTCGTTTGAAAGCAACACTATAGCGCCATCACCTACTTGGTGCCATTACGATTGCGCCACGCCACACGCCGATACGAAGCAACTCATAATGGCGACTTCACTTGTGTACTTCAGTTCGCTACTGGCACGGCTAGTAGTGGCTGCGATACTGACTTTTTTAGATGGTGCTAGCTATGCACCGTATTTATCATTTTTCAATTACAAACTGGCACGTTTTTTAATATCCTCGAATTTAAGCAGACTCTGGAGTTTGGCACGTGACTATACGAAAAAAAACAAAAAAACTTTCGGCCTAGATTCAAATAAATACGGTAAATCCTCTTATGCCAGTGTCCACTGTCCATCATAGTAGCAGTGTAACCAGTTATAGTGAGTGGGTTTAATGTTTTTAAGCAGTGCTGCCATCTCCATAACTGCGTATGCAAGTAGTAAACTTCTAAAGAAAATGGATGGATTTGTGGGAGGCGGTGTGAAGGGGTAGCCCCTGTGGCCATGGTTTATTTAGGCCGGCCAGCCATGGTGTCGTGGGATCTCTGGAGTGGCCAATACCGTGGCCGCTCAGGTCGAGCGTGCCAGCGTATTCTTTGCTCACGCTACCTGCACATGAGCCTTCTTCTTCACCGGCTCTGGAGGTAATAGTCGCGGCACTACGGGGCCCCCCTTCTAGTGCGAAGCGTGATTGGAATATGTGCAAAATGTGCGTCTATAGAAAGAAGAGAGACTGCAAGCCTGTATACATGAGCGGCAATTCATAGCGTCCGTTAAGAAGTCCAGGTAAAGTCCATGTTGCGGTGAAGGATACAAATAGCTTTCTGGTGGTCGTAGCTGAGTGTGGCGCATTCAGTGTCTGTTGCCTTGAGGATGTTGGTTGTGTTGTCGGCGTCTGCACACCCAGTGTGGTGCAACTCAGCAAGCAGAGTTAAGGTGTTTTGGCCGGTTCTTGGAGCATGCAGAGAGTTCAGGCCATTGAGGGGAACAAAGGTGAAGACGGTGTCATCAAACGGCGTGCAACTGTGGCAGTGGCGGAGAACTGCGAATATCGATGTGCCTTGTTGCCTTTGCTGATTCATGCTGCGTCACCCTTTCAGGTGTGGGTATAGCTGTGCAGGGCGACGTCTTGTGATGACCAGCAAGACCTTGTTCTCTAGATGGCGTGGTTAGTCCAGCCACTGCTCGTTTGGTGCGTAATTTGCCAGGGCTTTTGCAGAGGGGTACGGAAAGTAGATGCTGTCGTCACTGGTAGTGTTGGGTTCATGCAATTCGAGAGAGATGTACCAGGCAGCACTGGCAGCATATAGGTTGTGAGTGAGGCGGAGCAACAGTGATAGCGTAGTGCGAATTCAAGACCTGCCGCAGGTTCTCATAGGTACCCGGGCCTGGTAGAAGTCGGAGCTCCAAAAGAAGACCGTCTGGCAGTTCGCGACTTGCGTGGAGATAGTGCAAGTGTTGCTCACACACGTTGTTGACGTAGAAGTGATTCTTGAGCTGAAGAAAGGAGATGGCAGAGCTGCTCCTGCAAAACTTCGGTAGGCCATGCATCCGCGGAAGGTGCGAGCACCCAACATGGGAAGGCTCGCCTGCTGCTGCTTGTAGTGAAATACTGAATACCATTAGCATCAGGGTTGGGGTGGTCGCTGAAGGCATTGCAAAGGGTTGTGCTTGTGTTGTCGCCATGTTTGCGAGAGTGAAATTTGTGACTAGCAAAGTTGGTGGGAGGGCCTCTGAATTGGTGATGAGGGAGGTGCCTCTGAATGGAAAGCAGATGGCTTGCGGGAACGTCCAAGGATAGGGAGCAGCGGGCCATAGTGTAGCCAAAAGTGCTTGCTTTTGGCCCAGTGAATTCCTTGGAAAGCGTCGTCGCACAGCTGCCTTTGAAATGGGAAGGAAGCTCATGGACCGAGTAGAGGTGCAGGTGGACGCAGACGATGTGGGACAACAAGACGTGGAATGATGCGACGGTTCAAATGGTGAGAGTTGTTGTGACTGAGTGCGCGAGGTGGTGTAGTGAGCAAGGACGGCTGCCCGCAAGTCCTCGTAGAAATCGGGGCTGGGGGTTGGCAGCCAAAGCCTGGAACGCAGCCAGAGCCTGAAACCTTGTTAAAACGGAAGTGGCTGTCCAGCTGGATGAACCAGATGTCTGGCATGTTGATCCATAATTCCCGGACACCCTACAACTGCAGGACATCTGTCCGACCACGTGAGGCCATGTCACTCTCACCTTGGTAGATTTGGTGCGTTGACGCTGGCATGGTGGGGTTCGGTCATCCGGTGTCACCAGTTTGTGGGAGTTTGCATGAAGAGGTAGCCACCATGGCCATGGTTTTTTAGGGCGGCCAGCCATGGTGCTGCGGGATCTCTAGAGCGGCCGATACCGTGGTCAATCAGGTCAAGCGTGCCAGCAGGTTCTTTCCTCACGCTACCTGCACGTGAGCTGCCGTCTTCTTCACCGGCTCTGGAGGCGATAGTCATGCCTCTACAGATTAATTGTATTAAATATTTTGCTTGTTCACTATTTTTATTTGAACTGTGTTGTTTCTTTCGGCTGTACTAGCTCGATGGGCAATATTCGTCGGGAAGGTCATTGCGCTGTTAGAGAAGGGTTGCGGGTTCATATTTGATTGTTTTACTTACTTTGTTCACATGTTTCTGTTATTTAGCATGTGCTGCAAGCGTTTTGTTTTTGCATGTTTCCTGTGGGATTTAAGCACTGGGTCACAAAATTATGACCGTTCTCAATGTTCTCATGACTATTATCACATGACTATTCTCATTCGCTTGCCTCTATTATGCACAGTTCTCCCTTACAAGCTGCTCATGTGCATGCGAACTAATGTTTCTAGCACGCTTGCTGTTGTCATACTGGCATTGTCTTTTACTGTAAGTACTTCAACTGCTGTTTTTATTTTGTGCAGACTGCAGAGTTGCTTGACTATCATCTCTCCTTGTATCCTGAAGACCTGTTTGGTTTCTATTAATCATTCACTAGTTTGTTGCTGCCTCTGTTAGCTATTCTTGTGTCGTCAATTGTCATTGTTCAATCATTATGTTCCTATTTTTTTTTAATATTTGTCATGCTCAGCAACACAAACTTCAATCTGAAGTTTGACCACTCTTTTCTTTCTTGTTGTTGAAAGCATTGTATTGCACATTTTTTGCATCCATGTGTTTTCTCTATCTGTGCTGTAATGCTTATCATCACTGGTATCATTTGAAATCACTGATCTTGCTTGGTGTCTGCATCATGCTTATATGGCTTTCTAATGAAAAGTGCAAGTTCTTACTTGTATCTTGGCTTTATTGTAATGGACATACACTGTGATGTTTTTGCCATACATCTCCTGCTGTTTTGTTACTTGTGCCATATTGTCGTTCTAAGAAGTTGTATTTATCATCCTAGTGCTTCCACTTGTCATTTTGATTCCTTCTGTTATTTGGTTTGCTTTCGAGGCATTCTTTCACGCTTTTAGGGTTTCCCTTTTGTGCTTCGTCTTTTGCTTCCATTTCGTCTGCTACATTTGTCTTACTTCTGCCTTAAGATGGGCTTGTTTGTGTGCAGCAGGGCTGGAAACGTTGCCAGTAGGCAACTTGTCACAGCACAAACTTAAACAGATAGTGAAAAAAGGATGTGGATGTATGCCACATCGCCTTTTTTTTTTCTGTTTCAGTTCATGCTACCTGTTATGAACATTGTGGCTAGACATACATGGCTAAATTACAGTGTGTGCAAAGGTGATGGACATAGAGACATTGACGCAGAATTGCATAAGATGCATAACAACAGACCCCTCTTGCATCAAACATTGTTCACATAGATATATTAGCAGTGTATGAATGCAACATGATCTGTTTCCTTTTTTTGTGCATGCATGTGCGTGTGTATGTGCATGCATGCATGCGTGTAACTCTCATCTTCAACGATTGGCTTAGTTCTGTTTAGCACATGCTTGCTATTGTCATTTGATTGCACATTGTTGTGACAGGAAAGCAGCAAACACTGCGAAAAAGTGCACGTTAAGAACCTGCACCCTTCAAAGGGTGAACTTAAGCCAAGAAAGTGTGGGTGGGCGAATATTCGAACTGCTTGAAAAACCAAATCAAATACAGTGGAACTCCATTGGTACGTTCGTGTTACGTTTTCCTGGCTGCTGCGTCACGTTTCTGTGGTCCCGACGTAAATCCAATCGACTCCCACTTAACATGTTGCCATTATGTAATGTTCCCGCACCTTATGTTGGGTTTGAATGCGGTGGTTATGTATATGTAGTGATGCAGCCAGCCAGAACGTTTCAACAAGCAACTGAAGTTGCATAAGCCAGGCGTTGTACGAGCATATTGGGAGAAAACGTGCACAGAGCAGCTGGTGAAACACTTGAAAAAGGGTGCATTAAACCCTACCAGGAATCATGCACACTGGGCCAGATCTGTCGAGCACAGGGCTGCATTTAATTTGGAGCCGGCAAGGATCTTAAACGTGTTGCATAATCGCCGGTCTGTTTTAGCTTCACCGCAATAGAACCGTGTTATGCGGTGAAGCACATGCAAAATATTTTAGTGAAGCATATCAAGAGTTGAAAGGGGCCACTGTCATGGGACATTGTATGTGTCTTTTATATTATACATGCAGGCACACACCATCCCTGGTTGCAGCACGAGCGCCGAGATGTCTAATAACTGTACTGGCAGCCATTCTGAGCTGTTTCTAACGTTGTTGTGGCGATTTGCGGCCTAACTATGGTTTCGTTTTCCTGGTTGTTAGTTTTTTTCCCATGGTCTCTTGAACATATCAACGGTGTTCTGCTGTATTTTTCTATTCAAACTATTAGAACATTAACTATCTGTAAATATGAAATTTTTTTTCATATTTCAAATCACCGACTGTGTGCAATCAAGCATAAACTGAAGCAGAAGTGCAATAAATTTTATCCCAGCAGTCACAACAGACACAAAACACAATTGCTATTTGCACACTTCTGCAAGAAAGACAAGGAACACTCAGTTGAGATCAGCTGTGGTGAGCACTGTTGGTCAAGTCTAATCTTGTTGGTCACATGCATCTGCTGTTTGTACATGTCTCAGTGTACATTTCAGAGTGATCAATAATGCTTACATACATTTGAGAGTACGAAACTGCCCATGACGTTCACGCAGCCTGATCGCATGCTCCGTTGCTATAGAATTGCAGCAGCATTCAAAAATGAAGTGAAATCGAGGGGTTTACTTTTTGTTATTCATGACCATACATAAGGCCAACGAGCAATGTCTTGCACGTTGTCTTTATATGGCTGTGATTAACAGCATTCACAAAATTTCAGATACTTTAGGCCTTGTGCCGAGTGAAAATTTGATAATGCTGACGATGCAGTTTTTAAAATGATCACTGGAAAGAAACTCGGTGCTCTTCCACTCTGTGAAGAAGCTGAGGGGCCCATATACTAGTGAAGCTGGGTATGTGGGCCCCTTAATGGTGAACTGCACCTCCGCGGCAGGTCGGCCTGGCATTGCACTATCATCGAGATCGGCCCACGTATGGGGAATTTTTTGCTTACCACGCCAACAATGTGCAAATTTTCTTGGATGGTAGAGGTATACAGCTTCGCTGTAAAACGGAAGGAGACATTTAGCAATATGCATGTGTGCCTCCAATTTCTGAACTCAAATTTCATTTGTGAGTCAGTGCTTGTTTGTATCGCCTTTGTCCCTGTCCGTCCCCTTTCTGCGCACTACAGTTTGGCCATGAATCATTACTGGCTCACCCAGTTTTTATCCAATATTGCGGGGTGTGCCTTCATCTCGGTATAGTTGGCTGTACACATAACGGGCAGTAGGAAGAACACGGGACGACGCCAGCACAGGTGCTATCTTCTGCCTCCTGCGGTCCATTCAGCCGTTTATGCTCAAATGACATCCGCCTGCTTCAGGTGGTATGCCAAAAATGCCTACCTTTGCTTGTTTCACTTGAGTTCCATTTCTTGCAACCCGTGCAGCTTGTCACTCCAGGCTTGCCAAGTCAAGCCTCTCGAGCTTCTCTTTTATGAAGTGGCTTCTGTCCTTGTCAGTGCTTTCTGCTCTGTTGGCCATGGTCATTTTGGGCAGCGAAGGGAAACACCCTTTCAAACTAGACTGGTCAGTTGCAATTTTGGAGGAGCGGCTTTTACTGCAGGCAACAGATTGGTGTGCCAGGAAAGCGTTCGTAGCAATGCTAGAAGCAATATTCAGGTATATCCCATTAAAGAGATCGTTTAGTAATTCAAAACAATGTATGCACCAATTTCACTGAGAGCAGAGCTATAGCAATTGAGAAAATGAAATAAATTTGAGAGGGAAGTGGGCACCATCGCTTGAAAAATGCAAAACTGGCTGTTGCTGACTAGGTACCTGTCGGACATAGTCATATGATGGTGCCGTATTCCCTAGCAGCAACCTACTTGTTTTGTATAAAGGTCTCTGGAAGCCTAGCAACCTCTCTACATTGTTAGGTTAGCCCGGCAATAGGACCACTGCCATGTGGCTTTAGGTTTGCTCCAACTATGAGTGTTCTGGCCTGGGAACTTTTGTGACAGAGCGTACTTGTACTGCTTTTTCTGAAGTGGTAAATGAATAAAAGAAAGAGAAATTTGCGTCGGGCTTAAAATTGGAAAAAGATATGATGCTTAGCCATGTGTAGCTGATTTTGCAACAGAGACTTGCTATGTCATGGCTGCTGTCATAAGGAGGTGTACTGTACAGACTAATATAGCTCCAAGCTTTCCTTTTCATACCGTATTTGATTACAAGTGTGCCTGTCGTGTGTGGCCTTTTGACTCCCTAAAGTAGCAGAGTATGGCTTCCAAGGTGATTGACATGGAGCAGTGCTCCTGTGTTGGCTCTGGCAATCTTAAGGTTAGAAATAACGTGTTTCCTTCTCTGTTCATAGGGGATTGAAGTTCAGCAAGAGCATATGCTGCCTCCAGTTGTGAGCTTCTCCATCGGCCTTCTCTTGCCACAAATGGAGGGCTTGTAAATTTTTGGAGCGTAATTTATCGCTCTTGCACAAATTGTGTATATTCAGAAGGGGCAATTTTAGATGTAGCTTTGCTGATTCTTGTGGTATGTGGTTGGAGCTAGTTACTGAAACAAAGAACAAAATGAGGTAACCTGCATTGCATTTGGAAATAAGACACCGCTTATGTTGGCGTGTGTTCCCAAAAGATTGAATCAATGAAATAGCTGTGAAACCTGGCAGCATGCAACGGTGGCGTCGACTTCGGGATTCGGGCTTGTCATTGCTGTAATGGTTCAGGTGTTTAGGAAGGGAAGTTTAGCCTTCAGATACAGTATTCTAATAGGTGGTGTTCAAAACTTGGCAGCCAAGATGTTCTTCCAGTACTTGCAGTACACAGAGGCATGGCCTTCAAGATTGGCGGTTGTTACTCAAGGGAGCTGTTGCTGGGAGGGGGTGCTATGTAGACACCAGCTATTTTCAATCTTTTTCTGTCTCAAAAACACTTTGAGTGTTCCGAAAGAGCAGTGTACCAGTCTAGATTGATGTACTTTTTCCTTGCAACCTTGCACCTTGTGCTTCTTGGATGGATACCTTATCTTTGCCTCATGGAAGCCATCACCAGACTGTCTTTCTGTGACATGCTTTGTACATAACCTTCTCTGCACCCGACTCTTGACCTCATCGTAACCGCCCTGTTGCTCTGTTTTTGTTCTCTTCAATGGCCCCCTGACCCCTCCCAAAACTCCTCCTCTCTTCCAACTGCTGACCCCCCATCCCCTCCGTTCAGACCTTAGCGACTGGGAGGAGTTTGAGCTTGAGTTGGCGGACACGGACGTTCCCACCACCGCTTCCATTGCAAAACCGGCATCCCACTCTGCGTCTGAGGTAAAATGAATGATGGGCTTGGCATGTTGACAGTGCCGCCTTCAACCACTGCACGGTACACTATAGTACCGCTGTGAATCTCTACAGTGGCATCAGTAATTCTGGGGAAGCCAATTAGAGGTTGCAGCTTTTTTGCTGCCGATAACTTGCAATAAATGTGTGGATGTGGGTTTCATTTAGTGCTGGGCCACAGCTTTCAACGCACAGGCCCCAGCTTTGCTTAATGCAAGGTCTAATGCCCCAGAGCTAGGCATGGACCCTTCACTGTTTCGTTAAATGCTTCATGTTGCGCCTCTGCACAGCTAAGAGACATCTGAATGATGATATTGTATCATGTGGTACATGCAAGCCATTACTGGAGGTGCTACTAAACAAGAGATGTAGAGTTGCATCTGAGCTGTAACAGTGTTGCATCTCGTTTATAGGCAAGGTAGCATTGTAGCCACCAGTCTGTGTGCTCCCATGTTGCATGTAATAAATTTGTGCTCTGTGCACTTGTTCCAAGTTTTCTAAGAATGCCTGAGGTTTGCAGTAAGCTGCAGTGCAGTTCACAGTTATGGAAAATCCTTTGGGAGTGACATAGGAAAGCTCCAAAAAAGCGCAATGTCAGGATCTAGCGCACCATTGTTGCATTTATATATGATATTAATTCATAGTTCCCCTTGAAGTGGAACTCCTTGAGGGTTTTATAGCACACAGCCAAGCTAGCGGTATGTCCCTCGCAGCAGCCGCACAATGCTCTCAGGAACTGCAACAGAAATTGTTGTATGCCTGAACGGTATTTTGCCCTATTGAAATGACAAGTGACATGGTCAGCACTTAATCACGGACACATCTTTCTTCTTTATTTTTTTTTTTCCATTTTCTAAATGCCTACTGCTGTGCTACTTACTGATTTGGTTAGAACTAAAGCCTGGGCTACATGGAGTAAACCTTCATGACGAACTTTGCGCAGCAGAAATAAATGCGGCGGCATGACACTGATTTTCACTGGCTTAGGCTACAGGAAGCAAAGAAGAGGCAAATGCTGCTGCATATTCGCCGCATTGCTGTCAGTGTTCTCAGACTGAATTCATGTTTGTTGTAAAACAAAAAAATCGCAATAAAAAAGGTTTGCATTCTATCAATTGTTAATTGCCGAGCAATCTGAAATGTGCGTTTACAAATGGAAAAAGGAAAACCTGCAACAGCTCACAGCTGGGCACCGGCAGTCATAGAGAGATTGCTCCTCGGGATGCCTGGTGAGCGCATCTCGCACTTTTGCCACTTTTTTCAGTGAGATTCATCAGGCAATTTTTTTTTTGTTTTTTTTTGCTGAGCCAGGTCGGTGGCTAACGTAACATTTTTTGGCGCTGCGTATCAGGAATTCACCACTTTGACGCCTGTTTTTCACTCCATGTAGCCTAGGTCTCAATCCTAGCCTTGATCTATAGGTCCTTATGTTACAGTCCATTTTGATATGTTCAGTACTGCCAGGAGTGCCTGGCAGGTGAGATGTGTAAGGCCAGTGTATGTACTATAGTGAGCAACATGAAAGGGAACATGGGAGTGCCTGTCACATAGCCTTAAACCCAACTTGGGGTGATGCTCAGCAGCTGCCACCAAAAAGTAAGTGGAAAGGAAGGAGCTTTTACCATATTTACTTGTTTCTGATGCCCACTTTGGGAAAATTTTTGTATGACAAACATGTTAGAGTATGAAACCAAAACTGCAATAGGGGGTGTCCTAATCCCAACCCGTGAATCTCAGTTCCCCCCCTCCCGATCTTAAAGACCATGTGTTAGGGGTTTGAACATGCTTAATAGAAAGTAGCAAGCCTCCTCGGCTGGCCAAACTGAACTGTCGGTGCCATACTCCATGCTGCTTGATATAGGTGGATCAGTTACATGCCTCCAGGTGGGTGTGCAGACAGCAGTGCCATCTACAGTCGCAGCACGCCTTGCTGTACTGCGGGTGCCAAAAGCCTCTGCGAGGGCCAGAAGTTTGTCATCATTGAACACCACCTATAGCAGGTGTCCAAAGTTCACATTGATTTCGTAACAAATCGCTGTTTCACTCTCTCAACCACGAAAATCTAGCCTGGGTACAATCAAGGGTGTTGCGTTTTCTCTCTCTCCCTAAATGGGGTGTGCATTGCAGTTGGGGTGCAATAGAATCGAGTATACCAGTAGCACTCTCATCACTGTTTGATTTTACAATGCAATTAGAACCTTATGTCAGCACACATTGCAGGCTCAATCAACCCATCCCGATTTCCGTCTATGCTCGTATTCATATTGTCACATTGTAGTAATGGTGAAGAATAGAACTGAAACACTAGTTCAATTTTAACTCTTTATTGGGCGAGCTTGTGATAAACAATGGATCCATGTCAATGTCGTCATAGGCAGTGGGCATTGTCACAGCAGTGATAGTTACCTCTACATTTGAATGTCTTACCACTTACCAACTATACCTAAAGGCATTATCACAGCCAGCTGCCTACGAGGTGCTCCTTGCATTTTAGAAACACTGGTGTAGTGAGAGCGCCGCCACTTAGCGTAACAGCCCTCCACTTTCCACTTTGTTTTCAACTGTTGCCAATGCTTATCGCTTGAAGTTGGATTTGAGGCTACCTGGCACATGCTATGTGTTCCCTTTCATATTGTTCACGACAGTATGCCTGTTTCTTCATTGTCTGACTGAGTAAGCAGAGGACAACCACTGCCTTGCATGTTTCTGCTGTCTGGCTTTAAGTGCCACGAGATGTATTCTCAAGGCTACTGTTTCCTTACATATATATGCTGCAGTAAAACATATGTTAAGAGGAAGCTTGAGCTCGGGGTCTCCTATCTAAATACATGGGAAAGGAGAGATCGTTTTTCTCAGCAACCACTGCACTAAATTTGATGAGGTTTGTTGCATTAAAAATAATTTTAAAATCTGGTAACTGTTGGTAGTGACTCCTTGCACTCCACTGGCTTAGTGGCTATGGTGTTGTGCTGCTGAGTATGAGGTTGTGGGATCAAATCCCGGCGTCAGCCGCATCTCAATGGTGGTGAAATTCAAAAACGGCCGTGTTCCTTGCATTGGGGGCACGTCAAAATGAATCCGGAGTCCCCCACTACGGCGTGCCTCCTAACCAAATGCTGGTTTCGGCATGTAAGACCCTATGATTCAACTGTTGGTAGCGGATTTTCGGTTTAGGCCATCAGTATTTTAATAAATTTAAAAAATTGAAAATTTTGAGAAACCAAAACTAATAAATGTGCAACTTTAACTCAGCAATAAAAAAATGATATAACAATCCCGTAAATTGCATCTAATAGTGCATCTAAAACGAACAAAATTGAAGTATTGCACATGGCTCTCAAATTTGTCCCTAATATGTGGATAGGACTTTTGCAGAAGCCTTGTAGACTATGTAACAAATTCACATAAGACAAGAACTGGCATGTCAAACTTGTCCGCTTTGAATGCTCTAATGGATGCAGTTCACAGAACTGCAATATCTGTTCTAGGTGTAGAAGAGCTATGAATTTGTAAACTTCGTGCTTCTGTTTTTCTTTTCAACCTTACCAATTTTTGGAAATTCCTTTTAAAAAATTCAGGCCCTAGTTCAAAATTCTGCTTCCAACAGTCACTAAAATTTTACTTTCTGTTGCAAATGCAACAGATTTCATTAAAATCGGCCAGTGGTTATCTCAAAAGAGTTTCTGCATTTGTATATTTTATACATGTATTTGAATAGGCGGCATCAGAGTTGGGCCCAAGCTAACGCTTCTGCTCAAGTGGGGGCGTGCTGTGAAAGAGTGTTTTTCAAGGCCAAGTAGTCGCACGGGGCCCAGATGCCTGAAAGTCCAGAACAGTAAAAGTAGGTTGGAGCGCATGTGGCTGTTGCACCCAATCCATGGACGGCAGCTCACCATTATTCTCGAAGAGAATAAAGCTACCATATTCTACCAGCCCTACTCTAAGGGGTCGTAACTTGTAGGATAAACTTAAGAAGCTAGGGACCACACAAGCAATATAATGTTAACAGAATGGAAATGGCAATTTGGAACACCCATCATTGGTAATATGAGGGTTTTGGTTTGCGCATCATTACTGATAATTTTATGTGGTAAAACATGAATCGCTTTCTGAAAGGTATTGACCAGACTCTTTGCAGTCGACATGATCAGTTACCTTACAATTGCCTTTCTGGTACATGTGCCACTGCTACCACAGCAATAATTGGTACTTGCTGGCTATACTGGTGGTTGCTTCCTTGTTTGATGTTCTCTTTCATTGAAATTTTTCGTGCGTCAGTTACTGTAGAGTCACTGAAATTTCCAGCAGATTGTAGCAGTCAGAGAAGATCTGTGCACGATGCCTATTGTGCAAGGTGTTGCCAGAACCCTTTCAAAGGGTTAACAATTGGTGCTTGCTAAAAGCTTTAACTTTACAATATGGTTCCTGATGCTTTAGCTGTCTTCAACGTGGGATAATTCGGGGGTGGTATTCTTAGGCGGTCGCTATCAGATATAAGCTCACTTTTGTGAGATTTTGCACGACTCGGCACTGGGTGTGCGAAGAAAACAGCTCGCATCACTCTTGGCATTGTGGGGAAAATAGCATTTATGGTGCTGTACCAAGCTTGCTGTCGGCCGTACATGCAGAGGCGTACAGTGCTGAGTCACGCGAAATATCTCAAAAGGGGAAATATCTCTGAAAGTCATTCCCCAAAAATACCACCCCAGTTTAGCCCTCCTTCCTGGGACCTCCTTTGTGCAAAGAACCAATTGTACATTAACTGTGTGATGTCGCTAGCACAGTGTGAAGAAAAGGTTGTTTCTGCTGGTCTCTTTCTTGTCTTTTGCAGGCTGATGATGACTGGGAGAAGTGGGAATGACTGAGAGTGCATTGTGTCCATACCAAGACTCGGAAGACAAGATGCGAATACCCAGGGATGTACACATACACATGTCTACATGAGGGGCTTGGTTATTTAAAGCAAAGCTGACGAAGAGTGCTAGGAGAACGGGCTGTTGCAAGAGTGGATGGGAGGGCAGAAAAAAAAAATTGTACCATATCTTCATTGCCTGTGTGCCAGCCAGTATTGTTTACTAGTGGCATGGCGTTTTTCTTCTCATTTTCTTTTATCAGTATAAAAGGAAGGAAGAGGGGGTGAGGGGTATAGGGCGTGATTTGTGTATTTTTTTTATTGCTCTGTGCCTCCCGTAACTGGAGTGGGAGGGAGTAAAAAAAAATCTTTGGAAATGTTTAAATAAAGTTTAACTTCGAGATATGATTCTGTTTTGAATTTCTTTAGTTGTGTGCACATATTGATGTTCACGTGCGTTTTAAAAACTCCTTTTAGTGTTTTGGGCGAGCTCAGCTCATCAGTGCGACCGCGGTTAATTTTGGTTTGGATGAGCTCGGCTCGTAAATGGCAATAATCTCTTTTTCAAAGAGATTTGAATCAGTCAACCCGTTCACTTTGTTTTCCTTTTACTGCTGCAGTGCCAGCATTTAAAATGGTGGTCATTTTGCTGTTTTGTTTTACTACACATCAACGCTTTCTTCAGTGCCATGAAAGCCACATTGATTCAGTCTTGGTGTTCTACAACATGGATGGCAGCCATTTCGTCAGCGCTGGACGGGCACGTTTATTGCAGCTTTTACTTTCTACTACCTAGATGGCAGCACTTTGTCAGCACTCAAAGCCCACATTTTTGGAATGGCACACTTTTTGCACCTCTTGGCGAATATGGAACGATGGCGTCTGCCACTAACAGCTCACACGAGTTGCCCGTGCAAAAGAAACTCATTGCTCAACTCTGACCTGTCTTAGAAGTGCAAGAATGCACGAAAAATTTTCTTCGGTCAAGAACCTTGCAGAACAACTTATTTTGAAACTGGTACAATTAAGCGTTGTTCTCCATTCTAACTGTAACATTTGTGGCAATCGCAAGTACATATGTATTGTGATTGGATGAGGTAAAATGGAGTTTTCACGCTTAAATTATGAAGCAAATTGGTTGAAAATGTTTTAGAATACTTTTCAATGGAGTGAAGTTTCAAAATAAGCCATACATGGAACGCAATATGCGGCCACTTTTGGTCAAACTAATAAAATGCTTAAGCGGTTGAAGTGCATTCACCATGGAGGTTAACGAGTCAAACCTCATTATGATGAAGTTGCATCCCACTTGAACATACCTTCATTATATATAATATATTTTATAAACTAAACTCGTTGCATGCTGGTATCAATGAGAAACAAATGTTTCTGATTTGTTATATCGAATTTGTTATATCCATGTTCGCTATGTTGGGGTTAGACTAGCATACAGCTTCCTGTGCTTTCATAGGAAACTGAATGATGTTCGGTTACTGCAAAAGGTACAGCAACATGTAGTGAACGGATATGTATGTATATATCTGTTAAACTGCTCAAGAACTTGTATTGTTGACAGAAACTACTCGTGAAGGCATACATTATGGGCAGGTTGGTTGTAACCATTAAACAAAATGTTCTGATGGAGTTCTTATGGTAGCCTAGGCTACTTCTGTTTTGCAGACTGAAAAAAAAAAAAAAAATTTGCTTTAGATGCTTTGCTTTGTTTTCACCCTTTGTCATCGTTTTACATTGGTGTGGTGCATTCTTCATGATGTGACCATGATAGCGAATTTATGCATATCCGTTTATTCATCACGTAAATTACCGTGTGCACATGCATTTGCATGGCGAGTGACGTGTGTGCCGAACCAGCGTTTTTTACAGATTTGGTTGGAATTGCCACACTGACATTGTAACGGGCTATACGCCTACCTTTCTTTCCCGCGATAGCCAATTTGCACATCTGAATTTATTCATGACGTAAATGAGCGTGATCACGTGCATTTGCATGGGGAGTGATGTGTGTGCCGAACCAGTGTTTTTTAGAGACGTGGTTGGAACTGGCGTTCGTTGCAGTCTCTCTGGGACCCATCTATGTAGTCTTCTGCCAAATACTTTGTCGTTGTATGATTAACGAGATAATCAGAACAGTCTTCCTGCACCGCTTCGGTAGCAGCGAAAACATTTTAGCTCAATGCCTCCCATGAAAAGCTCATGAAGAGCACAAACGCAATGTTGAAGGTCATATTTGACACTAACACCCCTTTTGAGAGTAGAAAAATCCACCGCATCAGGAAGAAAAATCGCATTACGTGAATTCCGCCATGTAGGTGTAATGGTGATGTGACACTTGCAGTGACCCCGGTTGACGTCAAAAAAGGGTTTATTGATGAGCAGTAGATGACCGTTGGCTCCTGGAGCATGCCCAGGTAGCACAAAAGAGAACATTTTTATAGTGTTTATCCGAGACGAAAGAAATGGCTTACAGAAGACATGAGTTAGACAACTCCGTTGTTTAAACGTCGTATATGTCATCTAATATCCGGCTTAATTATTTTTTCGGACGATCTAGAACAGCTCTTCAAAACATATTAGAAAAGCTGGTCTTGGAATAGGATTGGGATAAAGACAAATAATCCCTTTGCCAGAGCTCTTCATATATGATTTCTAAACGCTTTTAAGATGTTATCAAAAAGCTGGTCTAGAACTAGTCTTGAAAGGTTTACGATAGTCTGAAGCTCATTTTTGCGGTTTCCAAATGAGTCGAAGCGTCGGTGTCTGGTGCTACTGAGCTCCTGGTGCAGTGCCAAGCACTATTACCTATAGAGACCAATGCGTCCTTGACCAAGTCACCCTAGAAGGCACATGTCCACGAAAGTGAATCCACAATGAATCCACAAAATGAATCCACACCTTTGGTGTGCAGCAGTGATGTTTACAACCAAAATGAGAATGACATCCCGCTAAGAAATGGGCGCGTCTCGACGATCGGCTAGGCCATGGCTTTTATGCCAAGAGCTCATGAAATGAACGTATCACAAAGCAACACTTTATTGCAAAAATTATACTTATGCAAGGTTTCAGCAAAATATGAGAAATGCAAAGTAAATCGAATTAAAAGCACATCAAGAATGACAACTAGCAGAAACAATTCTTAATGAACTAGAAATTGATCAACAGTGACTAGAACATGCATAAACGAAATTCGTAAGTAGGCATACAATGACGAACAGCAAGACCGCGATGTGCGCTAAAGTTTATTTTGCACAGTAAAGAGCACAGACTAGAGTTAATTAAGAAATTGATATTACAGCAACTGCAAGAAGCAGAATAAAAATGCGAGATTTAATCGCATGGTATCTGCCTACAAGCAATGTCACCAATCATCTAGAAGCTCGAAAAGAACACAAAAAGGAATAACGACACATACTATCAAAAATCAATCCTGTGATAAAAATCAAGCGGGAACATATTAAATTGAAAATATTGCCCTGTACGGTACATCAAATATAGTAATGGTAAGAGAATTAAAAGAACCATAAAACGAACAACAATCTCGTGAATGATCCCAAAGAATACTCAAAGAAGGAAATTTGTGTAACAAGTGAGCACCACTGTAATGCAGAGTACGATGAGACTGAGTAACGGTACACAACTAAAAAATCTTGGTAATATAGTATACGAGGAATGAATGTGCATGCGTCATTATTAGAAACTTTTATACACCTGGAAATTTCCCGGCCGTGGTGACCGAATTTCGATGGGGGCGAAATGCGAAAACCACCCATGTACTCAGATTTAGGTGCATGTTAAAGAACCCCAGGTGGTCCAAATTTCCAGAGTGCCCCACTACGGCGTGCCTCGTAATCAGACAGTGGTTTTGGCACGTAAAACCCGGTAATTTAATTTTTTAAACCTGGAAATTAACTGGAATGCACAGGAAGCTGCGCTTCGGTAACCAAGGGAGCAATGGTCAGAATAAATATGAATCCGTTTGTATAAACAGCATTTTACAAAAGGCACATGTACCACTCTTGCAAGAACAGGCATAAAGTCGCAATGAATCATTTGCAAACCCGTGAATACATTAGTACACCTTGCACACATCTTCACTCTCCTAAAGTAAATGAAAGAAGTTGGCTCGCCATTGTGGCCCTGTGAAAGTGGATGTCCAGCGAAGCTGTTTAATGCCACCACTAGAACTGCTGTAAGGATATGCAGTGCTTTACTGTTTTAGAGTGATGGTAATTTTGACAACGTGCTGCTGCCCGTAGCGGTACTGCAACAACACTGAAATCGGATGCTAGGCTGGTTATTCCATATACACGCAAGGCTAAGGTCGTCACTCGCTACCAGGAAACGTATGCGGGGAGTGCTGCATGCTTCACATTGTTACCAGACGCACCTTATCATCAATTATGTGGCTTGGATGCTTGTCTTGCACTTTTTCTTTATTGAAAGGTATGCTGTTCTGTATACTGTATCCGTGATTCCAAATAATGTATGCACTGTGCACTTCACTTTGTTGAAGCCTCTGCCATAAGGGGGTACGAGCCATCACTTCTGGCGCTGCACTGCCGCCGTGATTGGCCCACATTTTTGGTAAGAGACAGGGACACAGAAAATGCCGACCAACTAGGGGCCAACAGCTTCGCTATAAAAAGCACTCTGACAAAAACCTTTCACACATGTAGCCCCGAGCAGATGCTTTACCAGTTCACACCCACTTTCACATCCAAAGATATTTGGCACACAGTCCAGGCAGCGTTCCATTGATGATCAGCTTGGGAGCACACCACATTGTACTCTGCAGTTCCGCTGGCAATGGCACTACTGTATATGCTGGCACTTGAAATGTTTTCATGTAGACACACTTGCTGCCCTGGACAGGTATGCTGGACACGAAATTATACACTACGCTGGTAGTTGAAATGTTTTGAATGCAGATGCAGTGGCTTCACCAGGATGACTTGCCCACATACCATCTCTGACACATGTATGCGCTCACTCATCACTTGGTAGCACTGAACACTACGTGTGCTTGCCAGATAAGTGGGCAGGCTTCAGACTCAAATTTTTTGCAGCTTCTAATGAAACATATTGCAGCACACTTAAGCTACTCTGTGAAAGATAGCTTTACTTTGCGATAGCCAATTTATGCATATCGTTTATTCGCCACGTAAATTAGTGGGAGCACATCCATTAGCATCGGGAGTGATGAGTGCGACGAACCAGCACCTTCCAGAGAAGTGGTTGGACCTGGCGCGCCGATATTGTAATGGGTTATAGGCTTATCTTTTCTTGCGCGATAGCCAATTTGCACATATCCGTTTATTCGTCACATAAATGGGGAGCAATGTGTGTGCCAAACCAGTGTTTTTTACAGACATGGTTGGAACTGCTGCACCGACATTGTAACGGGCTAACGCTAACCTTTTTTTGTGCGATAACGAATTTGCGCATTTATTCATCTCGTAAATTGGTGTGAGAATGTGCATTATCATGGGGAGTGATGTGCGCACTGAACCAGTGCTATTTAGAGATGCGGTTGGAACTGGAGTGCCGACATTTTAAAGGGATATACGCTTACCTTTTTATGCGATAGCCAATTTGCACATACAGTTTATTTCTCACGTAAATTATCATGAGGAGTGATGCGTACGCTGAACCTGCACTCCTAGAGGTGTGGTTTGAACTGGTGCGCCGACATTGTAATGGGCTATAGGCTTACTTTTTTTCCAGCGATAGCCAATTTACGCATACTGATTATTCATCACGTAAATTAGCGTGAGCACGTGCGTTAGCATGGGGAGTGATGTGTGCGCTGAACCAGCACGTGTTAGAGACGTGATTGGAACTGGCGCGCTGACATTGTAACTGGCTTATGCTTACCTTTTTTTGTGCGATAACGAATTTGCGCATTTATTCATTTCGTAAATTGGCATGAGAACATGCATTATTAGCATGGGGAGTGATGTGTGCGCCGAACCAGCGCTTTTTAGAGATGTGGTTCAAATTGGCGCGCCGACATTGTAACAGGCTAACGCTTACCTTTTCTTGCGTGATAACGAATTTGCTCATTTATTCCTCTCGTAAATTGATGTGAGAATGTGCATTAGCATGGGGAGTGATGTGTGCACCGAACCAGCATGTGTTAGAGTCGTGGTTGGAACTGGCGCGCTGACATTGTAGCAGGCAAATACCTTTTCTTGCATGATAACGAATTTGCGCATTTATTCATCTCGTAAATTGGCGTGAGAACGTGCATTATTGGCATGGGGAGCGATGTGTGTGCCGAACCAGCGTTTTTTAGAGACGTGGTTGGAACTGGCGCGCCGACATTGCAATGGGCTATACACTTAACTTTTTTTGCGATAACGAATTTGTGCATTTATTCATCACGTAAATTGGCGTGAGAATGTGCATTATCATGAGGAGTGATGTGTGCGCCGAACCATCGCTCTTTGCAGACTTGGTTGGAACTGCCGTGCCGACATTGCCACGGTCTGTAGGCTTACGTTTTTGCCGCAATAGCCAATTCATGCATATCCATTTATACATCATGTAAATTAGCATGAGGACAGTTATTATTATGCGGAGTGATGTATGCGCCGGACCACTGTTCAGAGACGTGGTTGGAACTGGCGCGCTGACATTGCAACGGGCTTACCTTTCTTCTACAATAGCCAATTCGCGTATATCCGCTTATTCATCGCGTAAATTGGCCTGAGAATGTGCATGAGCAAGGGGAGTGATGTAGGAGTCGAACCAGTGGTTTCCAGTGAGGTGGTTGGACCTGGTGCGCTGACGTTGTAATGGGTATATTGGCATGGGGAGCGACACATGCGCTGAACCAGCTCTTGAAACAATGTTTTGGCTGCCCAACACAACTGGCATGGCTAAGTTCAGAATTGCAAGTGTCTCTGCCTAGGTGGCTGCATTGTTACCAGCACATATTTATACCTATTCTGGCACATAATGGTATATACGAGTGGTAATAATTTTGTGGGGTGCACCTACTGAAAAGTGAAATTTGGAAGGATCGCTGATGCATTGAGCACTCATTTGCTCCTTTATATGCCGAACTAGTTCGTGCTGAACCGGTAATTATTTTTTTCAGTTCAGGTACATTTTAAGAATATTGGTTCAGGTTCGTTTCGACAACCCAATTTATAGCCATTGCTTTTATTTTACCCCATGCATTTTTTAATCTTGATTGAATAACTTTTGATAACGCTGTTTCTACTAAACCTTCAAAAATATATATTTTTTTATTTATTTTCAACCATCAAACGTCTGCCTTTTCTCACTGTTTTCTATGAAAACTAAGCCTAGTGGATTGATGCCTGCTTACATGATTGTTTAGTTTTTGCCGCTTCTAGATTTTGAAAAAACCTGTAGCCCAACCTCTCCCCCGTGCCCTTGTTATTGCTACTGCCCCTGCATCCCTAATATTTTGACTTTCATCGCCCTGCTTTACACACCCACTTGTTCTTTTCTAATGATGAGCTTATAAACACTGTCAAGAAATGCAGTTGTCCTTATGAAAAGTCCCCTTTCACAACCGTTGCTGCATAATTGAGCGATTTGTGATGTCTGCATGTGATTATACTGCATTCTGAATGCTTGTTGCCAAATCTTGCTATTGTGCAGCTCTCATGTGTACAGTTTGAAATTTCAGGTTTGGGAACTATTCAGATGATGGGTCCTGTAACTGCAAAATCCTGTAACCAATCATGAGTGAAATTTCTGTAAATATTCTAGTTGGTTGGTTATCCCCCCCCCCCCCCCCCCCTCAAGCTTGAACACCACACACAAAACTTCTTTGCGATTCCCTAGAAGCTAATCATGTGAGAGTTCACAATGTTGCTGTGCTTTGTAAACAAAAGAAGTGATGCTTGTCTTCAGGATCTATGAATAATAGGATGTTTATTGTCATACAATATACATACCACAAAAAAATATATAGAACAGCAGTACTGTAGTTTGTACAATGAAACAACAAGAGGGCAGTTGTCAATGCAGGCAAGACAATATGAATTGCGCATAGGAAAGCTTAAAGCCTGCTGTTAAATGCACTGCTGAAGTATGTCTAATCTATGAATATATACAGCTATTTACAGGTGCTTGCTATAACACATTGGTAAAACAGAGCCGAGATTAACACAGCATATATATTATAAATAGTTGTGTAAAAAGTGCGCTACTGTGGACGAATGAAACAAGAACAGGACAGTTTATACATAAATGTAAAGAAATGCAAGAAATTTACTGAAGTTTCTGTGACCATAGTTCAATTTTCACCATGAAGAAGGGTATGACGAATGTCTAACTTCTAGTCAAGCAGGCTAAGCCTCCTACCTCAAAATCTTGTGATTTTGCTCTTTTATTTGGTATTGTTCCATTCGTGTTTCACGTATCTACCTTTGTACACAAGGGCAACAAGGCAATGATAACAAGACTCCTTGCTCTGCTAGTTAAGATCTGCGCCACACATGCGTAATAGCCTAAAATAATCCCTTCTGCGAGTCATGTATTCAACTGAGCACCACATGTGAAGCAGTTACTCTAACAGCATATTTCTCATTTTTATGCATTGCACTGGGTGGGGGCGTGGGTTGGGAAGAATTGTGTGGCCAAGTCAATGACCAAATGAAGTTTAATACTGAGTGCACTCTTACCATTATTTGTGGTGGGTGTTGACATTTCCAAGCACCCAGCTCCTCCAACCCTCTTCCCAGAAGGCTAACTTGAGAGGCACAACTTGCTTTAACCAAGTCCACGGAGTAAGACATTTAGGAGGGGAAACTCCCGTCAGCGCGAGCAAGCGCGGGCGACCAGATAAGGTCGCAATCGTTGTATGTGCCGACCTTGGCCGTATACAGTGACGGCGCCATGTGGCGCGTCGGAGAAGCAGCAGCGAAAAAAAAAAAAAAAAATGCAGCGCCCGGGCAGGCGGCTCCGACGCACTCTCAATCGCGGTAATTTCTTTCCAGGCCCCCAGCACGATAGCGGCTCCGCGGGCTTGTGACTTTTTCTGGTCGCCGCAAACAGCGGAGTTTCCACTCCTAAATGTTTCTTGCTCCGTGACCAAGTCCAAAGCAGAATATGCCATGACAGACATCATTGCATAATAAAGGTGTTCATGTCAATGCAATGACACTGTGTGCATGCAATCACCTCCACAAGGGATATACTATGCACATGCGAGGGAAGCGACCACAAATGTGCATCACATAATGTGGGAATGCAAAAGTCTGAAGACTTTCTGGGACAACTACCTGCCTAATTAATGTAGTGACGCCATTTGAGCACTGGGTCTGGCCATAGGCTTATGATAGAGACATGTTGTACCTTTCAATATAGCTTAGCATGTGTCTCCCATGGTGAGCCATACTTAGCACAATCTCCCTTCGCTTTACCCACTTTCCTGAATAAGCTTTGAGTGATCATTTGAATAGATGTATTATTCTCTCTCTGCCTAAACTGCCTTCAGTCGAAAGTAGCATTTATAATAAAGGTAGCAAATGTTATCTTTGTACATTGGCCATGCAGCGAGTAGCAAAATAGTAGATGACTGAGTGAGCTGAAATGACTGCTAGATGATCTTGATGTTATGCTCCCATGCGGCCACTTTTTGTGTGGTGACGCCGCGTCATGCAAGTCTCCCGAGAAATGAAAACAAAACGTGTTCATTGAAAAGCTATTGCTGTAAATTATTTAGGATGGACATCTGTCTGTCCGTTCAGTTATGCTGCGATGGGTGGTGATGTTGCCATTGTCATCGTGTTGTTGCATGGGATGGGGGAAAGTTGCATGAAAATTGCTGGAGCTTAGCACAAAGTTGTGTGCACTGGAGAGCAGGGCAAGCAGAGGAAGTAAGTTTCAGTTCCCCTTTCTTCAAGCTTCCATTTTCTGCCATAGCAGGGGTGTGTGAATAGTGATCTGTGAGACCAAATTGAGTCTGATTCGAATAGTGCCATAAGCAAATCGAATATCGAATACTGTTTCAATTGTTTTCGAATATGAACAGCCGTTATCACAATCAATATAAGACGACGTTCACATCCCAGTATTTGTAAAATTAGAAAGTTTCTGTCATTACAAAGTATGTTATGGAAGCACAAATGGAGCATCAGGAGCAAGCAAGTAGTTTCTTCACATGCACAGGGCTCTGCAGAGAGTATGAATGATTGCTGTGCAGCCTGTAAAGTAATGCTACAAAAGTGACACAGCTTGCTCCTCTATGCAAGTTCTCATGTTTCATGTCTATGCTATGCCCGAGGGAGTGAAAATTTACCATACTTTTGCTCCAATTAGTATATGTTTATTTGGGTGCAGTTGATGTATTGAAATATTAAAAAAAAAATATTTGCATTTATGAATAGTGACTATATGATTCGAAGACAAAACCGAACAGGACAGTATGTGGTTCATTATTCGATAGTTTCGAATATTCACACACCCCTAATGAATAGTGCTGCACGATCATGAGAAGTTGCATTTGGCGATAGTAATCCCAGCAAGGGGAAACTGAACATTATCGGAATTGTCAAAGAGGTTGTAAATGGCAGTTGGCCTAAGGTCCTTTAGATAATGAGCTCATACCCCTGGGATTTTCTACGAAATCTGGAGTTTCATGAAAATTGGTCGTGGATGATCATGGCACGGTTGTGTGAAAACATGGACACCGACCACATAAAATGCATTAAATTTAAAAGAAGAGGAGGCACTTTGGTTTTGATATGGGTGCCTTGTTTACAATCTTCTCTCAAGCTATTTTTATTCTTTTAAACTTCTATTATTTTATGTGGTTGGTGTTCATGTCTTTTACACAACTGTGTGCCTTGGCTTTGTCTACAGCTTGCGAAGAAAGGAAGCCGAGATAATCCTGAAGAAATGGAAGAGGCTTGTATTGTGTTGTAGCTTGCAGGCAGCTTTCAAAACAGCGAGTGGTTAGTTGCCTTTTAAGATATACAAAGTGTGCACAATAGATGAAGTACGATCTAATGATTTCAAGCCAACATGCAAAATGATGTGCAGACTGGGCACAGCATTGCTTTATAGTTAGATTGTTTACGTAATGAGAAGGGATACCAAGAAGAAACACTAGAGAGCAACATTAAGTTGGTTAAGTGTAACGAAATGTCTTTCTAAGCCTTGATTCACATTTATTTGGCGGTAAGCAGTAACTTATTGATGTAGTAAAAGAAGGGCAAAGCTATTCTTTCTGAATTTTATGCCCTACCCATGGCGCCGGCACATTACTACGATGTTATGAATCTCAAAGTATGCACTTTGATGTCTTGGTCGTTTTGGTTTAGAATAAGTTCTCAAAGCCAAGTTGAATGACTGATTCCTTCCGAAAGCAACATAATACTTGTTTATCTGTCAATCATTAACTAGTTCCAAGCAGGTCCTCTGCCAAGATGGACGTGTAGTTACAAGCAAGTACCTATCATATATTGGCATACTTGCATATAACTCAACTCATGAGTTGTAACAATGTTTGCATGGGGTGCATTGACTGAAAAGTAAGTATTCTGAAGAATCGCTTATGTATTGAGCATCAGTTTGCACCATATTTCTTGAACCGTTTAGTGCCAAACCGGTAACCGCTATTCTATTTTTTTGGTTCAGGTTTGGTTTTGGTTCAGCTCAGTTCATGTTCTAAGAATACCAGTTAGGGTTCAGTTCAACACCTTGATAGTAATATAAGCAAAACAAACAAAGCTATTATTACATTTCTGTGTCTTTTCTTGCATACCAAGGCTTTGCTCACAGTAAGACTGACACGGTTGATATTCCAGAATAGTAATTTGACCATCCAGCATAACCTAACATGCCTTGGTATATCCCCTTTATGAAGATTAAATGAAGCGAACTAGGCAATGACATTGCCAGAGTTACAACTCAGTGATGATGTGAATGTGACCAGAAAAGTACCTATAACTGCCATCACTGTTATTAGTAATCAGTAATCACCATGATGAAACACAGCATGATGGTGACAGCTGCACTGCCGATGATGCATCAAAGACAAGTGTGTGTTGCTAGCTCTGGTTACTGTACACTCAAAGGGTCCTCACGATTCTCAATTCACAAACGTATAGGTCCGAGATTCTGCTGGGATCCTTTGCTTTTCCCATCTTTTTCTAATATTTTTCTCCCTTTTCATCGGCTCAAATTCGACTGCACTGCTAATACTCTGTACTCTCTGAAAAGGAGAGAACTGAAAGCGAATCTCTATGAAACACAGTGACAGGAGTACTTTTTGGACAATCTTAGCACCACTTCTTGCGGCTGCTTGGTCGGTTCGTATGTGCAGGTTAGAATTAAAATTCTGACAGCCATAGCTGCAGTTACGAGTTAGTACGGGCAAAAGCGTGGTGTAAGAAGTAATGTTTGAAATCTGTCACTATTATTTAGAGCTGACACAAATCACATGTGTCTATGTACACGAGTGCTAAGCGAGTGAACGCTAGCGCAAATGCATTCTCGATTTTGTTGGAAGAACCAGTCGTGAAATGCGGAGACGTCTGTCAAGCTTGCGAGGCGTACTTCTAACTTGTGAAGAAGAGCCTCTAGAACTTGAGAGTTGGTCACTTAACACACTTTTGTCACGAGTAAAAACTGTGCAAATGTAGCTGATGGTTTCGCTTAGAGGAACTTCAGTGCCAAGTAGTGACCACGTACAACACAGCGGCTGGAGCTTTCGGTTGAAAGTGAGCAATTTATACGAGAAGCTCGGTCGACCCACTGACTGCACTCTCCGAGAAGCCTACGACACTCTGATCCGCTGCGAGAAAGTTGAGCATTGACCAAGACGCTGCCAAATCGCTGCAGCTTTCTTCGTTCAAATGCTGGAGTCTCACGTTCGGCGTCGACATTACGTTCAGCAATGCTTTCTTTGCCGATACTTTGCTGTCCGTCGACAGAAGCAGTGAGTCAAAGCCGAGGTCCGGCAGGCACTCGAAGAGCACCAGACAGGAGCAGTGCCTTCTGAATGGGCGTCCCTGAGCACCTTCGCCCACAAATGGGCGAAAGTTGTAGTTGACGACGTGGTGATGGCTGGCTAAGCGATCCTTTGTGATACTGAGGGTTCCAACATCGTCTGAGTCGGACCTGATGTCGGCAAAGCTGCAGTCCTCTGATCGCCATCGATGGCTCTCATCAAGTGAGCAGTCTTTTAAGTCAAACCTCACCCGACGAGATGGCACTGGACTTGTGGCATCCCCCGAGAGACTCACGGTGGTCCTGTTGCGATACAGATCACTAGCATCCATTCTGCCTGTTTGCCTCTCCTCAGGTGTTGCTTTATCAAAGAGCCTCATGCTTTTCGGCGTATCCTGACTGCATGGCGAAATTGTGCTGTCACCGCTAAGAGATGATGCCCTTTCGGGATCCCGCTGACGAGGTGTAGACGTCATCTGGTGAGCACAGTTCGCATACTTGAGGGTTCGAAATGAGTGTGATGCACTGACCGCAGCTGACGTTGGTTTTGACTTGCTCGGTGGCGTAGAGGCATCACCAGGAGTGTTGCCGTGTTCCTAGAGGAAAAGGCAAGCAGGGTTACAGCTTGGAATCACTTGCATGAGCTGCTCTTGTGCATGCAGCACCACAGTGCAACTTCTCTCAATAATGCTCTTCGTCATGTCAACACTGAATTTGCTAATAAGCATAGGCTTTTTTTTTATTATAATGTAAGTTCCAGGAGTTACGAACATTGACACTATAAGAAGAACACACACTATGAGCAGCCTAACGCCATATTCATCTGGTTGCATTAGGCACTCTCACAATGACATGAAAGAAAGTCATGAACATTTAACGACGTCTAGTGCACATCTATAAAATGTTCCACTAGTACATGGCAGTCATCCAGAGGATGTCAAATGTCTTAGTGATTTCGACATCTCTTGCACATGCAAAGCTTTTGTACATTGATCGTACATTGTCAGTTGTCACTACGTGAACACGGCGTGCTGCAGAAATACAAGCAAGTTGTCTATATTGCCTAACAGGGAGACGCTCGGGGAGGAAAAGTCGCGTTGTTGCCTGTTCCAGCACTGTGGTGGGGCGTTTACATTGTTTTTCCCCACCACGTACATGTTAGAGATCCTACAAGAAGGAGAATGTGTTCCTGAATTATGAAATATCCATCTGCTCATTTTGAAAATTCGAAGTATTGAAGCCCAGAATATCAGTTATGACCACATTTATTTTTTTGCCATGTGGTTATGAGTAGCAGTTTTGCACGACCCTGCACATCAAAAGCCAGAACTTTCACTTTTGGTTGCATCATTTTTTTCTCATAAACAAATGCTTTCTTCTTCAATTATAACTATTAGTACACAGTTAAAAATATGTAATCTTGCCAATATATTATGACAGATTACAAGAAAAAAGCTTGAACTTTCAATTTCTTTGACTTCACATTACCACTGATACCAATGCAGCGCGTGCCTCGACACAAGTGCAGGGCAATTTTATGCATGTGAGCAGCTTGAAATGTGCTTCATCAGTGTCTTTTAGATTTTTTTTCAGTTGACCATGGCCCAAGTATGTATACACTAGGCAGAACTGCACAGTTGCGTACTGAAATTTAGAGCTGCGCTTCGACTGCTATTTAGGGTGCAGTGGGACCCCATTGATACGTTCCCATCATATGCATTTTCCCGGTGCCAACATGGCAAGCTAGAACAGCAAAAATGAGCTAATGGAGTTATGCTTATTTTTTACCAGTTCATACGTTCCCAGAAAACATGATTTTTTGGCATCAACGCTTAGTACGTTGCCAAATTGCGATCATATTGTCTGTGATACGTTTCCCAGCCACTAGATCCCATGGATGGATGGATGGAAAAGCTTTATTGTGAGTCCTAAGATATGCGTTTATCGCACAACAGGCCACTCCCACGTTGGGCCGAGCAGGTCGAGCATGGCCGCAGCATCGTGGGCTCTCTGGACAGCCCAGATTTAGTCCTCGTAGTCGGAGCTTCACAGTGAGGTATTGCATCTTGCCTGCTCCGCTTGATCTGTGCCTCGTAACGAGGGGCATCGCCAGAGCATACGTTCTAAGTTATCTGAATCGCCGCACCGAGGGCAGGTGTTGCTAGTACTATATGTGTCTGGACAGACCGAGTGTAATAAAAATGGGTATGTCCCTGTCTGCAAAAGTCTGACGATGGTTGCCAGCGCTTTGGTTAGTTCCTTATGTTGGAGCGGATAGACCCTTTTACTCAGGTAAAAGGTTGCGCGACCTTTTTGTAAGTGCTCGATCCCATGTAAACAAGTAAATGCGTGAGGCACGCGCAATCGAGAACAGTACATACCTGCCCACCATGGCAGCTTCACCGCAATACTCGCCCACCCGTCTCATGTGAAAACGCCGGCGTGCACCCAGTTCCTCATTCCGGCACCAGCAAAGCTCTGGGATTGTCGCACACGGGCTTCACAGCTATCACTGCCAATCCTATTCACATAAGCATCTTCACCTATCTCTTTCACAGTGCGTGGTGCTGTAGGAAGTGTAGCGCACACTTTTAATAGGCAATAACTAAAATGCACTGCCATTCTCGGCTGCAGACTGCGATCGCATACATTTTTTGGCCACTAGATCCCATTTGAACAAGAAAAGGCGTGAGGGGCGCGATCAAGAACAGTATATATAGCCGCCTGCCTCACGTGAAACTGACTGTGCGCATAGTTTTTTATTCCAGTAACAGCAAATCCCCGCCCGGCTCGTCGCACACCACAGTCACAGCTATCGCCACCAAACCTGCAGCGGTAAGCATGTTCACCTATCTGCTTTACAGCACATGATGCATAGTGCAATTAGTAGCGAACTGCACGCCTTTAGTAGGCGATAATCTAAATGCGCCGTCGCTCCCTGTTGCAGGCGGCGTGATGTGGGCATCACATTTCGCTTCGACGGCATCCGGTGTCGCCCACCAGCTCGATTTTGCTTCGGTTTCCCGTCGCGCCTCTAGGAAAACAACAAAACACGTCTCGGGCTGGCGGAGCACCATCAGCTCAACGTGCGTTGGCATCTCGTGCCGCAATGATCCGCACAACGCTTCACATTACATAATTGTCAACAACAGTCGAGTCTGTCAATTTTTTTAGTTACTTCGTATCGTACGTTTTCCTGGTTAGTATGGTTTTTCGTGTTTTTTTCCAAGACGTATGAATGAGGTTCTGCTGCATGTTTGTTCACGTTGTGGAGCGCTTATAGAAATGTCGTGAGGACAACATTTTGGTGATTAATTTTCGGATATCTGTATTTGTATTGTTTTGCTTCTGGAGCTCCTCTTCAAGCGCCAGGGATATATCTCATTTGCAGTGTTTATTTCTAAGTATCTGGCAGCGTTATGTGTTTGGCACTCGCATGGTGTGACAAGCTGCCTGAGCAAGTTGCCTATCAAGGTGAACATTCCATCTCGGTATTATTTTTGTGCGGATTTTCTTTTAGCATAAGTTTTTAGCGATAGCTAGAAAGTACCGACTTTCTATCTTGAATGTTGTGGTGTCACCAGAAGCAGGTGCCGGCATGCAGGCCATGCACTTTTGGTCATTCATTAGTATTTAATATTATCACCTCCTACTAATCAGTTTCAATGTTTTAATATATGACTGCAGTGTGAGTGCTAGCCATTTTCTGAGTCTTAATACCTTGTTCTCATTACTGCTGTTCTAGTGAAGTTGAATTTCCAAGAATTTGTTTTTATTGAAGTTTAGTTCTTCTTTTTTACATTTACGTTTAACCTGGCTGTATACAGTTAGAACTTGCAAGTATTATTTTCATAGACGTGCCTGGCTCGGTGCAAATCATTTTTGTAATAAAGCTTTATCAATTTTATAAATGAAAAGTAATGTTGATATGACATTGCGAGTCTCGCTTATGTGCTTTACCTTGTGCTTACTGAACTAAATTTTTTCATATAGCCATTGCAGGATTTGTAATAATTCACAATGGTCGAACTACATATCTACGATTTCGTGAGCCCACTTTTCACATTTTGATGAGCGCCTGAACTATACATAATAAGAAAGATACCTCGTGAGAGTTTCAATCTATATTTTGACATTTACATGTTTGCACGTTAACAAAACACTTCAAACAAGCTCACCAGCTACTTGCCCACAGTGGTGGTAACCGTGGCATTAATGTGCGTCAGCAGATGCATCATTGAGGACAAATGAAATACAAACAGCAGAGCGTGCAGTCGAAGCATAACTAAAGGCATAACTAAGCATAACTAAAGCATAACTATGCCCACGCATAACACATGCGTGGGCATGTGATTCTTGCGCAGAGTGCAGCGCTACTCACCCTACTGCGATAAACGTCACCCGTATTTCGTCCGAAAGTTGTTTTCTCATATCTTGCCCTGGCAGTACCATCGCCACATCTGTAGCATGATATAGCCGGCATGGGACCGGTTTCCTAACGTGTGTTACTTTGCTTCTGCTTCCACCCTTAAAGCTGCCAGTGTCTAATCGTAATTCGAGTAGCACAAAAAAATGTATTACACTGGAGGAGCAACAACAGTGCTAGTCACCTTAATGGTAATCTCGGGTAGGAATGGCACTACCGCGGCATGGTACAAAGACAAGCCTCAAACAAAGTATAGGTGACGTAACGGCAGTAGGACAAGCGCCCTGCAATTAACGTTGAAACCACATAAGCGTGCATGTGTACAACTATGACTGGCTGACGCCGCGCACTGTGCTTTCAGTTATGCTTCGGCTACACGCTCTGCTGTTTGCATTTCATTTATATTAGATGGTACACCTGGTGTGGCCCTTGTAGGTGTGCAGCTCATTACAGCGTGAACAAGAAAAATCCATTACATGTTCTATGGACCTCTGGCATCCCTAAAATGAACGTGTATTACAGGTCACTTATGTCCAGCTGTGATATCCTTTCAATGTTACAGCAATGTGATCTAGATGGGACTTAAGATTATCCATGTATTTGTAATGCTGTTTGGAGAAATATAGATATCTATAGGATGTGCGCAATGTCTAAGACATGATGTCCTATCGACATCTATGCAACATAAATGGTTCTCTGGGCGATTTGCAAAATTCTTGCGGCAGAACACTCCTTAGAGGGCACATAATAACTTCCAGCGTATTACCGAAATTTGCTATGTGGCTTGGTGAGGGGCCCTTTAATGGAAAAAGCGTGTTTGTAAGATGTGCAACAACTTTAAGTCACTGGGCCTCACCTGCATTTCCAGACTCTCTCCTTGTGTACTTTTACCAGTGCAAAGGTAGATAGGCCCACTCGGGTGAAAGAACCGGTAGTACAACGCCATGCAGTACATGCCTGTCAGAGTGGGGGAGAAGAAGTGTATGACAATGAGTCCAGACATATTTCTCACAACAGAAACGTAAGATAAACATAGATGCCACATAAACGAAAAATAACTGGCAATGTTTATTTTTTAAACTTGAAATGATTATGGCGGCACTGGCCAAATTTTACCTGCACCCTCCATCCATTTTGGGTGTATGAAAATGATCATCATCAACCTTCCACATACTAGTACTACTTCCTTTTTTGAACACTGCGTCTTCAACACTCTCTTGCCAGGAAAACATTTTGAGCAGGGTAATACAATGTTCCCGACCTGTTGACAATGCTGCCGTGACCATGCGAGCCAAATGTTATTCTGCTGCATGCAGCTAGAATATACCTAGAGTCCTTCGTTAGGGTTCTTTATATTTTCAGAAAATTTCTGAAAATTGCTACGATTGGGTGGATGTCTCATTTCTCTTAAATACTTATCTCCACTTTGCGGGTTTCCGCAGAACTATTACGTCAAACTCTTGCCTTTGCTTCGAGTTGTTGACAAATTGGACTTCGCCCTGCCATCTGCTAGCTGCCTGGTTAGCTCAGATGGTAGAGCAGCTGCCCCGGACAGGTGGTGGTCCGGGGTTCGAGTCCCGGACCAGGACGAATTTTTCTTCAACTGCGAGGCTTTTCTTTTGAGGAACCCGTATGGGTTTCCTTTGTAGGAATTGCCACGATTGGGTGGATGTCTCATTTCCCTTATTAATAACGTAGTTAGGCAAACATCCTCTCAACGCTACAGCTACTGTTTACAATGCACAGCAATGTTAGCGCTGCATTGGTTCACTTTCCAGCGCATTATCGGAGTTTACATCGAAGCGACGTTTAGGAAATGCAATGCAACACGCCGTTGTTGTTCACTTGAATGTTAAAAAACGGGTTTAGCCCGATTTCTCTGCCTGTGGAATGTCAGGCAGAGAAATTGGGTTAAACCTGTTTGTGCTTTCCATTCAAGCATTGCGGGCTTAAAAGCTAGACACTATAACAGACACTGGGCCCTAGCATATATCTGTGAAATGTATGCAGCATGCCCTCGTGATGATGCTCACGGACATGCAAGCGATGTCCACACGAGAAGGAAAGTGCAGCAAAACAATCGTGTGAGGGACTCCCACCGGACGTAGTTAACACACCTTGAGGATATCCATGACCTGGCAGTGGATGCCCATATCTATAGGACATCATTAATATCACTGGGACCCCCAATACTACATAATAGATTACTTACTCCCTCCTGTGGCTTTCAAAACTGAATTTTTTTTCCACCCTGGGCTATGTCAGTAATGACTCTACACCAAGGTTGGGAAAAGATACTTTGCAATTGTATCATGATACGATGCAAGATACTAGGGCAACAAGCATTTGAGATACAGATACAAGATGCTACCGCTACTACTGTATTTGATACAGTACTTTCCATTTGTATCTTAAGATACTGTGATACATAAGCAAATTTCTTATTTTAGATCTATATAACGCAGCAGCAAATACGTATGCACAAAAATGTTTGGTGGGTATTTTTTAGCTCCGACCAACCTTGTTTCATTTAAATGAAATGTCATTTAGTATCTCAAAATGTTTCTATTTCTCGCTCAAAGTACAATATTTTCATTCTGAAACAAATTACTGGGGTTGCTTTAGCTGATTCACATAAAAGCTCTTTATACGCTGTGCTGTCAGCAGTTCTTGCTTGTAGCTGTTGTAACTGGTGGCAGTCGCTACTCTGCTTACCAACCAGCTAGCGGGTTGCCATTTAATTACAAGAATGTCAATAAGAATCCTTTGCACGGTGGCGCAAATACCACTGTGGAGTTTTAGCTTTTTATTTTGATATATTTATTAACGTGCAACCCTTTTACGATTTTTTTTCTACAAGAAAACTTGTGCCGGACCAGAAATGTTTCATACGTATTGTAGTGGCACAAAGTGTCACAGGATACTACCGCTATTCATGCTGTTGGCACTTATAACTCCGATCATCACTACTACGACGACAATAAATAAGAGCTAGTCTTTCCGTAATGTGTAGCTTTCGTAGCTTACTCATACTTCAGAGAATTCATATCCTGTAACGTAGTCCAAAATTTGCTTTTGGCACTTGCAAGCAACAATCACATCCACAATATAGCCAGCCTATGCACAAGTCCCACGGAAGCAGCGCCATCTATGCTTTGGTTCATAACAGTCAAAATTACATCCACGAGATCCTTTGAATCACTGACGTGTGAAAGCTACTAGGTGCAAGAGAAACCCATCCTTGCATTCTTCAGTGAAAGCTACTAGATGCAAGACAAACCCACCCTTGCATTCTTCAGACTTCGTAACAAAGCACCACGCAAGAGAAACCTCGATAATGACACTATAGCACCATCAAAATTTGCGCGATAGACGCCGCATGCATCAGTGTACGCAGCACGGTACGGTGGCTACGAGCAAGTGTCATGGCACCAACAGAACTAAAAACAAAAAAGCAAGAAAACAAAAGGTCGGCTGCATGCAGACGTTCGCATGCTTGTTTTTGTTGAGACGGTGCAAGCGCCATCATGTGACTCTACTCCACCAATAGGGGTGCACCAACCTCATTGCCTGCCCTCTCTGTCCGGTGGAAAGATAAAAGAATGTTGCTGTCTTTGGTTTTATTCAGGTGACGTAGTGGCAGCAGTATCAGGTTGAGAAATGGAGTTGAACCAATGTTTATATTTTTGCATGGTGATGTTACGATAGCAGTATCTTGTATCTTAAGATACAAAATGCATTTACATAAGATACACACTACTGATACACATTTTGCCAGATGTATAATGATAGTTTATCTAAAATATTATCGAAGATACATGTATCTTCGACACTGCCCGGCATTGCACTACAAAAATCGACTTGGCACATAGGCATCTGCCAGCCTGTTAATTTTACAATTGGCAAGAGCATTCATGGACATGACAAAGGGAGAGGAGTGAGGGTGGAGGGGATCGAAGCAGCACACATTTTCGTTTATGTTTGTCCTTAGCAGACATCTTTCATGGGATTTATGCAAAAAGTTTGTTTACGATTAGCCACGTTTCGGCCCACCACCACGAAAGGAGCAGCAATTTAGGCACATCAGAGGCTTAGAAGCAATACAGTGCTTGTAGATCGCAGTGACTTCTTCAGTTACTTTTTCTTGCCAATTTATTATGCTTCAGGAAGTTGGCTGAATAAATTATAGGCTTGGGCTGGTTGGTAAAACATAGTTACACTGGAAGCATAGCGCAAGACAAACCGCTTGTCCTGTCTAGTCTTTGTGGATTGTCCTTTGCGCGCTATGCTTCCATTGAAGCAAGTAGCCCTGTTTAGCGCCTTGCATTACTTCAATAGGACAGTGCAGGCACCGTC
The DNA here is from genome assembly GCF_023375885.2 of Dermacentor andersoni. NCBI lineage: Eukaryota > Metazoa > Arthropoda > Arachnida > Ixodida > Ixodidae > Dermacentor > Dermacentor andersoni. Next base: position 84,666,959 of record NC_092822.1, on the reverse strand, counting down.
GAAACATCTTTCTGGTATTCGTTTTATTCTTCAAACTTGCTTGCCTTGTCCTTCAACACCTTTACAACATTTTTCGCCAGCAGAACCTATATTTCTTAAAACTTGCTGCAACATTAGTAAAATCGTAGGATGAGCCTAAATTTGTACACTTTACAACAAATTCGGGAGTGTCGGCAGGTGTGCACATATATGCCAGCCATTGGGTGACGCATGTCCAAGCGCACCCTTACAGATTTTGTAGGAAACAGGAAAGCTCCGTTTATAGGCATGCCTTCCTACTCGTTCTGTTGTCATTCCTTTGTCATTCTTGGGCAGCTATGTCACTGGACAACCTTTTCAATAGGTTACCATAAGTGAACTGTACAAGGGGAAAAAAGTTGACAGCTTAGAGGAACCAATCAGTTGATGATGAGGAACAGGGAAAGTAAGTACTGCACTAATTATATCTGTGCTCACATTGCCGCATCCTATATCATCACCGCAGTTATGTGCCAGGCCATGAAAATGACGAAGTAGCGTGCGGATAGAAAAACAGACTGCAAAGACGTTGCATTGACTACTCTTATAAAGTGCTTTTATACATCCTGTACACCGGTGTTCCAGTCTTCTACTAGGTCGTGACAATATTAGGCGCTTTTCCAAGTTTATTAAGGAATATTACGTTCATTAAAGGGTTATCACACCTGTGCTAACATGTTGCTCAGTTTTTGAGAAAAGGTGTCTAAAGGCTTTTCTAAGTGACTTGCAGCATTTCAAACGAGAAAGTATTGGGCTTGAAGGATTAAAAAAGAACGGAGAGAAGAAACAAAAGAATAATAAAAAAATACAAAAAGAAAATACAGGACATTTACGATAAATACTGTTGTCTGACAATAGGCATACAACTATCAACTTGCCATGACAGTGGTCACACTGCGTACGACTGTGATTGTCGTTGTATCCATAACCTTCAACACTTTCAGCTCAAGCAGTGTCTTGCATATTCTCACCATGTGCTGTGCTCTTCTAGTCATTGCAATAAAAAGGGAAAGAAAAACAGACAGACATGAGGCATCAGGCTCATGTTTTCATAAAGGCTGCAAATCACAAACAGAGGCCAAATTTTGTAACCATTCTTTTCTCCACCCACTAATTTTACCCCCTATCGTGGGCCCCAGTATTCTCCCGAGGTCGTGTTTTCTAAAGGTTCATGTCATTTTCTTTTTTTTTTAATAGTTCTGCATAGGCTCGTCCAAACTGCATCCGAGTCTGTGACAAAGGGCAAAATAAAATGCATAATTTAAAGATATGCCCCTAGTAGTGATGCCATGTTCTCACTTTAGCTCCTCAGAACTGTGTTCCGAAGATGCACCTACCAATGCCAAAGCTTCCCAGCACTACAGCCGTTGAAGTGATGACACGCAGGTCGTCGGCGTCACCCTTTGCGACACAGTAGACAGCGAGGAATGCGACGTTCTGCAGGCCAATGAGAGCATAGAATGCAACAACACGGCCACGTGACTGGCCCTCGCGCACGTTGAAGAAGCAGAAGGTGTAGATGGCACCCACGATAGCATTGTACACAAGTTCTTCCCAGCGTGATGGGCAAAAGTCGGTTTTCTGCCACACCAGCCAGCCAGTCATGAGCATCCAGTGGGTGCCTGTAAAGAAAAAGGATCACAGCAATGCAACCATTTTCTTTTTCACGCTGACACTCCTGAAGTGATTATATAGCACGAGGATTCTGATGCAACTGGGCAATGCAGTCACTGGTGTAGTGAAAAGCACTAAGAAACAACAAACCTGATGCAAAATCCACCAGTTCAAATGCAGCAACTTTCTATTACTTTATGTGCACATCTTTAGTATGGAAAGCTTCTGATGGTATACCTGAAGCGTTGTGATACGTGTAACCAGTGCAAGCTTAAATGCCCCCCAAAAAGAAGACACAGATGCCAAAAAAATTGGAAGACCCATTGATTTGAACCAGTGTCTTATTTGGTTTTATGCAGGTAGCATGCATCACAATTACAGCATCCAACTAGGCAACTAAGAGCATTAGTATCTGGAAGCTAAACATTTCGACAGAATTACCTGTCTGGTTGGAAAAATTGATTAGGACTTTGAGAGTGACTCCAACCAAATAAGTGAATTTTATTAGCCCGACGTTTCGGAGCCCATTCGGCTCCTTCAGGGGGTATTCTTTGGGGGAGGTGGTGTGCATCTTTTGAAAGGTCCTTGGTAAAAAAAGAAGGGAGAGCGCGGAAGGCGGGGAGACACTTGACCGAGAACCTTTTCTTGACAGACCTGAATGGGCGAAAGGATGGGATAGCTGTAGCGGTGCTGGCTGGCCGGGAAGACCGATGCTGGGGCAGCTTGACCTGCGAGAGTGCTGTTGAAGGGCGCAGATGTTTCGGTGTTGGTGACCTAGAGTGGGGATCTACCTGGCTGGGCGTCCTTTCCTTCTTTTCATCATGCTGCCAAGGCCACGGATGCACACAGAGGGTAGGTTGCACTTCAGGCGGTTTATGTTAGCCCCCGTATTATGAATGTGCCGTGACTCCAGTAGCAGCCTTTTTCGCGGTAAGGTAAGGTTAGGTTAGTAGTAGCAGCCTTTTTTTGCCAGCTATCGTCATTGCATTGCCTGTGCCGCTTTTTCCTCATTGCTGTGCCTGCGTGTTTCAGTGGCGCTGCCATGCAGCCATGACGCTGTGGAAGCAATGTGCAACAGACAGGCAAACGTTACTCCATGCAGCCTTCCACGTGCCTAGCGTGGACAGCTGTGAAAGGAACCATTTTAACTGAGAAATCTGATCTCGATAGATCTGAACTTTTATGGAGTAATGAGTTTCACTGAATTAGCGTTTATATCAAATTTTTTTTGCTCCCCATTTCACTTCATTATAGTGAGGGTTTACTGTATACTGATGCCTTAAACATTGTTGACCATTAATCTATCACTTTAGCTTGAGTCCCGCCACCTCGAACCGGCGCTCTCGCACCCAGATCCACTGGCAGCCATAGTCACATCACAGCAACACAAGGCCTAGCTACTTCGCGACGTTCGCTACCAAGCTTCTTGTTGTTCACGCCGTGTTCTTCATTGAAAAAACTCAGTGCTCTTCCACTCTGTGAAGAGGGATGACCAGCGAAGCTGTGTACGTGGGCCCCTTAATGCCGAACTGCGCCTCCGCCGCGGGTCGGCCTGGCATTGCACTGTCTTCGGGATCGGCGCACCTATGGAGAGTGCTTAACGCGTTCTTCACTTCCGCCGCAGGTCGGGCCGGCATTGCACTATCTTCAAGATTTTGTGTCAACACATGGACACGATCCTGGGAGAACTAGCCCTTAACAGCTTCACCGTAACATTCGCCGCTGTTAGGAATGGTGCCGATTCCGCCTTTGTCTGATGCATGATGCATGATGCCTGCATGATGTCTGTTCCCGGAAGTCAGCTTTGCCTCAATACAGCGGTAGTACGCAGTGAAGCATACCAAAAGTTAGAAGGGGCAATTGTCATGGGACATGGTATGCTTCCTTTAATTATACATGCGTGCACCCGCCGTCTCCTATCACGGTACGAGCATCGATACGTTTAACAAGTGTACTGGCAGGCCTTTAGAGCCATTTCGGATGTGCCTGTGGCGATTTGAGCCCTTGGGGGCAGTAAAAAGCATCCATTCATTTTTTCGGACGTTCTCGCGGCCCCTAGGATGTCCGAAAAATTGGACGTTGACTACAATTTGTAAATACGCGTGAATAAACCTTCTGGAACTTCCCACTCATGTGTTAGCTCAGTGCCCACGTGCCACTGCAGGTAAGTCCTCTATTCAATTGGCTTCCTTTAATTCGAACAAATTTTCAGGCCCCTCCGAGTTCGAATTATCGAGATTTGACTGCACCTATTCTTTAACGCAATGGAAAGCTTACCAGTCAGAGTGCCTAATCATGAAGTGGTAGGGTGGAGAATTCCGTGGAACATTGTTTATCACAATTTTTCGATCTGCAGTGAGCATGTAGTCGTTCACTGGGAGCATGCTGCAAACAGTGATAGATGAGCGCAACAGTGATTACACGCCGACATTAGTAGAAGGCAGACAACAAGTGCGGCCGCAACTGTGACGAAGTATTATTTTGTTTATTAAGTCGATGTTCCTATGAGCCATCTTTTCCGAAGTGTTAAAGTACTTCTGCGATAATAGCTACGTGTTTTTGTGGCTTGCTGTCCAACTGCTTCGGTATCTAACCAGTCAAAACGAAACCAATCGGATCAAAAACGAAACGACACTTTTACACGTGATACGCAGTTCAACATGTTGCCGTAGCCATGTCTGCACTTTTGATTTCTGAAGCATAGAATAAAGCACAAGTGTCTAATTTAAGGAATAATCATGTTGTACTTAATAGCAGCCAAATTATGTAGAGTAACCTCATACACTACGTCCAAAGTATCAAGATTTCGCCACCAGAACTCGTGGTTCTTGAGACTTTCTTTGCCAATTTAAAGTTACTATTGCTACTTAAACTGCAAACAGCGTGCTGGATTTTGTCGCTATAAATAATGGGCATTTAATGTCCATCAACGTATCGCAACACATTCTGGCCAGTTGTCAGAATGTGTGGTATCCAATTTATTGTTCAATGATCTTTTATAATTTTGTTGCTTTGCATTTTTATCTGATCATTCAGTTCTCTGCCCAAACATTTCTGTATAGATGAATGCGCACTTTGCAGGAAAATTTGTTTAGTACAATAGGAAAGGAACCAGGACGGGTTGTCTTCATGAACGTGTCCATGGCTTTTCCTTTTCTGCGCTAAAAATATCCATCATGAAATACCAACTGCCCAAAGATACACTGTATTACGCTTTCCATTCGGTGAAGAGCTTGACTCTTCTTTCCTTGTGTCCATTTATTGGCACTCACCGATGATGACTAGAGTCCATGCGCCACAGACGCATGCAAGCAGAACCATGGAGGTCACACGTGAGGTCATGGTCCCAAATCTCCACAATGTCTGCAGAATCAGACCGGTCCAGGAGAGCTGCTGTTTTTCAGCACGGTACAGCCTCATGGCCTTGCCGTAGGCTGCAATGCCCCAGCCGAGAGACAGTAGAGACAGCAGTGCCGAGATGCCTGCAATACATCACACAGATCTTTGTTCTCAGCCACCTCACGCTCAAAAACTATTCATTTTTTTCATGCCTAACACGTTTCTTTAAGGTGACACCAAATAGAAACACTATGTCAGTTTAGACTAATTTATTCAGATAAAGTATTTTTTTAAAACTCCTTTTTTTGTCACTTGTGCGGTATGATAGCATGTGAATCATCACAAGAAAAAATTAATTCCCACTTTTAAAATTTTGCACCGAGCCTTTAGTGCAGGTACATCAGCGTGATGTCACGATTCTTAATGTATCTTTTTTTTCATATTTGGGCTGTTGCAGCTTAATAAACATTCTTGAAACTTGTTAAGCCAAGCATTTGGTTCCCTTGGAATACAGATTTTTCCATGTTCACCAATAAAAAAATTAACTAGGCCCAAGCAGATGCTGTCAAAATCCATGACGTCACTGCATGCTGGTGTGGAACCTTCGAGGTAGTGTTGCCACCAGACTTCCATTTTCGTGTCTCATCTGGCTAGTCATTAATCAACTCAGGTTAAGAGCAATTTTTTGGTATTGTAGAAGGGCAATTATTAATATGGCTAACTATCTTTTGACCTTGAAAGTATTTTAAATAAATGAATAAATAAATAAGCTTATGTTTCTACTTAATGTCTCTTCAACTGCAAGATTAAACTAAATAATTTTTGTGAGGTCCAGGGAACATTTTGTGTTGTCAATTTTTGCAAGTCTGTAGAATATGTGAACTTTTATTATTTGTTTGTTTCATACTGCAAACTCGAGGTCCAGACGGGGTTCTCTTTGTTTCTGCAGAGGAGGTTGGCACTGAAGTATGAGTTTCTATGTGTTTGTTCTCTGCAACATTCTTAATGGTCAGAATGCTTTGCTACAAGTGAGGATACATATGAGAATGTCTGCAAATCCAGTGACTTAAATGACTGGCACTCCAGAATGTGTGAACCTTAGCATTTCGAGAGGTGCTGGTGTGGTGAAAGCTATGGGACTCTGAATGTCCTCTTCACATAGCAGTATCAGGCCTAATAATAGCCCACAAATGGCTTTCTATGGGGTGAAATCCTTGCTATGTAAATTGTACTGTGCAATTTTAGAGGCAAGTTTTCCGCTGCCGAGTTTTAGAAGGACATATATGGCTTGGGCTTCTTGGTAACAGTGTCTGCTAGTTTCTTTGTCATCACTGTTAAGTTTCATATCAGAAAGATCATTTTATAAAAGTTTCAGCGACCCATATATGCATAAAAAAAAAGCATGTGTGAGTTGTTCTAGAGACAGAATAACATGACGTCCTCTAAATCGGACTGCTCGTGGTATTATCTGAGCCTGTACGACTGTGAGGTGACAGGCAATGAGTATGGCCACTCGCTGGTTAGCACAGTATGCCTTGGTACTGACCAGTCCAAGGATTCCAGTCCTCGTGGTTGACCATGATGTAGAGCTGCAGCACCAGCTGAGGCGCCGACTCCAGGAACGAGTCGAACAGGCGGAGCATGCAGAGGTCACTCTGGTGCTGGTACAGCTCGTGGAAATCGTCCACATCTCGTGTCCGCTCGGCCTTGAGCCCCGCACGCAAACACAGCCAGTACCTGGTGGTGGGAATGTGCACAGAAGGTCTACGGTATCCTCTTCACTTTGAACGAAATGAAGAAGCAAAAAAAAGAAAGCCACAAGACACTGTCACTTCATTATTTTATCACCGTAGTATTTTTAGCAATGGAGGTATTGTCAGTCACCAATGCGGCGTTTAGCAGTGGCAGGGCATACGCCCTGATGGGTCGCGCCTTGCCTGAGGTGCTCTGCGTAGCGGTGTTGACGAGAGTCAAGGAGCACAGCCTGGCGGGTCATGCTTTGGCTGGGCGACATTTGCATCCAAGAACAATGCATGTTCAGTTTGCAAATGATAACGTGCACAGACATCTGACCCACGTGGTGCATGACTATGTGCACTAAATGCTAGTTGCACCGGCTCTCGTCGGGTTGTTTGGGGGGGGGGGGGGGGAGCACTTCGACTTTCCTGGTCAGAGCTAGCTGCACCAACTCTTCCCCGACACTGGCCAGCGCTTTCCTTTTAAAGGGTTTTCCTTCCGAGATAATTGTATGCAAAGAAAACAAGGGGTGGTCGGTGAGGAGGCTCCTCGGCACAATTTGTGTTGATAATGATGATGATCGTCGCAAAGCCACTGTGCCATCTTTCAAGAGTCCATGCAGTTATTTCGCATGAAAACATAAACACAAGATTCAATAAACACGGATGAATGCTAACTCGCATGAGTGTTTTAGTATGAAAATCTATTGAAGCTCGGAGCACCTACAAGGAAGAGAGGAAAAGAAAGAAACAGAATGGAAGATACACATTTTATCAGAACTGTTTACCTGTTGCGGCTAATAATGTCCAACTAAAAAGTAGGCGTAATTAAACCCAAAGGTTTATGGCCAACTCACCTCCTTCCTCAGGAATCAAATCAAAACATTTATTTTCGATACAGTTAATTGCAGATAGAGCAGCTCCAGAAGAAAGCTGTCTGAGACAGCTTGATGAAGCCATAGCCCCTTCTTTTCTCTTAGCAGAAGAGCAGCGAATACAGATCACACACTTTTTACGAACAACTCGTATAAGACAAGAACTGCAATAGAACAATAGTAGTGACAAATAGTATGACATGTACCATGTTTTTTTGAATATAGGTCAACCTTTCTTTTTTTTCACGAATGTTACCCGGAAATGAGCTATTGACCTACATTCCTGACCAAAGAATCTCGACCTATACTTGTGAACAAAGCCAGCAAAAGTACTGAGCTAACGGAGTTCTTCATTGCACTCACTGTAAAGCCAGTGTGGAGATAATTCACACAAGCTTTAGAGAACGCTGCATATCCACTACAATATCCTCGTTGCCGTCTACGGCACTGAAGGTGACATTGTTTATGGTGCCAAGGGTGCCTGTAAAGCATCCGATGAAGATGACTTCTCTGGTAGTTATGACGAAGATGGAACTATGACGAGGATGTGGCATTGACTAGTGAGACTTAATAGCCGAGCTTACAGCAAATAAAGGTGTGCCATGTTCAAAGTTTCCAGCTTTTTAAAGATAAACATGGGTCGATCTATAGTCCAATTGTTTTTTTTTTCCCTTGGGGAGTTCAACCTACATAGGGGTTGATGGTCGACCTAACTTTGAGTAAATATGGTAGTAGTGGGATGCACCTTTTTAGGAGACCTTGATAACCTCTATTATCAATATCTATAGATCGATGCTCCACCACATCAGTAGTTTAACCTCCGACTAAGATACCCCCTTTTCTTCTTCTTTGTGATACCCACAGGAGTGGTTATAGGGCAGTTATCCGCATCTTTTCATTTATGTTCACCTAATAAAGAGAGGGCACACGTGGTTCAATAGGGTATTTAGCATGGCATTAACATTCTGCTGTTACTGATGCTTGTCTGCTGCTGGCTGTGCATGTGTTTTATATACTATGTATGTGCAGCTGGTGGAACACAACCTTAATTGGAAATGGGTAATGCTATGCTAAGACACTAATGTCATCAGCTGCAACAGCACAAACACTCAGTCACAGTGCCACTGCGCAGTCACAAAAGCGTGCAAACAACATTTCAGAATCTAGAAAGCCGAGGCGAAACGTTGCTACCACAGTTGTCACAAAGCCTCTGACAGAAACTGTTACATAACGGCCTCTGGCTTGTGCTGTCAGCACCACTCCTGCTGGCTGCTGGGTGATATATACGGGCACAGGTGATGGAGACAGTTGTTGAGGTAATCTTGCACAAGGCATTAAGTGCCGAAACTGTGCTCTGTGTAGCTCTCTAAAACGAAAGTAGTCGATAAAGGTTGGGAGAAGGGGACACACCCTATCATGGGCACCGTAACTATACCTGCGGACATGCTTCTGTGGCGTTGGAAAGAAAGCTACATAGGTGAAACCATACACTCTGCAGCATCCTTGGGAATAGTCCCACAGTGTTTCACCCACATTTGTTTATTGAATTACGGGGTTTGGCATCATGAAACTGCACGACTATGAGGGATGCCATAGCAGAGGGCTCGGGATTGATATTGACCACCTGGTTTTTTTTTTTTAAAGAACCCTGACGGAAAATATTAAGTTGAGCTGGATTGAGAGACTAGACTTCTGTATTAGTGCATTTGTCACTCGTAGCAAGAACAGTTCTTTTATAAGCCATCTTCACACTTCAGCAAATGCAAAATTGGTCGTACTTCAGCTTTTGTGTCAAATTCTTAGGCGACACAAAGGTCAGGGAACGCACGGAACTGTTCAAGAATACGGAATTCATAGGAGGGGCCCCACATGCCTCAATACACCATTGCTAGGCCTAACTGGCAAAGAGTGAAACAGCGAGGAGCCCAGAGCCCAGTGTGATAGCTGTCGACTGATGGATGACGTAAACACTCGCTGCAGCCTCCTAGTTTTGATCTTGTGCACTAATATAGATGAATTTCATCAAGCCACAGTTGCATTGGTAGTTGCATTTTTCTGGATCCAAAAGTTGACATGGCTTGTACGGAAGCTTGCTTCAATTTCCAAATTACGATGAGACCACTGAAACTTAAAGTTATTTAACTGATTGTTTTAATTAGCAACTGACTGCCAAGTATCACTCGTCAAGTAATGGCCTCCACCACTGATGGCGTCTCCCATGGAACCGTCCTTTTATTTCAAAATGGCTATTTTTAAATATTACTCAGTTTTCGTGGACACACTCTGTATGTAGGATAAGAGCACCTGAATGTATATGATGCTGGTTTGATTCCATCAAATACTGGAGAAATTGTAAAGAACGTTTTTTTGGTATGTGAAGAGGGGCATTACCCAATGGCCCACTAACCCAAATTGGCACGAAAGAGGTTTATTGAAGAGCAACACATGCCCAGTGGCATACACCCAGTGATCCAAGTTGGCGTGAAAGAGGTTAGATAGGGACAGACAGACAGACCTACTGCAAACTGGGTGAATTCCCCCAAGAATGCTAATCGCATTAAAGCTGGCTCTGACCCCGCCAGTTCATGCCGCAATGACAAGAGAGGAAACACGTTTTTTATTAATTGTGGCAAGTTGTCGACATGCCAGAACACTCACCACCTTTTGAGGCATGACTTGCTGGGAAACTGAAAGGCATGACTTACTGAGAAAAGAGATAACAAGGTTCCTCGCTTTGCGACGTTGACTTGCAAAGTTTGCACTCTAAACTTTTGCTGCAACGGCAGTTAAAAGCTTGAAACAAGGTCCAGCTGTTCTTTTCATCACCCTGTAGTCAACGGGCTGCCCCTCAGCAAAAGGCAAGGAAAAACACTGTGCAGAAACCATCGAAAATGATTGACAGTGTAAGCGAATAGCTAAACGCTTCAAGAGAGCTTTTCGCTTTATTAATGGAATGGCGATCTTGACGACAAATATTTGTTGCAGTGAGAACATTTAAGTAGGCTTTGAACACAGTCATTAACCAGTCCAACTGTAGTGGTAGCATGGGTGGACATTCTTTATTATGAGGTGAACAACGGCATGCATGCATATCTAAAAGAGCTACGACACTCCACAAAGCATGCGCGCGTCCTTTGTGGTGGCGTTTTCGTTCCAGCCTCGAACGAGCGACCTCGAGCCGCCAACCACACAAATGGTCAAAACAGCCAAAGAAAGCTATTCACTTCAAAACAAAACCTTCACAGCCAGCCACTGGAGATATCTTGCGCACTTGTGGCAATATACAGCTGTGAGGTGGGTGCACTAAATACTGAGCTATTGCATAACATTTGCGCTTGGAAATTTATTCAGGGTTTCTTGCATGATGCAGACTCTGAGAATAGCTGTGTCTGTGCACACATTTTGGATGACACAGTAGGCAACACTGTAGTGGACAAAGATGACGCTGTGTGCATCGCAAAAAGGTCATTCTTGAAAAGGTGGTGGCGGTAGTGACAGCCTGCAGCCGTTGTGGTAAATGAGGACCGAGTCAGGCAAATTGCTGAAATTGGCCATTATTCGTATTTTTTAACAGTCACTTCTTTTTTTTAGGTGCTCCAAGCAAGCCAACATTAGTAATAAGCTGACACTGCCACCATGTCTAGATTCCACAACCACAGTGTTCCGAGAACCAGAGGTGAAATCAGATAATCATGGTATTAGCTTGCACAGTGGCTTGTTTAACAGAAGTTAGTTTGTTGCCAGCCAGAACCCATGACCTTACCAACCAATTACTGCCAGCAATACTATCACCAAGTTATTCCTGAGCATCTTTATACCTAAGCAGCCTCGAAATTATATGATTTGTTTACTTGATGTCACGCATGGCTTCTTAAATTATACTTTAGTTTGCTGAGGATACTGTCGAACGCGACACAAGTACTGATTGCGTTTTTAGCCCCTCTCTCAAACACTTGGTTTCTCTTTTCTCTTTCTGTTACGTGTTTTACGACCTACGAATAAACACGGTTTATCTTATCAACTGAGAATACCGCAGCATCTTTGCCAGTCGGGGCATCTACCCCATACAGCGATAAGAAGCGGGACGCGATCTACACTCCGGATTAGCGTTCACGCAATGCGTGTTGCTGATCCACCAACGACGCTAACGCGGATTACGGAGTTGGACACTGGATACAAAGGAGCGACGGAGCGTGACTTACCTGTGCAGAACGCCGAGCTGCAGCACGCTGGCGACCCAGATAACCTTCGAGACACGCTTGTCGTGAATGTGCCACCTGAAGCTGCAGACGTTCACCACCAGCGAAGGCATCAGCACGAAAAACAGGGTCATGCCGGCGTACACCCATAGCTGGTACAGGGCGTACTGAGTGACCACGATCACATCTGACATGCGGAAAGAGCGGGAAGAAAAAATGCCGTGAAGACACTCGCTAGACGCATAACATCGTAAAGAGAACATGAGCGCACGGACATAATTTGCTTCGTGCAAAACGTTTCGTTCTGAGACGGTTTAGCTAAACCGTTGTCACGGTTGCTGTTGTTCCCAGCGGTGACTGAGAACTCAAAATCTGAGCAGTAGCGACGTTTAAATAATGCAGACAAGGTAAATGATCTGTACTCGCTTTTCTATACCCCCGTATGGCAATAAACTGCGCCTTTAAAGAAAGCCGAGTCGACTGAGCCCCCTTGGTTTAGTCGCTTAGTACGACAGATGCGATAACGGCCGGCCGTCCACAAGCGACAGTCGACAAAACAAATGGCATGACATGGCCACAGACATGCGATGCTCATATAGTTCAATCACACCGATAACGTAAAGCTCGTTCCTGTGGTGGGCACGTTTCTAACTAAAGTAAGTCTTCGAAAAGTTTCGCGGAGGATCCATAACGATCCTTTGGGCGGAGCGGGTCATTTACGTACCGGTAGCGATGTCTGAGAAAAACGTTATGATCGACAGGAAAGTGAAGAAGACATCCACTTTCGTGAACCTGGGTCCTTTCTTGTCCTCTGGAGTCGACACGGAACACACGTAAACGAAGTTTTTGAAAAAAATTTCGTTCAAAACACGCGCGGTCATTGTCAAAAAGTTTTGCTGTGCGCGAAGACCGCGCTGACGACTGTTGCGGCGCGGCGCGGACGAGACGGAAAAGACGTACCAGAAGAAACAAGGAAAACATTATCTGTCGCGTTGGTCGCGCCACTAGGAGCACATCGCCGAAACCAACGTTAGATCCACGGTGGTTAGATCAACGTTAGTAGATTACCTCTTGGGTTAGGTCTAGTAACGTTAACCGAAACAAGAAAAAAACGCGTTGAAAAAAAAAATAATAAACAGTTTCCTCACGCGCACGGCCAATGCCTCCTGAAAGTAAAGGAGGCATTGGCACGGCATGAAAAACGGGAGGCTGTGCATGGCTTCATGCCGGGCGCGCAGTCATTGTTTTTATCCTTCTCTGTTAGACTGAAAGTTTGTCAATTCGTGAAAAAAGAAAAGTAGCAGCAAATATTTTCCGCAAGTCACATGTAGCCAGCAAACTTGGCGGCATGCCTACACGCGCGGTCGGCAAATGTAGCTTTCTTATACCGTTGTGTTCAGTGGGGATGGTCACCTTTATTACGACAGACATGATGAATGCTACCTTGCATGCACGAAGTGCTACCTTTATTCGTTGATTCCAGAAATCTGGTTTTTGCTCATGAACCAACAACCCAGCTAGTGCTGCCTCGAACGCCTGTGGCATTTAATTAAAGCGATAGATATTGGTTGACAGAAAATAGGAAAGCCTACTGGCTGTACCAAAATTGTCTTGCGTGCGTTTAACATCTGCACATAGTTTATAGTGTTTATAGCCTCACAAGTGGGATCCAAGCAACTGGTTGCAATTTAGGACAGCTAACAGGTGGCATAACATTCAGAACGTCATCTTAATGGGAAAACTAACCTGCACGATCTTGTGTCACGTCCTTCGGGCTGCATCCACAACAGGGATGATCATGGGCTACAATACCTCAATCAACGTTTAAATTCTATGGCAGGTAAATTCTTAAATTAGGTTAAAAGTAATTTTACATTACTGCCTTACTGGCATTGCTGTTCAGGCATAGTAAGTCAGCAACTGCTGATTACAAATTGTTAGCGGTTCTTTAATGTTTAGAGGGGGAAGGCACTGCTCAAAAATGTACATTTAACAACTGTTGTATATCAGAAGACAGACATTTGGCACAAACTTTGTGATGAGCTTTTTTGCGTAAAGCTGCACTCACTGTATTCATACATATCACATCAAAATTAACATGCAGGGTATAACACATTCAATCCAGCTTATAGTAGAGAGTTTTAGAATAGGGGCCCCAAGCGTTTTGGGGCCCCAAAGAAATAGCGTCGAAGCCACTGCGCATGCGCGAGACGCAAACTGCGTTTGGGTTTTGCGTTGGGAACGCTATTTCACAGATTTAGCGGGAGCTCAAATAGCGTTCCCAAAAGCTTTGCGTCAACAAACATGGCGGCACCCGTCGAAGCGACGGCTCTAACCTAGCACCAAACTGGGTTCGATTCGCGGTAATGCGTGAAGTTCGCAAGCTAGGATAAGTGACTGCAGTTATCGCTTTCTCTCAACTAGCGTGTGTTATGAAGATTGATTCATTAGACGCCGCTGATTCCAAATTCGAGTGTGGATTTTATGGCTCGTAGGCCTAACACGGCTAAGCTTGGCTGGTGAAGGCACGTAAAGTTGGTTTTTTTGCTCCAAACTAAGCACAACTAATTGTTTGCTGCTTGAAGAATAACCTCTAAATTGTAATTAAACGCGAATACACGCAAGTCAAAATTACTATTCATATCATAAGATGGTATATTTTATTTAATTATTTTTAATCGTTTTTCTTAGACGCCGTAGTGGCGCTGTCAGCGCAAGACGCTATCTGCAAACGCAAAGCCCTATTCTAAAACTCTTCACTCCTGCGTGCCCCAACGCTAACCCCCGCAAAGCTCTTTGGGGCCCCAAAATATTGGGGCCCCTATTCTAAAACTCTCTAGTGAGGCAGGCGTTAAGCACTCCCATACGTGGGCCGATCCCGAAGAGAGTGCAATACTGGCCCGACTCGCGTAGGAGGTGAAGCAGACGTTATGCACTCCCCATACGTGGGCTGATCGCGAATATAGTGCAATACTGGCCCGACCCGGGGCGGAGGTGAAGCAGGCGTTAAGCACTCCCCATACGTGGGCCGATCCCGAAGTTAGTGCAATGCCGGGCCGACCCGGCACGGAGGTGAAGCAGGCGTTAAGTACTTCCTATACGTGGGCCGATCCGGAAGATAGTGAAATAATGGCCCGACTCGCGTATGAGGTGAAGCAAGCGTTATACACTCCCCATACGTGGACTGATCGCGAAGATAGTGCAATACTGGCCCGACTCGCGGCGGAGGTGAAGCAGGCGTTAAGCACTCCCCATTCGTGGGCTGATCCCAAAGATAGTGCAAAGCTGGGCCGACCCGGGGCGGAGGTGCAGTTCGCCATTAAGGGACCCGCATACACAGCTTCGCTGGTCATCCTTTACAGAGTGGAAGGGCACTGAGTTTTTTTCTAACCCTTGCTTCATTTTCCTGGGGAAGTGCCAAGGTTTTATTGAAAACAGTCATAACATAATAATCATCCCTTTCACGCAATCATTGCTGAATGACAACAGTTTGCCTTGAAGTCTGCTTGAATTTATGAGAAAGTGCCAGCGATGTTTTTAAGGTTACATCATTATCAGAGTTTTTACAATCTTCCTTCAGGTGTACGTCATCATAACTCTACTTCTTAAGTTAAGCATTGTTGGAGAAAACTTGGTTCTATCACACGGATTCGGCACATCAGTGAAAATCACTCAAAACTGACTGCATGCCCCCCTCCCTGCCTAGGAATCTTACAATCTTCTAGGTGCAAACATTTTTACTAGCCGTTGCTGTGCCTTTTGAATTTAAAGTCATGCAGTTTTATTTCTTCGGAATTTCATATTTGTATTAGCAATTGATCCATGTGCTTCAAACAAAATTGATAAGGATTGAACATCAGAGCATCTGTTCTGGATGTTATATTAGCGAGACTATGTGATAGAAAAATTGCAATGCAGGAGGAAGTGCTGAAGGGGCCATTTTCTAGTGTGCAAGAATTAAAGATTTAACTAAGACTTGTCGTAAAGAGATCAGCTGAGGTCAAGAGTGGTGAGTTACTTCTTTCATGTAGCTATGCTTCATTCATAAATGGGCAGCCCGCTATACTTATTCAAATACAGTCAAGTACATTTTTTATTGCGTTGTTTCTTAATGGCTGCACTTGACTGCCCAGCTTCAGCACTAATATTGATCACAGTTAAATGATGATGAGAGGGTGGCAGTTGCAGAAAGCAACAAAAGTTATCTCCGTAGCATTCAGCAAGATCCGGGACTTCAACGAATCCAAGCGGCACGAGGGAGGCGTCTATTGCTGCTCAAGAGAATAGTTCCGAAGCTGACCGCCGTGCAGGACACCGCGTGCAAGGAAGCCGACGGGAAAGCTGTCGGAGTAAACGCATAGATTGGTCAACGAGGAAATAATATCACCGACGATTACAATAATTTCTAATGCGAAATTCAAGCATAGTTGTATGCCTGTTTTCATTTCACGATCTATTGACCCGTCGCGGTGGCTTAGCGGCTATGGTGTTGCGCTGTCTGCTTGTGTAATTGTTGTATAGGCTGTTTATTTTAGAGCGCAGATATGAAGCGCCGGTTCCTGCGTTGAGCGTTGGCGTGGATCGGCGCCGTAACCAAGAGAACCAGCCGAGCGAAGGAGGAAAGAGGGAATGCGGAGCGCCGCGTGGGATGAAAAGCGAAGAGAACGCGATGAGGAAAGCGGAGGAGGAGGAGGCTACAGTGAAAGTATGAGGCGGAAAGCGGAGGAGGAGGGTATGGCGAAAGCATGATAAGAAAAGCGTGGTGCCGCTCTGCGGCGACGATGGCTACGAGATGGCGCCAGAGTAGCGCGCGTCGCCCGTTCACCGACGGCATGCGGCGAGTGCGTCCAGCGATGCTATATACGAAAACAAAGCCCTGAATTAGCGGCGGTCTGTTGGCGGCGGCCGCTGCGGATCGCGCCGACGCGTCACCCACAGGTTGTCTTTCGCGCTCTCCCGATTAGCGAAGCAGTCGCGCCACACTTCGCCCCGTTGTGCAACGTGCTGCACGAGACAGATTGTCCGGGCCGGCAAATATATCGCGAATTGAAAACACGCATACACCTGCGCTCAAGAGAGAGAGAGAGAGAGAGAGAGAGAGAGAGAGAGACAAAAGAAAATATTTCTGTGAAGCATATATCTTACAAAGGACCATTAATAGGATTCGAGATGAAACGATCGTTCTTGCCAATCAGAAATTTTTATAAAGGCCAGCAAAAATAATCATCATTGTAATTTTTAAGCAAACGGTAACCTTTAAGCTACAATCGCACAATCACATAATATTTGCAGTGAGCACATAACGTGATTAGAACTGTAGCTTCATTACGTTCCTCTGCGTACGGTTCACCGAGACGGTCGTTATTTGAATGATTGATGTATTACTTGTACATTTGCTCGCCAGAAATACATCTACTGCGGCTGTGTGGCTATTGTGTATATTAGTTATTTAAAATCAAGTCTTCATTTAGATGAGGGGAATTACAAAAAAAAAAAATACGTCGAAAGTATTATGCGAAATAAAAACTCCAGAGAAAATCAATATTACACTTGATGTAGCAGACTGCTCGGCAAAAAAAAAAAAAAAAGCCTTTAGCCAACACTAATAAATAAGCAATTAGAGGGACTTGCTTTGTTCATGCCTATGTGCTTACGTAAAACAATAAAAATTGCCTAAATTGGAGAATATAATGTACAATAGAGAGAACTACACAATGCATGCTGTTACCGGGAAGCACTTGTTTCCACTACAAACGAAATACAAGAAAACGGCGCACCATAATCTTCCTGTATCTGCATTACTGCGCACTCATTACACGCATATAAGAATAAACAGCTTATAAAGCAATTACACACTACAAATAAGGCATTATGATCGCGGAGAACATAAAAATTCAAGGGCCACATATCCCTACGTAGACGAATGCGAAAGCATTGCCACCACAGCGTGATGCTTCGGCATTATGCTACTACGCGAGGCCGAGGGTTCAACTCTGAACGAAGGTCGTGCTTTGTACGTTCTTAGTTAACTCTATCTGAATTCATTGTGCTTTAATTAACTTCGCATTAATTAACACCAAATATCCTGGGTATAAGTATCTGAATTAGCATTATCACAATTACCGCGCCTTAATGACATTGACATTAATTACCACCAAAGGTCGTGGGTTAGACTCCCACCAATTGTAATGTGTCCGACTCCAGAAACGAAACACATTAAAAAAACACATTAGGCGTCCATTTACTTTCATCCATATTACTGGGAATTCCAATTAGGCTGTCGTCTGAAGAAAACGTAACCGTTGGTCCCTACAGCCATTCCTTCCCTAGTAATTTATGGCTACTCGTACTAACAGCGACGAATTTATTTTCACATTTTTTGAGCTGCTCGTAGTAACAGCCACTCTATTTGTAATTTTCGTGAGGTACTGGTACCCAAAACCCAATCTTCTTTTTCTTTTCAAAATTTCTGAGCTGCTAGTACTTACAGCCACTCATTTAGTTTCTAATTTTGGTGAGCTTCTGGTACTAGCAGTCCATCTTTCTTTCGTACCTTTTGAGCGGCTGGTACTAACAGATACTCACTTCCTTTATAATTTTTTGAGCTGCTGGTAGCCCTTACAAAATGAGTTGTGATTGTCTATAGAAAGTCTAGTCTTCTTGGAAGCGACTTTGCCTTTGCATAGATTTGGTCTTTTGTTGACACAAAATCTACAGAGTGTCTGTTGACAAAGGGTGATAAGGTTTCTATTTGCCTGCCACTTGGCCGTGCACGAGCATGCGCTCTTATGTTTTACTCCCTATACACCAAGCGATCAGACAGTGAGCTGATCTATCATTGAATGCTGGTAATACAGACAGCGGGTTTCCTTGTTGAATTAAAACCGATATAAGTAAAATAGTTTACAACACATACACACATCGCGACTGATAATGTGCGTACACCGCGGCTGATAAAGCGCGTCACATTTTAGCGCCCCCAAGACACATTTCCGCCTCCTGTAGTTACCGATGCACGTATAGACGAAAGTCAATACAGCCTCTATTTATTTTTGTGCATTCTTTGTCTATAGGTTGTCTATAGAAGAAGGTGGATAAGATGTTTGTTTCTTTTTGTCTACTTCCGCTCTATAAACCAGCTTTAGAAGATCATTCACATCATCATCATCATCATCATCATCATGATCATCATCATCAGCCGGGTTACGCCCACTGCAGGGCAAAGGCCTCTCCCATACTTCTCCAACAACCCCGGTTATGTACTAATTGTGGCCATGCCTTCCCTGCAAACTTCTTAATCTCATCCGCCCACCTAACTTTCTGCCGTCCCCTGCTACGCTTCCCTTCCCTTGGAATCCAGTCTGTAACCCTTAATGACCATCGGTTATCTTCCCTCCTCATTACATGTCCTGCCCATGCCCATTTCTTTTTCTTGATTTCAACTAAGATGTCATTAACTCGCGTTGTTCCCTCACCCAATCTGCTCTTTTCTTATCGCTTAACGTTACACCCATCATTCTTCTTTCCATAGCTCGTTGCGTCGTCCTCAATTTAAGTAGAACCCTTATCGTAAGCCTCCAGATTTCTGCCCCGTAGGTGAGTACTAGTAAGACACAGCTATTATACACTTTTCTCTTGAGGGATAATGGCAACCTGCTGTTCATGATCTGAGAATGCCTGCCAAATGTACCCCAGCCCATTCTTATTCTTCTGATTATTTCAGTCTCATGATCTGGATCCGCCGTCACTACCTGCCCTAAGTAGATGTATTCCCTTACCCCTTCCAGTGCCTCGCTACCTATTGTAAATTGCTGTTCTCTTCCGAGACTGTTAAACATTACTTTAGTTTTCTGCAGATTAATTTTTAGACCCACTCTTCTGCTTTGCCTCTCCAGGTCAGTGAGCATGCATTGCGGTTGGTCTCCTGAGTTACTAAGCAAGACAATATTATCAGCGAATCGCAAGTTACTAAGGTATTCTCCACTAACTTTTATCCCCAATTCTTCCCAATCCAGGTCTCTGAATACCTCCTGTAAACACGCTGTGAATAGCATTGGAGAGATCGTATCTCCCTGCCTGACGCCTTTCTTTATTGGGATTTTGTTGCTTTCTTTATGGAGGACTACGGTGGCTGTGGAGCCGCTATAGATATCTTTCAGTATTTTTACATACGGCTCGTCTACACCCTGATTCCGTAATGCCTCCGTGACTGCTGAAGTTTCGAAAGAATCAAACGCTTTCTCGTAATCAATGAAAGCTATATATAAAGGTTGGTTATATTCCGAACATTTCTCTATCGCCTGATTGATAGTGTGATTTTTTTTTTTCGGTTGTGTTCGTTCCGTTCTCTACGACGCACTCACACGTATTACGGAAATTTTGTCCTCAAATATAGCCATCGCATTCTTTTTATGCGATCCCTCCCATATATTATAGCTGTATACAGGCCAAAAAGGCAATGCCGAAGCATACAGCTTACATATGTATCGTGCTGGTTCACCAACCGCAGTGATCGCTGTGTTGAGCAGCGCCATCGGCCTCACACAGGAAGGCCACCGTAGACACATAGTAATTTCAAGGCTACTAGACTTGAAATGCGCGAGCACGATGCCGGTGATCACAAATATTTGATAGCGCCTGCCACTTGGCCGTGCACGAGCATGCGCTCTTATGTTTTACTCCCTATACACCAAGCGATCAGACAGTGAGCTGATCTATCATTGAATGCTGGTAATACAGACAGCGGGTTTCCTTGTTGAATTAAAACCGATATAAGTAAAATAGTTTACAACACATACACACATCGCGACTGATAATGTGCGTACACCGCGGCTGATAAAGCGCGTCACATTTTAGCGCCCCCAAGACACATTTCCGCCTCCTGTAGTTACCGATGCACCAAAAGGCTTCCCTGACGACCTTATATGAACGGACATGGCGTTAATTTCACAAGGTACGATCTAAAACATCTCGAAGTATATTCTAGGCACTATAACACCACTTTCAAGCAGCGCCGCGCCGGATCGCCCAAGCCAGAGAGGAGGAAAGCTCTCCGCGCGCCCTATCCTCCTCGCCCGATGAAAAGGTCTATAGGCGAGAGTCGATAAGGGTTTTATTTCTTTTTTCTACTCCTGATTTATAGTTTGTCTATAGAAGAAAGGCGATAAGATGTTTGTTTCTTTTTGTCTGCTTCCGCTCTGTAGACTACCTAAAAGCCTAAAGACGATATCGTGTCTATTTATAATTGTTCATTCTTCGTTTATAGACTGTCTGTAGACAAGAGTCGATAAGGTGTTGATTATTTTTGCCTACTCCCGCTTTATAGATTGCCTATAGAAGAAAGTCGATAAGATGTTTGTTTCCTTTTGTCTACTTTCGCTCTATAGACTACGTGTAGGCGAAAGTCGATGCAGGCTCTATTTATTCTTGCTGATTATTCCTCTATATACTGTCTATAGACGAGGGGCAATAACGTATTGATGTTATTTGTCTTCGCCCAGTTTATACATTGTCCATAAGCAGAAGTTGATATGCTGTTTGTTTCTTTTTGTCTGCTTCCGCTCTATATACTACCTATAGACAAAAGTCGGTACAGTCTCTATTTATTGTTGGATTCTTTTTATTTTTGTCTGCTCCCATTCTGTAGTCGGTAAATAGAAAAAAAGTCGACATGATGCATGTTTCTTTTTGTCTACTTCCGCCCTATAGACTACCTGTAGAGAAAATTCGATAGTCCTCATTTAACCTTGTTGAATATTTGTCTATAGACTGTCTATGGACAAGAGTCTATGGACAAGCTGGGTCCCCCAGCCTAAACGTCAGAAACATATCGTGCAAAAGAAAACGAATATTGTTCATCGTCTCAGGAGTTGTAACTCTGAAGCCCGCGTCATTATACAGCTTGTCCCAATTAACTGTCATGCACCAAGATTTAAAATGTGCAAATACCACGTAGCTAGTCAGAACCAAGGTAATATTGTTTGCCGTCGCTTGGAGATACTAATATTATCTTTTGCATTCGGCCTATAGTTAAATAATGAGTTTTAATTAATCAACTTCTTGATATTAAATTAGATGAAAATTGTCAATGAGAAAATTGTGGAGGAACATGAGAAACTCTCGGTGCAGCTTTCTGTTGCTCAATACGCGCTACATAAAAGTGTTTTTCCGAGCGTGAAAGACGCCGCCGCTATCACTTGCAATGCAATGCAGCTCTTGAAGCGAGCAGAAAGGCGCGCTCGTAAATCTCACCTGTTACAATACGCCCCCCTCACACGTTATGCTGTTTAACTTTTCGACGTTTGTCTGAAATTGGTGACGTCAGTAGCTTCATCGTTTCTTAACGTGTTCAAATGTACGAGTTACGACCACCAGATAATTGTATACTTGAGTTGTTTTGGTGCGCGTGCGCTGGCCGACGGGCTTTCCTAAAGCTTTCGTTGGCCTCCAATGAAAGTATGTTTTATGCACGGGTGCGATTTCGACATCCGTATGGCTGGCCTTTCCCTGCATCGCTTTCCGCGCTGAAAGCTCGAAACGCCCGTCAAGTCGAATGGCGGGACATTTGGCTATACAGCTCTAAAGGCAGGCCAGCAAAATAATTTCGCGCCTTCGAGAACACAATGGCGTCACTTCTGTTATAACAAATTTGGCGTCACATTATTTTTTTCTTCCGCCGGAAGTGTTCCCTCGTCACACAGATGGATATGAGCCGCTGATAAACTGCCATATTTTGAACGTATGGACTTCTATGGAAGCTTCGCTACCAGGCATGTTTACCTTGGTGAGTGTTGTTCTCGGCGCTCACTTTGCTTTGAAGCGATAGACAGCGCGAAGATCACTTCGCTCGCTGCTGCTGCCACGTTTTCGCACTCCAGCGTTTTGACAGCGAGTGTCCGCGGTCATCAAGAATGATGTGCTCATGTTTGCTGTGCGCGCTGACACCATGCTTGTTAATTGTTAGCAAGCGAGTGTTTACAAGTTGATACGGCCGATCAAAATGATGTATTTACTTCGTATGGCTGTCTGATATTTGCTATCGCAATCGATGCTACGCCTTTCGTGCGAAACTGCGACTTTTTCGTTTCCGTGTCTGTGGTCAAAAAAGTGGGCCGATCCCAGAGGTTGTGCAATATACCGGCCGTAAAGCGGAGGTAAAGCAGGCTTCGAGAACTCAGAAAAGTGAAGCGAAGAGTGCGTACATGTTTTGAAATCACGTACAAAACGTACAGAATAGCGTTTACTCGAAAAAGAACAAGCACAAAACGAGCATTCGAAGCACATATATAATTGATGACAAAGCGCTCCTGATAACAATGTGAAGGACGTAGTGCTGCCTGCATACGTTTCTCGGTAAAGATTACAGTTGCGCAATCTGTCGCGGTGACGACGGCTTGCGACGTGGGGAGGGAGAGGTGACGTCACCCGCCTTTCGTATATAAAAGAACCAGCCTAGCATCTGATTCGATTGTTGTTGCAGCACCGCTATGGGACGGCAACGCATACTCCAGAGGAGTGGCGTGAATACGAGGAGTGAGTAAGGGAAAAAGAAATGGCAGTGCGACCAGCCGCGGGGTGCTGTCAAAATTACCATTACTCACATTACTCTTATATTGCCATTACTACCATCACTATAATGCAATAAAGCATTGCATACCACCCTCAGGAGTTGTAGTGGCGAGTTTCAACAGCTACGCTGGTCTTTTGCAGGGCCGGGCCGAGATGGCGAGTCATATTTTACTAGGATATATATTTTTATTACTTTGTGTCCGCGCATAAGCGCTGTTGAGCATGACTACTATTGATCCTGATTTTGAGTGAATCCGTCTTGGCCTCATTTCGATTACTGAATGAATTATACACATTTATGACCTCTGCATGTAAGTGGTAATGTTTCCATTCCTAATAAATGTTGTAAATTATTAGGATAGTTTTTTTTTCATGAGTCGTTAGCATTGCCTACTGGAAAGAGAAGCAATGCTGAGACACACATCATTCATGTGCATTTCAGACGCCGTTGACGAAAGACTCTGCCGGAGGGGTCACTGAACTCAACAAACAAAGCACGCAAAGCAATTTGTAGCGAGGTGAACGTACAGCAACATATTCATTCTCTAGACGTAAGCTATACATACCACTAGGATTAATTGTCAGTTGTCTAGCTCCTATATAAAAGAACATATAGTGAACTTGGTGCTGTATGTACAGGGTGTGCCAACTATCATCCACCAAGATTTAAAGATATGCAAATGGCACGTAGCTGGACAGAACCAAGATAATGTTGTTTGCCGTCGGTTGGAGATACTCAGATTATTTTTTACCTTCCACCTGATAATATAATTAGTCTTAATTCATTTATTGTTTTATTTTATTCTTTTATTGGTACTGGAATCCCGGTATCGGGATTATAGCGGGGTGGGAAAAAGCAGTTTCACAAAACTGGCAAAATGTAAAGAAAAGAAATAAGGGTGCAGGTTGAAGCCCTGCAGCCAGCATCAGGAATACAACATTTGAAGACGATATCAAACAGTAAAAATAAAATACACAATAGAACAGTAAAGTGATGAAACGCAGTAACACAGACTAGGTAATATGTTGCGCGAATAACGTCAGTGATGGTTGCAACACTTTATTTCATGAAGTGTTGATGCAAACACTTTATGCAAACGATGACGGACGGTTCGTAATATTCGCTCCCATCATCCTCATCTGTTGTCATGGACGGTTTGCTCTTTTTTCTTCGATCTTCCTCCACTGTTGTGACTGACGGTTCATCATTTTCGCTCGAAACTTCTTCAGTAAAATTCAAAAGTTCAAACTCTGCAATAACTTTCCTGGACGGCTCCGACTTTAGGCCATGCACGTTAATACCACGCGCCGCTAGGTAGGCCTTCAGGACGAAGCCCTTGTCCCCGTGGGCCTTCGTCTGCCAGTTCCGGGGAAGAGCGATGGTGACGTCATGCTTAAAACCGGCGGGGAGGGGACGAAGGTTGCCTTTCACGATATTCGACATAACCTCCAAGCTTTCGAAATCCATTTCAAAGTTGTCGCGGTTATTGCCACCTCTGATCTGCACTGCTGCAGCTGTAATAGAAGGTACAGAGGACAGCTGTTAGCCGGCATGATGACGTATATATATAGCTCTAACCAGCGTTTACTGTTGAGTGTATATATATATATACATATATATATATATATATATATACATATATATATATACATATATACATATATATATATATATATCTGGATCGCAAGCTATTCGTTTCGGGGTGTTACATTTCACAAACACCTAAGGTGGACAGAGCACATAAATAAGGTACGCACTAAGGTTGCACGATCTGTTGGCTTGCTACAACGGATCCGATGCTTCTTGCCTATCAGGCTTCTCATAAAATTGTACTTTTCGTTTGTGCACTCGCATCTTAGCTACTGCCTCTTAGTATGGGGAAACGGTAATAAAACAGATATAGAAAAATTGGCAGTACTGCAACGGCGAGCTGTTCGGTTGGTGAACTTCTCAAAACAATACACAGGATCTTCTATACTAATGATGCGCTACAACATTCCTAATATTAGAGACTGCATACGGCTATTTAAAGAGATCGATCCAGCAACGGAGAGCTATTTTCAACTCGTTACCTGAGTAGAGACACAGGATACAACCTACGTCACACACCAGTAGTAATAAAGAAACCAAGGACAAAATATGGCATGCAAACGATCGAATATGAAACCATGTGTTTATGTAATACGTACCCTGACATTGTTGACGAAGCTATAAATTCTAGAACAATTCACAAATTTAAACATGCAATACAAAACATATTTTCTGATCACAGTGTGATTAACGAATGTTAATAAATTTTCTGTGTTTAATGTCAATAGTAATGTTATTAATGTTATATTCTGAACGTATAACTTTTGTTAATGCCAGAATGTTCTTATTTTTGCTGTGCTGTATTTATTTAGTTACTTGCAATTTGGCAAATGTTTGATACTTTTCAATGCGTTGAAAATATTGCTGTAAATAGTTCTGAAATTTTGTGTCTTATTAGTTGTACTTTGTTTTATCAGTAGACCGCTACATCTGCTGCTCCAGAAGTAAAGGCCTTAGTCAAGAGGATTACGCCCTCCTTTTGCCTTACCTTGCGGGAAAACCTTGTATTTGTGTTGCCCAAATAAATGAAATGAAATGAAAAAAAAATTATTAAAGTGGATGAGAAAACAGTGCCGCGGTACCTCAATTAGTAGAGCATCGCACGCGTAATGCGAAGACGTGGGTTCATTCCCAACTTGCGGCAAGTTGTTTTTCGTCCAATCTTATTTTCATTATTATGTGATTTCCCCTGTATTGTCCTTGGCGTGTTTGTTGGGTTCCTATGCTATGATTAATTAAAATCACCCCTCGTTAAACCCCCTTTCTTATCGTTCATTATATACCGAGGGTCTCGATTCCGGCAACAGATGCTTTCAAGCAGCACGTGTGGGTTTATTGACTAGTTGCCTTCACCCAAAAAGACCACGTACTCGTGACGCCTGCGGCAGAAATGATGTTCCTCATCCGTCACCAAGGTTTGTGAGTGGTGGCGCTGGCTAGCACTCCCAGGGTTACTTCAATAACACGTAAATACCCCAGAAAGTGGATGGGAGAAGGGCGCCGCGGTAGCTCCTTTGGTAGAGGAGCGCACGCGCAATGCAAAGATGCGGGATCGTTCCCCACGTGCGGGAAGTAGAATTTTTCATAAATTTATTATCTCTTTAATTCATGCAGTAAGTAAAAATTTGTCTTGTGTTGTCCTTGGTGTCTGTGTGTTGGGGTCCTACGCTATGGTTAATGTCGGGCTCCCTGGTTAACCCCTGTGTGTGTATATATATATATATATATATATATATATATATATATATATATATATATATATATATATATATATATATATATATATATAGGAATGCTTTGCAATTTTGACACATTTGAAAGAAGATATTGTAACCGATACGGAAGTAGCGAAGTATTTCCTCTAAAATGCGGGCCACTATTCTTCCAATGCAGAACACCAGTACTTAATTATCTCTTTCCAGCGCACGCAATAAATCAGCGGAAACACTTCCTCCTGTGAAACTTGAATAGTCATGCTTCGTCCAGGCTTCCGCATACTGTCGAAAGCAAAAATGGGGTTTACACATGGATATCAAAATGTTCTTGTTTAGTTAACCTTAAAGAATATGCTCAATGTATTTAGAGGCTCTTATGTTTATATTAGCACGTTTACCTAAAGGAAACTTCCACTTTCTGTATACAATGCCCATCGTGTTTCCTTCGTTATTTCCTAACTTGCATGCTGCTGACAATGAATTCTCAAAAAACGTAGTTCGTAAACGTTGTCTATTATTATTCGTGTTACACTCTGCTAAATTAAAAATTTAATTCTGTTTGTACGTGTCAAAACCACGACCTGATTATGAGGCACGCCGTAGTGGAGCATTTAAAAAAAATTTGGACCACCTGAGGTTCTTTAACGTGCAACTAAGCCTAAGGATACGGGCGTTTTCGCATTTCACCCCCACTGAAATCTGGCCGCTGTGGCGCAATTTGAGCTAGCAGTGCTTCTCGGAACGACTGAGACGTGATGAAGGGGTCTTTTTTGACACGCTTAATAAAATTCTATGGGGCAGCCTCGTAACATTGGTCTTACAGCTACAACGCAGGAAATATTGTCTGTAGAATTAGTCGGTGCTTTTTTAAAGCACAGTGCTACATTGTAACTGAATGCTGACAATTTAAAATTGCATTGATGCTTCGATGCTCTATCATATTTGTCCTGAATATCTCGTAAAATCGTAGACCTGCTACCGCATGCTATCGTCGCCACTTTTTATAATTCGGCTGCCCAATAAAAGACCACATATACGAAAATGATATTTCAAGCAATGCAAATTCTGTCCGACCACTGTACTTACTAGTGCCCTAGAAACATCAAGAAAATTTCAGTCTCAATTGCTATACTGTCATTCTAAAGCGCAATGCAGAAAAAAACAATCAACTCTATGCGTTGTCTCATTCATATTTATTATCAATATGTTTTTGAGTGGTAGGCTGTCAAAGCACTAATATATGCATTAATACTGTGAGGTCTTTTTCTGTAGAAGACAAGAGTTCAACATCCTGTGTGCTACATACATAAAAACTCAGTAGCGACTAAAATCTTTAAGTGTTCTAGTCAGCAATCTGTTACATTGCGTCCTTTGTGTATCATACGTTAAAGAGGGGTGTTCCAAACGTTAACCACGCAGAAAACGTAGAGCTTCGTAATGCCAGTGATTATGCTCCTGTTGAGTATTGTGACGTCATCTCTTCTTGAGTTCGAAATGGGCGCTCACAGACCATACGCACCTACTCCGTGTGTCATGTGCGCACCAGGCCAAGTCCACGTAAGTCTGACGATAGGCGTTCCGTCGATCTCAACGTGCCCTTCGACAGCTCTCAGGTCCATGATATTAGCAGGAGGAACATCACTCCGCCGGAGGTCGCTGGTGACCTTAAAGGAAGCGCCGCCTGTGATTCTCTGGAACGGGCGCGTGGGCTCCAAGTCACCTAGGAGGGTATCCTTGAAAGCGTAGTTGGCTGGGGCTGGTATGATTGGTAATTCCTTTGATGACACTGCAACCCACATAGCAACAGCATTAGTACCGCACTAACTTTAGGCGCGGCAATCTAGGGGCGAACTTGAAAGGCAACAGTATCTCTGGTCGCATTTGATAGCAACACTGTATGCTGCATAGAACGTCCGTAGAGTACCTGCATACAATGACCGCTATAAATAGACTGAGACAGGCCGCAGATGTATGCGTGCTGTTCCAAATACAGCTTGTTGAAAGAACTTCGTATTCGTGAACGATTTGATGTAATATGACGAGTTTCGGCCACGTATGATGCAAAGATGCTCAAAGACAAAGTTTCAGGAGGTACGGTTGCGATGTGTTTCTTTGCCAGAGCTGGTACAGATTGCAGCAATCTTTGAAGCGACAGGTTGAAACAGCCCACAAAGGCACAACACAAGTGTCAGTCATCACACTTTTATGGTTCAGTCTCGCCACGATTAAGCTTCCGGAACAACTCAGTGGAATTGAAGGCTTAAACCATGCAATATGCGCCAACAATACAACGCTATAGACAAAAGCATCCATAACCGGCCAGCCGCAATCCTTCCTTCTAGAGGTAGGTGCTCAACCAGATAAAACAACACCTTACGACATGCGGTCGCCAGTGCACCTCCAAAAATGTATCTTTAGTAGGTTGTATTAGGCTTGAAGCAACTGTGCTACGTCTATCATATAGGGCGTCTAGGCTAGCGCTCACTAAACTGGTCAACGAAAATAAAAGAATAAAAGCATGCGGTAAAGTGCAATTTTAAGACGTGAGGTATTCATGTCACCATACCTCTCGCGTCTAAATACCGCACGTCTTCTAAATACCGCACCGTGTTTTTAAACTTTTTGTTATTATGCAGCTTGGTAAGATTAGCCGGGGCACACGCTATATGATAGCCTACACCTTGCGGTAGGATCGCACTATTTATAAACTGCTGGCGGTCATCATGTGGCAATTCATTCACAATGGTTAGAGCACTCACCATCTCTTTCACTCTGAACTACTTCGTAGCTAGAAAAGTTTGAGAGTTGTGCTTTAAAGCTATTAAAACCTTGTCTTCATATACGAATATACGTAAAACACTTGCGCAATGTTAATCAAATTCTAGGTTAGTCTCCAAGCTAGCTGGAAAGGTGCGGCGCATCAGACGCGCAACCCACGACCCTATGCGCGCGCCACAATGCTGCACGTGAAATCGTTCAATAAGAATAAAAGGAGCCGGTCATATATAAAACCCTTGCAGAGACACCAAAGTATGAATTAATGCAGTCGTATTGATCTTGAATTCTATCATGCATTTCTTATATGTACTTCCTTACAACCACAGCCAATTTCTTGCCTTGTGCGCGAAATCTTAGTGACATCCGAATAACTACTTCTTTATTTTTAAATCTCCATGCTGCTTCACGAACGGACTTTCATTGATACACTTTTCCTATTGTCGTTGCTAAACTGTGGAAGCATTATATCCCGATTTATGATTTCTTGGTTGCGTTAAGAACTAAAAATTCCGGCCATACACAATATATGTTAGTTACAGCACCTGCGAACCGTCCAGGGCTGTTTATACGAGTTTAGAAGAACTTTTACACTGGTGTCGACCAAACACAGCCGATATTTATCGCAAGGCTATCGTAATGAGCAAGTCATGCTATCACAGAAATTCGATAGAGTTGCCAATGAACTTTCCTAGTACGAAGCAGCACCGGCTGAGAAATAAACTGCGCCAGTTGGAAGGATTATGTGTTCTCCTTTCCGTGTGAATTCTGAGTTTGACCAAATTTTGTTTGATCGCAATAATTGTTAGCAGTCTGTGTTCAGATAAGGTAAGACTTAGAAGAGTGACGAGTAGACTTTTTTTTCAGTGAAAATTTTATATGAGGAAGCTTATTGTCCCTCTAGAAAGAAATCACCATGAATTATCATGCCAGAGGCAGTCTGATTTCAGGGGAGAAAATTGTATATCATTAAGGGTGCACAAGCGAAATTGTGCGACTTGAAGATTTGACGTGCTTGAAGACGCACCATCGAAAAACTAGAACATTGTATGCTACCAAACATTTTTGGTAATGGGAAATGATTACAATTACTGGCCCAAGAACTTACAATTTACTCACATTATTTAATTATTTTAGTTTATTTGTTTATTGTACCGTCGTGGTTTTACGGCATTGTTGAAAGGAGTAAATGATATCTAATAAGGGAGAGGGAAACTACAGTATGCAAAAGAACTTTGAGAAGAGTAAAAAAAGAAGATACATGTAAAAATGCATATGAGTTACCCGTTTCATAATTATGTGATCCTGTCAAATGGTTGCAAATTGTTCAATGTATTGTTGGAGTGCGTGAGTAAATGAGGGGACATATTTATTACAAAAGGAGCAGTGTTCCAAATTTTATTACCAAATTATTGTAGTACACGTTCACCTATACCTTATTAGCGAGAGGAATGTTCAATTTACCTAAGGATAATTGTCTAGGGCAACGTGGAGTGCAACGCAACACAGTAGGGCAAGAAAAGGATGATTTTATTTGGCAGTGATGTCTAAGGAAGAAGCCACCACCCTACGGAGACTATTAAGGAATAGATATGGTCATGGAATTATCATGCACCGGATACACCCCGCACAATTGTCATATCCATGCCGATTCGTTGAAGTACCGGACACCCTAGAACACGTATTGCTGGTGTGCCAGCAATGCGATAAAGGCACTCCAGATGAAGCTACCGAATCGCTACACTTCTGGCCCTGGCAACAAAGAACTCCAACCATTATCACGATCAGAATCGCTATAAGCGACCGAAGAAACGTGGGAGACAATGCTAACCCCACCGAGCCTGGAGGATCAGCAAAGTTTTTGCGGACAGATCGCGTGCCGCGTCATCAGCCAACGGCTTCCTGGACTGAGAGAGCCGACAACCTCCTACCTGTTTCGCCCTATAAACGTTTACTCCTCCTCCTGAGTTAGCGCACGACATCCAATCCAGAAGCTAATTTGTAGCAAACAGTCTCAATCGGCGATTGTCAGTGTAAGTGATTATATTTGACGACTCCAACGTATTTAGTTGAGCATCAATTCTTAAGGGTTTAATGATTTTCACCTGGATTTGGAAGACGACTTATTTTCTTTTTTGTGGGCGTGTGTTAACACTAAGGATATTTCATACCCATTGGCAAAAATTTTTTAATTTGACGTTCGGTTTCAGCTCAAGATCATCTCCATTAATAGGTCGAACTATCATGCATACGTCTCCAGCCTAGATCAGCACATTAGAAGGCTGAAATTCACTACGTGCAGCAAATCATCCAGATCTAAGGCAAAAAGTAATAAATAGTCCGCGCGCCATTTCTGCAGGAACACTGGTGCGACGGTACCGCAAAGAACACGTCATGGCATTCATTACGACTGATTGGTAAAGATCCTTAAGGTAATTCCAAAAAGCGCAAACATACCCCTCCGACCACCAGAATCTGGTAGTTTAAACAGTAGTACAGAGCAATCAACAGTGTCGACTGCTTTGAGAATGACAGGTACTAACGTATCGTAAGTCAAGGCTGTGTCCTAATGGTGATGGAGGCAGCCTAATCTGGTCTGAAACCGTGTTGCTAATGAGAGACCCCGTTAAATTTTGCGATATATCTATAAACAAGGTTTCCAATGATTTCTTAAAAACAAACATTATGTATGCTCAAGAGCAGATTGGCATGTAATTGGACGGGTGAGGGCGATCGTACTTTTAATATATCGAAACAACCTTTGATGTTTTACACAAGTTCGGTGCTTTGCTACTTCTACAGAATCATTGAATAGACGACATCAAACTGGCCCGAGAATGTAAAGGTTTTCTTTAACGACCCTTACTTTTACTTCATCGAATCCTGCCGACTTTTGATGGCATTCTTAACTCTATAGATGTCGTTTTTGAACGTTCATGTGGTGCAGTGAAACAAAATTGACACTAGAATTCTGAAGACTACGTTCATTACTGAGCTCCACAAATTTTGCAGCTAAAATGGACCAAGGAAAATAAATAGACGTTAAATAATCAAATCGTGCTCATAGCAATAACATCAGGAAGTGCCCTTGGTGCACGAGAATTGCGAACGACTTCATTCACAATTACTCAAGTTTTTTTTTTTTCAGTTACGGTTCGCCTGTTCTACTGGAATTTCGCAATTATCCTTTTCACTCTCTTTCATCGTTCCCACAGACTTGTTGCGTATAGATTTTAACTGGCGTCAATAAAGGTAGTGATCTTTTTGAGTTTTCCATTTACCACACCACTAATCCTGCTCTGTATGAATTCGGCAATTTTTTTAGTCATCCTGAGACATAGAGGCATGTCACTAGAATGATTTGAAGCTTTTCTATTCAGTCTAATTCTACTTTCAAGAATGGATGTGAAGTTTAAAAATTTCGGACGATGTCATCACGCTATGTCCTGACCTAAATTATTTATAATAATATTGTTATTATTTATAATAAATCTTGTCTATCTTGGTTACACATCTAGGACCATCACCTTTTCCTACTGGGAATTGTCGACACCGAAAATAATGGCCAGTGATCGGCAGTAGACTTATCCCATACACAAGGCAAACTAGCCTTTTTCGAATTTGCAATGCTTGATCCATTGAAGTAGCGAAAGTGCAGGCCCTCTGACGAGATTGCGAAAGTGGTATGATTTTATAAGTGTGTATAGTCATCATGACCTGAACTACTGGTATCAGTGTTCATATCACGATCTATAAACACCAGCTCGTCAATATTCTTTTGGTTGGTACTCGAAACGTCGTTTTATGTTTGTCAAGAATGGAGACATAAGGAAGGACGATAAGGTTCACCGAATGTAAGTGATGATTCCAGAGTGATGAAAAAAGACTCAATGGCATATGTGCCGCATGAAGGCGGCGGGAACGTTGTAAATACGTGGTGCATATTGTAAAACGAGAGCTACTGCTCGCCCAGAGAAGATAATCGCGCGACTGACATGCCATTGTGTAATCTCGAATAACAATTATTTCGCCCTTCTTTGGCCACGTTTCAGCAATGATGCCAAGGCGTTGCTGCTGCTAAGATAGAAACGAGAAAAGGTGATTCAATTTTTTTTTTGTGCTGTGAGTGTTGCCATGAAATATTGTCATGCATCTGTGACAACAGTTGCTGCCAACTTGTAAATTCGTAAGCGGCATTCTTAGTAGCACGTGGTATTAAGTACAGACACGATCAAGTTAATTACGCCACATGACAAATTAGTCAATTTCTACTTTCACTGTCCTCCTCATAGTTTCTGAACAACCCTTTGGCATAATAATTATTGCGAATGCCTGGGGATAATTGCCACCAACTGGAACATTTATGATATCCATTACTTCAGAAATAATATTAGAATAATAACGACTCTGACCTTGCTAGCTATGCCCGCTGTCTTAACGTCAAGCATGCACTTTAGTCTACGTCGAATATTTATATTTGTAGCAATACATAGCTGCATGACTGAAGAAAACTGATCACAAGAGATGAACCTCAAGCTGTTTTACAGGAATCGAAGAGCATATGTTATTAACTAAAGGTCCAAAAATCCCTTCATTCCGACTTTTTGCGTTCCTCTTTCTTTACAGTTACCATACATTTCCAAGGAATGGGAGACATTGGTTAAAAACGAACTCGTTTTTAAGTTGTGTAGCACGTAACCATTAATGAGCAAAATATTCTAAAGAAAACCCTTCGTATCAAAGTGCCTTATAAAGTCCTAATAAGCCCAGAATTTCGTCTCGTGTAATAAGAAAGAAAATTTACATTTTGGTCAATGCCCTGCTAGGAATAATTTAACTACGTTTACGTTAATATCGTGAAAGAGGTAAGGTGAAGGTAGGTGAAGGTAGGTGAAAGGTTAAGGTAGAACGTTTATTGTGCAAAAAACGACGTGCATTTTCTGTGGCAAAACATTGCGACACGATAACAAGGTTTTCGCACTTTGTCTCAGTTAACATTTTTTTTCTGTGTTAAATAAATATGTACGTCGAAGAACTAGTATTGGTTCCATTGCATGAAACGTTTTTTTTTGCCTAGTAGAAAATGTTAGTTACTACAAAAATATTTCCCTTTAGCGACGTTCTTTATATGCACGCACCCAGCTGACCTTAGTGGCATTATCGGCCTTTCTCACTAGTCTGATAACATATAGGTAATAAAAGCACATAGGATTTCAGATAGTAGGTGCAAGTAGAGAGTAGTACCAGAAGTAGTTACGCCAGACTAGCTTTAGACATATAGTTATGCGTGCTTTGGCATGCTTGAAACCTCAACACACGAAAGAAAAAACACGGATAAAGTATCCCTGAAAACTGAAGCTCAACTCTTTTCGTGGCTCTGATCGGACAAATTTTTCTCACTTTTTTCACTACAACAAAAGAAACACCTTGGAATGGAATATCAATATCAATATAAATTTAGTATTATTGCTAAAGCTACATAAAAGAGACGCAATACAGGATCTTAAAATAAGCTAAGTTCTTTTGCCTAAAATAAAAGAATTCGGCATGTTTTTAAAATAATAGAATATTAAGTCTTGTGAGGCCATTCCATGAAATGTTATTCTACGAATATTGTTTTTAAACGCTCTTAGATCTGGCCCATTTCCCTGCTTTTGCAATTTTCATGTTTTCCTGTTTCATGTTTTCATGTTTTTTTTTACGAAATGAATACGGTAAGAAACAGCATAATTTTTTCTAATAATGTTCAAGAGCATATCTGAAGACTTGTCATAAAATTTTCCAGCTTGGTCACTTTAGTTAAAATGGATGCAAAACGCCACTGGTTTTGGCGTCATAAGAGGTGATTTCTCAAAATAGCAAAAGTTGGCAATCAAAAAACACAGTGGCCGGCAGGAGTTTGAGTTTCTGTGAGCAACTATTTCTAATAATTCAAATTACCAACAAATATATGGCCACATACAGTGTTTTAGTTATGCAATGACAGCTCGTCAAACATGTAAAATCTGCAAGTCACAAAATGGGTGTTTGTCTTCGGCGAATTACAATTTTATTCCTGTAGATCCGCGCTGTGTGGCGGAAAATTTTCTTACCTATACAATTTTCGCTGGATACAAGAAAATACCCGGGTCTCCGAGATAAGTCGGTCCTTCACGACCATACCCATCTTTCTTAATTTAACACTTTGTACATTTCCAAAGAATCCGCTGAAAGAAAATAATTTACAGTCATGATCCAGGATTATATATCCGGAATTGACCCTTTTACCAATTCTGGATATATAAAATAAAGACGAGAGGGACATTTTTCATGTAAATCCGCGATGGATCAACGCACCGCGTTTGTGTTTTCCATCCCATACCACCGCGTCGGGGGGGAATCCCAGCCTACGGTACGCATGTCTAGTCTTCTTGCCTCCGTTAACGTATGCCATGACAGAGTACCTTCCTCGGCCCATGAACTGGGTGAAGTGGCCGCTGTACGTACCATCATTTTTCATGATGTCAGGATCTGCGAAAGCAGAAGCAAAAAAAGAGCGGCGTGCGAGTCGTAATCTATTGAACATAATAAATCAATTTATTCCGGTTTAAATGTTCTCGAGGTGAAGCGAAGCGATGGCGGAGTCTGCTTTCTCAGCATTTTTGGTAACCCACTACGTTATCGCGTACCATTGCTAATGGTGGTGCTTCTTTCTCTCTCCTTGTTGGACTTCATTATTTTTATTCTTGACCCTCGACATTACCGAATCCGCAAGTGACGATATTGGCATTTCCTCTATTATCGATGTATTCATGCTTTCTAAATGCTCAACTACACATAACTAATTGGGTGTCTAAGAAGGTACAATGATCCCCACAAGCTATTCATTTACAAGCCATTTTGTCCGCGCTCCTTACGCAACTCATGTACGAAGTGCAGAAATAAATTGAAATTCAAAGAAAATTCAAACGACAACGCCTGAGCAACAATAAAAGAAATCGGTATATCGCAGTTATACGACATCTTTTGCGACACGAAACTACCGATCTGCCCCGGTCACCTACAGGAAAATTCTGGACCATGCATTTTTTTTTATTGCGAGAGCAATCATACACAATCGAGCCATAGTCATGTGGTGCTCTTTACCATCGCTGCCGCCGTAAAGTCATAGTATCGACGGCGCTTGAACGGACAGCGCGCAAAGAGTTTTGTTCAAGCGATATCCTGTACTTGTGAGAGCGAGAGGAGGTTAGGCCGAGAAGATTGGTTCATTGGTAACTTGGGAGCCTAATTTGAATGTCTCCTGGGGTTCGAGCGAAGAGCGCGCCACACAGAGTTCCCTCCGAATAGTGCGACACATACAGAGCTGCTATTGTCTACTGGAGCTCCAAGCTTAGCCGTTTAGCAAGCATGTGATTGGCGAGTGTGGCACATGAATTAGCGTAAGCTAAGTTCACCTGGCTTAAATATGCTTTGTGTGCCTACAAAAATTTAATTTCAAATAAATATCGCTGTATAGATGAAATATTTCGCAATAATTGCGCACGATTGAAAAGAAAATGTAAGTGCATATTCACACTGGCGACTCGCCGAGGTCACGCGACCTCGGCGGGCGGTCGCATAAGTGACACGGTGGCAATAACCACTTTGCACGATAAGTGACTGCTTCGGGTCAGTGGCTCGCTGCTGAAGAGAAAAGAAAATGAAGAGAAAAATTCCGACGCATTGGTGTGCCCTGAAAGCACTGATTGCTTGTCAATCGTGAAAGAAATATGTCACATTAACGCTTGAAGCAAAGTAGTATGCGAAGATTAGGCGAATTCGCGTAGGCATCGTGATTTCCATGGTAGGTTATAGATGGCCGGACAGAAGTTATCACACGTAAATTTCGCGGTAAACGTTGTTGCTTTGGATACAAAAACGGGATGAAACGCAAGCACGCTCCCAATTACTGCCCGGGTCTTGGAGCTAGGCCAGCGTGCCACCATGGGCTCTTGTATGCAGGCGTTGTATGCAAGTGCTCTTCACACGCAGGCTATAACGCGGTTATATTTGTAGTGCGCATGCTCTGGTGTCCACGCAACGAACAAAAAAATAAATATAAATAAGGACAACACAGTGGTAGCTTCGCCCGGAAGACGCAGCACTCCCTGCGACAGCAAGCTTTAGAGTTGCCCGTATGCTCCTCAGACGGTACTCAAAGCATACGCTGGTGGGAAATGTGCGAGCGACGCGGCACGTTACACAATTCCTACTGGATCGAAGGAACAGCGTCCTCCTGCATGCTACGAGACGCCTAGCGACGCAGGAATGATGAAAGGCGCCGAGAGTCGTGTTGCAGGCGCTTTACGTTGACGGCGCACGAGCCGACACTTACAAGAAGCTGTCGTCAGCCAAAAATGCACTAAGCTTCTCAAAGCTCTGGCGTGCGCACGTAAACATTTCAGGGTGTTCAATTCCACCTTACGAAGCATGCACCTGTGGTCTTATAATTACAGAACTGGAGCTTTGTGTTGGAGGTACCGTGATCGAATCCAATCGGTGGGTACATGTATTTAAGTAGCAGTGTACACATATGAGCATACTGCCGCACTGTAGCCATGGTGAAGAGCCATGTGGTGCCATAAACTTGAGCTTGATTGTCAGCATACAGCTGGGGTACTACGACGATGGCCACGGAGAAAATGAGGTTTGAGTGTACACATCACTGCTAACACTATATTAAACGACAAGCTAAAGTATCGGTAACCTCACTGACCATCCTCCACGGCTTTGCGTTAGCCTTACGATGAGACAAATCGAGGTCCTACAACAGGACTTGCTGCATTCCACAGAGCGCCCATGTTTCTAGACGCGTGGCAGGTGTCAGGGTGCTATTTCTGTTGTTCAGCAGCTGTGGCCTCGTGTGCGGCATCGCACCAATCATGCCACTTCCACGTATGGTTACAGTGCTGTCTGAGGAGCTGAAGCCCAAGGCTAACCCAGCTATGCCTGCAGTTGGTTCACCCTTAAAACCATAATTGCAGAATCTTAAAAAGTGTCCGGGGGCTGCAGAGGCCTGGCGTGATGGGCGAGGAGTCTTAACAAGCGCCGCTTACCCATTTCCTGGAAAGAATGTTTGAATGTGCATACGCGTACGCTATATTAAGTGTTTAGTTGTTGCTGCAGGCGGAAACGACGCAGCGACTTCGCAAGACGCACGAGAGTGTGAGCGATCTATTGGAAGAGATGGAAGCCACACCGTGTCGTGGGGAAAAGTAATATTTTGCTGTATTTCTGTTGCCTGCACTGCAGTGTTTTCTGCAACGTTCTTTATTACCGTTAAAGAATAATAATGCAAATCTAACCCAGGTGTTTAATTTGGGAAGCTTTAAAACGATTAATGAAATGCTCGGCAATTGGTTTTATTCTGCAGAGCACATTGCGCTATAGCGATTACCCTACTTGCACGATTACACCGCGCCACGGAGTGTAACGCGCAGTGGCATTACCGCCCAAATATAAAAACAAAAACATAACTTGATGACAGTTCTACCGCGCAAATCAAGTAAAAAGTCCTGAATCAACGCTCACCGTGTTGAAACACGTTAAAGAACATACAAATGCATACAGACACGCAAAAAGCTCAATCTTAGTGGCTAGTCCCAATCGCAGTCCGACGGCACCTCCTTCTCGCTGTCTGCGGACCACAGAAATTCATCTGCAGTTCAATATGGTGCATTAGAACAGCTACACTTCTTGAAGGCCCGCGCAAACATCGTCTGCCGGAGGGAATTCCATGCACTATGGATCCACCTTGCGATGTCTGGAGGCGTCAACTTCTTCAGACTACCCGTTCCATGCTATTGTGGCTAGCTAGCTTGCAATAAATTTTTCAGTAAGAATTTGTTTTATCCTTGATCTTGAGTAGAATTCGTTAAGACCGTAACGCGCATGCAAATTTGAACGCACCTTTTATTCAAAAGATGTGAGCGTTAGAATCATGCAAAGACGTGCTTGTCTGCCCTCCCGAATGTGAGATGCGGAGACCCGCACCAGATGACCCACATGACCACGAAAATACAGTTCCTTTATGATTGGTCCCTCTCTCGATGACACTCTGTCCAGGGTCGGTGGGCTGACTAGAGTGGTTTGATCTTGGAGATGTGACAACAGTCATCACCATCAGCCTATTTTATGTACACTGCAGGATAAAGGCCTCTCCCTGCAATCTCCAATTATCCCTGCCCTGCGCCAACCGATTCCAACTAGTGCCCGTGAATTTCCTAATTTCATTGCCTCACCTAGCCTTCTGCTGTCCCCGATTGCGCTTTACTTCTCTTCGCATCTAATTTGTAACACTCCCCGTAATAGCCCAACGTGTATCTAATCTGCGCATTACATGAATTGCCCAGCTCCATTTGTTTCTCTGAATGTCACTTAGAATATCGGCTATACCCGTTCGCTCTCTGATCTAAACCGCTCTTTTCCTGTCCCTTAACGTTATGCCTAGCATTCTTCGATCCAGGCACGCACCTAGGATTTTTTTTCGGGGGGGAGGGAAGGGGGGGGGGTGCCCAACCCAAGGCAACGTTTCTATGCAAATGAGGGGTGTACCTTTACTAGTACAAATGTGAATAACGCCCACCATTTGCCATAAAAACGCATAAACCCACAAAACAGAAATGAAATAAGGCGTATTTTATAGGTACGCCTATGCGATACACCTCTCCTTGGCAAACAAAGAACCACGTCAAATGAACTCGCGCAGGAAGAACACTGCCAAGAGCAAGTAAAGAAGCCCCGAGAGTGTAAAACTTTAGCAGAATAGAACTTAAAAAAACAGCAGTAGACAACAAAGGCACACGGACTACGCGGAGTTGTGTTACTCCGCCAGCCAATCACAGCAGCAAACAAAATCGTCGTCATGCGACCTTTTCAAAATGGCGTCGTACTTGATACCTCCGGAGCGTCTGCTGTTCTTGAAGAGTCTTTTCATCGGCGGAAGCAATGAGTTGTGCAGCAGACATGGACAAAATGTAAGGAGTCTGAGCGTTTCACTCTTCAAAAGTCTGCGGTGCAGTTCATTTCACTGCTGAACCCGTTTTACTCATGAAACTTCACTGCCAACTGAAGTGAAACTTCACAACAAATAGCTCTAGCGAAGCAAGCATGTTATTTCAGTTCAATAAAGAATTAGGCATTCGCCATTCCACTACAATAGGTTAGGTGAAAGGTATAAAATTACGCGCTACTAATTTCATTGTTGTAGTTACCGCGTTATTTGGGTAACAGAAAAAGTTTGAAGTACGAATTATTTGCAGCCTCGCAGAGGAACAGTGGCTGGCGGTTATGAGGGCGTGGGAGGGGCTTCATTGCAGACTTAAGTTGTATCCGACTATAGTAGCGTTTTTTGAATTAGCTCTGGAAGAATTGTACAGAGATATACATTCGTGGAACAATCACAGTCCTTTTGGATCCCTCGTTTACTGCTCTGGCAGAAGTGCCACAACCGACTCGTATTGTTATTTGGGAAGTTACGTAACGATGCGTGGCCGCCAGTCGCGTACAACCGCACATGGTGCAGCAAGCTGCGATTCTGCAGGTACTGCGCCCACCGCGGAACATTAGAAAAACACTTACGTAAGCATAGCAGAGAAGCGGCTACGCTAGGTGGCTCGAATGATAACTGTAGAAGAGTCATTAATACACGGAATTGTCCTCCACTTACGAGGGCGTTATGACTGCTTGCTCTTTAAATGAAAGATGATTCAAATGTTTTCACTCATAAACAAATAAACGGTTAAAATTGGTAATTTTCGCTTTTCTTTCCTGTTTGGCTGTTGCCTTGGCTCTCTCCCTTAGTAGATCGCTTAATTTGTCAGCTCCTTGCTACTCTTGTTTCCAGTTGTCTATTTTGCACGAAAGTGCTGTACAATTAGGGGAAAACCAGACAACGTAACGGGTGACAGTCATATTGCTTAAGAGTATAACAATATCACGGGTATCTGTTCTGAGGATCTCTCAGCGCCGCGGCGAGCCGTCACTCGAGGAAACAATGAAACAAAAAGAAAAGTTAAACGCAATTGGCATTTCCTGTGGTCGCAACTCGTTCCATGTGCATACAGACCAGTTGGCCACGAACTGAATACCTTTCCTGGCCCCTGGATCGCTCTAACAAAGAAGGTTGAAATAAGAAGCAGCAACGATGCGCGTGACCTTTGAATAAACCGCGACAACTGAATGCATTTCGAGTTAATCGTGCTGGCACCGAATTGATGAGGAAACTGGCCTTCACATCCCAGGAGACGCCGATAACTACCGCCATCCAAAAGGAGTGAGAAAGGCAGCAAAATGTTGACCGTCGAATAGCTGTCAAGTCTCAACATTGATTTGGCGGCGCTTTAGGAATATGTGTGAGAAGTGGTGGCGTGGGCGAGAAGGGGGGGGGTATGCATATTTAATTTGGGGGGGGGGGGCGGGCCCTCCTGCTTGGGTAGGTGCCTGCTTCGATACATTGGTGTTTGCGCGGTCCTTAACTTGCTTTTGAGCTTCTTTGTCAGTCTCCAAGTATCTACTCCATATGTCAGCGTCGGAATAACGCACTGATTGTACACCTTCCTCTATAATGATAATGGTAAGCTTCCAATCAGGAGTTGACAATGTCTGCCGTATGCGCTCCAACTCATTTTTATGAATCTGAGTTCTCTTCCATGATGAGGGTTCCCTGTGATTAATTGACTTAGGGAAATGTACTCCTTGACAGACTCCAAAGGCTGACTGGCAATCCTGAACTTTTATTTTCCTTGCCCGGCTAGTGATCATTATTTTTGTCTTCTGCATAATAATGTTCAACACCATTCTTAGACTTTCCTTGTTAAGGTCCTCAATCATTTGTTGTAACTCGTCTACAGTACTTCTGAATAGAACGATGTCATGTGCAAGCCGATGGTTCCTGAGATATTCGCCGTTGATCCTTCTCCTATGCCTTCCCAGTTTAATAACTGGAATACTTCCAAGCATGCATTGAATAGCCTTGAAGAGATTGTGTCTCCTTGCCTGACCCCTTTCTTTATTGGCATCTTCCTACTTTTCGTGTGCAGAATTAAGTTAACTGTGGAATCTCTACAGATGTCTTCCAAGATGTTTATGTAAGCGGTCTCTACTCCTTGATTATGTAATGCATCTATGACTGCTGGTATCTCCACTGAATCAAATTCCTTTTCACAATCTATGAAAGCCATATGGAGAGGCTGATTGTAGTTTGCGGGTTTCTCTGTTACCTCAATGATCACATGGATGTGATCTATCGTAGAGTATCCCTTACTGAAGCCAGCCTGTTCCCTTAGTTGACTAAGGTCTAGTGTTGCGTTTATTCTATTGCAAATTATCTTCGTCAACATTTCATATAATACGCGGAGTAAGGTAATGGGCTTATAATTTTTTAATTCTTTACTGTCTCCCTTTCTGTGGAGCAGCATAATGTTTACATTGTTCCTGTTTTCTGGGACCTTTGAAGTCGACAGACACGTCCGTACAGACACGTATAGGGGCGTTTGCAGGAAGATGGCAAGACTATTACACACGATTCAGCCTAGCTTTCTCCCTATATGTGCAGACTTTTCCCCCACATTGCACGA
Organism: Dermacentor andersoni; assembly: GCF_023375885.2. Classification (NCBI taxonomy): domain Eukaryota; kingdom Metazoa; phylum Arthropoda; class Arachnida; order Ixodida; family Ixodidae; genus Dermacentor; species Dermacentor andersoni. The sequence continues at coordinate 84,623,931 of NC_092822.1, read as the reverse complement.
AGGGGCCTTTTGTGGGAACATATGTGACTCAAATAGAGCACCGCGCTAATATTGAGAACATGAACTGGAACGTAGTTGTAGAAACTGTCGGTGAATTTTTACTCCGTGAAAAAAATACCAGATTTGAGTTATCAGTGCCGCTATAGGGCTTGAAGACAAATCCGTATCCAGGGTTTATTGGTAAAAAATATTTGACTCGTATTGAATTAAGTTTTTCGATGAGCAACCAATGTCCTGGAAATCGGAGCCGGTAATCTCCCTGCGCTATCTGCATCGTGTAGAATGCTTTCTGCTAGCAGTAAGATTCGGCCTGCTTAACAAGTAGTACATCTGAAAAATGCATAAAGTACATCAGATTTAATGTGTGAAGGCCAATGAAGGTACGAAGCTCGTGTTTAACTTCGTATTGTGAAACCAACACCACCGTTATTTGAAAGATGGAAGGGAACAAACGGGAACTACACAGCATTAAAGGGGGGGGGGCGATTTCCAGAAACTTTGTGGCAGGTACGCTAATCCTAATACACGACTTGGACTACTAGAACAGGAAAATTCTACTTCTACGGTAAAGTGAGATACACAAAGGAATAAGCAAAGTACTAGGTGTTTAGCTAATTGAACTAAGTAAAGTATTAGGTGTTTAGCTAATTGAACTAGGTGGCATAATGTAGTTTAAGAATGGTAGCCCGTGACATTGCAAGGCGTATCTTCCTGCAATGAACGAATAGCCTCTTTCGTCTGTGTCTTTCCACGCGTAACATTTTGGTGGAGGTTAGCGATCCCCGTCCTTGCCATGGATCTTCGAAGTGGTCGGCACATCGAGCTTGTCACCATGCCTCCCGGTGACGAGGCCGCCTCTGCAATGGCTTCGGCTTGTCTGACTGCTCCAATCGTAACGGTTGCCCCACATCGCGACCCTGGTGTGTTCTCCGGCCTGGAGGGACAGGATGTTGACGAATGGATCAAGCTTTATGAACGCGCCAGTGCTAATAACAGCTGGGACCCAACGATTGTACTCGCCATTGTCATCTTTTATCTCGGCGGCACCCCACGCATGTGGCACCAAACGCATGACGATGAGATAACCAGCTGGGACAGTTTCAAAGAAAGGCTAATGTTCAGTGACCCCACTGGGCGCTAGGTTGCCGTGAGAAAGGCTCTTGCGTCATCTACAGAGCCGTACTATTCATGAATTCTCGACGTCTTGGCTCTATGCCGCAAAGCTGACGATATGTCCGAAGCAGATAAAGTGGCGCATGTGCTAAAGGGGATTGCCGACAACGCTCCCAATTTGCCTGTTTTCGGCAACGTCTCGACTATTGACGCCATCACAAAAGAATGCCTTCGCTTTGAACAAGCTAAGAGCCGCCGTATATGACACCACATCATGGGGCTACCCAACACTGCTGCTACGTCGACATGTGAGGGTCGACCGCGTCAGACCACCACCTGTGACGACGTAACCCGTATTATTCGCCGCGAACTCGAGGCCGCCTGTTCGCCAGCTTTCTCCGCGACGCTTCCCGATCTACCAGAAACCACGATTGCGATGGTTCAGGCCGTTGTACGACAGGAGTTTGAGAACATGGGTCTGAAGATGAGACGTGGAACGTGTGTTCCACGTCTCAACGCAGCGTACCCCAGTTCTCTAGCGGCCCTCCTTGTCACCGCCAGTCCTTTTCTGCCACATCTCGCCGCAACCCGTCCGAATGGCGTACCCGTGATGACAGGCCGATCTGCTTCCACAGCTGTCGCATCGGCCACGTCGTTCATCACTGCCGCAACCGATAGCCACCACCACCATAAACCCACTGCTGCTGATGCTCCTGCTCCGAACCTTTGCTACAGCCGCTCGCCCTCACCTCGACGCCATCAGTCTCGTTCGCCCCAACCCGGTCGCTTCTCTTCACCGCCTATCGCCGCGAGAACGACGATGAAGTTGGTCTGTGCCCTTGGCGCGAGCGAGTGTCGGCCTGGCGGTCTGGTTCCAATGTAAATAGCCTGTAAATGGCCTCTTTCGTGTGTCTCTCCACACTTCAACAATATGAACAACAGGGACACAGAGATGCTCAGTCGAGAAACACACCGCGCTTTGTGTCGATTGTGCCTTTCTGTGTCCCTATCGCTCAGCTTTCGCTACAACAAAGTAGAAGAAGCAATTCTCGGTTGCATTGAGCTACAGTGATTGGTTGACATTTAATTCGTCAAGCGGCTTCACATATCAATTTTACAACCTAATTACATTTATGGGATAAAAGCATGATCGCCTCCGCATCAAAAGCTATGTTCTGAGCATTAAACAGTAGCTTTAATTTATGAAAACAGTGCATTGTAACAGAATGTTTGAAGGTCCGATGAACTCCTGTATATCAATCTTAGATTCTGTTTCAAGTGAATATACCTTGCAATTTCAGGCAACGCAAATTTACAATTGGCACCTAGATTTTTGCCGCCTGTATATCTTTTTTGCGGTGCAAATAGAAGCACATGCGGACTAGTACGAAGTAGAACCGAGTTCACAGAGTCTGACTGTATGTGCCACATATTTATTTTTACCGATATATTACCGATATATTACCAATATGTACCAACATATCATCAAGGGCTGGAGTGACGTAAGAATTCGGAAGAGCTTTGGAAGAGATACAGAGCAGGACGAAACTGGGACGAGTTGGACTTAATGCAACTGTCAGACGACCGGATATACAATTCGCACGCGAAGTAATAACTGCGTGCGCCGCTTTTGGACCATCTGCACTGTCAGCACGAAGTTACTGAACAATAACAACCTCTGCTTAGCATGAGTGGGAACTGGGTTCTCAGACCAGTTCAACGAGAAGCCGGCATTCTTCGTATCTCTTTCGGGTGAAAAAGCCTGAGAAATGATTGGACATTTTTCTCATTCCTAAATTTTTCATAGCCCTCTTGTGAGAAAGGGAGGCCGCAGTCTTCCGCCTCTGCTACTTCCTATTAGGGTTCATGTTTCAGGTAGCGATAGTATCGTATACGTCACAGCAGACGGCGTGTATCGCCTAGCCCTTATGAATGCTACCATGTTTAGGCACGTCGCACTATCGTATTGCCTGCCTTCCGTAAGCCCAGCCTGGACCGCGCAGGCGGTGCGTTTGTCTGCCCGCTAGAATGGGTGGACCATACATAACAACAATGGTTTCAATTTATATAAGACCTATTAGCACTATCTCGACCCACACGGGTTCTTATTGAAGCAAAACCCGATTACATATTTAGGGTGTGCTTGCCAAGACTACGAAACAATCCAAAAAGTTGAGCCCAAGTATGAGAGCAAGTGCGAGAGCCCAAAACCCAGTACACCATATCGCTAGTTTCGTTCGAAATGAAAAGTTGTTTACTTAGGTTGTATAGCTAATAACGACTGAAAATTTTCAGCTGCTCACAATTAGCCCAGGTCAGACAGAGCAGAAATTAATTCTACTGAGCATTGCAAAAAAAAAAAAGAATTTTCCATCTGGACTCGGAAATGAATACCTGGAGAGCGCTGTCAACCAAGTGTGAGAAGATACATCTGGTGACGCTATCAGACAGCTGCGAGGCTCTGCTACACAAGACGCGCAATCCCTGGAGTAATTGAAAGAGAACAGCTACGAAAGCCTGCAGTACCATGCGACGCCAAGAAGCTATTTTATTGCTGGAGCGTCGTTGTCACAGTTACGCCAACTGGAACGATATATTTAACCACGTAAGAAGTCTAGTTTCAAACAGCGGCTACAGAACAGCCGCCTTACAAAATTTCGCGCTAGAGTGCGACGATCTTAGGTAAGGGAGCTTTTCAACAATAAAGCTGAAACTAAACGCCAGAATTACTGCTCGAAAGAAGTGCCGCATCACCGAAACGGGGAGAAACAGTGCTGCTCCCTGGCGATGGCCACCACGTTAAGGCTGCCACCGGTGGGTGTCCCGGCCACGCTGAAATATCTGGTCACGTGCGGCCATTTGCACCTCATCCTATAACTGCATCGTGATTTGTCTGCCCTTCAGCCTTACGAACATTGAGTCAATAAATACTACTTGTTTATAAACAATTTTACAAACGAATACGAGTTTATAACGAGTTTATAAATGAATAAACCTGGGATAGAAAATCACATTCCCTCCCCCCACCCCCTCTAACGCTGGTGAGTAAATCAGGTGAGAATCGGCGACTCTAAGCAGAGCTGAAGCAATTTTACTGGTCGCACTCTAACATTGAAAGTCAAAAAGAGGCTTGATCTAGCTGACAAGCTCACGCGTAATCCTTCACACTTCACACTTCACTTAACTATTGGCCGTCGAGCAGGCCCGGGGTGCGCCTGAAAAGCACAAACCTCACGGCCCACCACAAACGGGCCAAACTGGGGTAGTGGAGAGTAGGGCATAACCCCAGGTTTACACAAGGTCACAACGCATTAAACCGTTGGTTGCCAGCATTAAAAATGTTATTCCTATCCTAGGACACTTTGGGAATCCTTCGAAACTTTGGTCCATCCACAGCGATTCACATATACATAGCTCCATCCTTCAATAACTTGCACATAAATCTATTCTTTCTAGAAAACATACTACACATCATGTCCGAAGCAGTGGTGCTCTATCCAGACAGATCAAAAATATAGTGTGAACTAAACCCGTGTACCTCCTGGACCTAATTCACTGTATCCCATATTATATGTCATATGGAACGTCCAATGTGACTGGTGCAATATTGCACGTATTGCAAGGATTTTACTTATACGTGAGGCACATGATACTTACTTCCCTGGCGCTGGGGCTGCAGCACATCCTTTGAAAGAAAAAAAAGGAAACGACGATAATATCAGCGCACGGAGAAAACGCGCCGATTTCACAGGGGTGCTCACGGAGACACCAAACAAACTCAATGCGCTGTCCACGTAAACCGAAAAAAGATAGATGCACGAATTGAAACAGGAGAAATAAGGGCGTTGGGTACACACAACTAATTACGGACAAGGAAGCACCAGAATTCCGTCGGAGATGCTCGAGGCTTCTCGCGACTCTCGGAAGAACCATAAATTCTTCCATGGACTAAAGGCTATGACTACGGTCAAGGAGTACGCTGATAAAAGCTAATGGCGACACCTCGTTTATTTAGTTATAAATAAGACTGTGCCTAGTCGTGAAACGGAAGAAATTTCTTGCCGGCAGAGAAATTGTTGGCACCTGTAGAGGCCGGTCGAGAACATATTGAAAATGCGTAAGACAACGAACGGATGTCTATACTCCGTTCCCTACATAGCAGTCAACGCTGTGGAAGCTACGCAAGTTGTTCGGCCACTCTGCGCTATGCGCCAACCATCGTTCGCTGGCGCGAGCATGCACGTAAGGCTCCTCGCGACGGGTTGCAATTTAAAAAAACCGGAAGGGAACAACAAAAATAAATTTGATCCAGAACAACGTCTTACCAGCCGTATACTACTGTGTGTGTGTTTCTTTCTAAGGATTAAAGCTTGTTTCATTCTATTACTGAGCCTATACAAAACTAGTTGCTGACAATTGCAGTCAAAAAACATCGAACTGTATCCCAGCGCGAACGAAGCTACTGCAAGACGTCCCTCTAGCCTCCTCAGCGTTCACTGTTATGTATGGAACAAAGTATCAAGTTATCATGAGTTATCAAGCGATGATGCTATTTTCGTTGCCATTATATATCATTTCTTTAATTGAATTCGTAAGTACAAGTAATTTCCCGTATGTTTGCCTTAGGGTCTTTGTTGGCGTTTCATGATATGATTAATAGAAATCGGGCCCCTCGGTTAACCGCCTTTCTTCTCGTTCTTACAGAACGAAAGTCCCAACATTGATGCCTTCAGGTAGCATGTGCGGGTTTACTGACCAGTTGCCTTCACCCAGAAAGATCATGTGCTTGTGAGGCCTGCGGCAGGAAGGATGTTCCACATCCGCCGCCAAGATTTGTGAGTGGTGGCGCTTGCTAACACTCCCACGGTTAGTTCTAGTAGGAAACCGCGCCGTGGTAGCTAAATAGGGCAGACCATCGCACGCGTAATGCGAAGACGTGGGATCGTTGCCCACCTCCGCCAAGTTGTTTTTCATCCATTTTTATTGGAATTAATTTATCATTTCTTTATTTCAATTAGTATGTACAAGTAATTTCTATGCTTTCCTTAGTTTCTATGCTTTCCTTAGTATCTTTGTTTGCTTCTCATGATACGTTTAATGAAAATCGTTTATTACAGTACGAGGGTCTCGAATCCCGCAACATTGATGCCTTCAGGTGGCATGTGTGGGTTTAATGACCACTTGCCTTTACCTAAAAATATCACGTTTTCCTGACGCCTGCGGCCGAAACGATGTACCACATCCGCCTCCAAGGTTTGTGAGTGGTGGCGCGGGCTGACACGGCGCGGGAAACCACGCCGCGGTAGCTCTATTGGTAAAACATCGCACGCGTAATGCGAAGGTTGTGGGATCGTTCTCCACCTGCGGCAAGTTGTATTTTCATGCATTTTCATTTCCATTAATTTATCGTTTCCTTTCTTTTCATTTAGTAAACACAGGTAATTTCCCTTATGTTCTTGGTGTCAGTGTTTGTTGGCTTCTGATGATATTCAAAACCAGGTTACTCTAAACGTAGATATGAGTAAAAAAGGTTAGCACTCAGGTTAACGGGACCTCCCGTTCACGTGCTATGCTGCTTTTTCTTACCGCGCTATTGTTAAGGGCCCCCTACCGCAATATATCTTATGTCAGCGTCGGACGTCACTTGGTGAAAAGTCATTCTGAAGCGCAACCACGCAGGCCCTCCGCATGGCGCGGAGGCGTTAATGAACCTCAAAGTAAAAGTTCCTCAAAGTAAAATGCGCATAAATATCGGGAAGGTAGGACCTGATCACACGTCTGTTACGTTGAAACTCGAACAGAAACCGCTTTTTTGAGTGGCGCGGTTGGCTCGGTACTTTACAACAAGACCATCGCTCTCACCTGCGTCCTGCCGAAATCTGACAAGTCCGGGATCGTTGAAATCTATCGCGTTTCACTCTTAAAGGCGAAGCCTAAGCGTCAGCCAAGTTTTTCAAGCGAAGCTTGCATTCCGTGGCGGTCTGGTCACACAAAAACCCGGATGCTCCCAGAGCAGAGCAGTTTTCACGAGTCGACAGCTGCTCCAGCGCCGGAGCGTGAGCAAGCATTCCAGTTGCATAGGCACGCTCTCACGCCACACGCGCAGCCAATCGGAGCCGTTTCGCTTCCGCCGAGGAGGGAAAGGGCAGAAAAGGGTTTGGCGCGCGCAGCACCGGCTTCGTCTGTGTTTAGATAAATCTCGGAAAATGCGATGGGATGGCCACGCGTTGTGCGTTCCTCCCAGGAACAGGCAGCGTTCGACGTGCGACGGCGAGAAGCCGGCCGCGAAATGGCTCGCCGTCCCCACGCGGATCCAGCCGCTGAGGCCCGAAATATAGTCCGACGTAACGTGAAAGCGCGCAGACGTTACGTCACGTTGGCGATAGCACAACAGCGTCTATAGGTCGACCGATATTTCGACGCGCTGGCCCCACGAACGTAAACGGACGCGGCCAATGCGCTCCGACGCGCCCGAAGTATACCGACGCTCGTCCGCGCACCGATAACGACGGGCTATAAACGTGTCTTTAGTGCCGGCCGAGCCCAGGCAATCCTACAGCAAGGAGAAGATCCCGCGATGAGGGAGCGGGAAGCCGAAGCAACCCGGCACCTTTACTTGCGGGTTACTCAAGCGCGACGAAGGTCAGTTGCATGCAGGACAAGCTTCTCTTAACCCCATTATCCGGTAGGGAAGGCTTTGTAATTTATTTTTCTGTCCTTCAATATTCGAAAGATTCATGTTCAATGGCATGGTTTGTTTGACGAAGGTACTCACGGGCGGCTTCCCGAGGGCCTGTAATGAAAGCAGGAAAAAAAGCAAGAAGGCGAAACTGATATAAATTACGCGTCCCCCAGTTTACAATATTCTCGCTAATGGGGCTTTTAGCGCATATTCTAGGACCCGGTTCGCGTGCTACGCTGAATTAGTGTTCTGTCCTTCATACTTCGGGAACTCGTACTTTCAAAGTCATGGTTCTTGGTCTAGCTCTAGGACCCGGTTCGCGTGCTACGCTGAATTAGTGTTCTGTCCTTCATACTTCGGGAACTCGTACTTTCAAAGTAATGGTTCTTGGTCTAGGGCTACGCTGAATTAGTGTTCTGTCCTTCATACTTCGGGAACTCGTCATGGTTCTTGGTCTGGCTCAAAGACCCGGTTCGCGTGCTACGCTGAATTAGTGTTCTGTCCTTCATACTTCAGGAACTCGTACTTTCAAAGTCATGGTTCTTGGTGTTTGACCAAGGTACTCACCGCCAGCCTCTTCGCGGCCTGTAATAAAAGCAAGAAAAGAAAAACAAGGCGAAAACGTTTCAGTGGGATTTTCTTTACTATTGCTGTTTTTCAGGCTGCTCATAAATATAGGCGGCATAAAAAAGGTATGCGTTGCCCGGTTTACAAGGTCCTGGTTAACCGACACTTTAGCGCTTATTCTAGGTTGATTCTCGCGTTCCCTTCAATATTTGGTAGATTAGATTTTCAACGCCATGGTTTATTTCAGCAAACCAATGACTTCGTGGCCGCCTGTAGTGAAATCAGGAAAACAGAAGCGAGAAGGAAAAATGTTTCACTCCTTAATATGGTTGGGAAAAAGAAAGTTGTGCTACGCCCAGTTTACAATATTCTGGCTAACGGGGCTTTTAGCACGTACTCTAGGGTACTGCTCGCGTGCTATTCTGATTTATCATTCTTCTGTCGCTCAATATTTGGGAGATTGTATTTTAAATGCAATGGTTTTGTTTGCCCAATGTACTCACGAGCTCCTGCTTCGCCGCCTGTAATGAAAGCAAGAAACAAAAGCAAGAAGGCATAACTTTGCAGTGGGATTCCCTGTAGTATTGCTCTTCTTTAGGCTGCTCCTAAATATAGGTGGAAGAAATATGTTATACGTTGCTCATTTACAATTTTCACTTGTGTAGAACTTTTATTGGTTATCTATGGTGCTGTTCACGTGCTAGTGTGATTGAATATTTTTCTGCGCTTCAGTGTTTGGTAGATTGGATTTTCAATCCCATGGTTCGTTTCACCAAGCCACTCATGGGCTGCTTTTTGGCCGCCTGTACTGAAAGCTACAAAGGCAAGAAGGCGAAAATTACAGGGTCATTTAAGCTCTCTTAAGAGGTGATCGGCGAAAACCTACTCTTCCTCCTGTTATCACTCGTCTTTTTCTCTTTGCCTCTTCTCTTTCTCTTCCTTTTAGTCATTACGGTTGTTAGGCTCCTCCTAAATTTAGTTATGAAATGGAAAGTTGTGCATCGCCCAGTTTACAACATTCTGGCTAGCGGAGCTTTTAGCATGTACTCTAGGGTGCCGATCGCGTGCTATTCTGCTTGATAATTCCTCTGTCCTTTCATCTTCGGGAGATTAAAGCCGCGATTTGTTTGACCAAGGTACTCACGGACTGTCTCCTTGGCGCCTGTAATGAAAGCAGACGATGGAAAAAGCAAGAAGACAAAATTTTTCACGAGTTTCTTTAGTATTGCTAGTTTTCAGGTTGCTGCTAAATATTGGTCGGAGAAACAAAGTTATGCGCTGCCCATTTTGCAACATTCAGGTTAACGGGAATTTGAGGACTAATTCTAGTTTGCATGCTATTTTGATTTATTATTTTTCTGTCGGTCAGTGTTCGCGAGATGGGATATTTCGATGCTACGATTTATTGTTTGACCAAAGAACAAGCAGTGCATCTTGGCCGCCTATAATGAGAGCAAGGAGGCAGAAACGTTTCAGAGGGACTTTATTATTGCTGGTTTCAAGACATCTTTCAAAGGCGCAGATGTGCTGTGCTGCCGTAGTTTACATTATTCGACTGCTTCTATAGCGAATGCACATTAATCCTTTATCTTAATTGCCCGCTCAGTTTACTCGAAACAAGATGATGCAATACATTTTTCCTCTTTTAGTAACGACACTTATTCTATAGAAGCAATAGTAGTAGTAACGGAGACTTGAATGGTATTATAGGTTTGGCCTGGCAATGTTCTGAATATCCGCTTCACCAGATGCGCTAGATCAGGCTTGAGCTAATGATTTTAACGACTATTTTTGTTCGGTTTTCACAACTGATAATGGTACTGCGAAAATGAATCCTTCCTTTTACAATCGGGATAATCGATTGCTAGGCACGCCTAATTTATCAGAGGCAGGTATCCTTTCACTCCTATAAGGCATCAATGAAAAGAAAAGTAGCGGTCCAGACGCAATTCCCAACAGCTTTTTGAAACGGTACGCAGAGCCAGTCAGCAAATATCTTTGTCTCATATATTCAAAATATTTGAAAGACTGTTGCCTTCCTGCTGAACGGAGAATTGCAAAAATTACTTCTAATTACTCCTAATTACCGGCCTATTTCTATCACTTGCACTTCCAGCGAAATTCTGGAGTACATTGTATTAAATTTTTTTATTAAGATTTATTGAGTCTAACAATATCCTCCACATGATGCGGCATGGCTTTAGATTTGAATTATCCCCTGTTATACACAGCTTGTCGAAACACTGCATCGCCTGGCCCTTCAAACTGACGTCATTTTTCTCGACTTCTCGAAGGCTTTTTGACTGCGTCTGGCTCACTAAACTACTCCTTAAATTTAATTACATATTAGGTGACGGCCCAATTTACCGATGGATTACTAATTAACTGGCCGCTACCAGTTTGTACAGTACGGCTCCCACTCCTCCGACCTTGCTCGAGCGTTATCAGGCGTTCACCAGGGATCTGTATAACTAACTATGCTGATGTGAAACTCAGGCTCTTTGCTGATGACTACATGCTCTATAATGAAGTACGACATCGCGATGACCAGGTGAAATTATATAATGCCTTTAATAAAATAGCTCAATGGTGCGTAGATTGGCAAAACATCGATAAAACCGTATTCATGTCCATTACAAATAAAGCGTCTAAGCTTGATTTTCCTTACCACTCTAACCACGTCACACTTCGAAGTGCAAACCAGTATAAATATCTAGGTCTCATAATATCGTCTAATCTCAGCTGGACAGAGCACTTGCGTCAAGTGTCAAAGCATTAAACAAACTGCTCATTAAACGGGCCTTGTCATATTCTACACATGAAGCAAAGCTTCTTGCATACGTCACTTTTGTCCGCCCAGTCTTAGAATACGCCAGTACTGTCTGGTTCCCTCACACTGCGAACAATATCGCCATTTTGCAAAGGGCGCAGCGGAAAGCGGTGCGTTTTATCTTTAACGGATACGGACGGCTTGATTCACTTACTGCTCTGTTACAGCGTGCTGGTCTAGCTACCCTTGAAAGTCGGGCAAAGCTTTTTCGGCTCAAATTTGTATACCACCTGTTGCATAGATCATTCCGTATAAACCCAGATTCCTACTTAAATTTCGTGATACCAGAGCGAACAGAAGACGGCATGCATGAGAACTTGTAGAATATCCGTTTATTATTAATACGTTTCGTCATTCTTTCTTCCCACGCTCGATTCTTGAATGGAATGCACTGGAAGTAGTCGCAAAACAGCAGCCAACACTAGCAAAGTTTATGGATTTAATTGAGCATGCTGCATGAGCCTAAAAGTTGTCAATATAAGTAACGAAATTGCTTTCGCCATGCAATCCATCCCGATTCAGTTTGTGATAGGAAAGCACTTGCCTACACTTTTTGTTCTGTGCATCTTGTATTTGAATGGTGCCTTCTACCCTGCATTTTTTTTTCTCTGGTTTTCCTGCTGGTTGATATACATTGGTTTCGTTGTGTGTATTATTATGTATGAATGTACTATTGCTATTCTTGAATAGTCTTCCATCATTATGTACTCATCTATTGAATGTTTTAGAAGTGTTCATTGATGTGACTTGTTGCTCACCCCTGTAAAAATCCCTATGGTATTTTTACCTTAAGCGCAAGCTTCTAGCGGCGAAGAAGCAAATAATTCGACATAGTTATTTTGGCACGGAGTAATCAGATACAGTCATGCAACACAGTCGATAAGACGACGCTGACGGTGTGGCGTGAAGACAGCGGACTCCCACAAACGCCTCCTTAGCTCAAGCTGGTTAGGTGACCGCCGCCAACCCGTTGCAACTAACATGTCCGTAAACAACATCCACAACGATGCCAGAGTAGGGCTGACGTGATATATATATATATATATATATATATATATATATATATATATATATATATATATATATATATATATATATATATATATATATATATATATATATATATATATTGCCAAGCAGTAGTGACTGAAAGAAAAACTGAATGGCGAAACTTGTTTTATTGGGCGAACCTGTGCCCTCAAAACCAAGTTACACCCAAAGCACAACAACAGTGGCGAACACAGTCGGCGCTCGTCGAAAATCTAATCAGGGAGTCAAGCGCCTCGGCTTTTATACATCCGCAATCAAAGGCTCCCGAGTAGTTGCTGGTGCCCGTGTGTCTTCCGGAAAGTTCAACACTATTCGCGTCGCGCACACATGAAATCATATTACACAAGGTTCGGCGACAAAGGACAGCGGATAGAACTATCGATAACATTCGAGAAACTTCCGATACATGCGGGCGCGCTCTGCGCTCTGGGACAACATTTCTTAGGCCGTGAAACGTAGTCACAAGATAAAGATGAGCAAGTACACGTGTCAATACCCCCCCTCTCAAAATGCATCGAGCCTACCTCATCGTCCAGTGCGCCAATACGTCGGATGACCTTGTAGGGTCCGAAATAGCGTCGCAATAGTTTCTCTCTGAGTCCTCGTCGGCAAATCGTGGCACAAACCAAAACGCAGTCGCCGGGCTGGTACACGACGTGGCGTCGTCGGAGGCTGTAGTGTCGGCTGTCGGTACGCTGCTGGTTCTTGATCCGTAGGCGCGCGAGCTGTCGGGCGTCTTCGGCGCACTGGAGCTAGGTGGCGACGTTAAGATTCTCTTAGTCGGTGACGTGCGGCAGCATGGCGTCGAGCGTCGTCGTAGAGTTTCTGCCGTAAACGAGATTGAACGGCATGATCTGTGTTGTTTCATGCACCGCCGTATTGTAAGCGCAGTTAACGTACGGCAGGATGGCACCCCAGGTCTTGTGCTCGACGTCGACGTACATTGCCAGCATGTCAGCCAGGGTCTTATTCAGGCGCTCCGTAAGACCATCCGTCTGTAGGTGCTGGCAGTTCTCCTGCGGCTTGTCTGACTATACTGCAGAATGGCTCGGGTGCGCTTCGCTCTGTATGTGAGCCGTTCTATCGGATGCCGCAGCAGGATATTCTCGACAAAGAATTTCGACACTTCGTTCGCGCTACCTTCCGGCAGAGCTTTCGCTTCAGCGAAGCAGGTGAGGTCCGTCGCCACGATGATCCATTTATTTCTGGTTGTTGAAGTCTGAAAGGGTCGCAACAAGTCCATCCTTATCTGCTGAAGTGGGCGATAAGGAGGCTCGGTGGGCTGTAGAAATCTTGCCGGCCTTGTCAGCGGTGGCTTGCGTCGCTGAGAGTCTCGGCATGTTTTACGTAACGGGTGACGTCAGCGCTCAGGCGCGGCCAATAATAATTTATTTGTATCCTCGATAGTGTCCGGGAAAATCCCAGGTGCCCAGCGTCCGGATCGTCATGTAAGGCGTGCAGTACTTCGGGACCCACCACTCAGGGAACAGGAACGTAATTGGTCCGGACTGGTGAGATCCTCTTCTTTACAAGTAAGTTGTTTTGAAGCGTGTACGAAGACAAACCTCGCTTTAATGCCCTAGGGACGATGTCGGTGGGCCCTTCCAAATACTCGACGAGGCTTTCGGGCTTCAGGTCTCCTCGTTGCTGCTCAGCAAAGTCTTCGGTGCTTATTCCAAGGAAGACGTCGCCATCCTCGTCATCTTGCGGCGGCGGGTCAATGGGGGCGCGTGATAGACAATTGGCATCAGAGTGTTTTCCTCCGGACTTGTAGCTTACAGTGATATCATATTCTTATGAGCATATCATATGTTATGCTCCACCGCGACAGTCATCCCGAAAGGTCCCTTAAGTTCGCTATCCAACACAACGTGCGACGGTCGCTGATGACTTTGATTGGCCTGCTATATAATTAAGGGCGAAATTTTGCTGTAGCCCAAACGTTGGCGAGGTATTCCTTTTCGGTTGTTGAATAATTGCTTTCAGCTTTTGACAGCAACCGGCTAGCGTAAGCTATAACCCGTTCAAGCCTGTCTTTTCTCTGGACTAAGGCGGCACCGAGTCTACTGGCGTAAGTGTATTTCTGCGGCGTTTAACTCAACATCACATTTAGTTAGATGTGTCAGCGGCTCAGCGATGCCTTGAGAAAGTCCTTGACAAAGCACCTATAGTAGGCACACATGCCAAGGAATCTACGCACTGCTTTCTTGTCGATGGGCTGCTGAAACTTTGTGATGGCAGCTGTCTTCTGCGGGTCAGGGCAGATTCCAGACGTTATGATGATGTGGCCCAGAACAGAAGCTTATCGTAAGCGAAGCGGCACTCTTTCGGCTTCAGAGCGAGCTCTGATGACTTGATGGCGTCTAGTACTGTTGCAAGCCGCCTAAGGTGATCGTCAAAAATTTCTGGCGGGAACGGCGACGTCATCCAAGTAAACGAGACAGGTCGGCCACTTCAGTGCTACTAACACCGTGTCTATGCCGCGCTGGTACGTTGCAGGTGCCGAGCACAGTCCGATTTGCATGCCCTTGAACTCGTAGAGGCCGTCTGGCGTGATGAAGGCGGTCTTTTTGCGATCTCTCTCGTCGACTTCTGTTTGCCAGTAGCCAGACTTGAGATCCCTCGACAAGAAGTATTTAGCGTTACCGAGCCGATCCAATGCATCGTCTATCCGTAGTAGGAGGTATACATCGTTCTTTGTAATCTTGTTCAGTCGATTACTTAAGCAGAAACGTACGGTTGCGTCCTTTTTTCTTCACCAAGACGTCAGGGGATGCCCACGGGCTTTTCGACGGCCGGATGATGTCGCCCAGCATTTTGTCCAATTGTTATCTTATAGCTTCACGTTCTCGCGTCTAAACTCGGTAACAGCTCCGGCCGAGTGGTCGAGCCCATTCTTCGGTTATGGGATGCCTTGCGACTGGTGTTTGTCGAATGCTCGAACATGTCAAAACGTTTTATCGTCGAAGCAGACTTCTGAGCGGTTGCTGCTTAATCATGGGGAGACGTGAATTTACTTCGGGACGCACCGCTCAGGGAACAACAAGAAGATAATTGGTCCGGGCTAGTGAGATCCTCTTCTTTACAAGTAGGTTGTTTTGAAGCGTGTACGAAGACAAACCTCGTTCTAATGCCTTAGGGACAATGTCGGTGGGCCCTTCCAAATACTCGACGAGGCTTTCCGGCTTCGGGTCTCCTCGTTGCTGCTCAGCAAAGTCTTCGGTGCTTATTCCAAGGAAGACGTCGTCATCCTCGTCATCTTGCGGCGGCGGGTCAATGGGGGCGCGTGATAGACAATTGGCATCAAAGTGTTTCGTCCGGACTTGTAGCTTACAGTGATATATTCTGATGAGCATATATCTTATGCTCCACCGCGACAGGTCAGGTCAGGTCGTCAGGTCTTTTGCCGGCGCATCGTCGGGGTAGATGCGGAGGAATCCGAGAGAACAACCGCATTGCTGGTTTCTACAATTTCCTCGATGTACGCGATCGTCTTGCCCTTGTGGTTGTGCTTAAACTTCTGGCTGAAGTTTGTCAGCATCACTTTCGCTTTCCCACCGTGCAGTCCAGCGATCCCTCTCGCGACGCAGATTGCACGGTTGAGCAGCAGACGCTGGTCGATTTAGACAACGCCTTCTACGTGTGCGGGTGTTTCGGTGCCGATGAAAAAAAATGCTGGAGCGAGGCCGGACGCTCACTTCATCTTCGAGCACACTCAAGGCGTGGTGACTACGGCAGCTCTCATCGCCTCATCTTCCGACAGAGTTATGGACTTCGTCTTTACGTCGATGACTGTGCCGTGTTCGTTCAAGAAGTCCATGCCGAGAATTACGTCTCGTGAAAAATGGTAAAGGTTAACGAAGGTGGCCGGGTAGGTCCGGTCATGAACCGTAATTGGTCCCGTGCAGATTCCAGTCGGAGTTATTAGGTGTCTTTTAGCGGTACCCATTTAAGGGCCCTCTCATGCGGTCTTAACTGGGTGGGAAAGGGTCCACTCATCACGGAGTAGTCGGCTCCTGTGTCCACTAAGGCGGTGACGGCATGGCCATCGATAAGGACGTCGAGGTCGGTGGTTCTTTGTCTTGCATTGCAGTTGGCGTCGGATAACGGCTGCGTCGTGTTAACGTGTGGCTGGAACGTCCTGTCGTCAAGTCTTCTTTTGCCGGCGCATTCTTGACTTCTAGGCTTCGTAGGGATGGCGGAGTCTCGTTGATATATCGTCGAGATCGTCTTTTGGGCATCTTTGTCGGCGGCGGAGCATCTTCGTCAGTTCGACGGACAGGAACTGCACCTCCATCGGTTGCTGCTTTTACTTTTCCGCATATGGGCTCGCAGACAGGGAGCCAGCGTATGTTCGGCGCTGCAGCGATATAAGCAACGGCCTGGTGACGGCGAAAGCGACGGTCGTTGAGGGCCCCACTCAGTAGCGGCGAGTTAGTCGGCGATATCGCGAGGTCGCTCGCCAAGCTGTGGTCGCGGCGCGTTAGCGGCGAACCCTAGCAGTCTGATCTACCGGTAGGGGCATCACTGGTAGACTGGACCCGCTTCTCCGCAGTGGTAGCAGAGCGGGCGGTGGTCAGGAGCGCGCCAGACGTCTGGCTTCCGTGGGTAGTTTCGCTAGACGACGGGTGGGCGAGCTGGCGGTGGCGGCGGCAGACGGCAGAACTGCGTCGTTACAGCGCCCTGGCGTGGGCACGGAGTGTTTTAATTTGATGGCGGGTGTCGGCGGCATAGGTCATCGCTTCAGGCTCGTGCTGTGCCGATTCCGGCTGCGCTTAGGGGAGTCCCAGTGGCCATTGGATATCTTCTCTCAGGACGACAGCGATCGAGGCAACCTGAGGCTCGGATCTTGGAAACATCCTCTGAAGTTCCTCTCGCACGACCGCTCTGATGGCCTCGCGTAGGTCGTCTGTGCCCAATGAGGAACTTCGGCGCAGCTTGCTGGGATTATCTGGCGGTTGAATTGGTGGCTCGACACTTCTAAGGTTTTCTCGATGATGCTGGTGGATTCGCTAAGAAACTCTTCGATGGTCTTCGATGGCTTTTGTATCATTCTAGCGAAAATTTTCTCCCTTTACATCACGCATGAGTAGGCGAACTTTCTTGTCGGACATTTCCAGATCGGCGGGGTGGAACTGACTGCTCAGTTCTTCCTTTAAACATGGCAACGTTCTCGATAGGTAGCTGCACTCGGGCTTCTAGCATAGCTCCGGCCCTTTCCTTGCGCACGACGCTCGTAAAGGCCCGCTGGAAAACGCTACGAAATAGGTCCCATGTAGGCAAGGGCGACTCCTGGTTCTCAAACCACGTTCTGGTGGCCTCTTCTAAGACGAAATATACATGCCGCAGCTTGTCAAATTCCCAGTGCTGCTGATAAGATTGTCAACAATCGCCGACTGTATTCGCCGTGTCTGTATATATATATATATATATATATATATATATATATATATATATATATATATTGTCGTCGCGCATACATGAAATCAGATTACACAAGGTTCGGCGACAACCGGACAGAAATCGACAATATTTGTTAGGCGGTGAAACGTGGTCACCCGATAAAGATAAGCAAGTACACATGTCATTAATATATGTATATAAATGTTGTCGCACAAAGCAGGACACGCTTGCATGTATCGGAAGTTCCTCTAATGTCATCGATGGTTCTAACCGCTGTCTGGTTATCGCCGAACCTTGTGTAATCTGATTTCAGGTATGCGCGACGTGAAAGCTGTAGAACGTTGTGGAAGGCACCACCGATTTCGCTGAAAGCTCCGATGAACGATGTATAAAAGCCTATATATATAATGAGCACTATATCACCCCATTCATCATCTTAATCTGTATATATTCATCATGGCCAGCGTCGTCTTTAGCACGCGGCCTGCTAAATAAACCGTGGATGTTTATTAGCTGTGTCACAACACACATATATACTGTCCCCGTCAAGAGCGTAGGCTTTTATACATCGTTCATCGAAGCTTTCAGAGAAATCGGTGGTGCCTTCCACAACGTTCTAAAGCTTTCACGTCGCGCATACGTGAAATCAGATTACACAAGGTTCGGCGACAACCAGACAGTGGTTAGACCAAAAATATAACTATAGATTAATGATATATATATATATATATATATATATATATATATATACATTTAATTTTGTTGGCACGACAAATATGGGAACGCTTGGACACGTTTTACAATGGGCCCTCCCAGATTATACAAGCACCATCTAAGCGCTACGGCATATAACGCAAGGTGCGCGAGAACATTGCTCTCCCAATTAGAGATCTTAGCGTTAGTGGCGTGAGCGTCCTGCCGTCATCAAGAATGAAAATAGTTGCCTAACCAGTTAAGCAGAGCCGACATGCGAGTTACAACGAAAAATACCGAAATGTAAGAATGAGTGTCTTGTCCAACATTGGGTAATACGTGGGTATTACGCGGCAAAATCAGCTTGCTATGGTGAGGGAGCCTGTGGTGAAGGGTTTAGGTTTCGCACACTCTTAAAGTAGTTGCACCTTTTGGTGTGTAGATTTCTCCCACAACAATAGTAGTCATCTGCCTTGCCCGGTACTTCCAGTCACGAACGGCATGTGCGTTATCAGCGGGACATAGCATTCTCGACAGGAAAGTAGCGAGCGCAGAGTTTTCTAGAATGGATAGGCAAGCAAAACATGACGATTATCGTTCTGTGCCAACTATACAGCACGAAGGCTGCCACTGTTTTAAACGTGTAGGTTTCTGGTTAGTTACACCGTCGTACTTGTATTCGTAAAACCGATGGATTTCCAAGAGACGGAAGGCTGTACTGAAGTAACTGATCATCGGTGGTAGTTAGTACAGTGATCATAACGCAATCATCCGCAGAGAACCTGACTTGAACATGAACTTAAAATGGTTGCACTGCGAAAGCAATGTGATAATTAAAACGTACAAATATTAGGGTCCAGGAACGCTCCCTTTAAGAACGCCTGATAAACGGGTAATGGGTTAGACCCAAAGTGTCAAAACAAGGTCAAAAAGCTCCACTAAATCAAATATAGTCAACCTATCCTGTTTTGTCTAAGTTACTGTAAAAAGAAGGAACAACCGTTACCAGCTGTGCGACTGCAGAAAGCCTTTTCCTAAAACAGTGATGTAGAGGGTGGTTTATGTAATTTAATAATAGAGAAATTTGCAAGTAGGACATTCGAATAAGGTACTTACCCGCGGCGGCCGCCTCCGCTGCTGCCACAATGATGAGTGCGGGGACAACGAAAAGATAATGAAACTAGTTAACACGAATATCAGTGGTAATTCTCGCATATATTCATTTCTCAATCGAACATCTCCAGCAATTTTTGCTGCTTGGAACTCTTCAAGCCCTCTCATAGATCTCAAGATACACGAAACGCTGCAAGATATCCGCTTATTTGTGAAAGAAAAATGCGTTGCTCTCCTTGTGCCCTCTGTTAGCAGAAACAACAGATCGCGTTCTTTTGCTGTAACCCAATTATTGAAATGGGGGAAAATTTGTACATGCTTCCGAATGAGCTGAATGTGTTAAACAAGGTCGGAAGCTTCATAAATCAACATGTCCTGTCTTATCCAGGTTATTCGCAAAGAATGAACAACTGTTACTAACTATGTGGATGTGTAAAACTTTTTCATAAAACAGTGCTACAGAGAAGAAAACGCGCCCTTGTCTTTTAAATACTGAGTCCGCTCAAGCATCGTACGATGAATTTATTAAAGCAAATTTGCAAGTAGCACACTCGACTAAGGTACTTACCAACAGCCGCAGCCGCTCCGGCGGCTATGACGAGTGCGAGGAGAACGAAAAAAATAATGAAACGAATTAAAACGATTATGAGCTGTAATTCTCGTATATTAAATTCTGACAACATCTCGAGCAAGTTGTGCTGCTTGATATCGTTCAAGCACCTTCACAGATCGCTGTAATCGCATCAGAGTGACTTTATACGGCAATCACTTAAGGTACAAGAAATGGCGCAAGATATCCGCTTATTTGAGAAAAAAAAAAAAAAAAAACGGCTCCGTTGCTCGCTCTCGATGCCCCTTGTCAGCAGAAACAACACTGCTTAATAGATTGAGTTCGAAGTAGAAAAAGAAGTAGAGGTAGAAAACTGTCATTGTCCGTAAGAACAGCACTAGGCTATAGCGTTATTAGAACTTTATTTGTTTTTCTTATTTTTAGACAGCCTACGAGATTTTTTTCGAATCACTGCGCAAGAGACGTTATCTAAGCGGACACCATTTGTAAGCAGTACTAGTGGCATTCGTTTAATGAAAATATTTGTTCAATATACTAGATTACGCCAGGCGCAACCATGAAGTGAGCTTCGCCCCCAAGGAAACCTGCGGCATAGATGCGCGGTTCAGCGCGAAGCGCCGAGTGACCTTATTCCAAGAAGCTGATGCCGATTAGAGCGTTGCTCAGCCTGGCTATTGGATGCACACTCGTTGGAGCATACGGACCACTTCGTTGTTCCCTATGTCAGTGCATCTTGCAGTGCCCCACACTACGTCATGACTAAACAGACTGCACCTGATTGTGCCACCGTATTCGTCACGACACTGACAAGCAGTGCTGTCCTAGGCGAGCGCCTCAGAATGCGAGCAGACTATGCACTAGGCAGTGGACCCACCTGCGCACAAGTGTACGGCGCTTGCTATGTGCACGGCGGGGCTGGAGTGCGCGCTCGTTCTCATGCGCTCCCCCTTGTTGTGCCACGTTTTGGTGGTGGGGGGGGGGGGGGGTTGTCCCGCAGGAACAGTCGACAAATCCACGAGGCGAACTTTGAAGCGTTAACAACACCTCAATACTAAACGATGTCTAACGAGGAGTCCAGTTCGAGAGGCTGGGAGCGAGGTTGGTCGAGAGTACAGCGCGCAGGCGTAGATCACGTGTGGCCTACTTTAGCGTGGACCAAGAAAAGTTGGAGTGCCCAAAACTACTCGAAATGACCGAAGCTCACCGGCGACGACACTGATAAGCAGTGCAGTGAAAGTTTCATTCCTGCATATACAGGCGCGCGCGTCCGAGCAGATTGTAACAGGCTTCCTCGTCAAGTACTAAATCCTTGTCACGCAATTTCAATCTATTTAACCACCTCAAATAATATACAACAGGAAGCGCACTGATATAAGCACCCTTCTTAATTGATGTGAGCTATCGGCGTAATAGGCACAGGGCACATGCAGTCCCGCGAACGGCACCTGTAAGAACACTGGCATGCGATCGAGACTCCGTTGCGAACAAGGTCCCTAAAAGGTGAGCGGCATTCCTCCTCGCCCGGCCTCTCCTTGTCCTGGCCTTCTCGCAGCTCGTCCTCGCAGTTTGGTCGCTCGCTCAGAAGCCGCGCATAGAGTTACACGAGATGAGACAAAAACTGTTGTTGGGTGTTTGCTCATAAATTTTTACCACATTTAAGGCTTTATTATTTTGTGCTGTGCTAGAAGAGATGGAACACTGTGATACTGGTAGAAGCAGATGCTTTTGTGCTTTTCTGGCGCATAACTGCGCGCTTGTCTCGCTGCTTCGGGTTGGCTGTCTGCTTCCAGTTAAGAGAAGGCTTTTGGGGCTAGTTTGGTGGGCATATTCCATTCAGTGTCGAGTACTAGCACAAAAATCAGAATTTTGTCTCGCCAATAGTGTATACCTAGTATACACGATGTTTATATACATCCAAGAGCTTTTGTTTGAGTGTTATGACGTCCACGGTTATGCATTGTACTCGTAGGCAAAAACACTGCCACGACTTGCACATATCAACCCGCATCGCGAGTTATTTCTATTGCATTGATTTCTAAAAGCAATTGCCCGGGCTGAAAGTGCTGCGATGAAGGTTTCGCCGGTACACGAGAAAGGAGGTGTGCTTCCGTGTGTGCGGGACTACGCAGCTACTGATTGAACAGCTCGGATGCGTTCGCGCTGCTCGAAGTGCGTACGTGTGTACTTGCGATTATCCAATCCACTGCCGTGTGTCCAGCTTGTGCTGTGTCGCAATTTAATCATCTCATTACTATAATGCCCGAACGCAACGCGCGTCCCATATTCGCCTGAATAACGCGAGTGTCATGTAGAAACCTGCGTTATCAACGCAGAGCTTAACTATTGTCTTTTCGTCATGACGCTGGCATCTCTTTATGCAGTGAAACTGGTCCTGCGCTTTCATGATAAATTGGTGCCGCTGGCTCTCAAGCGCTAACATCACAGTGGAACATGTACTTCATTTGTGAACAAACCGTATGCAAGGACGAAAGTTGCACATAGAAATGGTTTCCATCAAGGAGCGCTTTCCCCCATTGCGCAGTTCCCAGTCAATGAGCCAACAAACTCGTGCATCACTTGGCAGTCCTGCAGAGACGGCTAAGCGTAGGAAGCCTAATCATAAAAGTAAAAAAAAATCATTTACACTGGTAGTGAACAGGTTGTCCTCGCAAATTATATTTTCAACGCCTAGCAAAAGCATGGACTGACAAAGCTACGCAATCTCAGTACGTTTCCAGCACGATATATGACAGAACACAGCCTACGCACTCCATACCTTCATACACCTGTTGACAATAGCGCGGTCAGGAAAACAAATCCCCGTTAACAAAGGAAAAAGCTCCGTTCGTACACCTTTGCACATGCATTTCTGCTAAAATCAATTCCTGACATAAAACAAAACAAGAACCGAGTTCTTCAATAACGCGGTTAGCCACGAAACTTAGCTAAAACATCCGAAATCCCTCGCGAAAGCCTCGCAGCTAAACCTCGAGGCCAACTGTCATGGTGGTAGTGCGCCGAGACGCGGAAAGAAGGGAAATAGAGCAAAGGGCTTGAAAAATGCCACGTGACGGCGCTCAACCAATTGGGAGACGCAGACCTGCCTCCTCGCGTGCTCCTCGCAGCAGCGGTGGCGAGAAGTGTGTCGCTACCTTTCAGTTTTATTCAGGAACTTTAGTTGCGAAGGGTACAGGGCACTTCCAACCGCACAAGCAGGAAAAATTTTCAAAAAAATGGTCCTCCTCCTCCTCCTTTATGCAGTAATATAGCAACGCGGTTTTGAATGCCAGGCGAGCCGCGAAACACATGTTCCTGTGTCAGTTCTTGAGAAAAGTCACCGCTTGTTAAGGCAAGTCACATTCAGGAGCTCGCGTATTATATACAAGGGATTCGTATAAACAACGACAGCGAATTGCGACGAAAATTCCCCCCGTTAACAAAGTCGCCGCGGCAGGCTACGATGTACGACTGCAGCAGTTAACTTGCACATGTTATTGTGGTGCCCGTTAACATTGTCCTGTATTTAAACATGCAGGATGGTGATGACACGCAACGTCCTGACGAAGGGAGACCATTTTATTTTAGCGACTGACTTTTGGGTTGGGTCAACTGAAATTTGCGTGTGAGCCAACTTGAAATGCCGGGTGCGCCAAATTAACATTTGAGGGTGGCCCAACTTGAAATTTGGACATGGGCAGAATTAAATTTGGCGGTTGGCCTGCTTGAAATTAGAACGTGGGCGAACTGAAATTTGGGGTTAGGCAAAGTTCAAATCGGGATGGAACAAGGAAAATTTGGAGTTCGCCGGGGGCGGGCCAACCTAAATTTGAGGATGGGCAGGCCAAGTTGAAGTTTGGGAGCGGGTCAGCTTGAAGTTTTAGGGGGACCCCTTGTCCAGTTGATCGCTGCCCAGCGTCCTTCGGCTTAAGAAGACCCACCGGGCAAGCGAGGACCTTGAGACGCGTGGCGCGTTTTCATTGGTCCTTACCGAGGCGCAGTCAGAGCGCTGGCTAGAGTTTCCGTAGACAAAGACAGCGCGTACAACAAGTTTGCGAGAGCGACAGCAAGGGCTACATGGCCTATTACCGCCTAGACAAGAAAATGCCTGTGCGCTCCGAAGCGACGTCATCACTACGTCACATGGATATGGCCACCGCAGGCGGCGTTGTGATTAATACCATGGGTGCGCTTGGAGCGTTCTTGCACGAACGTTTGCGCCCATGGTGGCGCTGTGCCCGTGGCGCGCTGGACCGCTGTGTTCCAGCACGGTCGTTGCGCGGGCATGTTCAGACGCGTTTCTAGGCTTGCTTGTGGCGCGTGAGGGGGCGCCATCTACTGCCGTAGTGACTGGCCGCACTCTGTATGGGCTCCGCATTTCGAACCATCAACGAGCGGTTCCCCTGCCTTCTCACCACTGAAAATACCATCAAACGACGCAGCTCGGCGAGCGGCATCGATCGAGCCCGATTTCTCCAAGATCTGGCGAGATCCTCACATTTTATTGGCTTTGGAAGTTCTGGACCACCGACGCCGCCGCGCTGGGCCTTACCTGCGTTCACCTCGCCAGCCTAGACGCGGGCGCGCGTCCTTTCCAACGCCAATTTACTCCGCTCAGATGGAGACCGACGACAGCCGCTCCCCTGACACGATGGACGCCGACGCTTCGTCCGGTCAGGCCGAGGACGACACCAACTGGTTTCTCGTCGCTCGCAAAAAGAAACGCTTAGCAGAAGCTACTGCGAACTTGCCACCTCCTCCGACACCCGAAGCACCGCGCAAGAGGAACGCGCGACTCCCGCCACTGCCTGTCGACGACTACAACATTGTGTTCCGCCCGAGAGACGGCCTCAACCTCGGTGCGTGGCCTCATACTTCTGTTGCCCGAGCCATCGGCATAGCAGCGGGGCTGGACAGCGCCGTGCTCAACGAGCTCATCATTCGTATCCGCACTGAACAAAACCTTGCGGTGCTCAGCACACCGGAGGAGAACCTCGCGGCACGGCTGCAGAAAGTTCGATTCATCTCCATGGGCGTCACTCAACACTCCGTCCAAGCGTACGTAGCCGCCCCAGACAACTCCTGCAAGGGTGTAGTCTCAGGCCTTGAGCCCAACACCACTACGACGACGCTGCTAGAAAACCTCCGCTGCTCAGAAGCCCCTGTCTTACACGCTCGCATGATGGGACCTACGAATACGGCCCTGATCACATTCTCCGGCACCCACGTACCCCGCTACGTCCGTATGTACGGAGCAGAACTCCGCTGTCACGTATACCGACCGCGCCAACAGGTGTGTAGCTTGTGCTTGTCGATGGGCCATCGGGCGGACGTCTGTCCCACGCCCGACAATCCCCGTTGCCCGGCGTGTGGCATCTCAAACCCACCGAAGGAACATGAGTGCACACCTAAATGTATTCACTGCAACGGCGCTCATCCCGCTACTGACCCTCGCTGTCCATCGCGTCAACTGCCGCAACACAACAAATCGCGCGTGCTTCGTGAAAAAAACAAACATAAGGACGAGCGCCCCCCGCCCAGATCAGCGCAAGGCCAGCCTGGGACGACGACTCAGCAGAGCGCTCAGGAAACTATGACCCAAGTAGCAACGACACCGGGGAACTCGGCGGAGAACCCCTGGACTAGAGGACGCAGCCGCAGTCGCGGATCACCCGGGGATCGCCGCCAGACTGACCGGAGTCGCTCCAAAGGCCACTCCAAGGGCCGGACTCCCAGTACCAGCCGTTCGAGGGACCGCGCCCATAAAAGAGATGGACCTGCCAAGAAGGAACAAGCGGTAAGCTGGGCAGCGCAGTTCCCACCTCTGTCTCCCTCTCCACATCTCCACACCCCTTCAGTCACACAACACGTTAAACCTAAACCCACGCCGCAACCCATGGTGACCGACAATGAGCCGCATCTTAACGACTCTGCACAAACCTCTCGCACCAGCTACTGTACACAACAAGCACTGAACGAAATGGCCGTCTCTCTAAAGACAGAATTGGTTGCCATAATGCAGGCAGAAATGCAAAAAATGAAGGAGCTCATTATGGCTGAAGTCACAGCGCCACTTCAACAGCTAATACAACAGGCCCTGCAACCTGCTGTCCAGCAGATAGTGGCCGATATTAAACAAGAAATAGCGGCTTCACTTGGCCAACTTTCGATCCCTCCGCCTTCATCCAAACGCTCCCTGTCCCCTTCACGTGAAACACAAAGATCACATCCCTACCTTCGTCCTGCCCGATTACCGTCACCGGACCGAAAACCCGCCTCACTTGGCCCGGAATACTCACTTGCCGGCACCTCCCAGGCCGATGAGCCGCCACCCGGACAGTCCCCGGGTATAACACATAAACAAATAGTACTCGATCATGGCCAGCAACCGTAAAGGGACACGCGCTACCCCCCAACCCCTAAGCGTGTGGCAATGGAATTGCAGGGGCTACCGCCGGAAACGCGGATCCCTTACGCAATTCATTGCCACACAGCCCCATCCCCCCGATGTAATAGCGTTGCACGAAGTGCATTGTACTCCTACACTTCCCGGCTACAACACGCACACAGACACAATAAATAGCAACGCACCACACCTCATAGCCACTTTAGTGTCCAAACATTTGACCGTTATCGAACACACCGTCGAAACCTCACCCATACCTCATGTACTTCTCGAATTGGTCCCGTGCTCTCGCTCCCATAGCAGCCTGTTTGTGCTTAATATCTACAGCGCACCTAATGCGAGGAAGCATGAGTTCGGACATCTTTTTGCACATCTATGCAAGGTGGCTAAACAGATGGTCATTGTAGGCGACTTCAATGCCACGCACCCGGCCTGGGGTTACCAAACAGAAACACCGGGACGCCGGCTTGCTCAAGTTCTTGCGTTACATCGCATGACTCTGCTGACAGAACCAGATCAGCCAACACAATTAGGCAACAGCGTAAGCAGAGACACGTGCCCTGATCTCACCATGGTCAGAGGGCTAGGTCAACACTCTTGGCGCAATCTCGTGGAGAACTTGGGCAGCGACCATTACATTCTAGCTACTGAACTGCAGGTACAACCAACACGCACTCCTGAACGCACTGTTAAGCTAATTAATTGGGATAAATTTAGGCGTAATCGGTCCTCCCTAGCTCCTCAGGACACCCTCTCCCTTCAGGAGTGGATCAAACAACTCCAAGCTGATCTAAAAAGGGCAACTCAACACATCGCTGCGACAACAGAGACACCCGATGTGGATCTCCATTTGCTCCATCTCTGGGAGGCCCGTAGAGGCCTGACCCGGCGGTGGCGCCGGCAAAAACATAATCGGAAATTTCGTCTGCGTATTGCCCGCCTAACTACGGAGGCAGATGACTACGCGAACACCCTCACTAATAACAATTGGCATAGCCTTTGCGATCGCCTCAGCGGCACGCTAAGCACACCTCGGACCTGGTCGCTACTCCGCGCATTATTAAACCCTACGCAAACCAAAATACACATTAGCAACAGAGTCCGCACCATCCTCCACAAATCAGGCCTCGATGACACTACTCTACTTCACACTCTACAGCAACGCTACATTGCTACAGGAAACCGCCCCACCTACAGAGACTAGCCACACATAGACGCCACCTCCTTAGACGCCGATATTACAGAAGCCGAGGTTAGGGCGGCCTTACAGGGTATTAGGCGCAACACTGCACCCGGGGCTGATGGGATTCAATACACACTCCTACGCAACCTAGATGAAAGACTTAACTGCATTCTACAATGACCACTGGAGGAATGGCACGCTTCCACAGGAATGGCGCCATGCGGACATCATGCTAATTCCTAAGCAAGGCAAGCCATTGTTCCTCCAGAATCTCCGACCTATATCCTTAACTTCATGTGTAGGTAAACTCTTCGAGCGCGTTGTACTTCCGCGGCTACAACCCTTCCTCGAAGACAGCCAATTCTTTCCGGATACACTCTTCGGCTACCCCCCTAACCTCTCTGCGCAAGACATTTTGCTGCAGCTTAAGGAGGACGTTGTGGATGGCCCCACTACGGCACAAACGAGAGCTATTCTGGCCCTGGACCTCAAAGGGGCTTTCGACAACATCTCCAACGATCTAATTCTCGACAATCTGGCTTCTTCCCAATGCGGCACATGTACCTATAACTATGTCAGAGCTTTCCTGTCGGACCGCACAGCCACTATTGGCATAGGAGAGCTGCGGTCGGACGTCATCGCACTCACAGGTAGAGGAACACCACAGGGCTCGATCTTATCGCCCACCCTCTTCAACGTGGCTATGGCTAAGCTGCCCCCCTTACTAGACCAGATACCCACCATCCGGCACGCTCTCTATGCCGACGACGTTACGATCTGGGCAACCCAGGGATCCGACGGGGCCATCCAGGATGCTCTCCAGGAAGCTGTACGTGTCGTGCAGAACTATGCAGCCACGGGAGGCCTTTCCTGTGCAGCCGAAAATGCCGAATTGCTCCTCGTGCACAGGCGGCGCCGCAGAACCGACAAATCCCCTAATATCTCCCTGTTCTTACACGGCAGCCCCATCCCTCAGGTAACTAGACTCCGCATCTTGGGCCTCCACATTCAGTCGGATGGCAAAGCCTCGCACACTACGCACCTTTTGAGTCAGCAGATAGCACAAGTCACACATATGATAAACCGCATTACTAATCGTAGAAGAGGCCTTCGCGAGAAAGACGTCGTACACATAGTACAGGCTCTGATAATCAGCCGGCTCACATATCACCTCCCCTATCACAATCTCACCCTCACTCAAACTCGGAAGATGGACGCCCTTCTGCGGAAGGCAGTGAAAGCGGCTCTTGGGCTGCCTCCACATGCTTCCACAGCTTGGTATCCACAACACCGTAGGAGAGCTTTTGGAGGCTCATCGCAATGGTCAGCTCCAACGTCTCAGACGCAGCCGTCAGGGCTGCGCTATACTTTCTCGCCTTGGCAACACTCTGAGACACCCACACACGTCCCACAATATCGCCTCGCTCCCGCTCTACGCGCTAGCATACAAGTAGCTCCAATTCCCCGCAATATGCATCCCGAGCGACACGCCGGCTGCAGACGCGCCCGAACTCAGGCCCTGGCACGCATTTTTGGAGACCGCACCACAATTACACCGGTTTTGTACACGGACGCGGCCCGCTACCCAGAGAGGCGGGCCATGTGTTTAGCTGTAACTGACAATACAGACGCGCTTAGGGTGTGTGCCACAGTTCTAACAACGCACAGCTGCTCAGCAGAGGAAGGGGCAATACCCCTGGCCATTGTCCATGCCTCGACCCTCTCCGCACAAGACACCCCCATCACCATAGTGACAGACTCGGAGGCTGCCTGCCGGGCCTTCGCGCAAGGACTCGTGACTGCACACACACTTCGAATTCTCTCCTCTGTCCCCCCTCCCACGTTACACAGGGTGCGTATCGTCTGGACTCCTGGACACGCCTGTCTCCATGGTAATGAACGCGTTAATGCGGTAGCCCGAGGTCTGACAGGCCGGGCACCATCGGAAGAGCTGTCTAACCCAGACGACGCACCGCCAGAGCCCCTACAGTACACTGAGACGCTCGAGTACTACCGACAAAGTCGCCATAACTATCCCCCTCCTCATCCTTCGCTTAATAGAGCAGATGCCGCTGTCTTGCGGCAACTGCAGACCAATTCATTTCCTTGTTTCCACATGCTACACATCTTTCATCCCACCCTGTACCCTTCCTATTGTCCCCAGTGTGGGACCAAACCCACGGTGTATCACTCCATATGGGAATGCCCTAACCCTTCAGGTGTTCCTCCTATACCCAACCCTACCCTTTCCTCTTGGGAGCCTGCGCTGCTCAGCACAAGCCAGCAAGAGCAGCAACGGCTGATCCAGCGGGCTCGCGAAGTCGCGCATGGCAATGGAGCCCTGGACTGAGGGCCCCACTCATCGAGGAAATTTTCTACTCGCTTTATGCAATAACTGTTTATTCTCTCTCTCTCCCATTAAAGAGCGCTTTTACTAGCCCCGTATGCGACATTCGGTTGAGTTGTATGTCGCCAGCTGCATACAGTGTCAACGTGGGAAACGCCGAACCACTGCCCAATCTGATCTCCTTCAACCTGTGCCGCCTCCCAGCTCACCCTTTCGGCAAGTTGAAATTGATCTGTTGGGCCCTTTTCAAAGTGATCTAAGGGGAACCGCTGGATAATTGTCTGCGCCGACTATTTCACACGCTATTGCGAGACGGCGGCTATACCGTCAGCCACTACCACCGAAGTGTCTCTCTTACTTCATGCTATTCTTCTGCGGCATGGACCGCCTGGTGTTATCATAAGCGACCGAGGACGTACGGCGAATATCCTGAAAGAGCTTGTGCGTTTATGTAACTCGCCCCTTAGGCACTCGACGCCGTATCATCCGCAAACGAACGGCCTCACTGAGCGCACTAATCAAACAATCACCAATATGCTTTCCATGTATGTTGCGTCCGATCACAAGAATTGGGATGATGTTCTACCGTTTATTACTTACGCCTATAACACCGCCAAGCACGAGACAACCGGCTACAGCCCCTTCTTCCTTCTATGTGCTCGGCCGCCCCGTTATACGCTCGATTTGTGTCCTTTTTACCACCACGACAATACTGTGGTCGCCGATACGCTAGGCTCCGAGACTTGCGCGTCTGCGGACTTTAGCATCACAAGAAAACTCCAAAGCCCGCTACGACGCACGACATCGGCCTGTTACATATCACCCTGGTGATCTCGTTTGGCTTTGGACTGCCACAAGGAAGCGCGGTTCGTGCCAAAAGCTTCTGGCAAACTACTATGGACCGTATATTGTCATTGACAAAGTCAGCGAAGTGAACTATACTCTCGCGCGCCTCGAACACTGGTAGACGTTCGGCTAGGACACTGGTAGACGTTCTGCTAGGACACAAGTCGCAAATGTCACACGGTTGAAATAATGCACGCGACGACAAGCTAGTTTACTCGCCCAGTGGGCTTTGTCTGCGAGGAGAGGTAATTTGGTACAAGCACGGGGAAAACGGGTTTATTTAGGCGGGCGAGGGCAGGAACGGCAGGCTGTGAACAGGAATGGCCGCCGCCCAGTCCTCGTTTTTCTCTCCTCTTGATCCCCACGTTCCTTTCACGCCCTTAAACGTAATTATATATATATATATATATATATATATATATATATATATATATATATATATATATATATATATATATATATATATATATATATATATATATATATATAGCTAAGCTAAAGCTTCCTCCTATTATTTTTGGAGGTCGGTCAATCGACCAGTGTACTTACCCCTCTGCGTTACTGTGGCCATGGCTATAGGATGACCACAAAGAGAACAACAAAATTAATTGAATAAGAAAGATATCAGTGATATTTCTCGTATATCTTCTTTTCCGAGTCGATCATGTTTATAATTCTGTGGTTGATACTGTTCTCGCTTTATGGAGATATAGTGGCCGTGATGACTTAAATTAATTCACGTTTTTTCACGTGCCAAAACTACGATCTCACTGAGGATATGAAAGCTAGGCGCTCGTTGTATTTGTACTTTTCGTGTCTGCCGATCCGCGGCGATATATATATACATATATATATACATATATATATACATATATATATGTATATATATTTGTAAACCCTGATGAAGATCGGTCCACCGATCGAAACTGTCGACATTAAATACTTGTTCTGTTTACCTTGTAGCACCACTCAAGTTCTTTACATATATATACATATATACATATACATATACCACGACGGACTGCGACGCAGACGATTTTGATCATCTCGATGCATATATACTTGTGTACATATATACAGGAACGGCAGGCTGCGAACAGGAATGGCCGCCGCCCAATCCTCGTTTTTCTCTTCTTTTGATCCCCGTGTCCCTTTCACGCGTTTCACGCGCTTGAACGTAACAATATATATATATATATATATATATATATATATATATATATATATATATATATATATATATATATATATATATATATATATATATATATATATATATATATATATATATATATATATATATATATATATATATATATATATATATAT
This sequence comes from Dermacentor andersoni, assembly GCF_023375885.2. Lineage (NCBI taxonomy): Eukaryota > Metazoa > Arthropoda > Arachnida > Ixodida > Ixodidae > Dermacentor > Dermacentor andersoni. The sequence continues at coordinate 84,591,801 of NC_092822.1, read as the reverse complement.
ATATGTATATATGTATATGTATATATGTATATGTATATATGTATATGTACATACGTATATATAACCAAGCTAAAGCTTCCTCCTATTATATTTGGAGGTCGGTCGATCGACCAGTGTACTTACCCGTCTGCGTCACTGTGGCCATGGCTAGGATGACCGCAAAGAGAACAACAAAATTAATCGAATAAGACAGATATCGGTGATATTTCTCGTATATCTTCTTTTCTGAGTCAATTCCGTGGTTGATACTCCTCTCGCTTTATGGAGATATAGTGGTCGTGATGACTTCGTCCTCGTTTTGTCATGATTCATGACATGATTCATGATTTTTCACGTGCCAAAACTACGACCTCACGAGGCACGCCGTAGTGGGGGACTCTAGAAAATTTGACCTCCTGGGTACCTTAACATGCACCTCATCTAAGAACGCGGGTGTTCTCGCATTTCGCCTTAGCCGGGATTTGATCCCGCAGCATCGTGTTTAGCAGCTCAACACCACAGCCACTAAGCAACCATGTTGGCTGATCGTGATGCCTCGTTCACTCGTAAGTTGTAGGGCTTGCGTACACCTCTGATTTTAGAGAAAAGCCTTTGATGTCACGTCAGAAGCTAAGGAGAGAAACATTAATCTGTATGATTTCCGCTTTGTCTGGAGCGTTGAGACGCTGTATTCTTTCATGAGTGGTGGGGAGAGCCTGTTTGTCGATATTTTTATAAGATGAACCGCATTCCGCTGTATCATTTCTAGTGCGCCAATGTTCGTTTTTGTGTTAGGGCCCCAAGTAATGCTCGTGTATGGAAGAATTAAGCTAGAAGTTCTTTTGCTGTAGCATGCTTTAGTTTATGCCTTAGTAATACAATGTTTACGAAACAGTGAGTGATAAACGTTAAATATATGTGAGGTTAAACTTTGGTTTCTGGTTATAGTGACATCTTTATCAATTGAATACGTCAACCAGATGGAAATCTGTATTAAAGTCATTGGTGGCAATGATTTTAGTGAACTTATTACAATGATCCGCAAACATCCTGATTTGAAATTGTTAAACTACGTAAACAATGTCATCAATAGGAAGTTAAAATATTATAAGGGTCCGAGAACTGCCCTTTGAAGGCGAACGCCTTGAACTGCCCTATGAAACGGGTAATGGGTCAGACACGCAAAGCTGTCTATAACAACGGTTTGTTAAATAGGCTGTAACTCAATGGAAATGGGAAGGACTTATAACTTCTGAATCAGCTTAGTATGTGAAACAGGGTCTAAAGCTTCACTTAAATCCAAGGAGTATAAATCAACCTCCCCTGCCTTATCTAGGATACTTGCAACATTGTGAACAACAGTTACTAACGGTGGCACTGCGAAAAACCCTATCCTAAAACCATGTTGAAGAAAACAATGTATGCCTTCGTTTTCTAAATGCTGAGTTATACACTTTGTGACAGCGTGCACAAGCATACACACAAAGAGAAATTTTGCAGATAGGACACTCGACTAAGTTGCTTACCAGTCTTTGCGGCAGCTGGAGGAGAGAGTGCGAAGACGACAAAATAAAATTAAATGAAATATTAGTGGTAATTCTCGCATATCTTAATTTGCGAGTCAAATAACTCTAGCATTCTGTGCCTCTTCATACCGTTCTAGCCCTCTCAGAGATGGCTATAATCAGATTAGAATGGTTTGACACTGAAATCACTTACGACACAGCGAAATGTGCAGTATATCATCAAGTTTAAGTTAGAGAATCGCTGCATTGTTAGCTCTTGGTGTCTTCAGTCAACAACGTCCACTTCACAGATTTCTCTTCGAATTATTTGCTTAAAGGCTCATAAATTTACTTGTGTTCGATGACCATAAATAAAAACTGTCACTTCACGCAAAACACTGCTAAAGTACAGTTTTTTTTTTCTTATTTGCAACACTTTTTTAAAAAAGATTACTAGATTCTATCGTGATAGGTCTTATCTGTTTCAGCGCACATCTTTCGCAAGCAAAGCTAGTACCATTTGTGCAATAAAAACACTTAACACTAGCGACTACATTGTTCGTTCAATTTAAGTGATTGTACCAGGCGGCACCGCGAAGTGTTGTGCTTCGCCGTCAAAGCCACGTATGGCATAGATGAACCGCTGAACGGGAAGCTGCGAGTACGGTGCACATCTCTATTCCCAAGAGCTGATGCCAGTTGGAGTCTTGCGCATCCACTCCGTTGGATGCGCAGTGGTTGCGACATATGGACGGTTTAGCTGTTCCTTCCAGCGAATCATCTTACAGTGGCCCAGCACTACGTCACACCCAGGTGGGGATCGCACGGGCAGCACCTCTTCGTTGTTCTACCGGGGTATTCACAGGAATATAACACAAATGCAATAATCTTGCGTGGCATTTTTTGAAGTTATTACTTTTGTGGTCCTTTAAATGAAGATCGCTTCGGCAGACTACTTATCGGTAGTGACATAATTCAACCAAATGTACTAAAGTTTTAGCAATAGAAGTTTTCATGGCTGAAAAATAGAATGAATGAGGATACACTTTAAGAATGCTAGTGTAACTGGCAGTTGCTGCTGCGTCTTCCTATATTTTTTTTTTTTTTTGAGGTGACGTCTTGAACCGGGCGTATCGATATTGTTACACAGCTACGTTGCCACACATTTACCTCGAGTTACGACCGCTTTCCCCTATTCGATGTGGTACTAGAAGTGCAGGCATCGCCTACCGGAGCTTCCATGACATTTGAACTTCGATTTTGGACAGAGCTCACAACAGTCAGCGCTGCTAATAATGGTGCGCTGTCATTGCTCTAGTGATACCGACATCGTCAAATAAAGAACTTCAGCTGTTCCACATAAAGAAGATGAACCGAATTTTGCGCTGCCAGGATGACTAGCGTTTATCAGAAAATGGATTAGTGAAAAGGTTTTTACATGGTGTACTATCCGCACAGCCAAGAAGCATAAAAGCAGCTCTAACTTTGTTTGACAGGTTAACTAGTGGCGGATTCGCGAATTGCCAAAAAGCATTTACGCCAAGGATCGTTAAAAAGCCAAATCGCCAGAGCTGTCTCGTTCTATATCTCACGCGGCCAGCTAATAATGTCGTGCCGTTCTCGACGGCATCTCACAAAGTTATGACTATGTTGGGATAGTGGCAATGGTCTCGTGGATCGATTCCAATACGCCAAAATAAATGCGACATGCGACATGCGCAGTATGCCTAACGTCTCACGCAGTCCGGTAAGACCTGGATAGAAGCAGTTGTCGAGATACCGGCGTATTGTGCTTCCCGTATCCACTCCAGGGCATTTTAAAGTTAAGGTCCTGAACCACCGTTCTCTGAAACCTCCAAAATGCCTCGGGACGAACTCCCTTCTTTCCAACTGTGTTGGTTGTTATACGAAGGTGAACACTAGGAGCGTAATGTTTCCCTTTCTCATCCTTCCTCAACGACCTCTTTTCCGAAGCAGGGTTTTGGCGCCGGCTGCGGTGCACCGCCTACGCCAATATGCCCCCTGGTCTCAATATTCTGGTTCATCTTTCAGCCGAAATCGACAAGCGCTACTGGCGACACGCGCATCCGGTCAGGGTAACTATGGTTAACGTCGGTCGTTACCTTACTAAGCCACTGTGTGCTAGTTTGTTGCACGCGACTGTTTTCTCTTGCACCAAGTGGCCTGGACAGCACATTTCCTTTCCTTCGAGTACTTACTTCTTTCTTATTTTTCACCTAAAGTCGGTATAGTGTACGATAACTACGGCGGGCGAGGTGGTCCTTGCCTTGTCCGCGCCTCGGTGCTCGTCAACCGGAATCGCGCGTTGCCGCATTCGCCTGCTTTTTTAATGTTTGTTGGTTCAATTGGCAAGGACTGTTGATGGTGATGTTGAGCTGCCCAATCACTGCGATCAAAAGCAGCCAACAGAGAGGACGAGCGCTGAGACAATTAAGGTTCGTGCCACGAGCTGTGATAAGGAAATTTTAATGTCCCTACGTTTGTTTGTTCAGAGAAAGGGGGTGGGGGGAACAGTCGCCGTTTCGATGTGCCAGGAAGCGGCCGGTCAAGCTGTTGACGTCGGGATGATCGAAAAATTTCGGCCCTGTATAGCTCAGCGCATTGAACACGGCCCGCAACAGCCCGTCGAAAACCTGTTACCTAGAGCACGTGCAGAGCAGTGAACAGTCATTTTGTATTCTGGCGAAGGATCGAACTCGGCACACTGTCTTCTGTGCATCTGAACCTGATGTAGCGCGCGATGCGCACTAACCTACTTGCTTCGGCGTGAAATCCACGCCAAAGCGCGCACAATGCAAGCCAATCGCGCGGATTGCGCGGTGACGCTAGAGTGGAGTGGAGCGGTGAAGCTGGAGTATTCGACATGCGCTGCTTTGCGTACGGGATACCAAGAGAAGGGAAACGCAGTCGAAGACGCCAGAAGATTACGCGGCGCGATGAAATTAGGAAATTCGCGGGCGCTATTTGGAATAGGTTGGCACAAGCCAGGGCTAATCGGACCTCACAGGGAGAGGCCTTCTTCCTGCAGCGGACACAAAATAGAATGATGATGATGATGATGATGATGGTGATGATGATGATAATGATGATGATGATGGTGATGATGATGCGTACGGTAAACTGCCCGTGCATGTCTCAGACCGACGTGAACTGGTTGGACGCTGAGCCGACTCATGTCGTCACAGCACTGAGCCAAGAGGGCTTGTGGCGAAACGCCGCGGTGGGTACCGCAACTAGGCAGCAGACGGAGCTATGTCGAAGTATACTGCGCTTGCATTGTGCAAGGCGGGGCTGAGGTGCGCGCTCGCTCACGTGTGTTCTCGCCTGGCCCAGCTATCGTAGAGAAACATGCCTACGTAAAGAGCGGACACTCGAGCCGTTTTGCGGCAGAGCAATTAAGGGTCTGACCGCCAGCCAGGTGGCGTAGCGGTTTGCGCTTCCACTTTACCTCATAGGTAGAGAGCTCCTCATAAGTCTTATGGGGTTACGTCCACGAGCCTCGTTTCCATAGCGACGTTGATGTGTGCCGCTGGTTACGCCTACCCCAGCGCGCTTTTCCTCGTGCCGCCTCGCTCGTGCGGCAAGGTGTTTGCTTTTTCTGTCCAGAGATAATTTTGCTGTTTCTTGCTTTAAAAACCTTGTCAGTAAGTCGTTTCTTATGCTGGATGAGCGTATTTTGAACGTGTAGCACAGAATCTGAGCCGTGGTACCCTTTTACTGTGCAGCAATCCATTTGTTTTTGCATCCTTCTTTTCCGGAAGAGCATCCGCATTACTTCCAGCGCCTGCTTTCTAAATGTGACTTCGGTGTAAAACACTGCTTTACACCACACGTGACACCATGGTGCTCCACCATTTTTTTTTTTTACGCGGCTGGAGCACTAATGCGCATTTGGGTGCGTTTTGTGAAGAATGTTCTCACTCCACGTTGCATGCGCCTGGCGTGGATCTCAAGTGCCACTTTTATTTGACGCGTTGCTTGTCATCCACACGAAAGCTTGAGCGCCCAAGCAGAACAAGGGACCCCTGGAACCAATGCTAACGTGAGTGGAAACTGCACAGGCGGAACCTGCTAAACTGTAGAAACTGACGGCGTCGAACTCGCTCGCCTCTCGTGCCAACGCAGCTCACAGCGCGGCCTTGCATGAGCTTGGGTGCAACAGAGAAACGGAAGGCTTACACAGCACGCACTATACTCGCAAGTGCCCGCATGCTTCGAGTATCGAAGCGATCCTTAACCCACTTCCCTTCCAAGTCTGCTCAACGCAAAGTAGAGGAAATGTATGAAGGGAAGTGGGCGTCGAAGGGCGTCGGCGGCAGTCGGGAAGTTGTTTAGCGTACGACGCAGTGGTGACAAAAAATTTTAATAACTGTACGAACATATTTATTGTCCCGATCTATGTTCATCGTGACGATATTGGTAGGGATGCACATTCGCGTATCAGTTCTGTTATTAGGTGGGTCCGTCACGTAAGACAACCAATGGCTGATACCCCCGTAAACGCGGCCACCCCTTTACGACGACCAAAGAGAAGTGAAATTCTGTGCTGTGAAGTCAGAGGTAAATTTTCCTAAGTGCAAGCCAGCCGTGATGGCTCAGATACTAACGCGGCTTTCGTTAAGCATGGGATCACGTATTGCAGTTATGCAACAGCGGTTGCATATCGGCAGTGGGCAACGTGAAAAACATTACGGGTGATTACTACATTACGGTGGTAGGTAAATAGAATAATATTATACCACTGAAAAGCCAAAGCGAATATTTTCCATCAATAAGTATGTTGGTTAATTGCATGGAACGGGTCATTATCTTTTACAATGTACGCAAATGCATAGCGGTGTAGGCGAAATGTGTGTGCGCAGTGCTGTCATGTTTCTAATAAATTGCAAGCCGTGGTATTCATGGCGGAAGTTTCAGATGATTATGGGGATTTGAAAATAGATAACATATAGCAATTCATTAATCTATACTAAGCAAGAAAGTGTTTTATAGTAATTTATCCTGCACCGCTTATTCTTGAGAATCGATGCAACAGTTCGAGGTTGTGGTGCTTAATAGCTCCAGCGCCGTTGCCATGTGCCAGTTAAAGAATAAAACAAGTTTTGGTTCTGCTGTCGACCAACCTTGGCTATATTATGGACATTATTTTTCATGTTGATGTTTTCTTTCGTTCACATGTCAACAAATGATATCAGTGCCCCTAAAACCCCTGACTAAAATTTAGTCTAGTTAATTAGATGATGAATTCCAAGGTGTGTTCTACGCATAAGTGTTATGTACTGGGAATTACTTTATTCCGCACATAGTACACTCAAAGAACGTAGCCTTGTCGCAGAGATGGCGACCACACTACTTCACTTGGCGCGAACACACTGTCCACGTGATTGTCCCACACCAGGGCTTGCGAGGGATCTGGCTCCACCCATCGGCACAGTGGGGAATGTTCACACACAGTTCCGGACACTCCCACTACGCGGCTGCACGCGTCCGCATCCGAGGACCGAAACCCGAACTAATCACGGACACACTTTTCCCCCCTTAGAAGGATGCCTTGTACCAAGTAGGCTGCCGTCTGATCCGTGCTGGTCGTTTCGGTATGCTCGATTCGGATTCGAGTGGACGTGAAGATGGCATAGCTGGTGTGCTTCCCGCTGGATTACTGTCCATGCCCCACGTGAGCGTTGCTGAGGCTTGTCTGTCCAGCCTAACTTCGCCAGTGCGCTTCCTGAGCTGGTTTAGATGGCGTCTAACAATTCTTCCTGCGCATTTCACAAGCCAGGATCTGTGGCCCATCCTTTTAACCAGAGTTCCTTCTGCCCAGTCTGGCCCCTTGCCGAATTGTTTTACCCATACGGCTTCTCCTTGCATGAGTTGACGACTCTTGGTTAGGTCAGGTTGTGCAGCCTCCTGTCCTTCCGATGCAATGATGAGGTCCAACTGGTTTGGCAGCTCCCGCCCGAACATGGCTTTAGCTGGTGTTAGCCCGGTTGACTGATGTACAGTGGTATGCTGCCGAAACAGGAAACGTGACAAGCGAGCACTGAGCGAACCGGATGGTTCTCTGGCCAGTGCCCTCTTCAGTTCCCCAACATAACGTTCTGCTTGCCCGTTTGTAGCAGGATGGTAAGGGGCTGACGTTACGCTTCGAATGCCATTTCTCTGGTAGAAGTCTTGTATCTCGGAAGACACAAATGCAGACCCATTGTCCGACAGAACCTTGCGTGGTATGCCAAATGTCGCAAACAAAGAGCGCAGCACACTAATGACCGCTGTTGATGCTGGGCTGTTCACCAATCGCACCTCCACCCACTTGGTGAAAGCGTCGACAACAACCAAAAAGGTATGTCCTTCTACCGGACCTGCAAAGTCCACGTGCAATGTGTGCCATGGTGTCGTTGGCTGCGTCCAATTTGGAACTGGAGCCTTTTTTGGATCGCTCTGGGTGCGCTGGCACTGGTCGCATGACTTGACAGTTGTTTCGATCTCGGCGTCCAAGCCAGGCCACCAAAGATAACTACGCGCACAAGCTTTCATGGCTACAATTCCACGATGGCCTGCGTGAACTAATGAAATGGCCTGTTCTCGTGCTCCTGCCGGTATGACAATTCTTGAGCCCCAGCTGATGCATCCTCGATGGATAGCAAGTTCAGTGGCTCTTCTGCGATATGGGGTGAAACTGTCTCCCTGCAGACGCTGCACGGTGCCATTCTGTACTGCTGAAAATACCTCTGCTAGGATTGGATCCTCTTGCGTTAGTGTGGCCACAACCTCAGCTGTCAACGGCGGTCGTGGTAACGCCTCGAACATGAGCACGTCTCCAGGTGGGTTAGGCTCTTCAATGCGGTCTGGCAGAGGCAGTCTACTCAGCGCACCTGCATTCTGATGACGACTACCGGCACGATACTGGAGGTTGTAGTTGTATGCTGACAGTTTAAGGCACCACCTTTTCATTCGGGGCGAAAGCATTTCTGGTACCGGCTTCCGTGGTCCGAGAATCCCCAGTAACGGCTGGTGGTCAGTCACGAACGTGACTTCTCGACCCACAATGTACTTGTGGAAGTGTGTGGCTGCAAAGACTACAGCAAGACCTTCACGGTCAAATTGTGCATAGTTACGTTCAGCAGCACCCAATGTCCGGGATGCAAACGCAATTGGTGCCTCTCTGCCTTGGCTGTCCAGCTGAGCAAGCACGGCACCTACACCATAAGGTGAAGCATCACACGAAATCAAGAGGGGCTTGGTTTCGTCATAGTGTGACAAGACAGTCCTCGACAACAAGCAACGTTTGAGCTCATCAAACGCCCTTTGATGCCTTTGCTCCCATTTCCAAGTCTTGTCCTTAGCCAGAAGTTCATACAGGGTTGCTGCAACTGTAGCACGACGCTCTAGAAATCGATCATAGAAGGCCAACATGCCTAAAAATGACTGCAGTGTCTGCTTACTTGTGGGCGCTGGTGCCTTCACGATAGCTTCCACTTTTTCCTCAGATGTGTGAATCCCTGCTGCATCAATCCTGTGACCCAGGAATTTAACCTCTGCCACACCAAACTGACACTTGGATTTGCACAATCGTAGGTTTGCCTGAGCCAGCCGCTGGAGAACTGACGCTAGGCGGTCCTTGTGCTCTTGCGCGGTTGCTCCAGTCACGATGATATCGTCCGGGTAAACACAAACTCCCGGCAAGCCGCTCAAAGTGGTCTCCATAAACCGCTGGAAAATTGTTGGGGCTGCTGAAACACCAAAAGGAAGCCTGTTTACCTTGTACAGCCCTTTTGTAGTGTTTACTGTGAGAATCTGTGCTGTCGCTGGAGTCACATGAAGTTGAGTGTAAGCTTGAGCCAAGTCCAAGGTGCTAAACACCCGGCCACCTTTCAATGTGCTAAACACTTCCTCTGTTGTGGGCAGGGGGTATGAAGCCTTTTTCGCAGCTTCATTCACTGTACAGCGGTAGTCACCGCAGGCGCGCAAGCTTCCATCTTTTTTGCGCACCCATACTAGCGGTGTAGCCCAGTCTGAGTGTTGGACTGGCTCCCAAATACCGTCTTCTACGTACTTGTCAATCTGTGCCTCAGTTGATGCGCGCATGGCAAAGGGCACAGGCCGTGCCTTCAAAAACTTGGGGCTTGCCCCTTCCTTCAGTTCCAGATTCACTGGCGCACCCGTGTGTCCTGTGGTGTCTTCACGAAAAATGTCTTCATGCTTCTGTAGCAACTCGGTCAAACTGCCTTCCTCCGTTGTCTGGTGAATGCCGTGAAGCTCGATGCCCAGCTTGTCAAACCAATTGCGTCCCAACAAGCTGCATCCAGTGCCCTCGACAACGAGAAGTGGTAGCTTGCAAGCTGTGTTCTTGTGACGAACCATTACTGTTGCCGTTCCGACAACCTGCAATTGCTGACCTGACCAGGTGCGCAGATGTATGTCGTCCTGCCTCAGAGAGGGTGGGTGTGCATGCCATACGGTTTGAAATGTGTCTCTGCTAACCATGGTACACGCTGCACCGGAGTCGACCTCAAAAGTCACAGGTCTGCCGTGCACTGTAAGCGTCAGAGTAAACTTCGGGGTGCTGAATCCGTCTGCCACTGCACAGAGGTCATGCAACGTTGAAACCTCATGTTTGGTTTCGTTAGTCACTTCCGCAGTCCGTGAAGTTTCGAAGGAGATGCTACGCTGGTATGTCTTTTTCTCAGCCTTCTTCCTAGAAATACAAGCCTTGGCAATGTGCCCTTGTTTCCGGCAGTAATTGCAAATAGTTGTGCTGAACTTACACGTCTTGGGACTGTGCGAACCGTCGCAACGCCAGCAGCGTTGCGCTTGGTGAGAATGAGTCTTGGACGTCGAAGTGCTGTCGCCGGCGCGCGTAGCCGCCTTGTTGACTTCCGCATGATCCGCTTTTATCTGTCGTTGCTGCTGGACGGCGCTTTCCGCTCGAATAGCGAAATAAGCCTTGCAAAAAGTCAGATCCTTCTCTGCAAACAGTCGCTGTTGAAGATTCTGGTCCCGGAGACAGACGAAGCGATCGCGCAACATCACATCTAACGGCAGAAGCGTTGGATTGCAGCCCGTAGCTCCCTGCTGTGTTGCTGATGCCGTTCCCTCAGCTGGCGTCGCCGTAGCTGTTGTTGCCGTCGGCAGCGTGCCGAAATTGCAGCTCGTAGCCAACTTGCGTAGAGCGGCCACGTAGTCGTTTACCGACTCGCCTGGAAGCTGATCTCGCCTTTGGAACATCGCACGACTGTAGACTTCGGACGGTCGAGGGTCGTAGTGTGCCTGAAGTGCGGCCACGATCTCGGCATAGCTCACTTGGTCGGGCGTCTTCGGTTGAAGCAGCGCACAAACCACGTCGTAAATTTGAGCACCGCACAGTGTAAGCAAGTGTGCTCGTTGCTTGACAGGGTGAGTCACATCGTTGGCCTCGAAGAAAAACTGTAGCCGGCCGAACCACGATGCCCAGTTGGAGCCAGTAAACTCCTCCAAACGTGCAGAAAAATCATGCTGGCGCTCAGCCATGACTCACTGGATGCTCCACGATGCCCTAGGGCTTCCCTGCCACGGGTGATCCGCCTCGTCGCCAATGTTATGTACTGGGAATTACTTTATTCCGCACATAGTACACTCAAAGAACGTAGCCTTGTCGCAGAGATGGCGACCACACTACTTCACTTGGCGCGAACACACTGTCCACGTGATTGTCCCACACCAGGGCTTGCGAGGGATCTGGCTCCACCCATCGGCACAGTGGGGAATGTTCACACACAGTTCCGGACACTCCCACTACGCGGCTGCACGCGTCCGCATCCGAGGACCGAAACCCGAACTAATCACGGACACAACAATAAGGGAGTGCGCTGACCGGCGATGATTGGTGGAAAGAACGATCTGGGGGTGATGCGAAAAAGTTGTCCCTCAGTGGCTGCAACTTTGAATACGATTATACAACTTCAATACGTACAGCTCACATCAACCGCCATTTATGACTTTCGTCAGTTAAAAGTGGTCTTCGACTTTAAGCCAACCATAAAATTTTACGGAACACGAGGTCTGAGAAAAAAGTGAATCTCTGCACAGTCTCACAACCCAGCCTAGTTAGTATTCGCATTTACAGCTTCTCCCAGAAAATATGCACATTATTGTGATGTTCGGTTTCATTGACTACAGTTGGAGGCTACTCGAAAATGGGGCGTTCTCTTAGATCCCTTGGCCCGCAAACTACGTGCCGCTGGACGTAGTTCACTGTACATCCGCACTAGAGAAACTTCCTGCCAGCGCACTTTACACTTTAAACCCACCATATGCATATTGTCCAAGTGACGTTCTGTACTTCAACAATATGACTCGCGTCTTTCCTCATTTAACCTCACAACGTCCGCTCTCTCTCACCCCACTCCCGTCAATCCTCCCGAATTCGATGCTCACATTACCACGCGAGGGTGAGGATGGCCCTCATGAGCGGTCGCCCTTGTGAGGGTGCCCATGTCTGGCCGCAATTACTGTGTGCCTCAAAAGAGTATCAAGACGCTGTCCTCTTTTCCCAATTTTTTTCCCAATTGTGGCTTACGTGCTTGCCCAGATGAGATATGCCTCTGTGAATTTACCGTAAATGCCATTTCATAGGTGCTGAAGCGTTTGTCGCGAAAAAGTGTGAAAGGAAGAAAAGTTTGTATGCGCGTGCTCCACAGCAAAATTACCTTAACGGAAACTAGGCGTAGCGTAAACAGAATTTATTTCGTTTGAACATGGCCTGTAGCAGCCCAGGTAACATCGAAAAGTGCACAGTCATACTTTTTTTGAATAGTCAGTAGGGCGTCTTGGTAAGCGTGGATGATAGAAAAAGGGAGACGTGCAAAGTTTTCGTTTTAGTAGAGCTTTTTCTATCATGAACATGTTTTTGGCCGCCCTACTTGTTCAGCATCCAAGCAATGCCTCGCGGTTGTGAAAATTAGCTATGTCACTGATTTGTCTAACCAATGCACATACCAGAGCCAGCGCGAAGCTCCCTAAATTAGTGCCTGGGCTGGAGCAGAAGTTACACGAATATTCTTACCAACGACATAAGAGAACTATGTGAAAACTACAGTGCCTTGAAAAAATGAATAATTAGTGCCTGGGGTGGAGCAGAAGTTACAAGAATATTCGAACGAACGACATAAGAGAACTATGTGAAAACTACAGTCCCTTCAGAAAATGAATAATGAGTGTCTGATGAGAAGGTTATGTATTCCTAATGTGACATGTGACAGGCATCAGAAACGCATTGTCCGATGTTTCGCATTACAAGTACATCAGAGACTCAAATGGCATTCCACTTTATGATTCTGTTGGAGAGTAGACAGAGTTTTTCCTTATTGCTAATGTCAAAGCATATAACATAGTAATGTGTACGATACCAACTCGTGAAAATCTTTTAATGCGATAACATTAAATGGCCCATGAGGCGGAAAATCCAGTGTTGGCGTGAGCACACGATGCTACAAAAAGGTTGCAAACCCTTGACCTTTCGTAGGGTTTTCACCGTTCGTAGAGTCGAACCCCCTAGCTATGGCATTAAGGCTACAAACCCACTACGTTTGGTGTTAAGGCACAGTTAATTAAGATATAGTTAATGAAAGCACTGAAATCCACGACCTTTGGTGGGAGTCAAGCCCTCCACCTCTGGTTTGTGAATGAAGGCGATGTTAAGGCACAATTTATTAAGGTATAGGTTATTAAGGACAGACTGGACGCTGTGTCAATGTTCGCTTAGAAGAACATGAAACGCCTGCGACGTCAGGGGGAGGGGCCTACTTGCCTGCTCACTGCCAAAGTTGCCCTTGCCATCTTGTTTATAAAGACACATTCTTCATAGGGGAACCACAAAATGCGAGAGAGAAGTCATTGAAGCTCACCAAATCGAAAAACACGCTCACAATCAGTGCGTGCGCGCACCCTCCTTATCCCTATACTGTGAAGCAGCAGCCTTTGTGGAAAAGTGTTTTTTTTTATGTTTTTATGACTGCCTGGTTTCGTATGGCGCATGCGCGTGTCGTCGACTTTCTTTTCTTTTAGACCCAAGTATTTCATTATTAAACACTTGGTTGTCTTTTCTCTCCTCTTGTGCACGCGTCTTCGAAGAATAGGTCTCGTTGTTTGTCATTCTTTTCAAGGCAAGGGCTCCCGCCATAACTTTGACCTTACTAAACAAGACTAGAGAAAGTTGCTTAGCTAAGTCGTGAAAGAAACTAGGATTGTTATGTAAACAAACATTTCTTGTAATGTGCTGCTGCCGTTGCGTGTGTGTTTTTACTGTGTTGCAGGGGTCCCTATTAAAACGACATTCATCGATGACTTCGACTTTGTGCTCTGTTGCCACCCTCCAAGAGTGCAGACATAGTTTTCGGCGCTGTTGCATGGTCCTTGCATGTGTTCACATTATGAGAGTCTTACTGTGTCACAGCTATAAGTTCATACAGAATACATTTTGTAGTGGTGAGGCCGTGACCCACAACCGCGTCCACATAATAGAGGAGCCCGCAGAAATGCAATGAATCGGTGGACAAGGCTGCAGTGGCCCGGCGTGTAATTTTCATGTTCATATCAGGCATGTATTAGGTGTACCTGTTCCAAATAGCAGGACCTCAGTATCATTGATGGATAAGTATCTACTTATTAACGCAGCTTACTAAATAGGCTAAATATTTATGCAACTTTATTCCATTTGCTGCTTATTTCCGTCCGTAAACATTAAGCACACGTTGTGTTCTATATCAAAATACACCTAAGATGTCCTGATGTTCGTAGTTTCTCTCGCAACAACTGTTTGGCTGCAATGTAACTTGTAATTTTTGTTTACTACACTGTATATCTTTTTTTTTTATTTTAGATCTATTGTTTACACTGTTTCATACGTTGTAGTATTTATTTCCATACTTTTCTTCCTGCTTATACTACACGCATGTGCAGTTTTTGCCCATGTAAGAATTCGAAGTGTAGTGCGCCAAATATGTCACAGGTCTACGCACGCAGCGTGCATACCATTGTTTAGCATTGATATTTACAATTATTTCTGTCTTGTCCTCAGTCTAGTTTTTACTTGGAAATACAGATTCGATGAGCGTCAAGTATTTTCAATTAAATAGGAAGGCAAGCATAAACTGTGCTGCAGTTACTTCAGTAGCCAGCCAGTAGCCAAGCTTCCTGTGGTTCCTCTCCGAATTTTCGCAAGCTGCCCCATTCATGCAGACAGGCATTGTAGCAGTTGCGATTCTGTGTCTACTGCAGTAATGCCGAAGCTGGTTTGCACACACTACAGGATGCCAACAGATACCCATTATTGTTTTTCTGCCTTTCTAAGCACCAGCCGTGCCCACGAGGTGAAAGTTGTGGTGTCCGTTTGAGTTTGCCGATCAGTTCATGTGATGCTTAGGGACAAAATTTACGCAGAGAGGGAAGGGAGATCGTGCAATAAGCCCTCGGCCAACTACTAAGTTGATGGAAGGGATAAATAAATGGCAATGGATGTGCGCTTGTACTCTGCACATGTTAATTTGAGAGGGAATGCAGAAGTTGTAGTACAAAGGCATATCACGACAAGCGGTTTTTGCATAAATAAATTAAGTAAATAGGCACATACGTTTTTCATGCGCTGATAATGGGGGACGGCTCACACGTCTTCCTTACGTGGTATGCCTGATTGATTTTTTCTGCGAATTTAGAATCAAATTTCAATTTGGGGATGTTATAGCTAGTTCTGAAAAATTGATGTGATGTCGGTTCACACAAAGTTGTTGAGAAACCACTGTGTTCATTAGGAACACATGAGACAGACATGAAAACTGCTCTGGAGCGGACATTGACATTTCATGCTCACAAGAAAAACACTAAAGTATTAATCATAATGACAGTGGCCCATTTGTTTTGAAATGACATTAGGAATTAAGGTATTTTTACAGAGGATAAGAAAAAAAAAGTTCACGTTTCCACTCCGATCTTTCTCTACGGCAATAACGTACTGCAACAGAGTCTGTTAAGGCATTGAAGTTAAGGCACGGACGCGTTCCCTCGAACTTTGCTTTTGTTGCCAACAGAGGAGCAATTACTGCTGTTGCGGCAGTTTCAAACATTTCGCTGGACGTTGGCAGCATACTCAGAGGGATATAAATGTAGCATTCCACCAGTCACACAAAAGCAAATCGCAGCAAGAAATCTCAGCACTCATCGCGAGTCTACCGGCAGTCTTACCTAAGATTTTGTTTCGCAAGTGGACACTTTGCTCTTGCATTCAGCGTTCAGCAAAGTTAACGCAGCTAACGTACACAAAACAGGTAAATTGAGCTTCGGCTTCCTTAGTACACTTCCTCGAATGCAGTGGGCGAAAACAAAAAATTCTAGTCTGACAAGAGGCTCCTACACAATCCAATTCCCTGATGCAAACAAACAGCCTGCCATGAGCACCGCTGACTCCACCGAACACTGCTGGTAGCTGGTGTAGCACACATCCTCCCGAAAACCACGGAAACTTTCACATCGTCTTTTTGAGAGGCGAACGAGACCTAAAATTGTTTCACAGAAAGAAAGCGTTGCATGTGAAAAAACTCACTGATCCGGGAACTGAACGCTAGAGCTTTCCAGGGCGGTCTCCAGAACATCTGAGCTAACCTGAAAACTAGTAGATGACAGACCGAAGGTCCTTCAATAGCCATCATGAAGGATATTAAGATGTATATGCTAAATCTTTTCCGCCGAATCTTGCAAGCGAAGGGAACTCCATAAAGTGGAAAGGTGGCTGAACGCAGAGTAAGGGTGAATTCATCGTGAACTTAAGCCCAAAGACACTGAATGTGGCAAGTCAGTCCTACGTTTCAGAAGGTGGAGAGTAATCCACTAAATGTCGAGTGTAGCGCGAAGCTACGATGGTAACGCATACGGGCTTCGGAGATAGAACTCCGCAGTTAAAAATTATGCATAAATTCTTGCACTGGAAAAACGGGGACATTCAATATTGCAAATTAGTTTTGCGAGAAACTAATCCAGCAGAGCCTGCCTTGAAAATAAAAAGATCTCATACGGGCTTCTTGGAAAGCTTCCTTGTTCAAGAAAATTTTGCCCTCGTCTAGAGATGGAATGCGGGTCCAACGCCTTTCCAAAGTGGTCACTACGTATGAGCTAGCCAGGCGGCTAAAAGATCACTGAGTGAGGGCGAATAGCTGCGTCTAAGTCCGCAAGCCTCGGCAAACGTTTATCCAAGTCAAAAATTTTCATCCATTTTAGTATCAAGCTATAGAAAAAATGTGCGTTGCTCAAAAAAAAAAAAAAATTAACGCTTCGCGGTTCAGGGACAATCTATTCCGCACGCGATTTCTCTTCACCCGAGCTAACCAGGAACCGGGCAGATCGAAAAGCGGCAGTATTTTAAACTTTCCCTCGAAGCACAGCGCATAGGGCAACGAATATGGCAACGAATAGGGCAAGACATGTATCTTAAGTCCGAAAAGGGAAATTTATCAAAGCTAAAATTTGTTATTGCCACATGCCGAGCGCGAAGCTGCGAAGATCACATGTGCCAGTTCTCCAAATTACTAAAGCAATGCATTTGGAAAAAAATTCTTCGTGGCCGCTGTTTGAACCCCGGACCAACATTTTTCCTTTGTGGTTAGTTTTGGGTGATATCGCAAATAGGGAAAAGCGTCCATGAACGGGAGAAATTATTCATCCAGCAGAGGCTACGAGGAAGCTTTAAACTTTAGCCAGAGCGAGTTAAGTTTTGATTCTTTCTGCAAAGAAGAAATATTTATGAAGGGGCCAATGCTTATCCTGTGTGGTCAGTTTTGCCCACACAAGATAACGTTAACGCAGGATCGCAATCGGCTACCTCAGCGAGAGATAGTACTAAGCGATGACTCGTTAGTTTTTGCTATAAGTCTTCTATAAAATCCTCAGCTATACAAAATTTCGGCATCTTCGCAAAGATTGTGCCTGGAGGCTTACTTTAACCATGCTCGTACAAATTGCCATATCGCTATTCTATTATGACTTATGTCGCGACGTTCCTTCTTTCTTTGCTTCACAGGTTTTGCCGCAGTGCTAGCGAGAAAAACACTCTGGTGCCAAGTACGTGAACTACTGTACCAGATTCCCATAATAGTTAATCCAAAATAGTTATTCAGAAGAGTGTGCCAGAAAGCCCCAAAGATAAACCATACGGGTTTCTTAAAGAATTCGTCAAGGTCTAGGAGTTTGAAGCAAGCACAGAACGCCTTTCCCGAGCTTACGCTCTACATGAGAGCTAAGCAGGAGGTTCCAATATAGGAGAGTGAGGGTCAATTATGAGACAGTTCCGAGCATAGACAATAAATACAGCAAAATACTCTCCGTGAATTATTAGATCTGGAGGAAGGTTTATGCAAGGAAAAATTGTGATTCAGTTGAAGGTATCAGCAAGCTGCAATTGGGGCCCACTCAAGTTTTTCAGAAAACGAGCTTTGCGGTTGCAGACACATTTTCCTTAGTCAGGAGACTGAACCTGGAACAGTACTTCCTGGGCGACTGCTTTATGCCCGAGCTAACCAGGAAACAAGCCGATCGCACAACGTTGACGAATCTCTGATAAACAAGCACAACAAACGACGCTCAACATGAGCAATATGCTGCCATGAATCTTGCGAAGTGAAAGGCCCATCAAAGATAAAATGTCTAACCAATTTTAGCACCGAGCAGTAAAGGAAATCCATAAAGCTTTTTCAGAAAAGAAGTTATATATGTTGAAAAAAATGCTTGCTCCTATGGCGATTGAATCCGGGAATAACGTCTTTAATTGGTGGTCGCGATACATCTGACTTAACCTGAAGGCTAACAGATCATAGACCCATGAAAAACTCTAAACAAGGACAGTGAGTATGGCAAATAAATTCTGCTGAATTTCGTATAGTAATCCAGCCGAGCCTAGTATCGAAGTATAAGTTCCTCCTTTCCTGAGTACTGGACACGGCAGCAGCGCTTCTCTAAGGCGGTCACCGTCTATGCTAATGAGTAGGCATCACAGATCACATAGTGGTGACAATCGCAAGACGACTTGAACAGGAAGTGGGAAAGATAGCATATTAGTTCCGTGAAGTTCCGCGAAATTCCGCAAGATGCGCGAGAGCTAACAAATGCGAGAAATAATTTTACCGCATCTAACAGAATCAATAAATGTGTTCCCATGGGTGAACGGAAACAGCTCCACCATTTTATAGTGCGGCACACAGATTGCTCTGCCATAGAAGCGAGATTTCACAATCACCAATTGCTCAATGTTGAAAATAACAAAAGAATGCAATCAACTAGTCTGTCAAAGCCCACACCGTATTCCGTCAGAAGAGTACAATTCACATAGGGCTGTATAGTATATGGAGATATTATGGCATACTTATAATGGGTCATTGTGTAGTACAGACAGGAGATACAACAGGAGTAAAGTGCACAAAGCTGAAGGGCTCCTCACACACGCCGCGTTATCACTGCTACCGCAACCAAGGGACATGCCAGCTCACGATATTCCCTACTTGTATAGCACAGTAGTTAATGATTATCCGAAGTGCACGTCAAGGAGAAAAACAACTCTGATGGGCATCAGGATAATGCAAACAATGTGCACATGAAATTCATAATTTTTCACAACGCCGACTGTTAAAGTTAAACGCTGCGGAGAGGTGGGGAGGCGTACACATTAGATATACGTATGGCGCGCAGACAAAAATTTTGCCGGCGTTTTAAAATATACCGTAGCTGAATACAATGTTTCGATAAAATGAACTTTTTTGGCAGTTTTGCAATATGTTTCGCTATATTTAGTGATGTGCTTGATTACAATGCGCAGACTCATCCACTTGGTAAGTATGTAATTTAAGGCACACTTCGCCATGGCAATGATATACAGCGTTCTATGGAACTCCTAACTTAGCAACTTCGAACGTTTTATTAATAATCGTTGGGTATCGGTAACAAAGCCCTTGATGCAATAAAATATAGATGCGGCTTATACGCTTGCGCGCAGGGATCGCTTTGCTCTCAGACGCAGAATTTAGAATGGTATGCTTCCGCTTACAGGGGACAGGGGAAAGACGCAGGCATTCGGTGCGTGATTTAAGCTAGTGGCATACGTGCTGAATATTACAATAGCCATTATCAGAGAAAGAACGAGGCTTCAAGACGGGACACAAAGGAGGAATCACACACACAGTGTGCGAATCAAAAGTTGCAACTTTCGATTCGCATTTAATATTTCCGAACTAGAATAATTACTATTTTCCAACTATGCGGATACAAAGAAAGAACTACCGCGTAATGCTTTAAACAATAGCCAACATCCATTTGATCATCTTAAGCTTGAGGGATCCGGTATATTTGTCAACTTCTGATAACGTCAGCTTCAACTCCCTTTATAAATCGTTGAAAGTTAACCTCAGCATGATATTCACTTTCAAAATCACCAAATTTACATTCTAGCTTTCGGACAGAGACCCTTTCTTTAGAAAGCCGGCACCCGGTGCTGGCAATTAGAATTTCCCTCTTAGCACCACATTTTAATACTGCTCAGATATTTGCAATGGCTAACAAGGTTGTCATTTGCGCGGAGCCGATATCTACGACGTTGAGGTCGTTGAGGAGGCGTCACGTTTCCTTATTAAGGGCGCTTTGTTGCCGGTGTGCAACTATCCTAAGGTGTGTGCTTTAACGAAATGTAGTTTTTTCACTTATTGATTGCGTTTCACGAGGCCAGATGGCATTTTGTTGTAGCATTGTCACGAATAAAGTAGTGCAGATAACTCGTGTACTTTCTATTTTGGAAAGGCACGCAGGAAAACACGGACACAACAACGAACGAAAAACCACACACACACGGACTATATGATCTAAAATATATCCACAGTATGAAGGGAAAGAAGCGTCAACCTTCCAATCATGGGCAGGTACGGGTATTCGCGAAAGGTAACTGTAACGCAGAACAATACCCATTTGAGTATAGAAGCTTGAATTACGCACGTGTTAGCGCTAATAAATGATATACCAATCTTCGACCATGCATAAGGAAAGCTTCTTCGCTCTTGTAAGTGAGCAACACTATATGTGAATTTGGCAGTCCACTTGCAACCGCGCCATGGCAACGAATCGTGACGGCATTTCACCGGTTAAGGACGGTTTATACTGAATGTCCGATTGCTGTAACGACCTGTCTGCACTACTTAACAGTGACCACAGCTAACAGCAACATTATGAAGGACATCGGTGCGACGTTATGCGAACTTGTTGGTAGCCTTTACAATACACCTATGAGGCCTGTTTGTGGAGTATAAGCTTATTCATTAAAATGAGACTTCGCAATGGTTCACCACGCATTTGAATAGCCGCCTCTTATTGCAAGAAAGCTGTATATGGCTAGCCGATTCATCCGTCCGTCGCTTGTTCGCCGAAAACTCCTTCGCAACCTTATGCGCATGCACGAAAAAAAAAAAGAGGGAGTGATGCGCGTGATTGGCAGTGACGCAGTGACGTCATTGCCCTCTATCGCAGCCAAGCACGCGCACAGCATTTTTTCTCTTGCTCCGAAATGTGTAAGCCACGCGTCATACTAATTCCTAAGGAGCAGGACGCTTTCGATCAGCAACTCCGCGAGCAGAACCGGGAACGAGCTCGCCTACGCCGTGCCGGCGCTGCAGCCCGGGCACAAGAACAGGTTCGTGCAGCTGAACGCAAGCAGCAACTGCGTACCGAAGATGTGGCAGCCTACCAAGCCGTAGTTCAATGAACCGTCGGAATTAACTCAGTGATAAACACCGGTCAAGGCAAGAAACTGGGCTAGTTGGTGTGTCATCAATTATTAAAAGACTAGCGCAAATAACAGGGACACAGACAGAGAAGACAGGACGAGTCGTCGCCGTCGTCTTCTCTGTGTCCCTGTCATTTGCGCTAGTCTTTTGATTAATGATAAACACCGAGCCCGCATGGTTCAGCTTCGCTGGTTAGTCATCTGTACTGAGTGCTTGTGCGGAGATTTTTGGTTTCTATGCAGCAGCCGTGAAGTTTTATTTTGCTATGTTTTGCAGATGATGCTATTTGTGAACGATAATTGTTACCATGCCGAATGCTATGCTATTGCAGAAGGGCAGCGGATTGGGCGAGTTGGTGTTGCATGGTAAATATAAAATTCAAACAGCGCTAAACGACAGGACCAGAATGAGGAGGAGACAAACACGGCGCTGAACTTGCAACTGATTTATTTGGAGTAAGAAGTCAACATTTATACGTACACAACTGGGCACGCATGCGCCCGGTCATACACCGATGATCAGATACAAACATCGGACTGCCAACATTCGCACGCGTGTACCTGTCTAGCAATCTACCCTTTATGCAGCAATGCCATTTCTTTTGCTGACAAGATTAAAGATGTTTTGCTAACGCAACTATTAGATTTTCTGATGATATGAAATGCTTCAGCGACTTCTCTGGTAGTCTTGTCACTATGAAAAAATAACAATTTTGTATCGTCAAAGAAAGGTACACTAACCTGGCAAAGCATAGCAGTATTTGTAAATGCGTACCTTTCTTTGACGATACAAAATTGTTATTTTTTCATAGTGACAAGACTACCAGAGAAGTCGCTGAAGCATTTCATATCATCAGAAAATCTAATAGTTGCGTTAGCAAAACATCTTTAATCTTGTCAGCAAAAGAAATGGCATTGCTGCATAAAGGGTAGATTGCTAGACAGGTACAACGCGGGCGAATGTTGGCAGTCCGATGTTTGTATCTGATCATCGATGTATGACCGGGCGCATGCGTGCCCAGTTGTGTACGTATAAATGTTGACTTCTTACTTCAAATAAATCAGTTGTAAGTTCAGCGCCGTGTTTGTCTCCTCCTCATTCTGGTCCTGTCGTTTAGCGCTGTTTGAATTATATAGTTGCTATGTTATTGTCACGTGGTAGTGACGGTGAAGAAAGCAGCAATACGGTGAAATACAAAACTAACTTTTATTGGGCGAACCTGTGCCCACAAAAACAGGCTACACTTATACCACAACAATAGCGGCGAACACGGTCGGCGATCGTCGGAAATCTGATCAGCGGGTCAAGCGCGTCGGCTTTTATACAGCAGTCGTCGAATGTTCCAGATTAACCGAGGGGACCCGCGTGTCTTCCACAAAGTTCTACACTATTCGCGTCGCGCGTACATGAAATCAGATTACACAAGTTGCGGTGAAAGACAGTGTACGGAACCATCGATAACATTCCAGAAACTTCTTTTACATGCAGGCGCGTCCTGTGCTGCGCGATAACATTTGTTAGGCGGCCAAACGTGGTCGCCCGATAAAGATCAGTACACGTGTCACTATGGAAGAAGAAGAGTCTAGAGGTGCGCACTAGCATTTTCGAATGGCACACTAAGCCAATTTTTCTTTTGGAGCTATTAGTCTGGTTTAAAAATAAGAGAGTCTCATTATTACACTGCTGGATAGTTATTTGACCAGATCTTCAAACCTTAAAACAGTAAGCCTATTATTCAAGCTTTCGTGTGAATTAAAGCCCGAGGCACATGGTAACAAATAATATCATCGTCAACTCCCAAATGACAAGAATAGCATTTTATAGTACTGCCATCAAACAAATTGGGCATAAATAAAAGCTTTGTAGAGCGCGTAAGAACCTCGGTATTTAGAGAGACAACCTCCGATAGCTTTAATTAAAACAAGGCATAAAAATTTATGATTAAGAACGATGCGGCCCAATGACAACGCAGGAAAGATAACGCACTGAGCTCTCTGAATGGCACAAGTGTGAACGAACACGAATTGCAACATCCTAAATCAGAAGCAACAAAATTACAAGAAACTCGGGCTATATTTTCATTTGACACAGGTTCACTCTTCGCGTCACAGTTGCGATGCAAGCGGAACTGCCGGTTCAACTCGCTCCGGAAAACCTCGAAATAGCAGAAAGAGGACACATTTACTCAGTGTCATTCCAATATCTCAAATCTCACTCTAGTTGACCAATGAGCCAATATTTTTCAATTGTTAGAAAATGGTAAACGCACATTCCTGTGGATGCTTTTATCGCTGAACATGTCACCGCCAGCTTATTTACGTCTCCTGCAGTATGGAATCCTCCGCAAGCAATCTGCAGTTACTCGTGTCTTGCGCAAGCCAACTTTTCTGCTTACAAATTTACTAATTTAACGTTCCTTCTCTAGGCACCTCTGCTGCAACTTGAATGGCCCAGCGGTTGTCTGCGATATGCTTTGCATGATCTGCCAAGTTGTATTTATTCCTCTTAATGTCCACTAAAATATCGGCTGCTCCCGTTTGCTCTCTAATCAATAACGCTGTCCTCGCAGTCACGTAATCATCCCTCGTTGCGCAGTCCTTAGCTTCTCAAAACTCAAGTTTCTGCCCATTGTGTTTCCACGCAATAGAGTGGAATGTTTGCGCACCTTTGGTTTGAGGCAACCGGTCATAATAAGGCAGCTATGATATAGATTTTGTGCATCGCCCTACTTACTCTGTCGCAGTTGGACATGGTTATAACAAGACGGTAAAAACGCCCGTATGTCCTGTCAAGGCATACCGACCTTAACGCAGGATCGCAATCTGCTACCTCAGCGAGAGATAGTACTAAGCGATGACTAGTTTTTGCTATAAGTGTCGTATGAAATCCTCAGCAATACCAAATTTCGGCACATTGGCAAAGATTGTGCCTCGAGGCTTACATTAGCAATGTCCGTACAAATTGCGATATCGCTATTCTATTATCACTTATGTCAGGATGTTGTTTTTTTTCTCTGCTTCACAGGTTTTCCCGCAGTGCTAGCGAGGAAAACACTCTGGTGCCAAGTACGTGAACCACACATACCAGATTCCCACTTATTCACTGCCCTCCTTACCACTAAGGACTATAAGGAATAAACGGCGTCAAATATCCTAATAACCAGTCGGTCCACCTTAACACGTCAATTTGGAAAAGAATCGCTGGTGGAAAATTTTATACAGGATTCTGTATGTAGTAGGTGAAAGAATGCGTTTCATACTATGACAATAGCTGATGCCCGAATTGTGCCGGCTAGGCAATGCGTAGCGTAAATAACCGGTAGACCATTAGAGCTGCAGAATAAGTTCCAAGGGAAGCGAAGCGAAGGACGGCAGAAAATTAGGTGCTGTGATAGAATTATGAAACTTGCATGAGCAAGCTTGAATTAGCTAGGGCAAGACAGGGATAATTGGAGAATGCTGGGAGCGGCCTTTGTCCTGCAGTGGACAAAAAATATATAAACTGACGATTATGACCATATCTGAAAAAAACATAGGAGATCAAAGATCGCTTGAAGGAAACTGTAGGTAGAGGAACAGCTGACATGCTTACATGTGACAACCATAGCCAATGATATTTTACAGAGCGATTGCATAAACAAGCGTAGGTGTAGCATATGTGAATGCCTGCTGCTCTATCATTAGCAGATTCTAAAGAATTGCGTACGAATGTTACGATGTCTGTTATTCTTCAGTGCCCGAGTGCAGGAATGTTTTCGCATCAGAGAGTAATATTTCCGCAAAGTATGCTTTCGCACCAATTAAGAAATTTGTTATTTGTGTTATGGTTGTCATTTTATATCTGAAATATATGAAGAATAAGTACGCTGATATGCCAGGATTTGCAGATTTAACATTGAACCGCGAAAAGCCACAATGAAAGCGCTAAAGTGTTTTCAATGCTGGCTTGCAGTTGAGATTGCAGGCGAAAACCACATTATCATCAAGACAAGAACTTATTTTGCTTTTGACAACGTACGGTCTTTGTATGTTCCTTATATAATTCATTTCATTTCATTTTTATTCATAACCATCTTATTCATAACCAAATTCATAGCCATCTTTCGTCTTAGACGACGTAATAGGGCCAACAGCAGTACGTGAAGGAGAAATGAAAAAAAAAATTGTTATACCAACCAAAACCACAATCCGATTACGAGATACGCTGTAGTACGGGACTCCGGATCAATTTTGGCCACCTGGGGTTCTTGAACGCACGGGCACTCAACAAACGGCACACGGGTGTCTTTGCATATCGCCACGCCGACATGCGCCCACCACGGTCGAGATTCGATGCTGCGACCTCGTGCTTAGGAGCATGACGCCAAAGCCACTAAGCAACCACGTCAAGCAGACAGACGAAATGCTAGAACCAACCTTTTTTTCCCCACACAGCGATATTTACTGGAGCTTGAATAGGCAGACGGGAGATGAATATATGCCGAAGTAGGAATCAGCCCATCGGAAAAACTAAACAATTCTTTGTTTTTTTCTTTCAACGTAGACGAATTCAGCAAACTAGCCATGATGAATATAAAGACCACAAACAAATGTTTGCCATCATCCAAGTGCAAGATACACAAGTTTCTAGGTAAGGAGAGATATCGCATGCAAACTCACGCATGTAACCTTTTTTGATTATGCAAAACGCCTCGTATATCACGTGCACACTGGTAACCATAGCGCTATAATATGTTGCATTGACTGTATTTTGCGCCGAAATCACAAAGGAAGATATGCCCGGGTTAGTGGCTGCCAACACACGTTTTCGCTAACATTAAATTAAATTAAATATAGAGGCCTTTACCTGCTGACTGATACCCAGTGAGACAACTTGGCATCAAAGAGGTCCATAAAGACAAGCACAAACCCATCACCTCTTATCCAGTGCTTTAAGTCAGCGTCGAAGAGTTCCATTAAAGGCCCCTCAGCACGGCACATTCAAATTTCTGTTATAAGCTGGAAGTTGCAACGAGCTCTCTAGGGAGCGTTCTGCCGCAAGAAATTTTCAGATTGGCTCATTAATAACCGAGACAAATATTTCAGTGATTTCAAGAGGCGAGAGCCATTGCCAAGAGACACTCTTTCCACTTGCACCTTCTCGCCCTCGCCAGTAAAATTCCTTCCCTGCGATCTCCCACACCGGAGCTCGAGGATCGCGTAACGCATACGTCACGGGCCCCGCCTTCATTTTTTTTTCGTTTACTTTTTTTTTTTTTTTGCTGCGCGGCTCACTTCCACTGATGACGTCGCGCGCGAGCTGTTCTAATTGTCTCGTTTAGCACAGGGCACGGTCTTGCACGCTGTGCACGAGGACACCTGTGGGGGTATTCTGCAGGAGTCCATCTAGTGGACTGTCCATTTCGGCCGCAGTTTATTGGATGCAGCTGTACGAGCGAGGAAGAAAGGAGCGGCCCCAGTCAATCAGCAGCGGCCGAAATGGACAGTCCACTAGGTGGACTCCCACAAAATACCTCCTCAGAGTCACTGTATAAGTTAGTGTTGCCCGAATACTCGGGCAGACGCAAGCGGTTCATAGAGCATGATCGACCGCTGGAACCGGGTAGAAAACGATATACTTCTGTTGTCTAGCCACGCGACTGCACGACGTGGGAAGAAGCAGAAAAAAGGGAAGTACATCTCCCTTGCTGCGGTGTGAAGTAAAACAAGAACACGAAGACATTTCATTTGTGAGTTTAGCTATTCCTTTAAGCTTTAGTTTGTCTATTCTAGCTACATATTACACAAATAAGAGATGTTGCCTTAAATATTTCTCGAAGTCACCTATCACCCCGAGCGACGTCACAGCACGAATACGTGTATGTAGGCGCGGTAGCACTTGTACGTCATCCTCCAACTTGGAGTGCGGCGGCCGTGAGGAGAAGGGAAGACGGCGTTCGGTTTGAAATCTGAGACCTTTCGACGGAACGAAGCGACGTAATACTTAACAGAAACGATCGTCAGCGCGCATTGTATGCCCAGCGTTTGTCAGCTGAAAAAATATATATAATGACAGCTATCGAAAGCAAAAAGGTTCTTGAAGAGCGGTGCGTATGTACACCTTGAAACATACTCAGTGGCTCAAATTGCTCCGACGGTTGGTTTCGAACCCTGTTCGGTCAAGACACTAGCCCGATTTTCTAACACTTCGACCATATACTGCACAGTGATCAAGGTTGGCGGGAAAACGGTTCGATACAAAGATTGATATATAGATACAGTGCCCCGGAAAGCGCGTGAAGAAACTTAGGAATGGAAACGCCTTAAAAGCTTGCCGTGTTATCATCGCGAATCCCCCATCGCAGGCCATCTAACCGAGGACACTACTTTGCTGCATATCCTTTCGGTCACCTCAAACATACGTATATTGTAGACTAAGCAAATCGTTGCAATGTAGCAAGTGTATAAAATCAAGCCACTGCAGTCATGCGGTCGTAAGCATGCAGTTCAACGAACAGTATATCGCTGTTCTACTTGTGGCTTTTAAAGTTGAAAAGGTGCAATCCACGCCTCCATGCAACGACCCCTATATATATATATATATATATATATATATATATATATATATATATATATATATATATATATATATATATATATATATATATATATATATATCGTCAGAAAATGAACACGACTTACTTCGTTGAAGTCCTCGTGTGATGTTGGGAAAAGGTAATAGCAGCGCGGGCAACGCACGTCAGCTAGGTGGTGGGGCGAGCGCTTTGTCGGTCGTCCACGCAAACCGCAGGGGAACACCTGAACATCAATGCCCAGTATTCATGAGATATTGATTTCAGGAAATAAAAAAAAATCGGCAATATAGCGACAATGTATCGCGACTAATTCTACATAAGCGGTGCCTACTGCAACGCGGCTCCTTTTCCGCGCTACCCTGCGAACAATGTGTGCCACCTAACACCGCCAACCAGAATCCTGTGTCAGGTCTCTGAAGGACATGGCGTGCCAGCGCGTGCGAAAGTTTGCACAATGGTGTGTCTGCTGAAATACACTATACTAGTAATGATGCTAAAACAACATATAACGAGCGCTTGCAACGGTCCTAGAATATGAACTTTTCTTTCGTAGTTGCAGCGCGATAATTCCGGTACCAATACGTTTGCACACAGCAGTGACAGTAAATCTGTGGCGCGCATGCCGACACATACTTGTCTAAGCTCGCCTTATTAGGTGTACAAAGGTTGTAGGTATAACTATATTGAATATCGCAGGCGTTGTCGCTGCACGGAATTCCAGAATTTAGCCTTGTTCGAAAACCTACCACCTTGTTTTGTAATCTTTTATTCGTATTTCCATCGCCTCAAAATGACGGCAGTAATAAATTTACGGCATTAACAGCGGACCCATGACGCTACTCAAATGTACGAGCCAAAAGCGAAGCACCGAAAACAAGGCAAAGGTCAAACTAATCCTAAGTAATTATTAAAGGAAAAATGAGATATCCACCCAAACGTAGCTAAGTGCTACAAAGGAAGCAACATACGGGTTCCTTGAAAGCCTCGCAGTCGAAAAGTTCGTCCTGGTCCGGGACACGAACCCGGGACCACTGCCTTTCCGTGGCAGACGCTCTACCATCTGAGCTAACCAGGGAGCTAGCGGGTGCTACGGCGCAGCTGGATTTATCAACATCTCGAAGCACAGACAAGAGTTACGTACTAGTTCCCCGGAAATCCGTAGGGTAGGGAAAAGTAATTAAGGGAAAATGAGACATCCACCCAAAAACTAGCTAAGGGCTATAAAAGAAGTTCATACGGGTTCCTCGCAAGAAAAGTCGCAATTAAACAAAAAAAAGTTCCCTCTAGTCCGAAATCAAACCCGGGACCACCGCTGTTCCGAGGTAGCCGCTCTACCATCTGAGGTAACCAGGGGCCGTATACCGTAAAACTATTTCAATATGATTTTATCCGACGCAAGCATCGGGCGGTCACCCGCAGGGTGACCGCCCGATGGTGACCACACCAATTAAATGCTCCCCACTTTTGTTTGCTTGAAAAACGAATAGCATCGCCTGCACTGAGCGGCTCGTCTTGTCTAATTGGCTCACAAGAGGCGAGGAGCATGCTCAAGTGGAGAAGGATTCCATGAGGCTGAGCCACTGCACAGAATATCGATAGCCGGATGAAGAGGGTGGTGCCGGCGTCTGCGATTGGTCCGCTTTCTTAGCTTGCGGTGGCTCCTCGACAATAGCGGCGGCATGCAACGGAAGCTTAAGAATGACGCTAAAACAGATCCTCAGCAAAGAAGCGTTGGCAGAACGAGGTCGTAAACGTGCCGAAAGTTCTCGAAAGCTTTACACGGCCACGCAAAAAGTTTTATTACACGTAATAAACCCCTGCTCGCCGGCAGGGGCGGGTAGCCCCTGCCGGCGAGCAGGGGCTACTTCTGAATTTCTCCTGAATAGCCGCAGGGGCAGCCTGCGGCTATTCAGGAGAAAAATCAGTTGTGTTCGGCATATTAACGAATCTTCAACGCGTACGCGTCCCTTTGCCGCGCTAAGTTTTTTCGGTTTTCTGACGTCGCGTAAGAGGCAGGTGAAGTGGACGCAGCCCGAAAACTTTCACCAATAGCCGAGGGCTAAAGGCAAAGAGCCGTCGAATCAAGAGAACTATCGCGGTTTTCGTGACATCGCGTGACAAACAGGTGAAGTGGGGGTGGTCCAAAAGGCTTTTGACCAATCGCGGTGGGTCAATTGCCGAATTGGAATAGAAAAGTTTGGAATAGTTTCATGTTATAGCGCCCCAGGCGACTAGCAAATGGTAGGGCGAAGTCGAATTTATCAACTCGAAGCAAAGGCAAGGGTTTGACGTCATATTTCTGCGGAAACCCGCAAGGTGGGGGGAAGTATACAATAAAAGAAAACAGATCCACCCAAACGTAGCTAATTGCTATAAAAAGCACACACGTGTTTCTAATCGTTACAAAACACGGCACCTAATCCCGATAGACCAACACCGAGCCAGTCGGCAGCGTAAGCGCGGAGCCTAATGTAATCTTCGACTGGTCGCCTTCATGCTAGGAGTCGGGCACATTCGGTGTTCCTGGAAAACACAGGCCGTCAACAAGCACGGAAGCCAAACGTGTAATTAGCTCTGGGAGGATGCAATGGCAGATGCGAAAGCACATCAACAAAACAACCATCCGTTTTTACCTATACTAAAATACCCATAGCTATCAGCTATGCCTAATGGCGAACGCGAGACGCTAGAAGGCAACGGTTACGGTCACCCGTTGCCAACTGCGGGGACTGTGTTCCGAAGATGTGGCCAAATCTCGACAACTTCTCCAACGCCAGGAGGTGTATGCTGCAAGTGTCCACGTAGTAGACATGTTCATTTCGTCTGCAGCTCAAGTTCTGATTGGCTGGGCTGGTGTACACGTTGAAGGAGACAGGCGCCCCCAGCCAATCATAACTCCAGGCAATCACATGTTCAGCATCAGTCGACGAAATGGGCATGCCTACTAGGTGGATACTTACAGAACACACCACCCAGGGCTCGGAGTGCCCAAGAGCGCTCGACGGCTGAGAACGAAAAGCCGAACGCAACGCGATCGCGCTCCGAAACGACCAGCCGAAGATGCCATAAATGAGTGCAAAGGCGAACAATGAAAGCTAGCCTATCGGAACCCTTGCCCGGCGCCTCTCATTTCTCACACCGTAAGGCAGTGTCGGCAGGCTGTTAGGCCTGCTACAAGGCGGCAGGGATCGAGATTCCCCAAGAAAAAGGCGGAGGACAGAAAAGTGCGTCTGTTCGCTTACCTTCCGGGCTGGAAAATGGGCCGTTGGCCGGTTCACGAGCTTCGAACGCGGGTGCTGCGCGGGGTACGTGCGCACGCCTATCCAACCGCTTCGTCTTTGCCGCTCCCGCGAGATGGCCGACCGCGAGCTGAAACAAAGCAAAGAAACGCAGTTGCAGACCTACGCCCATGTTACTCTACGTTCCTTACGGAATTTCTAATAGAAATAGAACATTTGATTCTGTGATCCCGCATGAAGTTGCACCACCACATATAACTGATGTTATTGATTTGAAGGAAGATGAAGTTTGAAGATTCGCAGGGCGCGTCGCAGAATAGAATTCGAACCGCATTAGCTCTTTTCATAAGGATTAGATTTAAGCGGCAAGAGGTGCTTTGCAAATTTTAAGCCTCCTCTTTAATAAACTCCCATATTTTGAGCACTTGTCACATAACCGGAACAGTAAACTCTGTCAAACACGAACACTTGAAGTCGCAATCACTAGGCTACGTTGACAAATTTCATTTCTAAAGTTTCATCTACACATGGCTGGTCTGTTCCTATAACCGCACAGCTTCTCTTGTGGGGAATATGAAATGTCATTTTGTACTTGCTTGTCAAAAATATTCCAATATGCAAAAACGAACCCCAGAAACTGTTGTCCACCTTCTTATATAACCTTATAACCTAAATGTTTAAAGCTAGCTATCTGCGGGGGAATGGACACTTTGCACAGCGACAGGAAGGTTAGCGACGCAAATCTGGGCATTACTTGAAGGTGAACATAATTTCGAATATTAATTCAGAAATTAAGGTATCTTTATCTGTCCAGAAATTCAATTTCGACTCAACGTATATTTGCTTTCATTTCTTTCTTGAATCTAAAGACATCCTTAACCATAATCTTATTATTTTGATTACATTCGCATACATTTCCCTTTCTTACAATTATATTGAACTACTATGTTCTTGCCCAGTTTCCGAAGATGGGTATGTGCAATTAATACCAAGGTTCAATATCTAATTGGCATATCAAGGAATCAACATAACAGTGCTATGTGGGAGCACGAAAGGCCCAGGCGCACAAACGAGCCAGTCATCTCGGCAGTAGGCCCACCAGCCCTTGCAGCCCACTGACGGGATGTCTTCAGTATAGGAACAGCCGTTCGATTAATACGTAGCACTCGTTTTATTCCAAGCCATGCTCCATACATCGTGAAAAAGATGTATTTGGTTCTCGCTCACAACTGCTCCACCCCACCAAGATTTTAATGGCTCGCTACTCATGTATTACTCAAGACACAGCTTGGGTGACAGGGTATGTGCTACTACACACGAGCGCGAACAGAAAACGTCGGCACCTCGTCACAATCGGTGCTCGTTCTATTTGTCGTTTACAGCTTCGCTGTCCAACCACTTTCACAGCGTGGATTCGAGACCATTTTTTTTCTTATTTGAGAAGGTTTAACCTCGACGCTTATAGGGAAATCTTCAGTGGCACACTAACTCTGCATCAGGCACGAACTGCAGCGATATCTCGAAAACATTCTCCGCCACCGAAAGGACGTAGTATTCAGGTACATCTGGCGTCAGTCGAGCAGTTCATAAGACCTTAACACTTTTAAACGCCTTAAGTAGGACCTCCAGTGCTCCCTGTGCCACTGTGAAAGTGGCTGTTTTTAGCCATTTCCCCGGAATTATAATAGGCCTCCGACTACGTGTCCCACTATACAAGCAAAACAACACGTAAGACGTGAAGTTGCGAATAACTAAACTGAAGGTTACAGAGAAGGCAAAAAGAAGTCTACAACAGAAGGAGCCCATTGTGAACGAAGATGCCAATTCACCAATGGAAGCAGTACTTATACTAACGAGTTTTATACTTCATGGTCATCTGTTACTGCAGAACACACATCCTTTAACCACATCATTCTGGTAGCCTTACAGTTAACCCTACTTAGGTATGTCTGGGTAAAATATCAACAATGAATAATACTGAATAAAGTAGCAGATAATTTGGCGAGAGTGGTGCTCAGTGGCTCTCTTCTGTTGATAAGTCCTTTGTCGAGTTTCTTCGTTGATTTGTCCTTGGTAAGGTTCTTCGACATTTTCATCCTTCGTCATTCGTTGCTAAATTCAGGAGAGGGGCAGTCGTGCAGGAATATTTAAGTCGTCCGTAATCACTTTAGCTTAGTTCTCTCATCTACTGTTGCATTCGAATAACAACCTCTACCGTACTCGAAAAACTATTGTCTTCTTCTCTACACTGTAAATTTGTACAGAGTTGCTTAGGCATTCTGTCCTTCCTGGCTATTTTCAGGTCATGAGGCAATCCATTACTTCGAACCACACGGTTGTTTCTTATCAATTGCACAAACATTTCAAACGGATAATTTTACTGAGGTTATAACTTGTCATGGCCGGTACTGTCCTTGGAAGCCTTTTGTCTTTTACATTACCATATACAGATGCCTTACCTAATGAGAAATGTTATCACGATAAAGGTGAATTTTCTTGATGGATTTCTAAACATTTGGTATTTTGCTTTTCATTTGATATCATGAAATTGTTCATTCACATTTTGTACATTTACCTAAGGATGTGGCAAACAGGGTTTCTGGACAATTCCCACAGAGGGTAAAAGTCATACAAAAAGGCAAGCCTGCCAAAGAATGTTTTGCTCAGTGTAAAGCTGACTCTTGTCTGTAAAGACTATTGTCGTGTTTAAACTGAGTGCGCAGCAGAACGTGGGGATTTGCTTACTTGTAAACAAATGAGTGAAACAACTTTAGAAGGGCGAAGGCTTGCTTAGATTTATTTCTTTTCAGTTCGTAAAGAACAACGCGTCTTCTCAATTCTCACATATGCGTGGGATCCGCCTATATTTGTCTGCTAGCCCAACTTATTCATATGGCAGCTTTGCAGATAACAAATTTAAAATGTATTTCTACTCGCGAAAGAGCACCTGGATAATGGCAGGCACTGTAGCGGAGGCATGCGTATTTCCACTCCAGCTTGTTTGTTGCGCACATGACCTCATGCAAGGAAGCGCTTTTCACAATTCGCCTATATAGAAACTCCGCTGCCATCGCTTCATATGGAACCGCCGGACATAGTCATCAGCAAGAAAACGAATCACGCAGAGCCCCCATGGTAGAAGAAGGTCTTGTAATTTAACTCGTTTTTATAGATTTTCATTGCACAGTATTCTTTACATTGTATTTCTTTGTTCGCTGTTTTTATGAATAAGTCATCTCAAGCTCCCCTGTTCTTTAGTTTCCTATAGGTTGTTTTGGATTGGTTTCTTTTTGCTCTTTTTTCTATATTTTTGAGGGCGCATTGGATTATCTCCAGCGTGGACGGTCCACCTCGTAGGGACCCCCCCCCCCCCCCCCTCCATGTTTTGTGGCAACAATAATAATTTTGGAATGGTTTGTATGTGCCATAAACATTCAAGCTTTCCGCTGAAAGCCGCTAACGTGCAAAGCTACAAACTGTATTTTGTTCTGTTGCCTCCCTGCTAACGCAATACTTGATATCTCACATTTTCACACTATATACGAACACAACACAGGAAGAAAACAGGCTGAATCTGCTACTTCATATTCGGTATAGACGTAACTTTGAACTGCTCAAATCAATGGCTCCAATTAACCATTTTTTGTCATTCGATAACCTTCAGACATGGATCAGCCCATCTACAACTTTATCAGAAAGGCCTTGGTGCGTTTTTGCAGCTAGCGGAACAATGTATCATGAGCACTAGTACTCTTTGCGACGACATCCACAAAAACCAAGCAAACGCTAAGGCTCGATTGTAAGCCGAACGCTCGGGACTAAAGGCCCGGGACTCCGCATTTACCAACGTACTCAGAATTCGTCCCTGAGCCTCGAAATGCTCTAAGCTTTCACTGCAAGCTGCTTAACCCAATATCCAAGCGGAATGCCTAATCACCTGTTCCAGTGGAGTATGCAAACGTTTCAGGCCACATTTTGTTGTTCATCGGGCGTCACTGCAGAGGCTCAAGACAGTTGAGTAAACATCAGAAACGAGAGAAAATTGGAAAATCCCGCGGAATGCCGAGTTCGGTGATAAACGAAGCTTTTTCGATCATATCAAAGGTAAACCGAATAGCATCTAGATGAAACGCTAAAGATCAATTGCAATAAAATCATCACAATTATAGTACTAATTACCAATATGCAGCGCAATGTTTAGGTAAAAGTAGCGTAATGGGGCGAACATAAAGCAAGGACGCAAATATTTTATATAGGGCATGCATCAGCCTCAAATCAACACGAATGCGCACCAGATTTATCATATACGACCGAAATGTTTGTTGCTATATTTCGCATTACAGATGCATTTCGCAAGCCATTAGACACAATTTGTTTCCTTTGCGCCTTGCAATTATTGTCAGCGTTTGTAGGTGGAAATGGGATTACTTGCTCCTCAAAGCGGCCAAGCATAATCGTAGCGTATCGCGCTTCCCAGGAAAATGATGATAATGATGACCTTAAAATCATTTTTTATATTCTGTTACCTAGCCCCGGGCACCAGCAGCGATAACAGTTGGACAAATAAAGTTTATTCCAATCCTATCCTGTTACTTTCTGCACAGCGTAGGACGTTATTCTTGGCTCATACTCCGACACTACAATTTCAATGCCGACAGTTAAAACTCTGTCGAAGTTCCTACATGGCAGAAACTAGACGAGCAGCTGTAGTAGACCGACTGTCTAATATGCGTAAGCCCTCACAGCTTATCTTCTCATCATCATGCATCCAGACACTTTGCACTCCCCTTCCCTCTTTCCCATTGCAGAGAATCAGACCAGAGTGCACCGGCTCCGGTTACCCTCTGTCTTTCCTGGCAATAATATTTCTCTCTGACACCGCGTAACAAAAACTTGTCGATGGTAATGATGATGATGATGATTTATGTAATATCGCACATAGAAACAATGAAGGATTGGCCAAGAAGCGTGCGGTACATTTAAAGTAAAGTAATCTGGAGAACTACAGGACACTATTAGTGTTAAGACTGGATATATAACTTAATGCTCCACTCAACGCTCCTTTGGGTCTACGGCCTCTTTCACACATGCACTGAGCTCAGGTTTTTTTCCTTTGCGAAAAGCTTCGCTGTAGTGGACTTTGATTTTATTTTACCAACTTCACTTCTTGCCTTTTCTTCGTACACATGATCTGTGACGTGTAGGCATAATGTTGCAGGGACAAAGAGCGCGCGCATACTCAGAGACACGTGGCCAGCTACACCCAGTGACTGAATTTTTTGTATACCGGCCCAGACACCAGCCGCCGTTAAAGGCAATGCAAGAAAGAAAAGGAAAAGAATGCTTCACACCAAACACTTTCTCTACGACAAAGGCTTGTTGCTTTTCAATGGCCGTATACGTATCCTTACAACATATTGCCCTCAAAAAATAAAGAGATAATTTAAAGTTTCTATTGTATTGATATAAAATTATTATTATGTCCGAGTCACGACCTGCAGTTCGATACATCTACCAAACAACTCAAGAAATGTCTTCAAGCCCTAAGCTGTAGCAGTATTGCTGGCGATATCGGTAAGTTTCATAACATGGCAGCTACCTGTAAGATAATGTTTGGTGCAGATATATAATGGTGCTCCTTTGTGACCTTAGTGTGATTAAGCCTGAGACTTGCTACAAGCGTCAAATGTGAAAGGCTTCGAGTGTGGATGGCAAATATTTTGGGCTAGGGAGAAACAGCAGGTACACACCACATATCCTCATATTACGTACAATCCTTGCAATTGTGGCAACGTGCACAAGACAGTTTATCGGGTTGGTAAAGTCTGATAGGCAGTATATGCTGCATTGCGAACACTATAATAAAAACCAATCCAAAACTCTAGTGATTAAGAACACAGTTACCATTGTTACTAAATGAAAACGCCATTCGGATGAAAAACAGGGCGCAGCTGCTTCAGCAGCCGCCGTCAAAAATTGGATGGTCGCCAAGAGTCCGAAAACTGCAGTCAGACGAGAGCCTGCAGTCATTCCGAGGGCGGGAGCACGTCCCGAGGCCCCCGCAAGCCCAAGGATTGCTGCGCGTTCCTGAATTTCTGCCACTCTCGAGATTACAGGTAGCTTCGGAATCAATGTCATTGGCTGAATCGCAGACAGTCCCGAGCTCCCAGTCAGATTATGGCCCACGGGAAATCTGGAGCCGCAGTGAGTCTAGGGATCAGGGCGAAACCGTGCGACAATGTCGTTGAAAGTCATGAAGCACTGCTAGCTTTCAGATCACATCTGTCTGTCTCAATACCACACCCAGTCTCGCGCCTGCATCCAGTCCAGTGGCCACTACCACCAGTCGGGGCGAAGTTGCCAGTCTTTGGATTACAATAGAGTGCTAGGTCTTCAGCCAGTTCAGGGGCTGCAGACAGTCCAGGGTACGCTGTCAGTTCAGGGCCGCTATTCGTCCAGGGGCCCTGCCAGTATCGTAACCACGACGTCATGGGGTCGCAGAGAGTCCAGGCCTCATTTCCAGCCAAGAGGCGCTGCCTGTCTCAGCAACACACACAATCCCAGGGCCGTAGCAAGTATTGAGGAGCTTTCCAGTCGCCAGATAGTACCTGATCTTGCGGCCGAAACTACACCGGGTCATGCTCCCACTCACAGGCTTGAAGTCCATACCGGAGCTGCAGCCAGCCCACAGTCCACGACCAGTACAGCGGTTGTTTCCAGAGTCGGGAACCTGGTCTCGTGGTTGTAGATAGCCCACGGGTCACAACAAGTCAAGGAGTTACTACCAGCCCTGGGATCAAAGTCATTTTCAGTGACGACAGATACCGCTGCCCATATTCAGCAAAGCAATGTCGAAAGGAATTAGAGCGAGAACACACGACAACCCCAAAGTCAGTAACTCAGTGCCTTCCCATCATATCGTTTTGCAGATACTTCTAAAGCGCTTTCTGTATCGGTAAATATTGGCAGCAGATTATAAGTAAGCTCTTCAAATTACTCGGAAGAAACACCATGTAGCGGAGGCGCTTGAGTGCAGGCACTGCTGTCAGTCACTAGTTCATAGTCAGCCCCTGAGCAGCAGCTGGTCTCGGGATTACAACCAGCACACGGGCCACAAGAAGACTAAATGTTGCTGCCATTCGATATTGCAGCCATTCTCGTGATCTACCTCGGATCACGGGAATGGCTGCGATACCGAATGGCAGTAATTGGCCCGTGATGCAGTGCCACATTTGCGAAGATGAAAATGGAAACAACTAGGGTCCGTACCCTCCCTAGCAAAAGATATAATGAATCAAACACTCCTGCAGCTAGAAGACGCAGCCATCGCTAAATGTGCGCCAGCCACCTGGTCCCTTTCCCTGACATTGCCTTGCTGATATATCTAAGGTGCGATTTCGGGCGAATAAATTAGCCAGCAATTATAGGAGAACTTTTCTTTAACGCCGTCGCCCAAAAACATGACGTCCTGGTGCCGAGTATTTGCGGGGGTTTCTAGCAGTATCGGGAGTGCAGGCAGTCCCGGGTCCTCAAAAAGACCGGAGCCAGGGCGTTGGTGCTCTGACCCATTGCTTGGGCCATCGCTCGGTAAGACGCGGCTGCTTGTTTCAGGAAAAAAGCATTTGCAATGCTGTTAACGGAATCATGCCACGATCCGGGAACACAATAATGTAAATCTATCCCGCCTGCAGTTGCAGCACACTACCACCAGACCCACAAACAAATCACCCTCTCACCACCACCGCCCTACCTTATTCATTTTGGCTTACGTCTAAGGTGCAATCGCGTGCACCAAAATTACAGAATGACTTTGAAACAGCGCTTCTTCAATGTACTCGCTAACAATCTTCACCATTAAGACAAACGACACAAACACTATAACTGCTGTCACGGGCACGCAAGCAGAAATTACACACCACAGGCAACATCGCTAGGCTACGCAGCCCAAATCACCGAACAAATGTAAGGGCCAGCATTCCTGCAGCAGGCAACAGGCAGCGTCATATTTCACCCCAGATTCTGAAAATAGAATCCAACGATTATATATCCAACGGAATTAGAGGCGTAGATTGCAGATAAAGTCACTGCGCCAGTTGAAGCGGTGCTTAATCTATACAACTTGTGAGAAGAAATGCGCGATTTTTCTTCGCCAGCTCTCTCAGCAACCCTAGAAAGGCAGTGGTCTCTTACAGGAATATACATTTTTGGGGGTACTAGTTGGGTATACATTGCTTCTGTGACCTTAGCATTCCACAGAAGCTGCACGGTAAAAACGCTTTTTATGGTGCGCTAATTTTGGAGTTGAACTTGTACTCGAATTGAAAGTAAGCGCACATTCTGCGTGGTTTTTTCCTGTTTGCATCATTTAAGCGGAGAAGCGGAGAATTAA
The DNA here is from genome assembly GCF_023375885.2 of Dermacentor andersoni. Classification (NCBI taxonomy): domain Eukaryota; kingdom Metazoa; phylum Arthropoda; class Arachnida; order Ixodida; family Ixodidae; genus Dermacentor; species Dermacentor andersoni. The sequence goes on along the minus strand of NC_092822.1, from coordinate 84,552,313 downwards.
ATGACGTTGTTTGGTTTCCAGAACCTTATTCCAATAACATGAAATAGCTTAACGATGCAAAACCCTTAGATCCACAAGCAAGCGGAATCCGAAGTTTACCCTACAACAACCATTCTGCAAAAAATAAAGTAAGTATAAACTTAAATAGAAGAATAGAGACCAGTTTAGTGGCGCCACACAAGAAATGCATTTTCTTCGCTCGCAAATGGGCCAGCCACGTGCTCTATATTCGCCGTCAGAGCCCTACACGAGACATCCGCCCTATATAAAAGACTTTGCAATAAACTTTTCCGACAGCAAAGCGTCACGCTGCTGTCGGATAGTGACAAACTATCGTTTGTCACTATGCCCTGTGACCCGCAATGTCACAAATTGAAACGACAGCAGATAGCACCCACCGCACTCAGAAGGCCCTCATTCCATGAGTCTTACGGAAATTCATACAAAGGCAGCGCATTTTATCATCATTGCGTGACTAAGTCTAACTTCAAATCAGAAAATTAAGCTAGACATCATCATATAGGGTGCAAACTTACGGGCAATGCAACATTACAAACGTCTACTGAAGTATCCAACCTAAATGCAGCATGCATGTGAGGCTAGATATTAGTGTTTTTAAGTAATCGGCGCGGCATGAATGCATCAGCAGAAATCTTAGTTGAGTCTGCCTAAAATTACCGATTCGCTAACTTTGAAAGCTTCCTCTAGAGAAAGCAGTACGTCGACCGAACTGCCATAGATTAATGGACAAATGCAGACTATACACGTGCTTCATGCTGCATACTGGAATAATTTCCAGAAGGAACAGGTACGACACCTTCGCGACATGGACTTCAAGGACTGGGTAGAGGCGCTGACTGGTTGGGTAGAAACACACAACAAAGGCATAGGTTGTAGCAAAACTGCAACAGAGATAAACAATTTAGGGTAAACGGTATATTCCTCATAAAAGCATCAAAAAAAGACATTTGCAAATTGCACTTTCAGCGAGGAGGTCCTCTACAACTTCAAAACCGTGACGCACCTCCCTGCCTTTCATTTATGATTTGTTCTCTCTCTCTCTCTGTGACGCACGCATTGTAGTTCAAAATGCATACCAGGCCCAACAACGCACTGAAGGTCGTTTTCACACGGAATACAATCCGAAACCTCGTCCGCCCGATGCAACAAAGCAACCAAATCTTCAAGTGATGAGCTGTGCAATCTACGCTAGACGTTTGGTCATTGCTGATGGCGTTTTATTTTCTATAGCTTGGTCAGTGGGTGATGAAGTTATAAATCCTTTAAAAAATTTTTCCAAACATTCATACAGCAAGACATGCGAAAGGGCAAACCTTCTCATATACAGAGTTATGAAACTCGCCAAAAGGTTTTGCAGAAGGTGCACAAGACATTGTGGGAGGCTGTTCACAGGTGTAGTGCGATATTACGTAATACTTGTGAACAATTGGCTCATAAATGCAGAACCGAAACGTTCTAAAAAAAAGCAAGTGACACCAAGCATGAGAGCTCATAGGCGTAGAAACGTTCGCTCAATCTCTGGAGGTGGAAATCTTCATCATCATCGATGGGGCCACTACCAAAGCAGTGACCACCGCTGGTCTCATAAAATAGGTCTTCTGCGAGGCCATCAATGTCACATTACCAGCAGATGTCCGATGAACGAACTAGATTGTTCCAAGTAGTCGTCCGTTCCTATGACAAAATAAATCAAAGAAATATAGGAGCACAAGAATGACAACGGCTCCACGCTACATTCATGGGTTGAGTTATACCATAAGAAAGGTGCAAACGTTTGTCTCAAACCCTAAATGTTAACTACTTACTTTAGAGATTTTTTAAAACCTACAGGTTCCGTACCAAACGCACGCTTTATCCGCAATCTCTTACGTCACAGTTTCCTGGACACTCAGCTGCTTGCTATGCCGGCTTGTTCAGTGCGGCCATTCAGTGTTTGGCTATCCGGACACATTCCTAGAGGCCCATGGCAATAACAACTTCACTGGCGAGGAATCAAAAGTTATAAACCGAGATATACCAAGTTCGTTGTACCCAGTGGCACAAGATTACTCAACAAGACACAAAATAAGATAGCACGAAAGCAGTGGAAACGGGGGGACTGAGAAGAACTAATGGCAGGTAGGCTTCAAGTTCAAGCATGGCTACATGAACCTACGATGGCTGCTTGGCAATTGTAATATAATTTATTGCATATCGTTTACGGTACCATACTATGTGACATAACTTGCCCATTTCATGTGTACAGGGTGTGTCACAATATGCGTTGAAAATGCCTGAACTAAGAAAGCTCAGGTTGCGTAATGTTTCTATCTAGATTACAATCACTATAGTGACACAGAACGAAACAAGTTGATGTATCATGTAAAAAACTTACCTTGCAAATATTTCCTCTTTCAAAAGAAAATATTAGCAGATTTTTCCAGTAAAATAATTGAAGCGGGCATCAGGAGGATCTCCTAACCGTTTCACCAAGTTAGTATTATACCTTCAGTAACGCACTACAAGTACTACAAGTTTCTGGGAGTCATCATCGACGGTTACTTATCTTGGTCGAAGCACCTCTCTGGATTAAGAAAAAAAGCTGGACAGCTTTACTCAGATCATTCGACATATGTCTGGAAAATCGTGGGGGCCATCTAAATCATCTCTTCTGCAGCTCTACCAGGCACTTTTTGTTGGCTACTTCCGCTACAGTGCGCCTGTACTTTCTCGGGTTAGTACAAGTGTTGTACGCACACTTGCAAGTGCTCAGGCTCGCGCACTGAGAATTTGCCTAGGACTACCACGATGTGCGTCTACTTGGGGCACTATTCGCAGAGGCACGTGTGTGCCCAGCTCGAGTTTATCTGCAACATGAGCCATTGCGAGTGCATCTAAGGCTACTGACTAGACACAGGAATCATCCACTCACGAACGTCACAAGCATACGGCTTATAGCCGCCTACTCAGAAGCAGTGTTGTCGCAGCAAGACTTATTGCCGTCGGACTTCGAACTGAATGACATACCCGATGTTCCACTCTGGACGATGGCAAAGTCAACGATGAGACTCTTAATCCCTGGAATAACGAAGAAGGCGAAAATGCCGCTTGCTGGGCTAAAGCATTTCGCGCTATCATACATTGCTTATACGTATGGGAAATACGAACATGTTTTTACACATGGTTCTGTGACACAGACCTCTTCCGCGGCGGCCTACACGGTACCAGGAATGGGGATCGCACATCGGTTCAAGATAGGACACAGGACGTCATCTACAGCAGCCGAGTTGACCGAAGTCCGAGACGCTGTTCGCTACATACTGCAACAAAGTCTCGAGAAGTGGACAGTGTTCTGTGACTCAAAACCAGCACTGCAACGCATCAGCAATTATATGAATGACAGAACCGCATATAGTCCTCTGGTTTATGACATGTCTCTGCTTGCTGAGGAGTCTCATTCCGGGCACACCATCGTGCTGCAGTGGATTCCTGGCCATTGTGGATTAGCTAGAACTGAACAGGCTGACGCGGAAGCAAAATAGGCGCACACTTACGGAACCATTATAAAAATCATTCTTCCCGGTATGACATTAACGCCTTGTTCCATAGCTCCATCAAAACTTCTATGGCGCGACATTGGGACAATTCCGAACACGACAAAAATGCCTCCGTAGATGACGTTGGTTTGCAATTCCGGGTTCAACTTCAGTTGCGGAGAGGCCAGGAAACACTCATCAATTATGGCTGGGTGTGGCATACGCCCACCGATAGCTTCACAAGATTGGACAAGCACGGGACCCTGACTATAGCGTCTGTCCCACTCTCGAGACAATAGCTCACGTACTTTGCGTGTGCCCTCAATATGCGGCCGAACGTAGGACACTCAAATGTACTGTTGACTGCTTGGACTCCCGCCCCTTTTCAGAAGAAAAGCTTTTGGGTGCTTGGAGGAGTGTTGACTGTGCCCAACGTGCCATAAAATTCCTTGCGAACTTTTTAAGTCATACTGGTTTAGACGATCCCATCTAGAACCTGTGAGACGTGCAGTCAGTGTGAAATGTGTTTCCGCAATATCTTTTTGTGACAAGATTACTTATTGCGCGGACAAGATTATTCTTACGTGTATCGCGTCTACAGTGGGCATCCGCGTATTGGACAACGTGTATATAGTATCTCGTTGTACCATAACATAATCACCCGCCACCTACCTTTCCCTGTAGTTTCCACTTCCCCTTTCCCCAGTGAGGAGTAGCAGGCTAGAGACACGCTCTCCAGGCCGACCTCTCCTTTCTTTTCATTAAAATCTACTCCCCCTCCTAGCATGGTGTGAAGGTTGTAACTTTTAAAGCGTAATTATTGCTGGACATTTCCATGAAAAAACTGAAACAGAACATCAGAAGAACGCCACAGTGATAGCATTAGTAGACGCTCATCCAAGAGTGGTGTGACTGCTTGCACCTCACCGCTGGAGAGAGAGAGAGAGAGATAAAACTTTATTGTGTCCTTGATGGGGTTAAGGGGTGGCGGGAGTCGGGAGACTAACCCCCATTCCCCCCCTTCCTCAGACGGCGGCCAGTCCTTGCTTTCTGGCGGCGTCTTCGGCCATCCGGACGGCCCAGAGCTGCTCCTCTGGGTCCAAGCTGAGCAGCAATGTCTCCCACTGCTCGGCCGTACTAATGATGCGTGTGTTAGTGCGGGAGGTGTTGGTGGGTGAGGCTTTGGGGCATTGCCAGATAATATGATTGAGGTCGGCGCGGGCCTTGCACGCTTTGCAGAGTGGTGAGTATGCAGCGGGGTACATGCGGTTGTAAAGCACGGGGTTCGGAAAAGTTCGTGTCTGAAGGAGTCGCCAAGTGGTGGATTGAGACTTATTCAGTGTTTTGTGTGCTGGGGGGTAGCGTAACCGCTCTCTGCGGTAGTGCAGGAGAATTTCTCTCAGCGTGACCATTCGGTCCCGCGCGTGACCGCGATGCAGAACAGAGGGCTGGTCGGGATCGGAAGACGCAGGAGAAGGATGATGCGCCCGGTGTGCGAGAGCTCGGGCGGCATCGTGGGCGGCTTCGTTTCCAGCCAGACCCGAGTGACCAGGGGCCCAGATGATCTGCACGCGGCGTTGCCTTGGGGGAGGAGTGCCAGAGAGAATCTTCTGCGCTTGGGGTGCTATGAGTCCTCTTGTGTAGTTACGAATGGCCGTTTTTGAATCGCTGATGATGCAGTGTGCATTGGTAGCCGCGTAGGCCAAAGCGATGGCCGTTTCTTCTCCTACTTCGGGTTGAAGATAGTGATTTTGAAGATAGTGCAATCGCGTCTTTATAAGCTGGTCACTTAATGTTCGACCGACGGTGCAACCGTTACCTTCCTCATGAACGACCCTTTAATAAGGGCATGACAGCGGCGCTCTTCCACTGTGAAATTTGCGTTGATGTGTGTAACTGTTGAGAAATAATTACGCTATAAACATTAGTAAGTTAACCTTATATACATTTCAGCAAACTGTTAGGAATTCGTCGGATCGCACACTTCAACTGTTGCATTGGGACAAATCACATCTCTTTTCCTTTGAAAGATATTCTGGCTTCAATGATTATTTGTCTATATTCTAAATCGAATTGTTTAAGAATGCTTCGCTCTGACGTGAACGTGACCGAAAACTGATTACAAAACGTGAGCTTAAGTAGCATAAGGAAGTTAGGAACCCATTTCGCAGAAAAAAACATCGTATTTATTTACATAGCCAAATTCGCATAGCGTAGTACTCTGTATTCGACATGTCATGAAAGACATAATAATTACAGTGCTCATATTCACTGGTTCACGCTTCCGTCTGTTTTAAAACTTGCAGAAAACCATCTTGACATTCCAACGCAATTCAACTATAGTTCCAGTACTTCACAATGTTTTATTGCATGCCGGTATATATGAGCTTTTATAATGGTATTCTTGATTTGTTTTGCCTTTTCTGTATCATTCTGCTACATATGTATGTTCATAGCGACTATGCTGTACCTCTGCATATTTTTCACGCAGGATTACGCCAGCTTATAGTAGTGTTCCTTATACCAAGGTTGTGAAATGCCGGAGGGATTGGCAGCATTTTCATGCTCAGTCGAGTTCTTGCGTTTCATGCGCTGTGCTTTTTATTGACGTGGCAGTAAAGCGATTGGTTAATTGATTTCGTAACATCCTGCAAATCGCGTTGATAGGCGATAGGCTTCCTCGACACATGGATCGAAATGGTGGCAGAAGTGCCAGACCCAACCTATCAACGTGATATGGCTACCATTACAAACAACGTCTTTGGTATTTCACATATCTCGCCGGATGGACTGCCAGTGCAATACATCGATGCATTCTACAGGATATGGCATTATTTTCATGATTAATGTGCAACGTGCGCAGCGAATAAGGTAGATGCACCGAAAGTGAAAGGACCAGTTGCACATTTCGCAAAATGATGCAGCCGGCCAGTAGTCATGATTGTTCTGCCAAGGAAACAAGGCTGATTACCTGAGTTGTAAAGACTGGTAGCGGGTTCCACATTGGAGGCATTGAACGTAGATACTTCTTCCGCTAGCTCATCTTTTACACGTTTCCTCTTATCCTGCTTTCTCACTTTCGCTTTGTCACCGCCCGACTAGCGTGACTAGCTGCCTTCTTCCTGTATGTTGTACCTTCGCAACGCCAAGCCAAGATTTGCCTTCTCTGTTCTGTAGATGGTTTTAAAGCAAAATAAGTTCCAAAGGGCAGGGACGCGTACAATGTAGACTAACAGTCATTCTCCCCAACACGATGCTATAGCAACACCACCTCCAAATTGACTGTATATTTAGTAAATGTTCAGATTCTAAGACGAACAGATGTGTTTAGCGGCGAAATGTAGTTATAGGTTCATGAACTGTACGCAGTTGTCCCTGGCCAAGTCAGGGGTGAAGGTGATGCCTCCAAAGGCGGATTCAAATATATCTAGAACGAAATTAACGATATCAACAAGGCTATCTTGTGCGCGCAGTTGAAGTATGACAAAGTAATCGTCTACATATAGGAAAATGCGCGATACTCGTTCACGAGAAATTCGTTCTTGAAGCCGCTGATCGACCTCTGATAAAGATACGTCGCAGAGAATAGGTTCAAGAAGAAGAACAAATACAAATCCCAGCATTCTGCACATATTATTTGCCGTTAAAGTTAATGGAAAATATTATTATTATGATTATATGTCAGCATTCCTCTTTTTTTTAGCACACTGCTTTCATTTAGAGATATATCTAAATGTAGACGAAATGAACAGGTTCTTTGTAGGTAACGTAGCGCCACATGCCCATTCTAAGGATTGACCATGATTGAGTAAACACACATACTCAGTCGCTAAATGGAAGGAAATAAAATTAATCCATAAGTCCTATAAATATAATTCATCATTTTACTAAATGAAGGGTGTGCTTTAGAGATGATCCGTGTAAGCCAACATGGCATGCCCAAGTTTTATCTTTAACGAAGCTATAAAATTGTAATTATTGTCCCCATAGTACACATACCTACAAGGGTGGCCTAAGGCACCTAGCTTGAATATAACAACCTAATCAGCTTACTAGAATCTGTAATGAATAGGGTCGCGGGTTTTATATCACGTACCTATAAATATGGTTCAAGCATCTGACTAATAACATTTGATATTTCATTTCGTACCGGAGGTAGTCGTCGTGACTTGTACTTTTATTATTACTTCACAAGTAAATTCGTGCTGCTACACAATCTTTTTTACGGCTACAAATCGTATCTTGCACATCACGCAGAATGCATAATCACCTTAGCTTTATCTGCATCTCCGAGAATACGTCTGCATTCAGATGGTCACGCTTCCTCGTGCCAATCGGTTATGGAACCCCCTTCCGGATTTCATCGTCATCGAAACAAGACCTGATCAATGATGTCAGCCCACAATTCATATTGTACTGCATAACGAAGAAAAACGGCATGATCCCAGTTGAAAAACACAACAGAAAATTTCAATCTGACGTATTTTTGGACGTTCTGTTGTCTGACGTTTTGTTGTCTGAAGTGTGTTGTCCGTAGTGTAATGTCCTGTAGTCTCACATACTGTAGTGTGAACTCATGTAGTCGGACGTTCTGTAGTTCTTGATCAATATATAATTAAAAATTTACCGAGACCTCTTTAAGGCTATTTATATTTGTCAGCGCAAGAAACAAAAAATATGAAAAAGTTGCCCGCCGCGGATTCCTACTTGCACCCTGAGGATTCCGAACCCAGTACCTTCCCGCTGCACCCACTGAACATGACTGCGCTTACGTCTTGGCTGTGTCAGCAGTAGGAACCTCCGCCTGCGTTAATGTTTACATTTGGATATTGAGAGCCAAGATGCTCTTTCACTCCACCGCGTCAACTGGCGCATCTCTAGAAGAACAAAAGAGTTGTTACCATCAACAAACACATCGCGGAGTACTGGAACATCTATTTCCCTTTACGATATCCGTATGAAATAACAAATTCAGAAATACATAACGGTGACAGGGGACGCAGGGTTGCTACTGCGAATTTCGACAGCTGTCTCTCACTCTTTACACTTTTGAGCGCGCATATAATTCGTGTGTTCAATAAAAAATAGCTACATAAACATTCGTGGATGAACGTTCATTAATACAACATACTGGCTGCTGACGGCAGCGCTGTGTCAGGATATTGAGACCCGAGCAAGACAGCTTTTTACGCAACTTTGTGGAACAACACAAAACTTTTTTTTTGGCTTTGCCAAAGCTTAGGCCATATTTCTGTAAAGTTAACTGATGTGTCAGCGTAACGGCACATGTAAGTCCACAGTCCTGTGTGCCACATCTTACCAAATAAAACAAAACAGATACGGAGCCATTACCGCAGGTGGTATGATTTTGATCAGCGGCCTACGTTGAGAAGGCTGGTTGGGCGTTGCTGGTGCCTCGTCATCACGGCACAATTATAATCGGAAACGTCGACTTTAATACCGGTGTCGGTGCTACCAGCATCGCCGGCTTCAGACAAGCATGACTGAATATCCCGCAAGAGAAAAGTACAGTGAGCGCCACCGATGCGAAAGTGACGTACATTTTAAAGCGTCGTGAAGGGAAGCGCTTCTGTCGCCCTATCAGAACTTATGTCGTTGCGACAGAAAGTGGCACATGTCCAACGCCACGACAGAAAATATGTAGTCGCGACAGCCAGCTCCTGTAGCGACGTCAGGATCTCTGTTGCGATATAAAGTTGTTGTTGCAACTTCAGAACTCTTAGTCGTCGCGACTGAATGTTTCAGTTGCGACGTCAGAGTTTCTGTCGTAACGTCAGAATCGCTGTCACGATAGCAAACGGTTGTTGCGACTCCAAAACTCTTCTTGTCGGGACAGAATGTTTCTGCTGCGGCTTCAGAACTCTTGGTCGTCGCGACGGAATGTTTTTGGTGAGACTTCCGAATTTCTGTCGTAACGTCATAAATGTCCAAAATAGAGTGAAAGAGCGGACGGAACGCATAAAACTATAAAAAGAAGGACATCCCAGTTGAATAAGTCAACAGAAATTTTTGTCGCAACTACAGAAACGTCAGGAACTACTGTCGTACAGCAGGAATTTTTGTCGTCCCAACTACAATTTCTGTAGTTGCGACAGGAATGTCTGTTGTCTTGGTGAAAAAACTGAGATGTTCTTTATTTTTTTACAGTTTTATGCGTTCCGGACGCACTTTCGCTCTATTTCGTGGTTCATTTTTTTCCCGTAATATTCTGTTATTCGTCAGCCTCTTGCTGTAGTGGCTACTCCTGGGGTTTGTTATTTTGATTCGAAAATGGGCCGTATCGTTTCTTTGTTGGTTTAATATGCATACTACCATCTTCTATTTTGTTCCTGTAGTGCTCGATGTTTGTACAGTATGTTCTTTATACATAATTGTAGTGTCTACTGACTGCGTATGTAACTATAGGCACTGGCGTGTGCAGGTTTACTCGTTACTGCGACGACGCCCTTGCGCAATGCCTCATATGGTGCCCGTAGAGAAATTTTAGAAAACAATATCGCACAGCTCAAGGAAGAAATCGTGCATGACGTAGAACACGTGATTCATGAATTGTGCTATGAAAAACAAAGCAATCCTAAAAATCCAGCAAACGTCAGTTTACATTAGTGCTCAACTAAGCTTGTTAGCTCATGGCTTAGGTGAGTTTGAATAGCTGTACTGTACAAGAAGATCTCACGAAAAACAAAGAACGTCGCTACTGAATGCGTAATTCCACTCCCTAAGCACATAAAACCAATTCTGACGAACAACTAGGCAGTGCTCAAGTGTCGCTAGCTGAAACAAACATATGCGAATACAGACGAACTATGAAGCACAGCACTGCTTCAACTTGCTGTGCTGTGCCAGATAAGCAAGACGCTCGGCCCCCCAAAAAATTCTAAAGAAATTATTTGTGGCTCTGCTTTCCCAAGCAAAAGAGACCAGTGGAGCTGGAGGAAGGCCAGTAGTGTCAAGCCGCACACAAGACACACAAGCACCGGCAACGTGTCCCTGTGGCGCCCGCCAAAGGAGTTTACCAAGGCGTCCGCGAATCGCGTGGCCAACGCCATAGTAGACGTCGCTCTTGTCTCCACTCTGTACGGAGCTGTGGGCAACGAGGGCGTCGAGGCATCCTAGCAGCCGCCGGAGAACGTCCCTCCAGCCTCGCCTGAACCCGAGCCTCGAACGCCACAGGAGAGGGCACGCACCCAGGCCGCGTTTCTTGCTGGCGTTCGCGCCGCTCCTCCTCCCCCGCTAGGCTCCACCCACTTTTGCCGCGCCGCTAGGCTGCACGATGCTATTTTTATACTTTGCTTTCGCTCTCTCTCAGCTCTCTCTTCCCCAGCTCGGCGAAATTGCGCACGTCAAGAGAAACCCTGCAAGGTTCTAACAGCTCCACTATGAAATTGTCCGAGGCACTACACTTTGGCGCTAAGCCCATATCTTACATTTGCTCAAAGCTTTTGTGGCGAAGACGTCATCGCTGGCCGTCCACAACTCCAGGACATCCAATTTACCAGTTCTGGACAAACTTTCCTTTTTCATTACATATACTGTAGCAATAGGTTATACAAAGGCAGACAGACCTATGCCTGTGGGCAGATATACCTAAAAAGTTCTTGCTAACAGTGTGCCGAAAAGATGTACGTACACATCGACCATGTCAACACCAGCAGCCTTGAGAACCATCCGTCTATCCTTTAGTCGACTCACGTCCTCGGAGAAACCGCTGTGTGGGACGTCAGCTGGTAGGGTGCATACACATCAGTCAATGCTTTCTTCACTGTTCTCAATGCAGCTGGTACGCGTACACACTTCATCGTTCAGGGTAGTTACCTGGTCCTACGACAAAGGTAGTTAAACGAATATCGGTGCATAAGTAATCAAGCCTAATAATTGCGCGCAACACTGATAGGGTTGAGAGAATGAGGTTCGACCTAAATGGTAATGAATACATGCTTAGAAAACCAATGAGATTTCAGGCAAACCATATTTGCCAAAAACAAAAATGGAGCTGCATGAGGCCTTTCATAACTACGCTTAAGAAATAATTCATGTAGCTTAAGTAATCATGTCCATCAAAACTGTATTTGTTAACTAGAATATCATTCAGTAGACAAGAAACAAGAAAATATAAAATTAGACATGAACGTTAGATATGTTCTCTTAGATGCTCAACAGGTATTCATTGCGCAAAATATCAAATCGCATAATTTTGAAATGAGTATTTTTGGAAGCTACTTTAGCATGTCCACTATTCAATTAGTTTATTTACATTGAATGAAAGAAAGCACTTCCTGAAGCTTCTACAGTTATTGGCTTCATTAGGTGAAAGCTATGCAACTCGACGGCAATGGACCTGACGCGTATATACAGAACGAATGTAAATGAGGTAAAATGGCTCAGACGTAAACTAAAAAGATGCTATCTTGGCGTACTAATAATACGGACAGCTTTCTCAAGTTTCAAACAGGGCAAACAAAGAAACAAAGACAAACAAACGCATGCACAATGCACAGTTGAATGCACACATAATACATTAAGAAGCAGATCTCAAATTTCCAAGACGCACTTAACTCTGAATGACAATGCGTGTCACATGGAAAGTAACATAGGAAAAAGAAACCTGATAAAACCTTTGATCTTGTTTGACTGTTCTTCAAACGTATCCCGAAAAAACACTGTGTTATACCATGTACGCAAACATTCAAATAAGAAAACATTTCATTTATAAAATATATTATTTAATGTTTTCCAAAATATTGTGAGAAAAATAATAAAGGCTAATGTATCGTTCCAATACAGAAAGGAAGTCCTACGCTAACACATCTTTTAAGAGGTTTGAGGTGGGATATCCTTTCATCATCTGGCATCCAGTTAACACTAATTTGTAGAACAACCATGAGAGAGTACAGGGTAAGGCAGCAAATTAGTCCTTTGTAGGATGACTTCCTTACGGGATAGTGGCATTGTTAGAACATCAGCAACATCCGCTGCCTAAAATTCAAAGAGAGCATTTTGTGTAAAATATATTTATAATTTGATGTACCGTGAGATAATATCTGCGGCACCTTGCTCTATGTCAGGTGACAAAGTTTTTTTTCTGGGAGCTTTTTTGAACGCCATGTTCAAGCTGTGTCTCCTTCTGCAGTAACAAGCAATGCTGACCTTTCACACAGTATAAAAACAAAACACACTCTAAAAAGATATCACTTATACTAAAGCATCAAACTATCAAAGCCAAGTTCTGCCTACCTTCAACGGAATGACTGCACTGATTGTTTAATTCTTTTTCTCGAGGTTGTATGGAATTCTGTATTGTCACCTCGTTATTGCTGGTTTACTGCAGTTGAACATTTTAATGCTTCATTGACCGGGCCTTCCATCCTTCGTATTTTTCTTTTTCGTTTATTGTATAATAACTATTTATGCAATGTACCTTCACTTTAACCCGCCGTGGTTGCTCAGTGGCTATGGTGTTAGGCTGCTGAGCACGAGGTCGCGGGATCGAATTCCGGCTACGGTGGCCGCATTTTGATGGGTGCGAAATGCGAAAACACCCATGTACTTATATTTAGGTGCACGTTAAAGAACCTCAGGTGGTCGAAATTTTCGGAGTCCTCCACTACGGCGCGCCTCATAATCAGGAAGTGGTTTTGGCACGTAAAACCCCATAATTTACTTAATTTCATTAATTACCTTCACTTTAGTTTGGTCTCTTTTTGCTTATGTATTTCTAAGTATCACGCAATATTTGTGTATTGCTTTTCCTTTTGTAATGGGCACTTGAACCTTTAGGGTAGCTAAGTAGATAAATAAGTTAAGGGATTAATCCGGCTGTTCACAATTACTGAAGTACTATAGCGCCAAGCAGACGACAAAAGAAGAACAGACATGGACGAGCGCTTACTAACAACTGATGCTTTAATGACGGAAACACACTATATACGCAAATTTGGCGGCGCAACTCGCGCATTGTCAAAACATCACAGGGTAACTAGGCAAAAGGCGATAGAACGATTGTGAAGGTGACGTTCGTGAAGATGACACGAGGTGTACAGGGCCAAATCACTATAAATCATAATGGTTACGCGATACACAAACACCGCCGTAAGGGAGTACCCCATAAAAAACTAAAAGATTACGAATATTCACCAGGCGCAGGCGGCGCAGCAACATGCTCAATTTTAACTATGTGCTTATAAAAATGACATCTCACTTTTATACAGAATTTTCGATGGTTCGCTTACGCATTCAAGGCCCTTCCCTTTAATGTGGAAGGCTTCCTTCAGCTCACGGGCCACGCCGTCTCGACTTCTGTCCAGAACGACGGTCTCTCTTAGGCGAGGCTTGCACCTGCACTCTTTGCAATGGATGACCATATTGGAACCAGTTCCTTTTTCCTGTGACCTTTCGTGTTCTTTTAGCCTTTCATTTAGACACCGCCCCGTTTGTCCTATGTAAACCTTTTTGCATGAGAGCGGAATTTGATAAACTACCCCTTCCTTGCAACTGACAAGTGGATTGGTATGCTGGGTTCCGCAGGTCGCGCGTTCCGATTTTTGGTTGTTAACGCGGGCGCACAATGTAGCAAGTTTTGAAGGGGCTGAGAAAACAACCGGGACTTTGAATTTACTCGCGACCTTTTTCAGGTTGTGGGCTACGCTTTGAGAGTACGGTACGACTACAGGTCTTAATCTCCTGGTTTGTTCTTGCGTGTTTTTTCTTGCTTTCCCTTTTATCTTCTGGAGCAGGCACTCTACTACAGAACTTATAACTGTCTGTGGAAACCCCGCCTCCTTTAGCCTTTCAATCTGCTGATGGAAGCTGCTTCGTATGGCATGCTTACATGACTTCCTGGCAGCCGATTCCAATGCCCCCGTGGCTATCGCTCTTTTTACGTTCTTAGAGTGGGCTGACTCATAAGACAAGAGCTCTTTCTGCGCTCGGGGTTGGTACTTCCAGTGCACTTCAGCTCCCAGGCTGAGCTCGAGGTCTAAAAACTGTAACTTATTGTTCTTTGGTAGTTCAAAGGTGTATCCTAAACCATGGCTATATTTCATAAAAACATCTAGCATATCTTTTACAGTTTCCTGGTGGCCTGGTGGATCCTGTCTGTTTAACACAATTAGGAAATCATCTACATAACTAAATACTTTCAAAACCTTCTGTTTGTCAAGCATGCTGTCCAAAACGCTATCAACGGCCGAAAGAAAAATGTTGCTTAAGATAGGGGCTACACAGGGCCCTATATAGATGCCCTTCTTCTGAACATAAACCCTATCATCAAACTGAACAAGCGTGGAACTAAGATAAAACTTCAGAAGCCTAATGAAATTTTCAACTGACATGCCCACAGAATTCTGAAACGAAATGGTGCCTTTCTTTTCAATACATGCCTGGACAGCTAAAAACAGTTCCTTGTGTGGGATAGAATAGAACTATGGGTATATAGTGTACACAATATATGTCGTGAAAGGCTCTACTAGGAAACCAAATCAGCAAATACGGCAGCGTTGCCATATAGTGTGAAGGTGCTCTAGTTATCGAGATACAAATTGTACGTGTGCAAAGTAAGAATGATGAAACAGCGCGAAAGAAAACAGCTTTGCATTAGGAGAGACACAACCTATAAGGGAAAACGAACCTCAATGTTGACGTTTCGACAGCATAGCTTGTAATGAGTACGTGATTTGGCACATCAAAGCTCACGTTTGATTAGGTTCACGTGTACAAGATATGACAACTCATCAAAAACCTATTTCTTCGTTAAACAACCTTACTCACGCCAGACTCATGAACATGGGTCTTGCAGTGTGAAATGCCTAAGGTATTTCACGCAGGTGCTGATGCCGACGATTCGTGATTACCGATGCACTGCTAAATGACGGTCCGCTACCACGGTGTTGACAATCACTCGACAGGTGAGAAACCAATGCACCTCACAAACATATGTTGCTCATTGGGGCCTATCGGTCGCACCTTTAATGGCAACACTACCGCGCAATATTGGGGACCTGCGACTACGTCATCGCGACCAGCGCACGCAATAAATCAGCTGAAACATTTCCTCCTGTGAAACTTGAATAGTCATGCTTCGTCCAGGCTTCCGTATGCTGTCGAAAGCAAAAATGGGTTTTACACATGGATATCAAAATGTTCTTGTTTAGTTAGGTTTAAAGAATATGCTCAATATATTTAGAGGCTCTTATGTTTAGATTAGCACGTTCATCTGAAGGAAACTTCCACTTCCTGTATACAGCGCCCATCGTGTTTTCTTCGTTAGTTCCGAACTTGCATGCTGCTGACAATGAATTCTCAAAAAACGTAGTTGGTAAACGTTGTCTATTATTATTCGCGTTACACTCCGCTAAAGTAAAAATTAAATTCTGTTTGTGCGTGTCAAAAGCACGACCTGATTATGAGGCACGCCGTAGTGGAGCATTTAAACATTTGGACCACCCGAGGTTCTTTAACGTGCAACTAAGCCTAAGTATACGGACGTTCTCGCATTTCACCCCCACTGCAATCCGGCCGCAGTGGCGCAATTTGAGCTAGCAGTGCTTCTCGGAACGACTGAGACGTGATGAAGGGGTCTTTTTTGACACGCTTAATAAACTTTTATGGGCCAACCTCGTAACATTGGGCTTACAGCTACAACGAAGAAAATATTGTCTGTAGAATTAGTCTGTGCTTTTTTAAAACACAGTGCTACATTGTAACTGAATGCTGCCAATTTAAAATTGCATTGATGCTTCGATGCTCTATCTCGCAAAATCGTAGACCTGCTACCGCATGCTTTCGTCGCCTATTTTTATAATTCGGCTGCCCAATAAAAGACCACATATACGAATATGATATTTCAAGCAATGCAAATTCTGTCCGACCACTGTACTGACTAGTGCCCCAGAAACATCAGGAAAATTTCAGATTTTGAAAAAAAATGAAGTCTCAATTGCTATAGTGTCATTCTAAAGCGCAATGCAGAAAAAAGCAATCAACTTTATGCGTTGTCTCATTCATATTTATTATCAATATATTTTTGAGTGGTAGGCAGCCAAATCACTAATATATGCATTAATACTGTGAGGTCTTTTTTTGTAGAAGACAAGAGTTCAACATCCTGTGTGCTACATACACAAAAATTCAGTGTAACACTGAACTCACTAGCAACTAAAATCTTTAAGTGTTCTAGTCAGCAATCTGTTACATTGCGCCCTTTGTGTATCATACGTTAAAGAGGGGTGTTCCAAACGTTAACAACGCAGAAAACGAAGAACTTCCCTCCTTCGTAATGCCAATCATAATGCTCCTGTTGAGTATTCTGACGTCATTTCTTCCTGAGTTCGAAATGGGCGCTCACAGACAATACGCACCCACTCCGTGTGTCATATGAGCACCAGGCCAAGTCCATGTAAGTCTGACGATAGGCGTTCCGTCGATCTCAACGTGCCCTTCGACAGCTCCCAGGTCCATGATACTAGCAGGAGGAACATCACTCCACCGGAGGTCCCTGGTGACCTTAAAGGAAGCGCCGCCTGTGATTCTCTGGAACGGGTGCGTGGGCTCCAAGTCCCCTATGAGGGAATTATTGAAAGTGTAGTTGGTTGGGGCTTGTCTGATTGGTAATTCGTTTGATGACACTGCAACCCACATAGCAACAGCATTACTACCGCACTAACTTTAGGCGCGGCAATCTGGGGGCGAATTTGAAAGACAGCAATATCTCTGGTCGCATATGCCACCAACACTGTATGCTGCATAGAACATCCGTAGAGTACCTGCATACAATGACCACTATAATAGACAGAGACATGCCGCAGATGTATGCGTGCTGTTTCAAGTACAGCTTGTTGAAATAACTTCGTATTCGTGAACGATTTGATGTAATATGACGAGTTTCGGCCACGTATGATGCAAAGATGCTCAAAGACAAAGTTTCAGGAGGTACGGTTACGATGTGTTTCTTTGGCAGAGCTGGTACAGATTGCAGCAATCTTTGAAGCGACAAGGTGAAACAGCCCACATAGGCACACCACAAGTGCCCGTCATTACACTTTTATGGTTCAGTCTCGCCACGATTAAGCTTCCGGAACAACTCAGTGGCATTGAAGGCTTAAACCATGCCATATGCGCGGACAATACAACGTTATAGACAAAAGCATCCAAAACCGGCCAGCCGCAATCCTTCCTTCTAGAGGTGGGTGCTCAACCAGATAGAACAGCACCTGACCACATGCGGTCACCAGTGCACCTCCAAAAATGTATCTTTAGTACATTGTATTAGGCTTGAAGCAATTGTGCTACGTCTATCATATAGGGCGTCCAGGCTAGCGCTCACTAAACTGGTCAACGAAAATAAAAGAATAAAAGCATGGGGCAAAATGCAATTTTAGGACGTGAGGTATTCATGTCACCATACCTCTCGCGTCTAAATACCGCACGTCTTTTAATTGTCTCTTGCACCGTGTTTTTAACCTTTTTTTTTATTATACAGCTTGGCAAGATTAGCCGGGGCACACGCTACATGATAGCCTACACCTTGAGGTAGGATCGCACTATTTATAAACTGATGGCGGTCATCATGTGGCAATTCATTCACAATGGCTAGAGCACTCACCATCTGTTTCACTCTGAACTACTTCGTTGCTAGAAAAGTTTGAGAGTTGTGCTTTAAAGCAATTAAAACCTTGTCTTCATATACGAATATACGTAAAACACTTGCACAATGTTAATCAAATTCTAGGTTAGTCTCCAAGCTAGCTGGAAAGGTGCGGCGCATCAGACGCGCAATCCACGACCCTATGCGCGCGCCAGAATGCTGCACGTGAAATCGTTCAATAAGAATAAAAGGAGTCGGTCATATATAAAACCCTTGCAGAGGCACCAAAGTATGAATTAATGCAGTCGTATTGGTCTACTGGTATCAGTGTTCATATTACGATCTATAAACACCAGCTGGTCAATATTTTTTTGGTTGGTACTCGAAACGTCATTTTATGTTTGTCAAGAATGGAGACATAAGGAAGGACGATAAGGTTCACCGAATGTAACTGATGATTCCAGAGTGATCAAAAAAGACTCAACGGCATATGTGCCGCATGAAGGTGGCGGGAATGTTGTAAATATCTGCTGCATATTGTAAAACGAGAACTACGGCTCGCCCACAGAAGATAATCGCGCGACTGACATACCATTGCGTAATCACGAATAACAGTTATTTTGCCCTTCTTTGGCCACGTTTCACTAACAGCAATGATGTCAAGGCGTTGCTGCTGCTAAGATAAAAACGAGAAAAGGTGATTCAAATATTTATGTGCTGTGAGTGTTGCCATGGAATATTGTCATGCATCTGTGAGAACAGTTGCTGCCAACTTGTAAATTCGTAAGCGGCATTCTCAGTATCACGTGGTATTAAGTACAGACACGATCAAATTAATTACGCCAGATGACAATTTAGTCAATTTCTACTTTCACTGTCCTCCTCATACTTTTTGAACAACCCTTTGGCTTAATAACGATTCCGAATGCCTGGGGATAATTGCCACCAACTGGAACATCCATTATATCCATTACTTTAGAAATAAAACAATAATAACAAAGACTTTGACCTTGCTAGCTATGCCCGCTCTCTAAACATCAAGCATGCATTTTGGTCTACGTCGAATATTTATATTTGTAGCACTACATAGCTGCATGACTAAAAAAAAATATCACCAGAGACGGACCTCAAGCTGTTTTAGAGGAATCGAAGAACATATTTTATTAACTAAAGGGCGAAAAATCCCATCATTCCGACTTTTTGCGTTCCTTTTTCTTTACAGTTACCATCCATTTCCAAGAAATATCAGACATTGGTTAACGAACTCGTTTTTAAGTTGTGTAGCACGTAACAATTAATGAGCAAAATATTTTAAAGAAAACCCTTCGTATCAAAGTGCCTTATAAAGTCCTAATAAGCCCACAATTTCGTCTCGTGTATTAAGATAGAAAATTTACATTTTGGCCAATGCCTTGCTAGGTATATTTTAACTATGTTTACGTTAATATCGTGAAAGGGGTAAGGAAGATTTAAAGTAGAACGTTTATTGTGCAAAAAACGACGCGCATTTTCCTTGTCAAAATATTGCGACACGATAATAAGGTTTCAGCACTTTGTCTAAGTTAACATTTTTTTCTGTTTTAAATAAATATGTACGTCGAAAAACTAGTATTGGTTCCATTGCATGAAACGTTTTTTTTGGCCTAGTATAAAATTTTTTTTAGGACTGTATATGCTTCATTTGGTCCTAACTTTACTGAGCCGTAGTATATCCCATATGCTGCCCTCTAATTCCAATAGCACTGCTAGACTCGCCTCACTATATAACGTGCAGCGTCACAGGTCTGACCGCCGCCGTGGTCAGTTGCTTCGTAGCTGCAGGGAACTGAGGGCAGGGGTTTGATTGTTGTATTCATATGGGAAGTTGTGGCCAAGTACTGTACCTGGGTGGTCAGTCCTGCTCTGGTGTGGGAGTGCGTTACCGGTTCTGGTCACCGGGATCAGGCCGCATTCCAAGACTGTGTAACTTTAACAACACCCGCATTTTTTTTAATCTGGTGGAAAATCGCGCGGCACCGGGATTCAAACCACGGTCCTCTTGCACACGAGCCGGATGTTCTACCTCTACGCCACCGCTGTGGTTCTATGTTACAGGGGCTTAGCGGAGAGACGAGAACTAGGAGTTGGATTCCTGATTAATAAGAATATAGCTGCTAACATACAGGAATTCTATAGCATCAACGTAAGGGTGGCAGGTGTTGTTGTGAAACGTAATAAGAGGTACAAATTGAAGGTCGTACATCCCTACATCCAGTCATGATGACCAGGAAGTTGCACAGCTTAGTCTCTTCCAGCTTTGGCATTCCTTAGCTTTGTGAAATCGTCTAGCGCAGTGGATACAGCATCCTAATTCACGTAGTTTCTCATTTTTCTCGTCTAATGTTAGTTCCGTTGGGCAGACATCCACCGAGTGATGTTTGTCTCCGCAACTTCTATGAAAACGTGGAATTGGCGATGGATAAAGTCAAAGCAAAATAAACTATACTGATGGGCTACTTCAATGCCAAGGTAGGCAAGAAGCACGCTGGAGAGAAGTCAGTGGGGGAATATGGCATAGGCACTAGGAATAGCAGGGGAGAGCTATTAGTAGAATTTGGAGAATAGAATAATATGCGGATAATGAATACTTCCGCAAGCGGGCTAGCCGAAAGTGGACGTGGAGGAGCCCGAATGGCGAGACTAGAAATGAAATACACTTTATACTCTGCTCTAACGCTTGCATCATACAAGACGTGGACGTACTCGGCAAGGTGCGCTGCAGTGGCCATAGGATGGTAAGAACTTGAATTAGCCTTGACTTGAGGGAACGCAACAAACTCTTACATAAGAAGCCGATCAATGAGTTAGCGGTAAGAGGGTAAACACAGGGATTCCGGATGAAGCTACAGAACAGGTATTCGGCTTTAACTCAGGAAGAGGACGTTAGTGTTGAAGCAATGAACGACAGTGTTACGGACATCATTAAGGAGCTTGCAATAGAATTATGGTAACTCCGTTAGACATGATTGCTATAACTGTGTACTTTAGTGAGTCTGTTGACGAGCTGGAAACAATCCTCTCCGTTTCTGTATTCTTCTGCTTCCATTTTGGGTCACACATCGGGGTGATATGTCGCCCCTTGGATTTCGCACAGCTTAGTCTCTTCCAGCTTTGGCATTCCTTAGCTTTGTGAAATTGTCTAGCGCAGTGGAAACAGCATCCTAATTCGCGTAGTTTTTCATTTTTTTCGTCTAATGTTAGTTCCGTTGGGCAGACATCCACCGAGTGATGTTTGTCTCCGCATAGTATACAACTCTCTGGAGTCAGTTTCACGGCTAACATACATGCAGAACCTTCGAAATGCTCATGAGATTGTCGTTTTGTGGTTGAGGCTTGTTCTATCCTGTCAGAAGTCGTCATTATAGCCTGTTCCCGGCCTCTTATTTCAAGGCTCAAGAAGTCTAGAAGAACAGACATTTCGTTTAGTCTGTCACTAGTAACACCTGCATTTGTCGAAGGCAAGATGCACTGAGTATATAACGGAGTACCATTTCTCGCGAAAGATTTTGTATTATAGCAGTTTTCAGAAGTGCTCCATATTCTTTTTCTCCGACGCCAAGGTTATGCAGGGATATCACGCGAGTCAGCATTTCTTCATGCATTGCAACCTTTGAAGCGCTTCACAATCTTCGCTAGAACGAACTTTACGTATGTTTGGAAGACGACGCATGTGGTCGTGAACAATCAGGGACTTCTGACCGAATCTATCTTTGAGAAGTTCTGTAGCTGTGCTATAACTCTCATTAGTTGTCGACAGGCCTCTGATGACGCCTTCCGCTTTACTCATCAAGTAGGTCCGAAGATATTTTAAGTTGTCTACGTATGTCATATATCGGTTTTGGTGAACAGTATACTCAGATTGATCACAAAATTCTGGCCATTTAATGCGCTCACCATGAAATTTCCGCACATCGAGCTTGGCTAGCTTAAAGCGTGAGCGTGCCTGATGAAAGTCATCCTAAGATGCATGCGTAGTCATTGTTTGCAGAGTGAATAAAACACGTTCAGTGCGGGATTTCGCGAGCAGGATAGCTTCTTGGTACTGTCCTACGCTTTGAAGCTCATCCTCAAGGTTATCATCGGTAACATGCTCTTCTACATGGTTATCAAGGTCCGTCAGCATAGATTCCTTTATCTTCAATAGGTTAAGATGGTCCGTCAGCTCACCAGATGGTGTTGGTTCCGTCTGCATAAGAGGTGTCATGTCATTGATGATCCTGGTGACGGACGGCCGCTCGAACGGTAGCACGCTTCCGTCGTAGTCTTTCCATGTCGTCATCTCGGGAATCAGAGGCCTCGTGATGACGTGGATCGTTCATCGATTCGGCCGCAGCGTCATCGCGTTGATTGCGTCGGTCGGTCGTCCTCTTCATGGAGCTCGCTTCATCGGCTGGGGTCTTCAACTGTAGACCTGAAATCCTGGTCACGGCACCATATTGTTGAAAACCAGGAAGCAGAGTCGAAGTAGAGAACATCTTGTTTATTCGACGCTTGCGAAAACAACTAAAAAATGCAGGCGCGCGCTCGTGGCCACGCTCGCTTTTAACTAACGTCGTCTTCCCTTCTTTTTCCGAGCATAATATTTAACAGTAGTGGAGGAGGATTAGAACTTACGACCTTCAGATTAGAGGCCCGGTGGTCTACTTCACCGCCGCACCTCCGCTTCAGTCACATAGCTTCAAATGGAACACTTCTAATGGGACACCTAAACCCGATGATTTGAACTTCTGACCATACGAACCGAACAAACGAGATAGCGCAGTCAAATAGCCCTGTAGGCGGTGAGGCCACCCTATGGCGCTTGAGAACAGCCCAGAAGATGCTACATGTCTAAAACTCACTTGAATTATCCGCCATAGACGGGGAAAACAGGCAAAACAGGAAAACAGGGGAAAACAGGGAAAACAGGAAAACAATTCAAGCAGGAGTCAAAGAATCAACTTTGAACACAGAACGCGCGTTTTCCGCGTTCTATCATCACTTCAGTATGCGAAACCATTCTGAAGAAAGACAAAAGAATAAGTTCGGAACCAGCACAGTAAAATTATATTATGGGGTTTTACGTGCCAAAACCACTTTCTGATTATGAGGCACGTCATAGTGGAGGACTCCGGAAATTTCGACCACCTGGGGCTCTTTAACGTGCACCTAAGTCTAAGTACACGGGTGTTTTCGCATTTCGCCCCCATCGAAATGCGGCCGCCGTGGCCGGGATTCAATCCCGCGACCTCGTGCTCAGCAGCCCAACACCATAGCCACTGAGCAACCACGGCGGGTACCAGCACATCAAACAACGAATAAAAACAAGAGACCAGCGCACGTAGTGCCGTGCTTGCACAAGTTTGTCACACAATCTAAAGGAAGCGTCAAATATCATCATCATCATCATCATCAGCCTAGTTACGCCCACTGCAGGGCAAAGGCCTCTCCCATACTTCTCCAACTACCCCGGTCATGTACTAATTGTGGCCATGTTGTCCCTGCAAACGTCTTAATGTCATCTGCCCACCTAACTTTGTGCCGCCCCCTGCTACGCTTCCCTTCCCTTGGGATCCAGTCCGTAACCCTTAATCACCATCGGTTATCTTCCCTCCTCATTACATGTCCGGCCCATGCCCATTTCTTTTTCTTGATTTCAACTAAGATGTCGTTTACCCGCGTTTGTTGCCTCACCCAATCTGCTCTTTTCTTATCCCTTAACGTTACACCCATCATTCTTCTTTCCATAGCTCGTTGCGTCGTTCTCAATTTCAGCAGAACCCTTTTCGTAAGCCTCCAGGTTTCTGCCCCATATGTGAGTACTGGTAACACACAGCTGTTGTACACTTTCCTTTTGAGGGATAGTGGCAACCTACTGTTCATGATTTGAGAATGCCTGCCAAACGCACCCCAACCCATTCTTATTCTTCTGGTTATTTCAGTCTCATGATCCGGATCCGTGGTCACTACCTGCCCTAAGTAGATGTATTCCCTTACCACTTCCAGTGTTTCGCTACCTATCGTAAACTGCTGTTCTCTTCCGAGACTGTTAAACAGTACTTTAGTTTTCTGCAGATTAATTTTCAGACCCACCCTTCTGCTTTGCCTCTCCAGGTCAGTGAGCATGCATTGCAATCGGTCTCCTGAGTTACTAAGCAGGGCAATATCATCAGCGAATCGCAAGTTGCTAAGGTATTCTCCATCAACTTTTATCCCCAATTCTTCCCACTCCAGGCCTCTGAATACCTCCTGTAAACATGCTGTGAATAGCATTGGAGATATCGTATCTCCCTGTCTGACGCCTTTCTTTATAGGGATTTTGTTGCTTTCTTTGTGGAGGACTACGGTGGCTGTGGAGCCGCTATAGATATCTTCCAGTATTTTTACATATGGCTCATCTACACCCTGATTCCGTAATGCCTCCATGACTGCCGAGGTTTCGACTGAATCAAACGCTTTCTCGTAATCAATGAAAGCTATATATAAGGGTTGGTTATATTCTGCACATTTCTCTATCACTTGATTGATAGTGTGAATATGGTCTATTGTTGAGTAGCCTTTACGGAATCCTGCCTGGTCCTTTGGTTGACAGAAGTCTAAGGTGTTCCTGATTCTATTTGCGATTACCTTAGTAAATACTTTGTAGGCAACGGACAGTAAGCTGATCGGTCTATAATTTTTCAAGTCTTTGGCGTCCCCTTTCTTATGGATTAGGATTATGTTAGCGTTCTTCCAAGATTCCGGTACGCTCGAGGTTATGAGGCATTGCGTATACAGGGTGGCCAGTTTCTCTAGAACAATCTGACCACCATCCTTCAACAAATCTGCTGTTACCTGATCCTCCCCAGCTGCCTTCCCCCTTTGCATAGCTCCTAAGGCTTTCTTTACTTCTTCTGGCGTTACCTGTGGGATTTCGAATTCCTCTAGGCTATTCTCTCTTCCACTATCGTCGTGGGTGCCACTGGTACTGTATAAATCTCTATAGAACTCCTCAGCCACTTGAACTGTCTCGTCTATATTAGTAACGATATTGCCGGCTTTGTCTCTTAACGCACACATCTGATTCTTGCCTATTCCTAGTTTCTTCTTCATTGTTTTTAGGCTTCCTCCGTTCCTGAGAGCCTGTTCAATTCTATCCATATTATAGTTCCTGATGTCCGCTGTCTTACGCTTGTTGATTAACTTAGAAAGTTCTGCCAGTTATATTCTAGCTGTAGGATTAGAGGCTTTCATACATTGGCGTTTCTTGATCAGATCTTTCGTCTCCTGCGATAGCTTACTGGTTTCCTGTCTAACGGCGTTACCACCGACTTCTATTGCGCACTCCTTAATGATGCCCATGAGATTGTCGTTCATTGCTTCAACACTAAGGTCCTCTTCCTGAGTTAAAGCCGAATACCTGTTCTGTAGTTTGATTGGCTTCTTGTGTACCAGTTTCTTTCGTTCCCTCCTCAAGTCTAGGCTAATTCGAGTTCTTACCATCCTGTGGTCACTGCAGCGTACCTTGCCGAGCACGTCTACATCTTGAATGATTCCAGGGTTCGCGCAGAGTATGAAGTCGATTTCATTTCTAGTCTCACCATTCGGGCTCCTCCACGTCCACTTTCGGCTAACCCGCTTGCGGAAAAAGGTATTCATTATACGCATATTATTCTGTTCTGAAAACTCTACTAATAATTCTCCTCTGCTATTCCTAGAGCCTATGCCATATTCCCCCACTGACTTGTCTCCAGCCTGCTTCTTGCCTACCCTGGCATTGAAGTCGCCCATCAGTATAGTGTATTTTGTTTTGACTTTACCCATCGCCGATTCTACGTCTTCATAAAAGCTTTCGACTTCCTGGTCATCATGACTAGATATAGGAGCGTAGACCTGTACAACCTTCATTTTGTACCTCTTATTAAGTTTCACAACAAGACATGCCACCCTCTCGTTAATGCTATAGAATTCCTGTATGTTACCAGCTATTTCCTTATTAATCAGGAATCCGACTCCTAGTTCTCGTCTCTCCGCTAAGCCCCGGTAACACAGTACATGCCCGCTTTTTAGCACTGTATATGCTTCTTTTGTCCTCCTAACCTCACTGAGCCCTATTATATCCCATTTACTACCCTCTAATTCCTCCAATAACACTGCTAGACTCGCGTCACTAGATAGCGTTCTAACGTTAAACGTTGCCAGGTTCAGATTCCAATGGCGGCCTGTCCGGAGCCAGGTATTCTTAGCACCCTCTGCAGCGTCACAGATCTGACCGCCGCCGTGGTCAGTTGCTTCGCGGCTGCTGGGGACTGAGGGCCGGGGTTCGATTGTTGTATTCATATAGGCGTCAAATATATATAATGTTAATTTACTTTCAGTGCCCCGTGCAAGCTCTCCTCGATATGCATACGCATGAAAATGTTCGAAAGGCGCGTGCAACACGTGCAACACCTATCATAAATATTGTTTCACTGACTTCAGGCGCCACGTTATCTATTAGATACCGCTGAGCTGTGGAAAAAGCTTATCTAGGACAAATTGGACAGTGCTTCGAGGACAGAGCTCACCAACGCAGCAGTAACTTAAAGAATTACTTTGGGATTCATTTAACCGGACAGTGTAACAAGTGACCCTGCAGTCCCACATTCAAAAAATCATAGGGAAACGATAAGTAGAAAAGGGAAACAATAGAGGCATATCACAATAAAAAGGACGGAGATAAATGAGTAAGCGCTCCCTCTCTTGCTGTATCGACAACGAAATGGCATTTCTAGCATGGGTTATGATGGTGATTTTGCAGATATATGTCTGACTGCTGTACACATGCCTGTGCTGGAAAACGTATGAAATGACTGGATAATTTCAAATAAAACTTCCGGTTGGCAGTCAGCGCTTGCCTGCGATATTTGTTTCTTCGTGTGCTTGTTTCACTCGCGCTGTTCAGTTCAGCAAATCAGTTCTATACAAGAACCAACAAGCCCTCATCAAGATCTCACGAGTTTTCATTATTTTGTCAACACTGAGCTCAATTAAAAACGCTTCTAGTTTTGCTCATTCCATGAAAAGCTGCAATTGACCAAGACGTATTTTGCAGCAACGTAGTTTAAAAACTACAATGGGTAGTGGCGGTGCGACTTTGATGACAGGAGGCAAATGATCGTTGCTTTACGAGGTGCCCAGTTTTGCCAATTTTAACTAATAGGGGAGAAATATATCGGTTTATTTGATTTTAAAAAGAAAAATTATTAGATCAAGTAAAATGAATAGCTGCCCATTTTATCGATTCTATCGCTGTCCCAAAGGGTAAAATGGGCATTACAATCTCCTACTAAACAAGAAGCTTCGGCAACTGGTCTGTTAAATTTTCCAGATCGGTAACTGTAAAATGAGTATGGGGTGGAATAAGCAATGAACAAGCGGTGATGGTTTTTTGCAATAGCACAGTGACAATTACAGCCTGGAAGGAGGTATCCAGTTTTCCAATTCTGGCAAAAGTGCCGCTCTGGACGGCTACGGAGACTCCTTCTGACAAATGGCTCGACTGAATGCATGAGGTTTTTAATATTATTACACAACATATAGTGCGAGGCACCCGCCGTGGTTGGTTAGTGGCTATGGTGTTCGGCTGCTGAGCACGAGGTCGCGGGATTGAATCCCAGCCAGGGCGGCCACATTTCGATGGGGGCGAAATGCTAAAACACCCGTGTACTTAGATTTACGTGCACGTTAAAGAACCCCAGATGCTCGAAATTTCTGGAGTCCTCCACTACGGCGTGCCTCATAATCAGAAAGTGGTTTTGGCACGTAAAACCCCATAATTTTAATATAGTGCAAGGCAATAATATACAGGAGGAGGTCCCGAGGTCATGGGATCTCCTGTACACTGTATAAGTAAAAATATAAACATTAGTGTCGACAATGCCTTTTCCGAGAGCTTATTTATGATGTCATTAATATCAAGTAGATTATGGCTCAGTCCTTTACCATTCGAATGAATGATCAAAGTAATTGTAAAGGAATCAAAAGTGTTATCTTATTGGTATGTGAGGAAAACTGTGAGAGGTGACATGTAATCAAAGCATATTTATTCTTGTCAAGAAGGGCAACCGTGCAGGCTGCGTCCTTAGAAGGCTGTCCTTAGAACGCTTCAGCAGGCACTGCTCCTTTGGTGTTGATAACGCTGGGGTACTTGGATCAACCTCTGTGGCATTCTAGGCACTGGAGGGTTGAGAACAAGCCTCTGAGAAATGAGACGCCGGTCATGGAGATCGATTCAGCCTTAGGTACCTGCGAAACGGCCACGTGTGGGGCCGTTGTGGATAATGATAGAGCAGCAGTGGCCACTGCCATGAAGAAGGTGGATGGCGTTGTAACAGTTAAACTGTGTGTGACGGGTGCAAACCCCAGAAACCGATGTGACCGGTGCAGACCCCCGAAACCGATGTGACCGGTGCAGACCCCCGAAACCGATGTGACCGGTGCAGAACCCCGAAACCGATGTGACCGGTGTAGACCCCAGAAACCGATGTGGTGTTGCCCCTTGCCGCGCCATACTGACATAGGATGTTCGAAGTAAGTGACAGAGCTTCTTCCTCGCTTCATAGAATGGGATCCCATTCGCTGTGAGTGCAATCATTCTTTTCTTTCCTCCATAAAGGACAAGATCGCGAACAAGCTGCATGATTTCGTTTGACACTACACTTTGCACGTGTTGCTTTACGCCTGCATGATTGTGACGCATGCCCGAACCTCTGGCACATTAAGCGCCATCTTGAATACGGCATGTATGACCTGACGTCGGTCTTTCCATACCTGCATCGATTCAACTGGGGAGAATACTTGTGCCAAAAAGAAGCGTAACATGTGTGTTTTTGATTTCTTCGTTGTTTGGGTCAATCGTTATTCTCTGGACTTTGACAGCACTTTGTTTTTGGATACTTTCGTGGAATTATTCTTCTCTGAAGTTGTTGAAGTCTTCTCCCGAGATCATGCGCCAGGTTGTTTTAGTGATAGGTGTGGTGAAATCATGAATTTGATGTCACCAATGCTGGTAAGATTAGATACGTTTCGCAAAATTCTTTCTTTTTGAGTTCGAGGAGAACCTCTTCCCTTGACATCATAGAGGCATTATACTTTTCTCCAACTTTGTCTTTCAGGCATTTAGTCACCAATCAAAGGAACAGCATCGCATCGGGATAGATCCTTCGCTGGGTTTAATTGGAATATGAATGCGAAAGGTACGCGTTTCAGAGGCCGATGTGGAAGGGGGGTATATTTCTGCCATAATGGGCTCGCAATATTAGGCGGCGGCAGCTGCCACTCACCACCGAGCCCAACACGGGGATGCTACAAGGCTTGGAGGATACCTGCAGACGCCACCTATGAACCGCAAAGTGCATATAATACACAAGGTGAGCCCATGCCACCTGGAAATGTGAGGAGGAGCGAGTAGGATGCAGGGAAAATCTAGGGAAATGCATATAATACACAAGGTGAGCCTATGCCACCTGGAGATGTGAGGAGGAGCGAGTAGGATGCAGGGAAAATGTACAAGTAAGAGTAAAAGTAAAACGTTGGAGAGCGGCCTAGGAAAAGGCGACTGTGGACTTTCCCCGGGTGGGTCAGTCCTGGGGGGCTGACTCCGTGAAGTGAAGGCAGAAAAGGTGCGTTGCCCCCGCCGAGGAGCCATAAAGGTCCATACACCAGGCCTTGGTTCAACCCCCAGGAGGATACACTTTTCCGTGTACATGGCAAAGCCGCGCAGGACTAGGCGCGAGGAAGGATGAGAAACCCGTGTGCTTAAGTGTGTGGTGGCATAAAGCACCAAACGCCTGCTCACGCCGACGCATCCGCGGAGCTTCCCCTCTGAAATTTGTTGCTTCGGCAATGTGTACGTACATGGTGGATGCTTCAAGTGCTAGAGGCTTCAATTTAAAAGTTCTGACGTAACTTGTCACACCAGGACATAGCGATCGTAAAACTATGGGTATATAGTGTACACAATATATGTCGTGAAAGGCTCTACTAGGAAACCAGATCAGCAAATACGGCAGCGTTGCCATATAGTGTGAAGGTGCTCTATTTATCGAGATACAAATTGTACGTGTGCAAAGCAAGAATTATGAAACAGCGCTAAAGAAAACAGCTTTGCATTAGGAGAGACACAACTTTAAGGGAAAACGAACCTCAATGTTGAGGTTTCGACAGCATAGCTTGTAATGAGTACGTGATTTGGCACCTCAAAGCTCACGTTTGATTAGGTTCACGTGTACAAGATAACACGACTCATCAAAAAAGCTATTTCTTCGTTAAACAACCTTACTCACGCCAAACTCATGAACATAACCTTACGTTCTTGCAGTGTGAAATGCCTAAGGTATTTTGCGCAGGTGCTGATGCCGATGATTCGTGATTACGGTACGCTACCACGGTGTCGACAATCACTCGACAGGTGAGAAACCAGTGCACCTCAGAAACATATGTTGGTTGCTCATTGGGGCCTATCGGTCGCACCTTTAATGGCAACATTACCACGCAATATTGGGGACCTACGACTACGTCATCGCGACCAGCGCACGCAATAAATCAGCTGAAACATATCCTCCTCTGAAACATGAATATTCATGCTTCGTCCAGGCTTCCGTATGCTGCCGGAAGCAAAAATGAGTTTTATACATGGATATCAAAATGTTCTTGTTTAGTTAACCTTAAAGAATATGCTGAATGTATTTAGAGGCTCTTATGTTTAGATTAGCACGTTTATCTCAAGGAAACTTCCACTTTCTGTATACAGTGCCCATCGTGTTTCTTTCGTTAGTTCCTAACGTTCATGCTGCTGAGAATGAATTTTCAGAAAACGTAGTTGGTAAACGTTGTCTATTATTATTCGCGTTACACTCTGCTAAATTAAAAATTTAGTTCTGTTCGTACGTGTCAAAACCACGACCTGATTATGAGGCACGCCGTAGTGGAGCATTTAAACATTTGGACCACCTGAGGTTCTTTAACGTGCAACTAAGCGTAAGTATACGGACGTTCTCGAATTTCACCCCCACAGAAATCCGGCCGCAGTGGCGCAATTTGAGCTAGCAGTGCTTCTCGGAACGACTGAGACGTGATGAAGGGGTCTTTTTCGACACGCCTGATAAACTTTTATGCGCCAACCTCGTAACATTGGGCTTACAGCTACAACGCAGAAAATATTGTCTGTAGAATTAGTCTGTGCTTTTTTAAAACACAGTGCTAAATTGTAACTGAATGCTGCCAATTTAAAATTGCATTGATGCTTCGATGCTCTATCTCGCAAAATCGTAGACCTGCTACCGCATGCTTTCGTCGCCTATTTTTATAATTCGGCTGCCCAATAAAAGACCACATATACGAATATGATATTTCAAGCAATGCAAATTCTGTCCGACCACTGTACTGACTAGTGCCCCAGAAACATCAGGAAAATTTCAGATTTTGAAAAAAATGAAGTCTCAATTGCTATCATCATCATCATCATCATCATCATCATCATCATCATCATCATCATCATCATCATCATCATCATCATCATCATCATCATCATCATCAGCCTAGTTACGCCCACTGCAGGGCAAAGGCCTCTCCCATACTTCTCCAACTACCCCGGTCATGTGCTAATTGTGGCCATGTTGTCCCTGCAAACGTCTTAATGTCATCTGCCCACCTAACTTTCTGCCGCCCCCTGCTACGCTTCCCTTCTCTTGGAATCCAGTCCGTAGCTCTTAGTGACCATCGGTTATCTTCCCTCCTCATTACATGTCCGGCCCATGCCCATTTCTTTTTCTTGATTTCAACTAAGATGTCGTTTACCCGCGTTTGTTGCCTCACCCAATCTGCTCTTTTCTTGTCCCTTAACGTTACACCCATCATTCTTCTTTCCATAGCTCGTTGCGTCGTTCTCAATTTCAGCAGAACCCTTTTCGTAAGCCTCCAGGTTTCTGCCCCATATGTGAGTACTGGTAACACACAGCTGTTGTACACTTTCCTTTTGAGGGATAGTGGCAACCTACTGTTCATGATTTGAGAATGCCTGCCAAACGCACCCCAACCCATTCTTATTCTTCTGGTTATTTCAGTCTCATGATCCGGATCCGTGGTCACTACCTGCCCTAAGTAGATGTATTCCCTTACCACTTCCAGTGTTTCGCTACCTATCGTAAACTGCTGTTCTCTTCCGAGACTGTTAAACAGTACTTTAGTTTTCTGCAGATTAATTTTCAGACCCACCCTTCTGCTTTGCCTCTCCAGGTCAGTGAGCATGCATTGCAATTGGTCTCCTGAGTTACTAAGCAGGGCAATATCATCAGCGAATCGCAAGTTGCTAAGGTATTCTCCATCAACTTTTATCCCCAATTCTTCCCACTCCAGGCCTCTGAATACCTCCTGTAAACATGCTGTGAATAGCATTGGAGATATCGTATCTCCCTGTCTGACGCCTTTCTTTATAGGGATTTTGTTGCTTTCTTTGTGGAGGACTACGGTGGCTGTGGAGCCGCTATAGATATCTTCCAGTATTTTTACATATGGCTCATCTACACCCTGATTCCGTAATGCCTCCATGACTGCTGAGGTTTCGACTGAATCAAACGCTTTCTCGTAATCAATGAAAGCTATATATAAGGGTTTGTTATATTCTGCACATTTCTCTATCACTTGATTGATAGTGTGAATATGGTCTATTGTTGAGTAGCCTTTACGGAATCCTGCCTGGTCCTTTGGTTGACAGAAGTCTAAGGTGTTCCTGATTCTATTTGCGATTACCTTAGTAAATACTTTGTTCGGTTATACCGCATGGATGGCACTCGGCTAGAGAACCTGGTATTTATGACCTGCACATGTGAGTGTGAGGCCATACAGATTTGAAGATATATATCTTTCTTTTTTTTTTTTTAGGAGGGTTCCCGTACAGTGATAAAATAAAGGAAAAGACATTAAAAGAAAGAAAAAAAAAGGAAGAAAAAGGGGCGGAAAAAAAAGGAACATAACAGGTGATTTGAACTCGTGACCCTTCGATGTTGCCCGGAAAGATAGCTCAGTCGGTTGGTTCGTCAGGCCCCAGGCTACTTTCAAGCGCCACAGCTCCTGCTCCGAGCCTCACACTTACGTGGAAAGAGACTCATGTTGTCCGCATGAGTCTCTGTCCGCATCAGCACTCGAATACGACGAGAGAAATTACTGAGACGTGGAAAATTCCCTTGAAAAAAAATCTGGTTTGCTAGACAAATGCTAGACAAAAGATGAGGGGTGAAATATGCGCTCACCGAGAGGGCATCTTCAGCACGAGACATCCACAAGGCACCTTACAGAGATGTGGAGAGCTTCGCGGCCGGAACGAAGCCTCCCCTCTCCGCCGGCCAAGAGGGGGAAACGCGCTTTCCGATCGCTCAAGGTTCTAAAGCGCAATGCAGAAAAAAGCAATCAACTGTATGCGCTGTCTCATTCATATTTATTATCAATATGTTTTTGAGTGGTAGGCTGCCAAAGCACTAATATATGCATTAATGCTGTGAGGTATTTTTCTGTAGAAGACAAGAGTTCAACATCCTGTGTGCTACATACATAAAAACTCAGTGGAACACTGACCTCACTAGCGACTAAAATCAGTAGCGACTAAGTGTTCTAGTCAGCAATCTGTTACATTGCGTCCTTTGTGTATCATACGTTAAAGAGGGGTGTTCCAAACGTTAACCACGCAGAAAACGAAGAGCTTCGTAATGCCAGTGATAATGCTCCGGTTGAGTATTCTGACGTCATTTCTTCTTGAGTTCGAAATGGGCGCTCACAGACAATACGCACCTACTCCGTGTGTCATGTGCGCACCAGGCCAAGTCCACGTAAGTCTGACGATAGGCGTTCCGTCGATCTCAACGTGCCCTTCGACAGCTCTCAGGCCCATGATACTAGCAGGAGGAACATCACTCCGCCGGAGCTCCCTGGTGACCTTAAATGAAGCGCCGTCTGTGATTCTCTGGAACGGGCGCGTGGACCCTAGGAGGGTATCCTTGAAAGCGTAGTTGGCTGGGGCTGGTCTGATTGGTAATTCGTTTGATGACACTGCAACCCACATAGCGAGAGCATTACTACCGCACTAACTTTAGGCGCGGCAATCTGGGGGCGAATTTGAAAGACAACAATATCTCTGGTCGCATTTGATACGGACACTGTATGCTGCATTGAACGTCCGTAGAGTACCTGCATACAATGACCGCAATAATAGACTGAGACAGGCTGCAGATGTATGCGTGCTGTTTCAAATACAGCTTGTTGAAATAACTTCGTATTCGTGAACGATTTGATGTAATGTGACGAGTTTCGGCCACGTATGATGCAAAGATGCTCAAAGTCAAAGTTTCAGGAGGTACGGTTGCGATGTGCTTCTTTGCCAGAGCTGGTACAGATTGCAGCAATCTTTGAAGCGACAAGTTGAAACAGCCCACAAAGGCTCAACACAAGTGTCAGTCATTATACTTTTATGGTTCAGTCTCGCCACGATTAAGCTTCCGGAACAACTCAGTGGCATTGAAGGCTTAAACCATGCCATATGCGCCAACAATACAACGCTATAGACAAAAGCATCCAAAACCGGCCAGCCGCAATCCTTCCTTCTAGAGGTAGGTGCTCAACCAGATAGAACAGCACCTCACCATATGCGGTCGCCAGTGCACCTCCAAAAATGTATCTTTAGTAGGTTGTATTAGGCTTGAAGCAATTGTGCTACGTCTATCATATAGGGCGTCCAGGCAAGCGCTCAATAAACTGGCCAACGAAAATAAAAGAATAAAAGCATGGGGCAAAATGCAATTTCATGACGTGAGGTATTCATGTCACCATACCTCTCGCGTCTAAATACCGCACGTCTTCTAAATACCGCACCGTGTTTTTAAACTTTTTGTTATTATACAGCTTGGTAAGATTAGCCGGGGCACACGCTATATGATAGCCTACACCTTGCGGTAGGATCGCACTATTTATAAACTGCTGGCGGTCATCATGTGGCAATTCATTCACAATGGTTAGAACACTCACCATCTCTTTCACTCTGAACTACTTCGTAGCTAGAAAAGTTTGAGAGTTGTGCTTTAAAGCTATTAAAGCCTTGTCTTCATATACGAATATACGTAAAACACTTGCGCAATGTTAATCAAATTCTAGGTCAGTTTCTAAGCTAGCTGGAAAGGTGCGGCGCATTAGACGCGCAACCCACGATCCTATGCGCGCGCCACAATGCTGCACGTGAAATCGTTCAATAAGAATAAAAGGAGTCGGTCATATATAAAACCCTTGCAGAGACACCAAAGTATGAATTAATGCAGTCGTATTGATCTTGAATTCTATCATGCATTTCTTATATGTACTTCCTTACAACCACAGCCAATTTCTTGCCTTGTGCGCGAAATCTTAGTGACATCCGAATAACTACTTCTTTATTTTTAACTCTCCATGCTGCTTCACGAACTGACTTTCATTGATACACTTTTCTTATTGTCGTTGCTAAACTGTGGAAGCATTATATCCCGATTTATGATTTCTTGGTTGCGTTTAGAACTAAAAATTCCGGCCATACACAATATATGTTAGTTACAGCACCTGCGAACCGTCCAGGGCTGTTTATACGAGTTTAGAAGAACTTTTACACTGGTGTCGACCAAACACAGCCGATATTTATCGCAAGGCTTTCGTAATGAGCAAGTCATGTTATCACAAATTCGATGGAGTTGCCAATGAACTTTCCTAGTACGAAGCAGCACCGGCTGAGAAATAAACTGCGTCAGTTGGAAGGATTATGTGTTCTCCTTTCCGTGTGAATTCTGAGTTTGACCAAATTTTGTTTGATCGCAATAATTGGTGCAGCAGTGTGTGTTCAGATAAGGTAACACTTAGAAGAATCACGAGCAGATTTTTTTTCAGTGAAAATTTTATATGAGGAAGATTATTGTCCCTTAGAAAGAAATCACCCTTTGTTTTGCTAGAGGCAGTCGGATTTCAGGGGAGAAAATTGTATATCATTAAGGGTGCACAAGCTAAATTGTGTGACTTGGATTTTACGTGTTTGAAGACGCACCATCCAAAAACTAGAACATTGTATGCCACCAAACATTTTTGGTAATGGGAAATTATTACAATTACTGGCCCAAGAACATACAATTTACTCACACTGTTTATTTTATTTCTTTATTGTACCGTCGTGGTTTTACGGCATTGTTGAAAGGAGTAAATTATATCTAATCAAGGAGAGAGAAACAACAGTATGCAAAAGAACTTTGAGAAGAGTAAAAAAAGAAGATACATGTAAAAATGCATATGAGTTACCCGTTTCATAATTATGTGATCCTGTCAGATGGTTGCAAATTGTTCAATGTATTGTTGGAGTGCGTGAGTAAATGAGGGGACATATTTATTACAAAAGGAGCAGTGTTCCAAATTTTATTACCAAATTATTGTAGTACACGTTCACCTATACCTTATTAGCGAGAGGAATGTTCAATTTACCTAAGGATAATTGTCTAGGGCAACGTGGAGTGCAACGCAACACAGTAGGGCAAGAAAAGGATGATTTTATTTGGCAGTGATGTCTAAGGAAGAAGCCACCACCCTACGGAGACAATTAAGGAATAGATATGGTCATGGAATTATCATGCACCGGATACACCCCGCACAATTGTCATATCCATGCCGATTCGTTGAAGTACCGGACACCCTAGAACACGTAGTGTTGGTGTGCCAGCAATGCGATAAAGGCACTCCAGATGAAGCTACCGAATCGCTACACTTCTGGCCCTGGCGACAAAGAACTCCAATCATTATCACGATCAGAATCGCTATAAGCGACCGAAGAAACGTGGGAGACAATGCTAACCCCACCGAGCCTGGAGGATCAGCAAAGTTTTTGCGGACAGATCGCGTGCCGCGTCATCAGCCAACGGCTTCCTGGACTGAGAGAGCCGACAACCTCCTACCTGTTTCGCCCTATAAACGTTTACCTCCTGAGTTAGCGCACGACATCCAATCCAGAAGCTAATTTGCAGCAAACACTTTCAATCGGCGATTGTCAGTGTAAGTGATTATATTTGACGACTCCAACGTATTTCGTTGAGCATCAATTCTTAAGGGTTTAATGATTTTCACCTGGATTTGGAAGACGACTTATTTTCTTTTTTGTGGGCGTGTGTTAACACTAAGGATATTTCATACCCATTGGCAAATATTTTTTAATTCGACGTTTGGTTTCAGCTCAAGATCATCTCCATTAATAGGTCGAACTATCATGCATGGATCTTCAGCCTAGATCAGCACATTGGAAGGCTTCACTACGTGCAGCAAATTATCCACATCTAAGGCAAAAAGTAATAAATATTCCGCGCGCCATTTCTGCAGGAACACTGGTGCGACGGTACCGCAAAGAACACGTCATGGCATTCATTACGACTGATTGGTAAAGATGCTTAAGGTAATTCCAAAAAGCGCAAACATACCCCCCCGACCACCAGAATCTGGTAGTTTAAACAGTAGTACAGAGCAATCAACAGTGTCGACTGCTTTGCGAATGACAGGTACTAACGTATCGTAAGTCAAGGCTGTGTCCTAATGGTGATGGAGGCAGCCTAATCTGGTCTGAAACCGTGTTGCTAATGAGAGACCCCGTTAAATTTTGCGATATATCTATAAACAAGGTTTCCAATGATTTCTTAAAAACAAACATTATGTATGCTCAAGAGCAGATTGGCATGTAATTGGACGGGTGAGGGCGATCGTACTTTTAATATATCGAAACAACCTTTGATGTTTTACACAAGTTCGGTGCTTTGCTACTTCTACAGAATCATTGAATAGACGACATCAAACTGGTCCGAGAACGTAAAGGTTTTCTTTAACGACCCTTACTTTTACTTCATCGAATCCTGCCGACTTT
Source organism: Dermacentor andersoni (assembly GCF_023375885.2). Lineage (NCBI taxonomy): Eukaryota > Metazoa > Arthropoda > Arachnida > Ixodida > Ixodidae > Dermacentor > Dermacentor andersoni. The sequence goes on along the minus strand of NC_092822.1, from coordinate 84,514,239 downwards.
TGATGGCATTCTTAACTCTATAGATGTCGTTTTTGAACGTTCATGTGGTGCAGTGAAACAAAATTGACACTAGAATTCTGAAGACTACGTTCATTACTGAGCTCCACAAATTTTGCAGCTAAAAATGGAGAAAGGAAAATAAATAGACGTTAAATAATCAAATCGTGCTCATAGCAATAACATCAGGAAGTGCCCTTGGTGCACGAGAATTGCCAACGACTTCATTCACAATTACTCAAGTTTTTTTTTTTCAGTTACGGTTCGCCTGTTCTACTGGAATTTCGCAATTATCCTTTTCACTCTTTCATCGTTCCCACAGACTTGTTGCGTATAGATTTTAACTGGCGTCAATAAAGGTAGTGATCTTTTTGAGTTTTCCATTTACCACACCACTAATCCTGCTCTGTATGAATTCGGCAATTTTTTTAGTCATCCTGAGACATAGAGGCATGTCACTAGAACGATTTGAAGCTTCTCTATTCGGTCTAATTCTACTTTCAAGAATGGATGTGAAGTTTAAAAATTTCGGACGATGTCATCACGCTATGTCCTGACCTAAATTATTTATAATAACATTTATAAAATCTTGTTGTCTATCTTGGTTACACACCTAGGACCATCACCTTTTCCTACTGGGAATTGTCGACACCGAAAATAATGGCCAGTGATCGGCAGTAGACTTATCCTATACACAAGGCAAACTAGCCTTTTTCGAATTTGCAATGCTTGATCCATTGAAGTAGCGAAAGTGCAGGCACTCTGACGAGATTGCGAAAGTGGTATGATTTTATAAGTGTGTATAGTCATCATGACCTGAACTACTGGTGGCAGTGTTCATATCACGATCTATAAACACCAGCTCGTCAATATTTTTTTGGTTGGTGCTCTAAACTTCATTTCATATTTGTCAAGATTCGAGACATTCGGAAGGACGATAAGGTTCACCGAATGTAAGTGATGATTCCAGAGTGATGAAAAAAAGACTCAATGGCATATGTGCCGCATGAAGGTGGCGGGAACGTTGTAAATACGTGGTGCATATTGTAAAACGAGAGCTACTGCTCGCCCAGAGAAGATAATCGCGCGACTGACATGCCATTGTGTAATCTCGAATAACAATTATTTCGCCCTTCTTTGGCCACGTTTCAGCAATGATGCCAAGGCGTTGCTGCTGCTAAGATAGAAACGAGAAAAGGTGATTCAAATTTTTTTGTGCTGTGAGTGTTGCCATGAAATACTGTCATGCATCTGTGAGAACAGTTGCTGCCAACTTGTAAATTCGTAAGCGGCATTCTTAGTAGCACGTGGTATTAAGTACAGACACGATCAAGTTAATTACGCCACATGACAAATTAGTCAATTTCTACTTTCACTGTCCTCCTCATAGTTTCTGAAGAACCCTTTGGCATAATAATGATTCCGAATGCCTGGGGATAATTGCCACCAACTGGAACATCCATGATATCCATTACTTCAGAAATAATATCGGAATAATAACGACTCTGACCTTGCTAGCTATGCCCGCTGTCTAAACGTCAAGCATGCACTTTAGTCTACGTCGAATATGTATATTTGTAGCAATACATAGCTGCATGACTAAAGAAAACTGATCACAAGAGATGAACCTCAAGCTGTTTTACAGGAATCGAAGAACATACTTTATTAACTAAAGGGCCAAAAATCCCATCATTCCGACCCTTCGTATCAAAGTGCCTTATCAAGTCCTAATAAGCCCACAATTTCGTCTCGTGTAGTAAGAAAGAAAATTTACATTTTGGTCAATGCCCTGCTAGGAATAATTTAACTACGTTTGCGTTAATATCGTGAAAGAGGTAAGGAAGATTTAAGGTAGAACGTTTATTGTGCAAAAAACGACGCGCATTTTCAGTGGCAAAATATTGCGACACGATAACAAGGTTCTCGCACTTTTCTCAGTTAACGTTTATTTTCTGTGTAAATAAATATGTACGTCGAAAAACTAGTATTGGTTCCATTGCATGAAACGTTTTTTTTGCCTAGTAGAAAATTATAGTTACTATAAAAATATTTCCCTTTAGCGACGTTCTTTACATGCACGTACCCAGCTGACCTTAGTGGCATCATCGGCCTTTCTCACTAGTCTGATAACATAGGTAATAAAAGCACATAGGATTTCAGATAGTAGGTGCAAGTAGAGAGTAGTACCAGAAGTCGTTACGCCAGACTAACTTTAGACATATAGTTATGCGTGCTTTGGCATGCTTGAAACCTCAACACACGAAAGAAAAAACACGGATAAAGTATCCCTGAAAACCGAAGCTCAACTCTTTTCGTGGCGCTGATCGGACAAATTTTTCTCACTTCTTTCACTACAACAAAAGAAACAGCTCGGAATGGAATATCAATATAAATTTAGTATTATTGCTAAAGCTACATATATAGAGACGCAATACAGGATCTTAAAATAAGCTAAGTTCTTTTGCCTAAAATAAAAGAATTCGGCATGTTTTTAAAGTAATAGAATATTAAGTCCTGTGAGGCCATTCCATGAAATGTTATTCTACGAATAATGTTTTTAAACGCTCTTAGAATTGGCCCATTTCCCTGCTGTTGCAATTTTCGTGTTTTCCTGTTTTTTTTTACGAAATGAATACGGTAAGAAACTGCATAATTTTTTCTGATAATGTTCAAGAGCATATCTGAAGACTTGTCATAAAATTTTCCAGCTTGGTCACTTTAGTTAAAATGGATGCAAAACGCCACTGGTTTTGGCGTCATAAGAGGTGCTTTGTCAAAAGAGCAAAAGTTGGCAATAAAAAAACACAGTGGCCGGCAGTGAGTTTCTGTGAGCAACTATTTCTAATAATTCAAATTACCAACAAATATATGGCCGCATACAGTGTTTTAGTTATGCAATGACAGCTCGTCAAACATGTAAAATCTGCAAGTCACAAAATAGGTGTTTGTCTTCGGCGAATTACAATTTTCTTCCTGTAAATCCGCGCTGTGTGGCGGAAAATTTTCCCACCTCCTACACAATTTTCGCTGGATCCAAGAAAATACCCGGGTCTCCGAGATAAGTCGCTCCTTCACGACCACACCCAGCTTTCTTAATTTAACACTTTGTACATTTCCAAAGAATCCGCTGAAAGGAAATAATTTACAGTCATGATCCAGGATTATATATCCGGAATTGACCCTTTTACCAATTGTGGATATATAAAATCAAGACGAGAGAGACATTTTTCATGTAAATCCGCGATGGATCAACGCACCGCGTTTGTGTTTTCCATCCCAGACCACCGCGTCGGGGGGGAATCCCAGCCTACGGTACGCATGTCTAGTCTTCTTGCCTCCGTTAACGTATGCCAGTACCTTCCTCGGCCCATGAACTGGGTGAAGTGGCCGCTGTACGTACCATCATTTTTCATGATGTCAGGATCTGCAAAAGCAGAAGCAAAAAAAGAACGGCGTGCGAGTCGTAATCTATTGAACATAATAAATCAATTGATTCCGGTTTAAATGTTCTCGAGGTGAAGCGAAGTGATGGCGGAGTCTGCTTTCTCAGCATTTTTGGTAACCCACTACGTTATCGCGTACCATTCCTAACTTGGTAAATTTTGAAGTGTGGTGTTTCTTTCTCTCTCTTTGTTGGACTTCATTATTTTTATTCTTGACCTTCGACAATACCGAATCCGCAAGTGACGATTTTGGCATTTCCTCTAGTATCGATGTATTCATGCTTTAGAAATGCTCAACTACACATAACTAATTGGGTGTCTAAGAAGGTACAATGATCCCCACAAGCTATTCATTTACAAGCCATTTTGTCCGCGCTCCTTACGCAACTCATGTACGAAGTGCAGAAATAAATTGAAATTCAAAGAAAATTCAAACGACAATGCCTGAGCAACAATAAAAGAAATCGGTATATCGCAGTTATACGACATCTTTTGCGACACGAAACTACCGATCTGCCCCGGTCACCTACAGGAAAATTCTGGACCATGCATTTTTTTTATTGCGAGAGCAATCATACACAATCGAGCCATAGTCATGTGGTGTTCTTTACCATCGCTGCCGCCGTAAAGTCATAGTATCGACGGCGCTTGAACGGACAGCGCGCAAAGAGTTTTGTTCAAGCGATATCCTGTACTTGTGAGCGCGAGAGGAGGTTAGGCCGAGAAGATTGGTTCATTGGTAACTTGGGAACCTAATTTGAATGTCTCCTGGGGTTCGAGCGAAGAGCGCGCCACACAGAGTTCCCTCCGAATAGTGCGACACATACAGAGCTGCTATTGTCTACTGGAGCTCCAAGCTTAGCCGTTTAGCAAGCATGTGATTGGCGAGTGTGGCACATGAATTAGCGTAAGCTAAGTTCACCTGGCTTAAATATGCTTTGTGTGGCTACAAAAATTTAATTTCAAATAAATATCGCTGTATAGATGAAATATTTCGCAATAATTGCACACGATTGAAAAGAAAATATAAGTGCATATTCACACTGGCGACTCGCCGAGGTCACGCGACCAAGATCGCATAGCGGCCGGTGGCATAAGTGACACGGTGGCAATAACCACTTTGCACGATAAGTGACTGCTTCGGGTCAGTGCCTCGCTCCTGAAGAGTAAAGAAAATGGAGAAAAATTCCGACGCCTTGGTGTGCCCTGAAAGCACTGATTGCTTGTCAATCGTGAAAGAAATATGTCACATTAACGCTTGAAGCAAAGTAGTATGCGAAGATTAGGCGAATTCGCGTAGGCATCGTGATTTCCATGGTAGGTTATAGATGGCCGGACAGAAGTTATCACACGTAAATTTCGCGGTAAACGTTGTTCCTTTGGATGCAAAAACGGGATGAAACGCAAGCACGCTCCCAATTACTGCCGGGGTCTTGGAGCTAGGCCAGCGTGCCACCATGGGCGTTGTATGCAAGTGCTCTTCACACGCAGGTTATAACGCGGTTATATTTGTAGTGCGCATGCTCTGGTGTCCACGCAACGAACAAAAAAATAAAAATAAATAAGGACAACACAGTGGTAGCTTCGCCCGGAAGACGCAGCGCTCCCCGCGACAGCAAGCTTTAGAGTTGCCCGTATGCTCCTCAGACGGTACTCAATGCATACGCCGGTGGGAAATGTGCGAGCGACGCGGCACGTTACACAATTCCAACTGGATCGAAGGAACAGAGTCCTCCTGCATGCTACGAGACGCCTAGCGACGCAGGAATGATGAAAGGCGCCGAGAGTCGTGTTGCAGGCGCTTTACGTTGACGGCGCACGAGCCGACACAAGAAGCTGTCGTCAGCCAAAAATGCACTAAGCTTCTCAAAGCTCTGGCGTGCGCACCTAAACATTTCAGGGTGTTCAATTCCACCTCGCGAAGCATGCACCTGTGGTCTTATAATTACAGAACTGGAGCTTTGTGTTGGAGGTACCGTGATCGAATCCAATTGGTGGGTAGATGCATTTACGCAGCAGTGTACACATATGAGCATATTGCCGCACTGTAGCCATGGTGAAGAGCCATGTGGTGCCATAAACTTGAGCTTGATTGTCAGCATACAGCTGGGGTACTACGACGATGGCCACGGAGAAAATGAGGTTTGAGTGTACACATCACTGCTAACACTATATTAAACGACAAGCTAAGGTATCGGTAACCTCACTGACCATCCTGCACGGCTTTGCGTTAGCCTTACGATGAGACAAATCGAGGTCCTACAACAGGACTTGCTGCATTCCACAGGGCGCCCACGTTTCTAGATGCGTGGCAGGTGTCAGGGTGCTGTTTGTGTTGCTCAGCAGCTGTGGCCTCGTGTGCGGCATCGCACCAATCATGCCACTTCCACGTATGATTACAGTGCTGTCTGAGGAGCTGAAGCCCAAGGCTAACCCAGCTATGCCGCAGTTGGTACGCCCTTAAAACCATAATGGCGGAATCTTAAAGGGTGTCCGGGGGCTGCAGAGGCCTGGCGTGATGGGCGAGGAGTAAGAAATGGGTAAGGAGAAATGGGTAAGCGCCGCTTACCCATTTCCTGGACAGAATAATTGAATGCGCATTCGCGTACGCTATATCAAGTGTTCAGTTGTTGCTGCGGGCGGAAACGACGCAGCGACTTCGCAAGACGCACGAGAGTGTGAGCGATCTATTGGAAGAGATGGGAGCCACACCGTGTCGTGGGGCAAAGTAATATTTTGCTCTATTTCTGGTGCCTGCACTGCAGTGTTTTCTGCAACGTTCTTTATTACCGTTAAAGAATAATAATGCAAATCTAACCCAGGTGTTTAATTTGAGAAGATTTAAAACGATTAATGAAATGCTCGGCAATTGGTTTTATTCTGCAGAGCACATTGAGCTATAGTGATTACCCTGCTTGCACGATTACACCGCGCCACGGAGTGTAACGCGCAGTGACATCACCGCCCAAATATGAAAACAAAAATATAACTTGATGACTGTTCTACCGCGCAAATCAAGTAAGTCCTGAATCAACGCTCACCGTGTTGAAACGACCTTAAAGAACATACAAATGCATACAGACACGCAAAAAGCTCAATCTTAGTGGCTAGTCCCAATCGCAGTCCGACGGCACCTCCTTCTCGCTGTCTGCGGACCACAGAAATTCATCTGCAGTTCAATATGGTGCATTAGAACAGCCACACTTTTTGAAGGCCCGCGCAAACATCGTCTGCCGGAGGGCATTCCATGCACTATGGATCCACCTTGCGATGTCTGGAGGCGTAAATTTCTTCAGACTACCCATTCCATGGCATTGTGGCTAGCTGGCTTCCATTGAATTTTTCAGTAAGAATTGGTTTTGTCCTTGATTTTGAGTAGAATTCGTTAAGATCGTAACGCGCATGCAAATTTGAACGCACCTTTTATTCAAAAGGGGTGAGCGCTAGAATTATGCAAAGACGTGCTTGTCTGCCCATCCCGAATGTCAGATGCGGAGACCCGCACCAGATGACCCACATGATCACGAAAATACAGTTCCTTTGTGATTGGCCCCTCTCTCGATAACACTCTATCCAGGGTCGGTGCGCCGACTAGAGTGGGTTGATCTTGGAGATGTGACAGTAGTCATCACCATCAGCCTATTTTATGTACTCTGCAGGACGAAGGCCTCTCCCTGCAATCTCCAATTATCCCTGTCCTGCGCCAACCAATTCTAGCTACTGCCCGTGAATTTCCCAATTTCACTGCCTCACCTGGTCTTCTGCTGTCCCCGATTGCGCTTCACTTCTCTTCGCATCTAATTTGTAACCCTCCCCGTAATAGCCCAACGTGTATCTAATCTGCGCATTACATGACCTGCCCAGCTCCATTTGTTTCTCTGAATGTCATTTAGAATATCGGCTATACCCGTTCGCTCTCTCATCCAAACCGCTATTTTCCTGTCCCTTAACGTTATGCCTAGCATTCTTCGATCCAGGCACGTACTTAGGAATTCCTTTCAGGGGGGGGGGGGGGTGCCCAACCCAAGGCGACGTTTCTATGCAAATGAGGGGTGTACCTTCACTAGTACAATTGTGAATAACGCCCACCATTCACCATAAAAACGCATAGACCCACAAAAGAGAAATGAAATAAGGCGTATCTTATAGGTACGCCTGTGCGATACACCTCTCCTTGGCAAACAAAGAACCACGTCAAATGAACTCGCGCAGGAAGAGCACTGCCAAGAGCAAGTAAAGAAGCCCCGAGAGTGTGAAGTAAAGATAACTTTAGCAGAATAAAACAAAAAAAAACAGCAGTAGACAACAAAGGCACACGGACTGCGCGGAGTTGTGTTACTCCGCCAGCCAATCAGAGCAGCAAACAAAATCGTCGTCATGCGACCTTTTCAAAGTGGCGTCGTACTTGATACCTCCGGAGCGTCTGCTGTTCTTGAAGAGCCTTTTCATCGGCGGAAGCAATGAGTTGTGCAGCAGACATGGACAAAATGTAAGGAGTCTGAGCATTTCACTCTTCAAAAGTCTGCGGTGCAGTTCATTTCACTGCTGAACCCGTTTTACTCATAAAACTTCATTGCCAACTGAAGTGAAACCTCACAACGAATAGCAGTAGCGAAGCAAGCATGTTATTTCAGTTCAATAAAGAATTAGGCATTCGCCATTCCACTATAATAGGCGAGGGGAAAGGTATAAATGTACGCGCTACTAATGTAGACGAGCCGTAGGTAAAAATACTGAAAGATATCTATAGCGGCTCAACAGCCTCCGTAGTCCTCCATAAAGAAAGCAACAAAATCCCAATAAAGGCGTCAGGCAGGGAGATACGATCTCTCCAATGCTATTCACAGCGTGTTTACAGGAGGTATTCAGAGACCTGGATTGGGAAGAATTGGGGATAGGAGTTAATGGAGAATACCTGAGTAACTTGCGATTCGCTGATGATATTGCCTTGCTTAGTAACTCAGGGGACCAACTGCAATGCATGCTCACTGGCCTGGAGAGGCAAAGCCGAAGGGTGGGTCTAAAAATTAATCTGCAGAAAACTAAAGTAATGTTTAACAGTCTCGGAAGAGAACAGCAGTTTACGATAGGTAGTGGGGCACTGGAAGTGGTAAGGGAATACATGTACTTAGGACAGGTAGTGACTGCGGATCCGGATGATGAGACTGAAATAATCAGAAGAATAAGAATGGGCTGGGGTGCGTTTGGCAGGCATTCTCAGATCATGAACAGCAGGCTGCCATTATCCCTCAAGAGAATTTTCTAACAGGTGTGTCTTACATGTACTCACGTACGGGGCAGAAACCTGGAGGCTTACGAAAAGGGTTCTACTTAAACTGAGGACGACGCAACGTGCTATGGAAAGAAGAATGATAGGTGTAACTTTAAGGGATAAGAAAAGAGCAGATTGGGTGAGGGAACAAATGCGAGTTTGATATCTTAGGGCAGGACACGTAATGAGGAGGGAAGATAACCGATGGTCATTAAGAGTTACGGAATGGATTCCAAGGGAAGAGAAGCGTAGCGGAGGGCGACAGAAAGTTAGGTGGGCGGATGAGATTAAGAAGTTTGCAGGGACGGCATGGCCACAATTAGTACATGACCGGGGTAGTTGGAGAAGTATGGGAGAGGCCTTTGCCCTGCAGTGGGCATAACCAGGCTGATGATGATGATGATGATGATTATGAATTTAATTGTTGTAGTTACCGCCTTATTTGGGTAACAGAAAAAGTTTGAAGTACGAATTATTTGCGGCCTCGCGGAGGAACAGTGGCTGGTGATTATGAGGGCGTGGGAGGGGGCTTCATTGCAGTTGTATCCGACTATAGTAGCGTTTTTTGAATTAGCTCTGGAAGAATTGTACAGAAATATATATTCGTGGAACAATCACAGTTCTTTTGGATCCCTCGTTTACTGCTCTGACAGAAGTGCCACAACCGACTCGTATTGTTATTTGGGAAGTTACGTAACGATCCATGGCCGCCAGTCGCGTACAACCACATATGGCGCAGGAAGCTGCGATTCTGCAGGTACTGCGCCCACCGCGGAAGGTTAGAAAAACACTTACGTAAGCACAGCAGAGAAGCGGCTATGTTAGGTAGCTCGAATGATAACTGTAGAAGAGTCATTAACACACGGAATTGTCCTCCACTTACGAGGGCGTTATGAGTGCTTGCTCTTTAAATGAAAGATTCTGATTCAAATGTTTTCATTCATAAATAAATAAACAACGGTTAAAATTGGTAATTTTCGCTTTTCTTTCCTGTTTTTTCTCTCTCCTTTAGCAGATCGCTTAATTTGTCAGCTCCTTGCTACTCTTTTTTCCAGCTGCCCATTTTGCAAGAAAGTGCTGTACAATTAGGGAAAAACCAGACGACGTAACAGGTGACAGTGATATTGCTGAAGAGTTTAACAGTTATTGTAGGGTTTGATGATGGACGCTGTCTCGCATTATTTTATTTTCACCTTATCTAACTCATATCACGGGTATGTGTTCTGAGGATCTCTCAGCCGTCACTCGAGGAAACAATGAAACAAAAAGAAGAGTTAAACGCAATTGGCATTTCCTGTGGTCGCAACTCGTTCCACGTGCATACAGACCAGCTGGCCACGAACTGAATACCTTTCCTGGTCTCTAGATCGGTCTAAACAAAGAAGGTTGAACTAAGAAGCAACAACGATGCGCGTGACCTTTGAATAGACCGCGAAAAATGAATACATATCGAGTTAATCGCGCGGGCACCGAATTGATGAGGAAACTGGCCTTCACATCATAGGAGACGCCGATAACTACCGCCATCCAAGAGGAGTGAGAAAGGCAGCAACATGTTGACCGCCGAATAGCTGTCAAGTCTCAACATTGGTTTGGCGGCGCTTTAGGAATATGTGTGAGAAGTGGTGGCGTGGGCGGGGAGGGGGGGGGTATGCATCTTAAATTTGGGGGGGGGGGCGGGCCCCCGGGCTCCCCCCTTGGGTAGGTGCCTGCTTCGATCCATTGGTGTTTGCGCGGTCCTTAACTTGCTTTTTCAGCTTCTTTGTCAGTCTCCAAGTTTCTACCCCATATGTCAGCACCGGAATAATGCACTGATTGTACACATTCCTCTTCAATGATAATGGTAAGCTTCCAATGAGGAGCTGACGATGTCTGCCGTATGCGCTCTAACTCATTTTTATTATTCTGTGAATTCTCTTCCATGATGAGGGTTCCCTGTGATTAATTGACTTAGGAAAACTTGCTCCTTCACAGACTCCAAAGGCTGACTGGCGATCCTGAACTCACTTTCCTGGCCCGACTAGTGATAATTACTTTTGTCTTCTGCATATTAATGTTAAGGTCCTCAATAATTTGTTGTAACTCGTCTGCAGTGCTCCTGAATATAACGATGTCATGTGCAAACCGATGGTTCATGAGATATTCGCCGTTGATCCTTCTCCTATGCCTTCCCAGTTTAATAACTTGAATACTTCTCCCAAGCATGCATTGAATAGCCTTGGAGAGATTGTGTCTCCTTGCCTCACCCCTTTCTTTATAGGCGTCTTCCTACTTTTCGTGTGCAGAATTAGGTGAACTGTGGAATCTCTACAGATGTCTTCCAAGATATTTATGTAAGGGGTCTCTACACCTCGATTATGTAATGCATCTATGACTGCTGGTATCTCCACTGAATCAAATTCCTTTTCACAATCCATGAAAGCCATATAGAGAGGCTGATTGTAGTTTGCGGGTTTCTGTTACCTCAATGATCATCTTTCTACTTTTTGTGTGCAGAATTAGGTTAACTGTGGAATCTCTACAGATGTCTTCCAAGATATTTATGTAAGCGGTCTCTACTCCTTGATTATGTAATGCATCTATGACTGCTGGTATCTCCACTGAATGAAATTCCTTTTTACAATCCATGAAAGCCATACAGAGAGGCTGATTGTAGTTTGCGGGTTTCTCTGTTACCTCAATGATCACATGGATGTGATCTATCGTAGAGTATCCCTTCCTGAAGCCAGCCTGTTCCCTTGGTTGAGTAAGGCGTAGTGTTGCGTTTATTCTATTGCAAATTATCTTGGTCAACATTTTATATAATACTCGGAGTAAGGTAATGGACCTATAATTTTCCAATTCTTTATTGTCTCCCTTTCTGTGGAGCAGCATAATGTTTGCATTGTTCCTGTTTTCTGGGACCTTTCAAGTCTATAGACACGTCCGTACAGACACGTATAGGGGCGTTTGCAGGAAGATGGCATGACTTTTACACACGACTCAGCCTAACTCTCTCCCTATCTGTGCAGACTTTTCCCCCACAACGCATGAAGGGGCCTTTTGTGGGAACATATGTGACTCAAATAGAGCACCGCGCTAATATTGAGGACATGAACTGGAACGTAATTGTAGAAACTGACGGTGAAGCTTCACTCCGTGAAAAAATACCAGATTTGAGTTGTCAGTGCCGCTATAGGGCTTGCAGACAAATCCGTATCCAGGGTTTATTGGTAAAAAATATTTGACTCGTATTGAATAAAGTTCTTCGATGAGCAACGTGTGTCTTGGAAATCGGAGCCGGTAATCTCCCTGCGCTATCTGCATCGTGTAGAATGCTTTCTGCTAGCAATAAGATTCGGCCTGCTTAACACGTAGTACATCTGAAAAATGCATAAAGTACTTCAGATTTAGTGTGCGAGGGCCACTGAAGGTACGAAGCTCGTTTTTAACTTCGTATTGTGAAACCAACACCGCCGTTATTTTGAAAGATGGAAGGGAACAAACGGGAACTACACAGCATTAAAGGGGGGGGGGGGGGGGAGGGGCGATTTCCAGAAACTTTGTTAGTGGCAGGTAAGCTAACCCTAATACACGGCTTGGACTACTAGAACAGGAAAACCCTACTTCTACGGTAAAGTGAGATACACAAATGAATAAGCAAGGTATTAGGTGTTTTAGCTAATTGAACTAAGTGGCATAATGTAGTTTAAGAATGGTAGCCCGTGACATTGCAAGGCGTATCTTCCTGCAATGAACGAATTCCAATTCATCTATGTTACCAAGAGAAGGAGTGAAACAAAGTTTTGAGATTTGTATCCAAAGATTGCGACTAAATACATCGGTATTTCAGTTACTCCTAAGATTTATTCCATAAAACCGCTATTTATTGAAGGGATTGCACCGTTTATCAAGGATCTATTTTTTCCCGCAGTTGACGGCACAAGATTCGAGTTGAAGTGGTTTCATTTGCAAAGCCAGCAAGAAGTTTTTAAAACAATACTTTTTTGTCTGTGTAGCCTGCTCTCTAAACTATGTGCGGGCAAGACTCATTACTAGACGCGATGGCAATTACATGCCTGTAGAAATAAGAAACAGAGCGCATCGGGATTATGACTAATAGCAATCATCGACATTAATCTGTCCCATAAGTTATATTTTTCTTGGTCATCTCAAATACCAGGTGCTTTCTAAAGGCGCAATCTACGCTGTCTGTGCGACAGTAAAAAACGCACATTGTTGCAGGGCTACGTCGTGGTAAAGAATGCTGACAATGGGGTCACGACTCCGGGTCGCCTTGTGACGCCGCACGAAGTGACGCTGCACGAAGGCAGTGTCGCTATTCAACTCTCGCCAACTGGCAATATGTATGCAATTATTCTTGACACAAAGAAAAGCTAGCAGAAGCGTATCAGATACGCGAAGTATTCTCTTTGCCAGTTTAAGATGAGGATGGCCACATGGGCTTGTTGGTATGGCCTCTTTTAACACATTGTAGCGCAATATTACTATGATATCATCGAGTGATGCTCAAGAGACGAGCCGCCGTGAGAACGACGATGAAGTTGGTCTGTGCCCTTGGCGCGAGCAACTGTCGGCCTGGCTCTCTGGCTCCAGTGTAAATAGGCTCTAAATAGCCTCGTTCGTCTGTGTCTTTCCACGCGTAACATTTTGGTGGAGGTTAGCGATCCCCGTCCTTGCCATGGATCTTCGAAGTGGTCGGCACATCGAGCTTGTCACCATGCCTCCCGGTGACGAGGCCGCCTCTGCAATGGCTTCGGCTTGTCTGACTGCTCCAATCGTAACGGTTGCCCCACATCGCGACCCTGGTGTGTTCTCTGGCCTGGAGGGACAGGATGTTGACGAATGGATCAAGCTTTATGAACGTGCCAGTGCTAATAACAGGTCGGGCCCAACGATTGTACTCGCCAATGTCATCTTTTGTCTCGGCGGCACCCCACGCATGTGGCACCAAACGCATCACAACGAGATAACCAGCTGGGACAGTTTCAAAGAAAGGCTAATGTTCAGCGACCTCACTGGGCGCTAGGTTGCCGCGAGAAAGGCTCTTGCGTCATCTACAGAGCCGTACGTTTCATAAATCCTCGACGTCTTGGCTCTATGCCGCAAAGCTGACGATATGTCCGAAGCAGATAAAGTGGCACATGGCTAAAGGGGATCGCCGACGACGCTCCCAATTTGCCTGATTTCGGCAACGTCTCGACTATCGACGCCATCATAAAAGAATGCCGTCGCTTTGAACAAGCTAAGAGCCGCCGTATATGACACCACATCATGCGGCTACCCAAAACTGCTTCTACGTCGACATGCGAGGGTCCACCGCGTCAGACCACCACCTGTGACGACGTAACACGTATTATTCGCCGCGAAATCGAGGCCGCCTGTTCGCCAGCTTTCGCCGCGAGGCTTCTCGATCCACCAGCAACCACGATTGCGATGATTCAGGCCGTTGTACGACAGGAATTTGAGAACATGGGTCTGAACATGAGACGTGAAACGTGTTTTCCACGTCTCAACCCAGCGTTTCCCAGTTCTCTAGCGGCCCTCCTTGTCCCCGCCAGTCCTTTTCTGCCACATCTCGCCGCAACCCGTACGAATGGCGTACCCCTGATGACAGGCCGATCTGCTTCCACAGCTGTCGCATCGGCCACGTCGCTCATCAATGCCGCAACCGATGGCCACCACCTCCTCGGACATACACCGCCGCGTATTCCCGCACCTTTGGACCTTCTGTTCCCTATACCATCCGTCATAAACCGACTGCTGCTGATGCTCCTGCTCCGAACCTTTGCTACAGCCGCTCACCCTCACCTCGACGCCATCAATCTCGTTCGCCCCAACCCGGTCGCTTCTCTTCACCGCCTATCGCCGCGAGAACGACGATGAAGTTGGTCTGTGCCCTTGGCGCGAGCGAGTGTCGGCTTGGCTGTCTGGTTCCACTGTAAATGGCCTGTAAATGGCCTCTTTCGTGTGTCTCTCCACACTTAACAATATGAACAACAGGGACACAGAGATGCTCATTCGAGAAACACACCGCGCTTTGTGTCGATTGTGCCTTTCTGTGTCCCTATCGCTCAGCTTTCGCTACAACAAAGTAGAAGAAGCAGTTCTCCGTTGCATTGAGCTACAGTGATTGGTTGACGTTTAATTCGTCAAGCGACTTCACATACCAATTTTACGACCTAATTACTTTTATGGGATAAAAGCATGATCGCCTCCGCCAATGCGGTATACAACCTTCCCATTCACAACACAATCAAAAGCTATAATCTGAGCATTAGACAGTAGCTTTAAATTACGAAAACAGTGCATTGTTACAGAATGTTTGAAGGTCCGATTGCAAAACTCCTGTATATCAATCTTAGATTCTGTTTCAAGTGAATATACCTTGCAATTTCAGGCAACACAAATTTACAGAACTGCAATTGGCACCTAGATTTTTGCCGCCTGTATATCATTTTTGCGGTGCAAATAGAAGCACATGCGGGCTAGTACGAAGTAGAACCGAGTTTACAGAGTGTGACTGTACGTGCCACATATTTATTTTTACCGATACATTTCCGATATATTACCAAAATGTATCAACATATCATCAAGGGCAGGAGTGACGTAAGAATTTGGAAGAGCTTTGGAATAGATACAGAGTAGGACGAAACTGGGACGAGTTGGACTTAATGCAACTGTCAGACGACCGGATATAAAATTTGTACGCAAAGTAATGGGACGAGTTGGACTTAATGCAACTGTCAGACGACCGGATATACAATTCGTACACAAAGTAATAACTGCGTGCGCCGCTTTTGGACCATCTGTACTGCCAGCACGAAGTTACTGAACAAGAACAACCTCTAGCATGAATGAGAACTGGGTTCTCAGACCAGTTCAACGAGAAGCCGGCATTCTTCGTATCTCTTTCGGCTGAAAAAGCGTCAGAAATGAGTGGACATTTTTCTCATTCCTAAATTTTTCATAGCCCTCTTGTGAGAAAGGGCAGGCCGCAGTCTTCTGGCTCTGCTGCTTCCTATTCGGGTTCGTGTTTCAGGTAGCGCTAGCATCGTATACGTCACAGCAGACGGCGTGTATCGCCTAGCTCTTATGAATGCTACCATGTTTAGGCATGTCACCCTATCGTACTGCCTGCCTTCCGTCCGCCCAGCCTGGACCGTGCAGGCGGTGCGTTTGTCTGCCCGCTAGAATGGGTAGACCATACATAACAATGGTTTCAATTTATATAAGACCTATTAGCACTATCTCGACTCACACGCATTCTTATTGAAACAAAACCCGATTACATATTTAGTGTGTGCTTGCGAAAACCACCAAACAATCCAAAAAGTTGAGCCTAAGTATGAGAGCAAGTGCGAGAGCCAAAAACCCAGTACACCATATCGCTAGTTTCGTTCGAAATAATGAAAATTTGTTTAGTTGCGTTGTATAGCTAATAACGACTGAAAGTTTTCAGCTGCTCACAATTACCCCACGTCAGAGAGAGCAGAAAATTTATCTACTGAGCATTGCCAAAAAAAAAAGAAAGAATTTTCCATCTGGACTCGGAAATGATTACCTGGAGAGCGCCGTCAACCAAGTGTGAAAATATACATCTGGTGACGCTATCAGACAGCTGCCAGGCTCTGCTACACAAGACGCGCAATCCCTTGATTAATTAAAAGAGAACAGCTAGGAAAGCCTGCAGTGCCATGCGACGCCAAGAAGCTACTTTATTTCTGGAGCGTCGTTGTCACAGTTACGCCAACTGGAACGATATCTTTAACCACGTAAAAAGTCTAGTTTCAAACAGCGGCTACAGAACAGCCGCCATACAAAATTTCGCGCTAGAGTGCGACGACCTTATGTAAGGGAGCTTTTCAACAATAAAGCTGAAACGAAACGCCAGAATTACTGCTCGAAAGAAGTGCCGCATCACCGAAACGGGGAGAAACAGTGCTGCTCCCTGGCGATGGCCACCACGTTAAGGCTGCCACCGGTGGGTGTCCCCACCACGCTGAAATATCTGGTCACGTTCGGCCATTTGCACATCATCCTATAACTGCATCGTGGGCGCATCGCTGTGTTGGGTACTGTATAACGGTTTACCGCAAAAAAAAAATATTTGTCTGCCCTTCAGCCTTACGAACATTGAGTCAATAAATACTACTTGTTTATAACCAATTTTACAAACGAATACGAGTTTATAACGAGTTTATAAATGAATAAACCTGGGATAGAAAAGCACATTCCCTCCCCCCACCCCCTCTAACGCTGGTGAGTAAATCAGGTGAGAATCGGCGACTCTAAGCAGAGCTGAAGCAATTTTACTGGTCGCACTCTAACATTGAAAGTCAAAAACAGGTTTGATCTAGCTGACAAGCTCACGCGTAATCCTTCACACTTCACACTTCACTTAACTATTGGCCGTCGAGCAGGCCCGGGGTGCACCCGAAAAGCACAAACCTGACGGCCCACCACAAACGGGCCAAACTGGGGTAGTGCAGAGTAGGGCATAACCCCAGGTTTACACAACGTCACAACGCATTAAACCGTTGGTTGCCAGCATTAAAAATGTTATTCCTATCCTAGGACACTTTGGGAATCCTTCGAAACTTTGGTCCATCCACAGCGATTCACATATACATAGCTCCATCCTTCAATAACTTGCACATAAATCTATTCTTTCTAGAAAACATACTACATCATGTCCGAAGCAGTGGTGCTCTATCCAGACAGATCAAAAATATAGTGTGAACTAAACCCGTGCACCTCCTGGACCTAATTCACTGTATCCCATATTATATGTCATATGGAACGTCCAATGTGACTGGTGCAATATTGCACGTATTGCAAGGATTTTACTTATACGTGAGGCACATGATACTTACTTCCCTGGCGCTGGGGCTGCAGCACATCCTTTGAAAGAAAAAAAGAAACGACAATAATATCAGCGCACGGAGAAAGCGCGCCGATTTCACAGGGGTGCTCACGGATACACCAAACAAACTCAATGCGCTGTCCACGTAAACCGAAAAAAGATAGATGCACGAATTGAAACAGGAGAAATAAGGGCGTTGGGTACACACAACTAATTACGGACAAGGAGCCACCAGAATTCCGTCAGAGATGCTCGAGGCTTCTAGCGACTTTAAGCAGAACCATAAATTCTTGCGTGGACTAAAGGCTATGACTACGGTCAAAGAGTACGCGGTTAAAAGCTGATGGCAGCACCTCGTTTGTGTAGCTTTAATAACGTGGTTAGAATTAGGTGATAAGGCAGCGCCTAGTCGTGAAACTGAAGAAATTTCTTGCCGGCAGAGAGTGTGTCGTACACGTTGGCACCTGTAGAGGCCGGTCGAGAACATATTGAAAATGCGTAAGACAACGAACGGATGTCTATACTCCGTTCCCTACATAGCAGTCAACGCTGTGGAAGCTACGCAAGTTGTTCGGCCAAGAAAAGTTACCACTTTGCGCGCCAACCACCGTTCGCTGGCGCGAGCATGCACGTAAGGCTCCTCGCGACGGGTTGCAATTTAAAAAAAACCGGAAGGGAACAACAAAAATAAATTTGATCCAGAACAACGTCTTACCAGCCGTATACTACTGTGTGTGTGTTTCTTTCTAAGGATTAAAGCTTGTTTCATTCTATTACTGAGCCTATACAAAGCTAGTTGCTGACAATTGCAGTCAAAAAACATCGAACTGTATCCCAGCGCGAACGAAGCTACTGCAAGACGTCCCTCTAGCCTCCTCAGCGTTCACTGTTATGTATGGAACAAAGTATCAAGTTATCATGAGTTATCAAGCGATGATGCTATTTTCGTTGCCATTATATATCATTTCTTTAATTGAATTCGTAAGTACAAGTAATTTCCCGTATGTTTGCCTTAGGGTCTTTGTTGGCGTTTCATGATATGATTAATAGAAATCGGGCCCCTCGGTTAACCGCCTTTCTTCTCGTTCTTACAGAACGAAAGTCCCAACATTGATGCCTTCAGGTAGCATGTGCGGGTTTACTGACCAGTTGCCTTCACCCAGAAAGATCATGTAGTTGTGAGGCCTGCGGCAGGAAGGATGTTCCACATCCGCCGCCAAGATTTGTGAGTGGTGGCGCTTGCTAACACTCCCACAGTTAGTTCTAGTAGGAAACCGCGCCGTGGTAGCTAAATAGGGTAGACCATCGCACGCGTGATGCGAAGACGTGGGATCGTTGCCCACCTCCGCCAAGTTGTTTTTCATCCATTTTTATTGGCATTAATTTATCATTTCAATTAGTATGTACAAGTAATTTCTATGCTTTCCTTAGTTTCTATGCTTTCCTTAGTTTCTACGCTTCCCTTAGTATCTTTGTTTGCTTCTCATGATACGTTTAATGAAAATCGTTTATTACAGTACGAGGGTCTCGAATCCAGGAACATTGATGCCTTCAGGTGGCATGTGTGGGTTTAATGACCACTTGCCTTTACCTAAAAATATCACGTTTTCCTGACGCCTGCGGCCGAAAGGATGTTCCACATCCGCCTCCAAGGTTTGTGAGTGGTGGCGCGGGCTAACACGGCGCGGGAAACCACGCCGCGGTAGCTCTATTGGTAAAACATTGCACGCGTAATGCGAAGGTTGTGGGATCGTTCTCCACCTGCGGCAAGTTGTATCTTCATGCATTTTCATTTCCATTAATTTATCGTTTCCTTTCTTTTCATTTAGTAAACACAGGTAATTTTCCTTATGTTCTTGGTGTCAGTGTTTCTTGGCTTCTGATGATATTCAAAACCAGGATACTCTAAACGTAGATATGAGTAAAAAAGGTTAGCACTCAGGTTAACGGGACCTCCCGTTCACGTGCTATGCTGTTTTTTCTTACCGCGCTATTGTTAAGGGCCCCCTACCGCAATATATCTTATGTCAGCGTCGGACGTCACTTGGTGAAAAGTCATTCTGAAGCGCAACCACGCAGGCCCTCCGCATGGCGCGGAGGCGTTAATGAACCTCAAAGCAAAAGTTCCTCAAAGTCAAATGCGCATAAATATCGGGAATTTAGGACCTGATCACACGTCTGTTACGTTGAAACTCGAACAGAAACCGCTTTTTTGGGTGGCGCGGTTGGCTCGGTACTTTACAACAAGACCATCGCTCTCACCTGCGTCCTGCCGAAATCTGACAAGTCCGGGATCGTTGAAATTATCGCGTTTCACTCTTAAAGGCGAAGCCTAAGCGTCAGCGAAGTTTTTCAAGCGAAGCTTGCATTCCGTGGCGGTCTGGTCACACAAAAACCCGGATGCTCCCAGAGCAGAGCAGTTTTCACGAGTCGACAGCTGCTCCAGCGCCGGAGCGTGAGCAAGCATTCCAGTTGCATAGGCACGCTCTCACGCCACACGCGCAGCCAATCGGAGCCGTTTCGCTTCCGCCGAGGAGGGAAAGGGCAGAAAAGGGTTTCGCGCACGCAGCACCGGCTTCGTCTGTGTACGTAACGTGAAAGCGCGCAGACGTTACGTCACGTTGGCGATAGCACAGCAGCGTCTATAGGTCGACCGATATTGCGACGCGCTGGCCCCACGAACGTAAACGGACGCGGCCAATGCGCTCCGACGCGCCCGAAGTATACCGACGCTCGTCCGCACACCGATAACGACGGGCTATAAACGTGTCTTTAGTGCCGGCCGAGCCCAGGCAATCCTACAGCAAGGAGAAGATCCCGCGATGAGGGAGCGGGAAGCCGAAGCAACCCGGCACCTTTACTTGCGGGTTACTCAAGCGCGACGAAGGTCAGTTGCATGCAGGACAAGCTTCTCTTAACCCCATTATCCGGTAGGGAAGGCTTTGTAATTTATTTTTCTGTCCTTCAATATTCGAAAGATTCATGTTCAATGGCATGGTTTGTTTGACGAAGGTACTCACGGGCGGCTTCCCGAGGGCCTGTAATGAAAGCAGGAAAAAAAGAAGGCGAAACTGATAAATTACGCGTCCCCCAGTTTACAATATTCTCGCTAATGGGGCTTTTAGCGCATATTCTAGGACCCGGTTCGCGTGCTACGCTGAATTAGTGTTCTGTCCTTCATACTTCGGGAACTCGTACTTTCAAAGTCATGGTTCTTGGTCTAGGGCTACGCTGAATTAGTGTTCTGTCCTTCATACTTCGGGAACTCGTCATGATTCTTGGTCTGGCTCAAAGACCCGGTTCGCGTGCTACGCTGAATTAGTGTTCTGTCCTTCATACTTCAGGAACTCGTACTTTCAAAGTCATGGTTCTTGGTGTTTGACCAAGGTACTCACCGCCAGCCTCTTCGCGGCCTGTAATAAAAGCAAGAAAAGAAAAACAAGGCGAAAAAGTTTCAGTGGGATTTTCTTTACTATTGCTGTTTTTCAGGCTGCTCGCTGCTCATAAATATAGGCGGCATAAAAAAGGTATGCGTTGCCCGGTTTACAAGGTCCTGGTTAACCGACACTTTAGCGCTTATTCTAGGTTGATTTTCGCGTTCCCTTCAATATTTGGCAGATTAGATTTTCAACGCCATGGTTTATTTCAGCAAGCCAATGACTTCGTGGCCGCCTGTAGTGAAATCAGGAAAACAGAAGCGAGAAGGAAAAATGTTTCACTGGCATTTTCTCTAGTTTTTATGCTCCTCCTTAATATGGCTGGGAAAAAGAAAGTTGTGCTACGCCCAGTTTACAATATTCTGGCTAACGGGGCTTTTAGCACGTACTCTAGGGTACTGCTCGCGTGCTATTCTGATTTATCATTCTTCTGTCGCTCAATATTTGGGAGATTGTATTTTAAATGCAATGGTTTTGTTTGCCCAATGTACTCACGAGCTCCTGCTTCGCCGCCTGTAATGAAACAAAAGCAAGAAGGCATAACTTTGCAGTGGGATTCCCTGTGGTATTGCTCTTCTTTAGGCTGCTCCTAATTATAGGTGGAAGAAATATGTTATGCGTTGCTCAATTAAAATTTTCACTTAAGTAGAACTTTTAGGTGCTGTTCACGGGCTAGTGTGACTGAATATTTTTCTGCGCTTCAGTGTTTGGTGGATTGGATTTTCAATCCCATGGTTCGTTTCACCAAGCCACTCATGGGCTGCTTTTTGGCCGCCTGTACTGAAAGCTACAAAGGCAAGAAGGCGAAAATTACAGGGTCATTTAAGCTCTCTTAAGAGGTGATCGGCGAAAACCTACTCTTCCTCCTGTTATCACTCGTCTTTTTCTCTTTGCCTCTTCTCTTTCTCTTCTTCCTTTTAGTCATTACGGTTGTTAGGCTCCTCCTAAATTTAGTTGGGAAATGGAAAGTTGTGCATCGCCCAGTTTACAACATTCTGGCTAGCGGAGCTTTTAGCATGTATTCTAGGGTGCCGATCACGTGCTATTCTGATTGATAATTCCTCTGTCCTTTCATCTTCGGGAGATTATTTTTAAAGCCGCGATTTGTTTGACCAAGGTACTCACGGACTGGCTCCTTGGCGCCTGTAATGAAAGCAGACGAAGGAAAAAGCAAGAAGACAAAAATTTTTCAGGAGTTTCTTTAGTATTGCTAGTTTTCAGGTTGCTGCTAAATATTGGTCGGAGAAACCAAGTTATGCGCTGCCCATTTTGCAACATTCAGGTTAACGGGAATTTGAGGACTAATTCTAGTTTGCATGCTATTTTGATTTATTATTTTTCAGTCGGTCAGTGTTCGCGAGATGGGATATTTCGATGCTACGATTTATTGTTTGACCAAAGAACAAGCAGCGCATCTTGGCCGCCTATAATGAGAGCAAGGAGGCAGAAACGTTTCAGAGGTACTTTATTACTGGTGGTTTCAAGACATCTTTCAAAGGCGCAGATGTCACAATCGCAAGAACTGCTGTGCTGCCGTAGTTTACATTATTCGACTGCTTTTATAGCGAATACACATTAATCCTTTATCTTAATTGCCCGCTCAGTTTACTCGAAACAAGATGATGCAATATATTTTTCCTCTTTTAGTAACGACACTTATTCTATGGAAGCAATAGTAGTAGTAGTGGAGACCTGAATGGTATTATAGGCTTGGCCTGGCAATGTTCTGAATATCCGCTTCACCAGATGCGCTAGATCAGGCTAGAGCTAGTGATTTTAACGACTATTTTTGTTCGGTTTTCACAACTGATAATGGTACTGCGAAAATGAATCCTTCCTTTTACAATCGGGATAATCGATTGCTAGGCACGCCTAATTTATCAGAGGCAGGTATCCTTTCACTCCTATAAGGCATCAATGAAAAGAAAAGTAGCGGTCCAGACGCAATTCCCAACAGCTTTTTGAAACGGTACGCAGAGCCAGTCAGCAAATATCTTTATCTCATAAATTCCAAATATTTGAAAGACTGTTGCCTTCCTGCTGTATGGAGAATTGCAAAAATTACTTCTAATTACTCCTAATTACCGGCCTATTTCTATCACTTGCACTTCCAGCAAAATTCTGGAGTACATTGTATTAAATTTTTTTAATAAGATTTATTGAGTCGAACAATATCCTCCACATGATTCGGCATGGCTTTAGATTTGAATTATCCCCTGTTATACACAGCTTGTCGAAACACTGCATCGCCTGGCCCTTCAAACTGACGTCATTTTTCTCGACTTCTCGAAGGCTTTTTGACCGCGTCTGGCTCACTAAACTACTCCTTAAACTTAATTACATATTAGGTGACGGCCCAATTTACCGATGGATTACTAATTAACTGGCCGCTACCAGTTTGTACAGTACGGCTCTCACTCCTCCGGCCTTGCTCCAGCGTTATCAGGCGTTCACCAGGGATCTGTATAACTAACTATGCTGATGTGAAACTCAGGCTCTCTGCTGATGACTACATGCTCTACAATGAAGTACGACATCGCGATGACCAGGTGAAATTATATAATGCCTTTAATAAAATAGCTCAATGGAGCGTAGATTGGCAAAACTTCGATAAAACCGTATTCATGTCCATTACAAATAAAGCGTCTAAGCTTGATTTTCCTTACCACTCTAACCACGTCACACTTCGAAGTGCAAACCAGTATAAATATCTAGGTCTCATAATATCGTCTAATCTCAGCTGGACAGAGCACTTGCGTCAAGTGTCAAAGCATTAAACTGCTCATTAAACGGGCCTTGTCATATTCTACACATGAAGCAAAGCTTCTTGCATACGTCACTTTTGTCCGCCCAGTCTTAGAATACGCCAGTACTGTCTGGTTCCCTCACACTGCGAACAATATCGCCATTTTGGAAAGGGCGCAGCGGAAAGCGGTGCGTTTTATCTTCAACGGATACGGACGGCTTGATTCACTTACTGCTCTGTTACAGCGTGCTGGTCTAGCTACCCTTGAAAGTCGGGCAAAGCTTTTTCGGCTCAAATTTGTATACCACCTGTTGCATAGATCATGCATGGGAACTTGTAGAATATCCGTTAATTATTAATACGTTTCGTCATTCTTTCTTCCCACGCTCGATTCGTGAATGGAATGCACTGGAAGTAGTCGCAAAACAGCAGCCAACACTTGCAAAGTTTATGGATTTAATTGAGCATGCTGCATGAGCCTAAAATTTGTCAATATAAGTAACGAAATTGCTTTCGCCATGCAATCCATCCCGATTCAGTTTGTGATAGGAAAGCACTTGCCTACACTTCTTGTTCTGTGCATATTGTATTTGAATGGTGCCTTCTACCCTGCATTTTTTTTTTCTCTGGTTTTCCTGCTGGTTGATATACATTGGTTTCGTTGTGTGTATTATTATGTATGAATGTACTATTGCTATTCTTGAATAGTCTCCCATCATTATGTACTCATCTATTGAATGTTTTAGAAGTGCTCATTGATGTGACTTGTTGCTCACCCCTGTAAAAATCCCTATGGGTATTTTTACCTTAAGCGCAAGCTTCTAGCGGCGAAGAAGCAAATAATTCGACATAGTTATTTTGGCACGGAGTAATCAGATACAGTCATGCAACACAGTCGATAAGACGACGCTGACGGTGTGGCGTGAAGACAGCGGACTCCCACAAACGCCTCCTTAGCTCAAGCTGGTTAGGTGACCGCCGCCAACCCGTTACAACTAACATGTCCGTAAACAACATCCACAACGATGCCAGAGTAGGGCTGACGTGAAATATATATATATATATTGCCAAGCAGTAGTGACTGAAAGAAAACTGAATGGCGAAACTTTAGTTTTATTGGGCGAACCTGTGCCCTCAAAACCAAGTTACACCCAAAGCACAACAACAGTGGCGAACACAGTCGGCGCTCGTCGACAACCTAATCAGGGAGTCAAGCGCCTCGGCTTTTATACATCCGCAATCAAAGGCTCCCGAGTAGTTGCTGGTGCCCGTGTGTCTTCCGGAAAGTTCAACACTATTCGCGTCGCGCACACATGAAATCATATTACACAAGGTTCGGCGACAAAGGACAGCGGATAGAACTATCGATAACATTCGAGAAACTTCCGATACATGCGGGCGCGCTCTGCGCTCTGGGACAACATTTCTTAGGCCGTGAAACGTAGTCACAAGATAAAGATGAGCAAGTACACGTGTCAATACCCCCCCTCTCAAAATGCATCGAGCCTACGCTGCAAACAAACGAAGGAATAAAAACACCCGTGGCAAAGAAACAACCAAATGAGGAAGTTCGTCAGCGTGCGTAAAACGGCTTCACATGCACCACGTGGACCACGTCAGATCGTGTGCGGCACCGCGTTTAATGCGAAATGCCGTCTGGCACGACCACATTGTCCAGTGCGCCAATACTTCGGACGATCTTGTAGGGGCCGAAATAGCGTCGCAATAGTTTCTCACTGAGTCCTCGTCGGCGAATCGGAGCACAAACCAAAACGCAGTCGCCGGGCTGGTACACGACGTGGCGTCGTCGGAGGCTGTAGTGTCGGCTGTCGGTACGCTGCTGGTTCTTGATCCGTAGGCGCGCGAGCTGTCGGGCTTCTTCGGCGCACTGGAGCTAGGTGGCGACGTCAAGATTCTCTTAGTCGGTGACGTGCGGCAGCATGGCGTCGAGCGTCGTCGGAGAGTTTCTGCCGTAAACGAGATTGAACGGCATGATCTGTGTTGTTTCATGCACCGCCGTATTGTAAGCGCAGTTAACGTACGGCAGGATGGCACCCCAGGTCTTGTGCTCGACGTCGACGTACATTGCCAGCATGTCAGCCAGGGTCTTATTCAGGCGCTCCGTATGACCATCCGTCTGTAGGTGCTGGCAGTTCTCCTGTGGCTTGTCTGACTATACTGCAGAATGGCTCGGGTGCGCTTCGCTCTGTATGTGAGCCGTTCTATCGGTGATGAGCATTTCTGGGGCGCCATGCCGCAGCAGGATATTCTCGACAAAGAATTTCGACACTTCGTTTGCGCTACCTTCCGGCAGAGCTTTCGCTTCAGCGAAGCAGGTGAGGTCCGTCGCCACGATGATCCATTTATTTCTGGTTGTTGAAGTCTGAAAGGGTCGCAACAAGTCCATCCTTATCTGCTGAAGTGGGCGATAAGGAGGCTCGGTGGGCTGTAGAAATCTTGCCGGCCTTGTCAGCGGTGGCTTGCGTCGCTGAGAGTCTCGGCATGTTTTACGTAATGGGTGACGTCAGCGCTCAGGCGCGGCCAATAATAATTTATTTGTATCCTCGATAGTATCCGGGAAAATCCCAGGTGCCCAGCGTCCGGATCATCATGTAAGGCGTGCAGTACTTCGGGACCCACCGCTCAGGGAACAACAAGAATGTAATTGGTCCGGACTGGTGAGATCCCCTTCTTTACAAGTAAGTTGTTTTGAAGCGTGTACGAAGACAAACCTCGCTTTGATGCCCTAGGGACGATGTCGGTGGGCCCTTCCAAATACTCGACGAGGCTTTCCGGCTTCGGGTCTCCTCGTTGCTGCTCAGCAAAGTCTTCGGTGCTTATTCCAAGGAAGACGTCGCCATCCTCGTCATCTTGCGGCGGCGGGTCAATGGGGGCGCGTGATAGACAGTTGGCATCAGAGTGTTTTCCTCCGGACTTGTAGCTTACAGTGATATATTCTTATGAGCATATCATATGTTATGCTCCACCGCGACAGTCATCCCGAAAGGTCCCTTAAATTCGCTATCCAACACAACGTGCGACGGTCGCTGATGACTGATTGGCCTGCTATATAGTTAAGGGCGAAATTTTGCTGTAGCCCAAACGTTGGCGAGGTATTCCTTTTCGGTTGTTGAATAATTGCTTTCAGCTTTTGACAGCAACCGGCTAGCGTAAGCTATAACCCGTTCAAGCCTGTCTTTTCTCTGGACTAAGGCGGCACCGAGTGTACTGGCGTAAGTGTATTTCTGCGGCGTTTAACTCAACATCACATTTAGTTATATGTGTCAGCGGCTCAGCGATGCCTGAAAAGTCCTTGACAAAGCACCTATAGTAGGCACACATGCCAAGGAATCTACGCACTGCTTTCTTGTCGATGGGCTGCTGAAACTTTGTGATGGCAGCTGTCTTCTGCGGGTCAGGGCAGATTCCAGACGCTATGATGATGTGGCCCAGAACAGAAGCTTATCGTAAGCGAAGCGGCACTGTTTCGGCTTCAGAGCGAGCTCTGATGACTTGATGGCGTCTAGTACTGTTGCAAGCCGCCTAAGGTGATCGTCAAAAATTTCTGGCGGAAACGGCGACGTCATCCAAGTAAACGAGACAGGTCAGCCACTTCAGTGCTACTAACACCGTGTCTATGCCGCGCTGGTACGTTGCAGGTGCCGAGCACAGTCCGATTTGCATGCCCTTGAACTCGTAGAGGCCGTCTGGCGTGATGAAGGCGGTCTTTTTGCGATCTCTCTCGTCGACTTCTGTTTGCCAGTAGCCAGACTTGAGATCCCTCGACAAGTATTTAGCGTTACCGAGCCGATCCAATGCATCGTCTATCCGTAGTAGGAGGTATACATCGTTCTTTGTGATCTTGTTCAGTCGACAATTTAAGTAGAAACGTACGGTTGCGTCCTTTTTTCTTCACCAAGACAACAGGGGATGCCCACGGGCTTTTCGACGGCCGGATGATGTCGCCCAGCATTTTGTCCAATTGTTATCTTATAGCTTCACGTTCTCGCGTCTAAACTCGGTAACAGCTTCGGCCGAGTGGTCGAGCCCATTCTTCGGTTATGGGATGCCTTGCGACTGGTGTTTGTCGAATGCTCGACGATGTCAAAACTTTTTATCGTCGAAGCAGACTTCTGAGCGGTTGCTGCTTAACCATGGGGAGACGTGAATTTACTTCGGGACGCACCGCTCAGGCAACAACAAGAAGATAATTGGTCCGGGCTAGTGAGATCCTCTTCTTTACAAGTAGGTTGTTTTGAAGCGTGTACGAAGACAAACCTCGTTCTAATGCCCTAGGGACAATGTCGGTGGGCCCTTCCAAATACTCGACGAGGCTTTCCGGCTTCGGGCCTCCTCGTTGCTGCTCAGCAAAGTCTTCGGTGCTTATTCCAAGGAAGACGTCGTCATCCTCGTCATCTTGCGGCGGTGGGTCAATGGGGGCGCGTGATAGACAATTGGCATCAAAGTGTTTCGTCGGGACTTGTAGCTTACAGTGATATATTCTGATGAGCATATATCTTATGCTCCACCGCGACAGGTCAGGTCAGGTCGTCAGGTCTTTTGCCGGCGCATCGTCGGGGTAGATGCGGAGGAATCCGAGAGAACAAACGCATTGCTGGTTTCTACAATTTCCTCGATGTACGCGATCGTCTTGCCTTTGTGGTTGTGCTTAAACTCCTGGCTGAAGTTTGTCAGCATGACTTTCGCTTTCCCACCGTGCAGTCCAGCGATCCCTCTCGCGACGCAGATTGCACGGTTGAGCAGCAGACGCTGGTCGATTTAGACAACGCCTTCTACGTGTGCGGGTGTTTCGGTGCCGATGAAAAAAATGCTGGAGCGAGGCCGGACGCTCACTTCATCTTCGAGCACACTCAAGGCGTGGTGACTACGGCAGCTCTCATCGCCTCATCTTCCGACAGAGTTATGGACTTCGTCTTTACGTCGATGACTGTGCCGTGTTCGTTCAAGAAGTCCATGCCGAGAATTACGTCTCGTGAAAAATGGTAAAGGTTAACGAAGGTGGCCGGGTAGGTCCGGTCATGAACCGTAATTGGTCCCGTGCAGATTCCAGTCGCAGTTATTAGGTGTCTTCCAGCGGTACCCATTTAAGGGCCCTCTCATGCGGTCTTAACTGGGTGGGAAAGGGTCCACTCATCACGGAGTAGTCGGCTCCTGTGTCCACTAAGGCGGTGACGTCATGGCCATCGATAAGGACGTCGAGGTCGGTGGTTCTTTGTCTTGCCTTGCAGTTGGCGTCGGATAACGGCTGCGTCGTGTTAACGTGTGGTTGGAACGTCCTGTCGTCAAGTCTTCTTTTGCCGGCGCATTCTTGACTTCTAGGCTTCGTAGGGATGGCGGAGTCTCGTTGATATATCGTCGAGATCGTCTTTTCGGCATCTTCGTCGGCGGCGGAGCATCTTCGTCAGTTCGACGGACAGGAACTGCACCTCCATCGGTTGCTGCTTTTAGTTTTCCGCATATGGGCTCGCAGACAGGGAGCCAGCGTATGTTCGGCGCTGCAGCGATATAAGCAACGGCGTGGTGACGGCGAAAGCGACGGTCGTCGAGGGCCCCACTCAGTAGCGGCAAGTTAGTCGGCGATATCGCGAGGTCGCTCGCCAAGCTGTGGTCGCGGCGCGTTAGCGGCGAACCCTCGCAGTCTGATCTACCGGTAGGGGCATCACTGGTAGACTGGACCCGCTTCTCCGCAGTGGTAGCAGAGCGGGCGGTGGTCAGGAGCGCGCCAGACGTCTGGCTTCCGTGGGTAGTTTCGCTAGACGACGGGTGGGCGAGCTGGCGGTGGCGGCGGCGGACGGCAGACGGCAGAACTGCGTCGTTACAGCGCCCTGGCGTGGGCACGGAGTGTGTTAATTTGATGGCGGGTGTCGGCGGCATAGGTCATCGTTTCAGGCTCGTGCTGTGGCGATTCCGGCTGCGCTTAGGGGAGTCCCAGTGGCCATTGGATATCTTCTCTCAGGACGACAGCGATCGAGGCAACCTGAGGCTGGGATCTTGGAAACATCCTCTGAAGTTCCTCTCGCACGACCGCTCTGATGGCCTCGCGTAGGTCGTCTGTGCCATATGAGGAACTTCGGCGCAGCTTGCTGGGATTATCTGGCGGTTGAATTGGTGGCTCGACACTTCTAAGGTTTTCTCGATGATGCTGGTGGATTCGCTAAGAAACTCTTCGATGGTCTTCGATGGCTTTTGTATCATTCTAGCGAAAATTTTCTCCCTTTACATCACGCATGAGTAGGCGAACTTTCTTGTCGGACATTCCCAGATCGGCGGGGTGGAACTGACTGCTCAGTTCTTCCTTTAAACATGGCAACGTTCTCCTTAGGTAGCTGCACTCGGGCTTCTAGCATAGCTCCGGCCCTTTTCTTGCGCACGACGCTCGTAAAGGCCCGCTGGAAAACGCTACGAAATAGGTCCCATGTAGGCAAGGCCGACTCCTGGTTCTCAAACCACGTTCTGGTGGCCTCTTCTAAGACGAAATATACATGCCGCAGCTTGTCGTCGAATTCCAAGTGCTGCTGATCAGATTTTCGACAATCGCCGACTGTATTCACCGTGTATATATATATATATGTATATATATATATATATATATATATATATATATATATATATATATATATATATATATATATATATATATATATATATATATATATATATTGTCGTCGCGCATACATGAAATCAGATTACACAAGGTTCGGCGACAACCGGACAGAAATCGACAATATTTGTTAGGCGGTGAAACGTGGTCACCCGATAAAGATAAGCAAGTACACATGTCATTAATATATGTATATAAATGTTGTCGCACAAAGCAGGACACGCTTGCATGTATCGGAAGTTCCTCAAATGTCATCGATGGTTCTAACCGCTGTCTGGTTGTCGCCGAACCTTGTGTAATCTGATTTCACGTATGCGCGACGTGAAAGCTGTAGAACGTTGTGGAAGGCAACACCGATTTCTCTGAAAGCTTCGATGAACGATGTATAAAAGCCTACGCTCTTGACGTGGACAGTATATATGTGTGTTGTGACACAGTTAATAAACATCCACGGTTTATTATATATATATATATATATATATATAGATATATATATATATATATATATATATATATATATATATATGTATATATATGAGCACTATATCACCCCATTCATCATCTTAATCTGTATATATTCATCATGGCCAGCGTCGTCTTTAGCACGCGGCCTGCTAAATAAACCGTGGATGTTTATTAGCTGTGTCACAACACACATATATACTGTCCCCGTCAAGAGCATAGGCTTTTACACATCCTTCATCGAAGCTTTCAGAGAAATCGGTGGTGCCTTCCACAACGTTCTAAAGCTTTCACGTCGCGCATACGTGAAATCAGATTACACAAGGTTCGGCGACAACCAGACAGCGGTTAGAACAAAAATATAACTATAGATTAATGAGGTATATATATATATATATATATATATATATATATATATATATATATTTAAGTTTGTTGGCACGAAAAATATGGGAACGCTTGGACACGTTTTACAATGGGCTCTCCCAGATTATACAAGCACCATCTAAGCGCTACGGCATATAACGCAAGGTGCGCGAGGACATTGCTCTCCCAATTAGAGATCTTGGCGTTAGTGGCGTGAGCGTCCTGCCGTCATCAAGAATGAAAATAGTTGCCTAACCAGTTAAGCAGAGCCGACATGCGAGTTACAACGAAAAATACCTAAATGTAAGAATGAGTGTCTTGTCCAACATTGGGTAATACGTGGGTATTACGCGGCAAAATCAGCTTGCTATTGTGAGGGAGCCTGTGGTGAAGGGTTTAGGTTTCGCACACTCTTAAAGTAGTTGCACCTTTTGGTGTGTAGATTTCTCCCACAACAATAGTAGTCATCTGCCTTGCCCGGTACTTCCAGTCACGAACGGCATGTGCGTTATCAGCGGGACATAGCATTCTCGACAGGAAAGTAGCGAGCGCAGAGTTTTCTAGAATGGATAGGCAAGCAAAACATGACGATTATCGTTCTGTGCCAAAGCCCAAAGGGTGCAACTGTTTTAAACGTGTAGGTTTCTGGTCAGTTACACCGTCGTACTTGTATTCGTAAAACCGATGGATTTCCAAGAGACGGAAGGCTGTACTGAAGTAACTGATCATCGGTGGTAGTGATCATAACGCAATCATCCGCAGAGAACCTGACTTGAACATGAACTTAAAATGGTTGCACTGCGAAAGCAATGTGATAATTAAAACGTACAAATATTAGGGTCCAGGAACGCTCCCTTTAAGAACGCCTGATAAACGGGTAATGGGTTAGACCCAAAGTGTCAAAACAAGGTCAAAAGCTCCACTAAATCAAATATAGTCAACCTATCCTGTTTTGTCTAAGTTACTGTAAAAAGAAGGAACAACCGTTACCAGCTATGCGACTGCAGAAAACCTTTTCCTAAAACAGTGATGTAGAGGGTGGTTTATATAATTTAATAATAGAGAAATTTGCAAGTAGGACATTCGAATAAGGTACTTACCCGCGGCGGCCGCCTCCGCTGCTGCCACAATGATGAGTGCGGGGACAACGAAAAGATAATGAAACAAGTCAACACGAATATCAGTGGTAATTCTCGCATATATTAATTTCTCAATCGAACATCTCCAGCAATTTTTGCTGCTTGGAACTCTTCAAGCCCTCTCATAGATCTCAAGATACACGGAACGCTGCAAGATATCCGCTTCTGAATGAGCTGAATGTGTTAAACAAGGTCGGAAGCTTCATAAATCAACATGTCCTGTCTTATCCAGGTTATTCGCAAAGAATGAACAACTGTTACTATGTGGATGTGTAAAACTTTTTCATAAAACAGTGCTACAGAGAAGAAAACGCGCCCTTGTCTTTTAAATACTGAGTCCGCTCAAGCATCGTACGATGAATTTATTAAAGCAAATTTGCAAATAGCACACTCGACTAGGGTACTTACCAACAGCCGCAGCCGCTCCGGCGGCTATGACGAGTGCGAGGAGAACGAAAAAAATAATGAAACGAATTAAAACGATTATGAGCTGTAATTCTCGTATATTAAATTCTGACAACATCTCGAGCAAGTTGTGCTGCTTGATATCGTTCAAGCACCTTCACAGATCGCTGTAATCGCATCAGAGTGACTTATACGGCAATCACTTAAGGTACAAGGAATGGCGCAAGACATCCGCTTATTAGTGAAAAAAAAAAAAAACGGCTGCGTTGCTCGCTCTCGATGCCCCTTGTCAGCAGAAACAACACTGCTTAATAGATTGAGTTCGAAGTAGAAATAGAAGTAGAGGTAGAAAACTGTCATTGTCCGTAAGAACAGCACTAGGCTATAGCGTTATTAGAACTTTATTTGTTTTTCTTATTTTTAGACAGCCTACGAGATTTTTTTCGAATCACTGCGCAAGAGACGTTATCTAAGCGGACACCATTTGTAAGCAGAACTAGTGGCATTCGTTTAATGAAAATATTTGTTCAATATACTAGATTACGCCAGGCGCAACCATGAAGTGAGCTTCGCCCCCAAAGAAACCTGCGGCATAGATGCGCGGTTCAGCGCGAAGCGCCGAGTGACCTTATTCCAAGAAGCTGATGCCGATTAGAGCGTTGCTCAGCCTGGCTATTGGATGCACACTCGTTGGAGCATACGGACCACTTCGTTGTTCCCTATGTCAGTGCATCTTGCAGTGCCCCACACTACGTCATGACTAAACAGACTGCACCTGACTGTGCCACCGTATTCGTCACGACACTGACAAGCAGTGCTGTCGTAGGCGAGCGCCTCAGAATGCGAGCAGACTATGCACTAGGCAGTGGACCCAGCTGCGCACAAGTGTACGGCGCTTGCTATGTGCACGGCGGGGCTGGAGTGCGCGCTCGTTTTCGTGCGCTCCCGCCTTGTTGTGCCACGTTTTGGTGGGGGGGGGGGGGGGAGGGGGGTTGTCCCGCAGGAACAGTCGACAAATCCACGAGGCGAATTTTGAAGCGTTAACACCACCTCAATACTAAACGATGTCTAACGAGGAGTCCAGTTCGAGAGGCTGGGAGCGATGTTGGTCGAGAGTACAGCGCGCAGGCGTAGCTCACGTGTGTCCTACTTTCCCGTGGACCAAGAAAAGTTGGAGTGCCCAAAACTACTCGAAATGACCGAAGCTCACCGGCGACGACACTGATAAGCAGTGCCGTGAAAGTTTCATTCCTGCATATACAGGCGCGCGCGTCCGAGCAGATTGTAACAGGCTTCCTCGTCAAGTACTAAATCCTTGTCACACAATTTCAATCTATTTAACCACCTCAAATAATATACAACAGGAAGCGCACTGATATAAGCACCCTTCTTAATTTATGTGAGCTATCGGCGTAATAGGCCCAGGGCACATGCAGTCCCGCGAACGGCACCTGTAAGAACACTGGCATGCGATCGAGACTCCGTTGCGAACAAGGTCCCTAAAAGGTAAGCGGCATTCCTCCTCGCCCGGCCTCTCCTTGTCCTGGCCTTCTCGCAGCTCGTCCTCGCAGTTTGGTCGCTCGCTCAGAAGCCGCGCATAGAGTTACACGAGATGAGACAAAAACTGTTGTTGGGTGTTTGCTCATACATTATTACCACATTTAAGGCTTTATTATTTTGTGCTGTGCTAGAAGAGATGGAACACTGTGATACTGGTAGAAGCAGATGTTTTTGTGCTTTTCTGGCGCATAACTGCGCGCTTGTCTCGCTGCTTCGGGTTGGCTGTCTGCTTCCAGTTAAGAGAAGGCTTTTGAGGCTAGTTTGGTGGGCACATTCCATTCAGTGTCGAGTACTAGCACAAAAATCAGAATTCTTTGTCTCGCCAATAGTGTATACCTAGTATACACGATGTTTATATACATCCAAGAGCTTTTGTTTGAGTGTTATGACGTCCACGGTTATGCATTGTACTCGTAGGCAAAAACACTGCCACGACTTGCACATATCAACCCGCATCGCGAGTTATTTCCATTGCATTGATTTCTAAAGGCAATTGCCCGGGCTGAAAGTGCTGCGATGAAGGTTTCGCCGGTACACGAGAAAGGAGGTGTGCTTCCGTGTGTGCGGGACTACGCAGCTACTGATTGAACAACTCGGATGCGTTCGCGCTGCTCGAAGTGCGTACGTGTGTACTTGCGATTATCCAATCCACTGCCGTGTGTCCAGCTTGTGCAGTGTCGCAATTTAATAATGTCAGTACTATAATGACCGAACGCAACGCGCGTCCCATATTCGCCTGAATAACGCGAGTGTCATGTAGAAACCTGCGCTATCAACGCAGAGCTTAACTATTGTCTTTTCGTCATGACGCTGGCATCTCTTTATGCAGTGAAACTGGTCCTGCGCTTTCATGATAAATTGGTGCCGCTGGCTCTCAAGCGCTAACATCACAGTAGAACATGTACTTCATTTGTGAACAAACCGTCTGCAAGGACGAAAGTTGCACATAGAAATGGTTTCCATCAAGGAGCGCTTTCCCCCATTGCGCAGTTCCCAGTCAATGAGCCAACAAACTCGTGCATCACTTTGCAGTCCTGCAGAGACGGCTAAGCGTAGGAAGCCTAATCATAAAAGTAAAAAAAAATCATTTACACTGGTAGTGAACAGGTTGTCCTCGCAAAATATATTTTCAACGCCTAGCAAAAGCATGGACTGACAAAGCTACGCAATCTCAGTACGTTTCCAGCACGATATATGACAGAACACAGCCTACGCACTCCATAGCTTCATACACCTGTTGACAATAGCGCGGTCAGGAAAACAAATCCCCGTTAACAAAGGAAAAAGCTTCGTTCGTACA
Source organism: Dermacentor andersoni (assembly GCF_023375885.2). NCBI lineage: Eukaryota > Metazoa > Arthropoda > Arachnida > Ixodida > Ixodidae > Dermacentor > Dermacentor andersoni. Next base: position 84,478,624 of record NC_092822.1, on the reverse strand, counting down.
CCTTTGCACATGCATTTCTGCTAAAATCAATTCCTGACATAAAACAAAACAAGAACCGAGTTCTTCAATAACGCGGTTAGCCACGAAACTTAGCTAAAACATCCGAAATCCCTCGCGAAAGCGTCGCAGGTAAACCTCGAGGCCAACTGTCATGGTGGTAGTGCGCCGAGACGCGGAAAGAAGGGAAATAGAGCAAAGGGCTTGAAAAATGCCACGTGACGGCGCTCAACCAATTGGGAGACGCAGACCTGCCTCCTCGCAAGCTCCTCGCAGCAGCGGTGGCGAGAAGTGTGTCGCTACCTTTCAGTTTTATTCAGGAAGTTTAGTTGCGAAGGGTACAGGGCACTTCCAACCGCACAAGCAGGAAAAATTTTCAGAAAAATGGTCCTCCTCCTCCTTCTTTATGCAGTAATATAGCAACGCGGTTTTGAATGCCAGGCGAGCCGCGAAACACATGTTCCTGTGTCAGTTCTTGAGAAAAGTCACCACTTGTTAAGGCAAGTCACATTCAGAAGCTCGCGTATTATATACAAGGGATTCGTATACACAACGACGGCGAATTGCGACGAAAATTCCCCCCGTTAACAAAGTCGCCGCGGCAGGCTACGATGTACGACTGCAGCAGTTAACTTGCACATGTTATTGTGGTGCCCGTTAACATTGTCCTGTATTTAAACATGCAGGATGGTGATGACACGCAACGTCCTGACGAAGGGAGACCATTTTATTTTAGCGACTGACTTTTGGGTTGGGTCAACTGAAATTTACGTGTGAGCCAACTTGAAATGCCGGGTGTGCCAAATTAACATTTGAGGGTGGCCCAACTTGAAATTTGGACATGGGCAGAATTAAATTTGGCGGTTGGCCTGCTTGAAATTAGAACGTGGGCGAACTGAAATTTGGGGTTAGGCAAAGTTCAAATCGGGATGGAACAAGGAAAATTTGGAGTTCGCCGGGGGCGGGCCAACCTAAATTTGAGGATGGGCAGGCCAAGTTGAAGTTTGGGAGCGGGTCAGCTTGAAGTTTTAGGGTGACCCCTTGTCCAGTTGATCGCTACCCAGCGTCCTTCGGCTTAAGAAGATCCACCGGGCAAGCGAGGACCTTGAGACGCTTGGCGCGTTTTCATTGGTCCTTACCGAGGCGCAGTCAGAGCGCTGGCTAGAGCTTCCGTAGACAAAGACAGCGCGTACAACAAGTTTGCGAGAGCGACAGCAAGGGCTACATGGCCTATTACCGCCTAGACAAGAAAATGCCTGTGCGCTCCGAAGCGACGTCATCACTACGTCACATGGATATGGCCACCGCAGGCGGCGTTGTGATTGATACCATGGGTGCGCTTGGAGCGTTCTTGCACGAACGTTTGCGCCCATGGTGGCGCTGTGCCCGTGGCGCGCTGGACCGCTGTGTTCCAGCACGGCCGTTGCGCGGGCATGTTCAGACGCGTTTCTAGGCTTGCTTGTGTCGCGTGAGGGGGCGCCACCTGCTGCCGTAGTGACTGGCCGCACTCTGTATGGGCTCCGCGTTTCGAACCATCAACGAGCGGTTCCCCTGCCTTTTCACCACTGAAAATACCATCAAACGACGCAGCTCGGCGAGCGGCATCGATCGAGCCCGATTTCTCCAAGATCTGGTGAGATCCTCACATTTTATTGGCTTTGGAAGTTCTGGACCACCGACGCCGCCGCGCTGGGCCTTACCTGCGTTCACCTCGCCAGCCTAGACGCGGGCGCGCGTCCTTTCCAACGCCAATTTACTCCGCTCAGATGGAGACCGACGACAGTCGCTCCCCTGACACGATGGACGCCGACGCTTCGTCCGGTCAGGCCGAGGACGACACCAACTGGTTTCTCGTCGCTCGGAAAAAGAAACGCTTAGCAGAAGCTACTGCGAACTTGCCACCTCCTCCGACACCCGAAGCACCGCGCAAGAGGAACGCGCGACTCCCGCCACTGCCTGTCGACGACTACAACATTGTGTTCCGCCCGAGAGACGGCCTCAACCTCGGTGCGTGGCCTCATACTTCTGTTGCCCGAGCCATCGGCATAGCAGCGGGGCTGGACAGCGCCGTGCTCAACGAGCTCATCATTCGTATCCGCACTGAACAAAACCTTGCGGTGCTCAGCACACGGGAGGAGAACCTCGCGGCACGGCTGCAGAAAGTTCGATTCATCTCCATGGGCGTCACTCAACACTCCGTCAAAGCGTACGTAGCCGCCCCAGACAACTCCTGCAAGGGTGTAGTCTCAGGCCTTGAGCCCAACACCACTACGACGACGCTGCTAGAAAACCTCCGCTGCTCAGAAGCCCCTGTCTTACACGCTCGCATGATGGGACCTACGAATACGGCCCTGATCAAATTCTCCGGCACCCACGTACCCCGCTACGTCCGTATGTACGGAGCAGAACTCCGCTGTCACGTATACCGACCGCGCCAACAGGTGTGTAGCTTGTGCTTGTCGATGGGCCATCGGGCGGACGTCTGTCCCACGCCCGACAAACCCCGTTGCCCGGCGTGTGGCATCTCAAACCCACCGAAGGAACATGAGTGCACACCTAAATGTATTCACTGCAACGGCGCTCATCCCGCTACTGACCCTCGCTGTCCATCGCGTCAACTGCCGCAACACAACAAATCGCGCGTGCTTCGTGAAAAAAACAAACATAAGGACGAGCGCCCCCCGCCCAGATCAGCGCAAGGCCAGCCTGGGACGACGACTCAGCAGAGCGCTCAGGAAACTATGACCCAAGTAGCAACGACACCGGGGAACTCGGCGGAGAACCCCTGGACTAGAGGACGCAGCCGCAGTCGCGGATCACCCGGGGATCGCCGCCAGACTGACCGGAGTCACTCCAAGGGCCACTCCAAGGGCCGGACTCCCAGTACCAGCCGTTCGAGGGACCGCGGCCATAAAGGAGATGGATCTGCCAAGAAGGAGCAAGCGGTAAGCTGGGCAGCGCAGTTCCCACCTCTGTCTCCCTCTCCACATCTCCACACCCCTTCAGTCACACAACACGTTAAACCTAAACCCACGCCGCAACCCATGGTGACCGACAATGAGCCGAAACTTAACGACTCTGCACAAACCTCTCGCACCAACTACTGTACACAACAAGCACTGAACGAAATGGCCGTCTCTCAGAAGACAGAATTGGTTGCCATAATGCAGGCAGAAATGCAAAAAATGAAGGAGCTCATTATGGCTGAAGTCACAGCGCCACTTCAACAGCTAATACAACAGGCCCTGCAACCTGCTGTCCAGCAGATAGTGGCCGATATTAAACAAGAAATAGCGGCTTCACTTGGCCAACTTTCGATCCCTCCGCCTTCATCCAAACGCTCCCTGTCCCCTTCACGTGAAACACAAAGATCACATCCCTACCTTCGTCCTGCCCGATTACCGTCACCGGACTGAAAACCCGCCTCACTGGGCCCGGAATACTCACTCGCCGGCATCTCCCAGGCCGATGAGCCGCCACCCGGACAGTCCCCGGGTATAACACATAAACAAATAGTACTCGATCATGGCCAGCAACCGTAAAGGGACACGCGCTACCCCCCAACCCCTAAGCGTGTGGCAATGGAATTGCAGGGGCTACCGCCTGAAACGCGGATCCCTTACGCAATTCATTGCCACACAGCCCCATCCCCCCGATGTAATAGCGTTGCAGGAAGTGCATTGTACTCCTACACTTCCCGGCTACAACACGCACACAGACACAATAAATAGCAACGCACCACACGTCACAGCCACTTTAGTGTCCAAACATTTGGCCGTTATCGAGCACACCGTCGAAACCTCACCCATACCGCATGTATTTCTCGAATTGGTCCCGTGCTCTCGCTCCCATAGCAGCCTGTTTGTGCTTAATATCTACAGCGCACCTAATGCGAGGAAGCATGAGTTCGGACATCTTTTTGCACATCTATGGAAGGTGGCTAAACAGATGGTCATTGTAGGCGACTTCAATGCCCCGCACCCGGCCTGGGGTTACCAAACAGAAACACCGAAAGGACGCCGGCTTGCTCAAGTTCTTGCGTTACATCGCATGACTCTGCTGACAGAACCAGATCAGCCAACACAATTAGGCAACAGCGTAAGCAGAGACACGTGCCCTGATCTCACCATGGTCAGAGCGCTAGGTCAACACTCTTGGCGCAATCTCGTGGAGAACTTGGGCAGCGACCATTACATTCTAGATACTGAACTGCAGGTACAACCAACATGCACTCCTGAACGCACTGTTAAACTAATTAATTGGGATAAATTTAGGCGTAATCGGTCCTCCCTAGCTCCTCAGGACACCCTCTCCCTTCAGGAGTGGATCAAACAACTCCAAGCTGATCTAAAAAGGGCAACTCAACACATCGCTGCGACAACAGCGACACCCAATGTGGATCTCCATTTGCTCCGTCTCTGGGAGGCCCGTAGAGGCCTGACCCGGCGGTGGCGCCGGCAAAAACATAATCGGAAATTTCGTCTGCGTATTGCCCGCCTAACTACGGAGGCAGATGACTACGCGAACACCCTCATTAATAACAATTGGCATAGCCTTTGCGATCGCCACAGCGGCACGCTAAGCACACCTCGGACCTGGTCGCTACTCCGCGCATTATTAAACCCTACGCAAACCAAAATACACATTAGCAACAGAGTCCGCACCATCCTCCACAAATCAGGCCTCGATGACACTACTCTACTTCACACTCTACAGCAACGCTACATTGCTACAGGAACCCGCCCCACCTACAGAGACTAGCCACACATAGACGCCACCTCCCTAGACGCCGATATTACAGAAGCCGAGGTTAGGGCGGCCTTACAGGGTATTAGGCGCAACACTGCACCCGGGGCTGATGGGATTCAATACACACTCCTACTCAACCTAGATGAAAGACAACTGCATTCTACAATGACCACTGGAGGAATGGCACGCTTCCACAGGAATGGCGCCATGCGGACATCATGCTAATTCCTAAGCAAGGCAAGCCATTGTCCCTCCAGAATCTCCGACCTATATCCTTAACTTCATGTGTAGGTAAACTCTTCGAGAGCGTTGTACTTCCGCGGCTACAACCCTTCCTCGAAGACAGCCAATTCTTTCCGGATACACTCTTCGGCTACCGCCCTAACCTCTCTGCGCAAGACATTTTGCTGCAGCTTAAGGAGGACGTTGTGGATGGCCCCACTACGGCACAAACGAGAGCTATTCTGGCCCTGGACCTCAAAGGGTCTTTCGACAACGTCTCCCACGATCTAATTCTCGACAATCTGGGTTCTTCCCAATGCGGCACACGTACCTATAACTATGTCAGAGCTTTCCTGTCGGACCGCACAGCCACTATTGGCATAGGAGAGCTGCGGTCGGACGTCATCGCACTCACAGGTAGAGGAACACCACAGGGCTCGATCTTATCGCCCACCCTCTTCAACGTGGCTATGGCTAAGCTGCCCCCCTTACTAGACCAGATACCCACCATCCGGCACGCTCTCTATGCCGACGACGTTACGATCTGGGCAAACCAGGGATCCGACGGGGCCATCCAGGATGCCCTCCAGGAAGCTGTACGTGTCGTGCAGAACTATGCAGCCACGGGAGGCCTTTCCTCTGCAGCCGATAAGTCCGAATTGCTCCTCGTGCACAGGCGGCGCCGCAGAACCGACGAATCCCCTAATATCTCCCTGTTCTTACACGGCAGCCCCATCCCTCAGGTAACTAGACTCCGCATCTTGGGCCTCCACATTCAGTCGGATGGCAAAGCCTCGCACACTACGCACCCTTTGAGTCAGCAGATAGCACAAGTCACACATATGATAAACCGCATTACTAATCGTAGAAGAGGCCTTCGCGAGAAAGACGTCCTACACATAGTACAGGCTCTGATAATCAGCCGGCTCACATATCACCTCCCTATCACAATCTCACCCTCACTCAAACTCGGAAGATGGACGCCCTTCTGCGGAAGGCAGTGAAAGCGGCTCTTGGGCTGCCTCCACATGCTTCCACAGCTTGGTATCCACAACACCGTAGGAGAGCTTTTGGAGGCTCATCGCAATGGTCAGCTCCAACGTCTCAGACGCAGCCGTCAGGGCTGCGCTATACTTTCTCGCCTTGGCTACCCTGTCCCTGAGACACCCGCACACGTCCCACAATATCGCCTCGCTCCCGCTCTACGCGCTAGCATACAAGTAGCTCCAATTCCCCGCAATATGCATCCCGAGCGACACGCCGGCCGTAGACGCGCCCGAACTCAGGCCCTGGCACGCATTTTTGGAAACCGCACCACAATTACACCGGTTTTGTACACGGACGCGGCCCGCTACCCAGAGAGGCGGGCCATGTGTTTAGCTGTAACTGACAATACAGACGCGCTTAGGGTGTGTGCCACAGTTCTAACAACGCACAGCTGCTCAGCAGAGGAAGGGGCAATAGCCCTGGCCATTGTCCATGCCTCGACCTTCTCCGCACAAGACACCCCCATCACCATAGTGACAGACTCGCAGGCTGTCTGCCGGGCCTTCGCGCAAGGACTCGTGACTGCACACACACATCGAATTCTCTCCTCTGTCCCCCCTCCCACGTTACACAGGGTGCGTATCGTCTGGACTCCTGGACACGCCTGTCTACATGGTAATGAACGCGTTAATGCGGTAGCCCGAGGTCTGACAGGCCGGGCACCATCGGAAGAGCTGTCTAACCCAGACGATGCACCGCCAGAGCCCCTACAGTACACTGAGAGGCTCGAGTACTACCGACAAAGTCGCCATAACTATCCCCCTCCTCATCCTTCGCTTAATAGAGCAGATGCCGCTGTCTGGCGGCAACTGCAGACCAATTCATTTCCTTGTCTCCACATGCTACACATCTTTCATCCCACCCTGTACCCTTCCGATTGTCCCCACTGTGGGGCCAAACCCACGGTGTATCGCTCCATATGGGAATGCCCTAACCCTTCAGGTGTTCCTCCTATACCCAACCCTACCCTTTCCTCTTGGGAGCCTGCGCTGCTCAGCACAAGCCAGCAGGAACAGCAACGGCTGATCCAGCGGGCTCGCGAAGTCGCGCATGGCAATGGAGCCCTGGACTGAGGGCCCCACTCATCGAGGAAATTTTCTACTCGCTTTATGCAATAAATGTTTATTCTCTCTCTCTCCCATTCAAGAGCGCATTTACTGGCCCCGTATGCGACATTCGGTTGAGTTGTATGTCGCCAGCTGCATACAGTGTCAACGTGGGAAACGCCGAACCACTGCCCAATCTGGTCTCCTTCAACCTGTGCCGCCTCCCAGCTCACCCTTTCGGCAAGTTGAAATTGATCTGTTGGGCCCTTTTCAAAGTGATCTAAGGGGAACCGCTGTATAATTGTCTGCGCCGACTATTTCACACGCTATTGCGAGACGGCGGCTATACCGTCAGCCACTACCACCGAAGTGTCGCTCTTACTTCATGCTATTCTTCTGCGGCATGGACCGCCTGGTGTTATCATAAGCGACCGGGGACGTACGGCGAATATCCTGAAAGAGCTTGTACGTTTATGTAACTCGCCCCTTAGGCACTCGACGCCGTATCATCCGCAAACGAACGGCCTCACTGAGCGCACTAATCAAACAATCACCAATATGCTTTCCATGTATGTTGCGTCCGATCACAAGAATTGGGATGATGTTCTACCGTTTATTACTTACGCCTATAACACCGCCAAGCACGAGACAACCGGCTACAGCCCCTTCTTCCTTCTATGTGCTCGGCCACCCCGGTATACGCTCGATTTGTGTCCTTTTTACCACCACGACAATACTGTGGTCGCCGATACGCTAGGCTCCGAGACTTGCGCGTCTGCGGACTTTAGCATCACAAGAAAACTCCAAAGCCCGCTACGACGCACGACATCGGCCTGTTACATATAACCCTGGTGATCACGTTTGGCTTTGGACTGCCACAAGGAAGCGCGGTTCGCGCCAAAAGCTTCTGGCAAACTACTATGGACCATATATTGTCATTGACAAAGTCAGCGAAGTGAACTATACTCTCGCGCGCCTCGAACACTGGTAGACGTTCTGCTAGGACACTGGTAGACGTTCTGCTAGGACACAAGTCGCAAATGTCACACGGTTGAAATAATGCACGCGACGACAAGCTAGTTTACTCGCCCAGTGGGCTTTGTCTGCGAGGAGAGGTAATTTGGTACAAGCATGGGGAAAACGGGTTTATTTAGGCGGGCGAGCGCACGAACGGCAGGCTGCGAACAGGAATGGCCGCCGCCCAGTCCTCGTTTTTCTCTCCTCTTGATCCCCACGTCCCTGTCACGCCCTTAAACGTAACAATATATATATATATATATATATATATATATAGCTAAGCTAAAGCTTCTTCCTATTATTTTTGGAGGTCGGTCAATCGACCAGTGTACTTACCCCTCTGCGTTACTGTGGCCATGGCTATAGGATGACCACAAAGAGAACAACAAAATTAATTGAATAAGAAAGATATCAGTGATATTTCTCGTATATCTTCTTTTCCGAGTCGATCATGTTTATAATTCTGTGGTTGATACTGTTCTCGCTTTATGGAGATATAGTGGCCGTGATGACTTAAATTAATTCACGTTTTTTCACGTGCCAAAACTACGATCTCACTGAGGAGATGAAAGCTAGGCGCTCGTTGTATTTGTACTTTTCGTGTCTGCCGATCCGCGGCGATATATATATATATATACATATATATATATATACATATATACATATATATATACATATAGATATACCACGACGGACTGCGACGCAGACGATTTTGATCATCTCGATGCATAGTGTCCCTTTCACGCGTTTCACGCGCTTGAACGTAACAATATATATATATATATATATATATATATATATATATATATATATATATATATATAATGTATATGTATGTATGTATATGTATATACGTATATATAACCAAGCTAAAGCTTTCTCCTATTATATTTGGAGGTCGGTCGATCGACCAGTGTACTTACCCGTCTGCGTCACTGTGGCCATGGCTAGGATGACCGCAAAGAGAACAACAAAATTAATCGAATAAGACAGACATCGGTGATATTTCTCGTATATCTTCTTTTCTGAGTCAATTCCGTGGTTGATACTCCTCTCGCTTTATGGAGATATAGTGGTCGTGATGACTTCGTCCTCGTTTTGTCATGATTCATGACATGATTCATGATTTTTCACGTGCCAAAACTACGACCTCACGAGGCACGCCGTAGTGGGGGACTCTAGAAAATTTGACCTCCTGGGTACCTTAACATGCACCTCATCTAAGAACGCGGGTGTTCTCGCATTTCGCCTTAGCCGGGATTTGATCCCGCAGCATCATGTTTAGCAGCTCAACACCGCAGCCACTAAGCAACCATGTTGGCTGATCGTGATGCCTCGTTCACTCGTAAGTTGTAGGGCTTGCGTACACCTCTGATTTTAGAAAAAAGCCTTTGATGTCACGTCAGAAGCTAAGGAGAGAAACATTAATCTGTATGATTTCCGCCTTGTCTGGAGCGTTGAGACGCTGTATTCTTTCATGAGTGGTGGCGAGAGCCTGTTTGTCGATATTTTTATAAGATGAACCGCATTCCGCTGTATCATTTCTAGTGCGCCAATGTTCGTTTTTGTGTTAGGGCCCCAAGTAATGCTCGCGTATGGAAGAATTAAGCTAGAAGTTTAGTTTTGCTGTAACATGCTTTAGTTTATGCCTTAGTATACAAAGTTTACGAAACAGTGAGTGATAAACGTTAAATATATGTGAGGTTAAACTTTGGTTTCTGGTTATAGTGACATCTTTATCAATTGAATACGTCAACCAGATGGAAATCTGTATTAAAGTCATTGGTGGCAATGATTTTAGTGAACTTATTACAATGATCCGCAAACATCCTGATTTGAAATTGTTAAACTACGTAAACAATGTCATCAATAGGAAGTTAAAATATTATAAGGGTCCGAGAACTGCCCCTTGAAGGCGAACGCCTTGAACTGCCCTATGAAACGGGTAATGGGTCAGACACGCAAAGCTGTCTATAACAACGGTTTGTTAAATATGCTGTAACTCAATGGAAACGGGAAGGACTTATAACTTCTGAATCAGCTTAGTATGTGAAACAGGGTCTAAAGCTTCACTTAAATCCAAGGAGTATAAATCAACCTCCCCTGCCTTATCTAGGATACTTGCAACATTGTGAACAACAGTTACTAACGGTGGCACTGCGAAAAACCCTATCCTAAAACCATGTTGAAGAAAACAATGTATGCCTTCGTTTTCTAAATGCTGAGTTATACACTTTGTGACAGCGTGCACAAGCATACACACAAAGAGAAATTTGCAGATAGGACACTCGACTAAGTTGCTTACCAGTCTTTGCGGCAGCTGGAGGAGAGAGTGCGAAGACGACAAAATAAAATTAAATGAAATATTAGTGGTAATTCTCGCATATCTTAATTTGCGAGTCAAATATCTCTAGCATTCTGTGCCTCTTCATACCGTTCTGGCCCTCTCAGAGATGGCTATAATCAGATTAGAATGGTTTGACACTGAAATCACTTACGACACAGCGAAATGTGCAGTATATCATCAAGTTTAAGTTAGAGAATCGCTGCATTGTTAGCTCTTGGTGTCTTCAGTCAACAACGTCCACTTCACAGATTTCTCTTCGAATTATTTGCTTAAAGGCTCATAAATTTACTTGTGTTCGATGACCATAAATAAAAACTGTCACTTCACGCAAAACACTGCTAAAGTACAGTTTTTTTTTTTCTTATTTGCAACACTTTTTTAAAAAAGATTACTAGATTCTATCGTGATAGGTCTTATCTGTTTCAGCGCACATCTTTCGCAAGCAAAACTAGTACCATTTGTGCAATAAAAACACTTAACACTAGCGACTACATTGTTCGTTCAATTTAAGTGATTGTACCAGGCGGCACCGCGAAGTGTTGTGCTTCGCCGTCAAAGCCACGTATGGCATAGATGAACCGCTGAACGGGAAGCTGCGAGTACGGTGCACATCTCTATTCCCAAGAGCTGATGCCAGTTGGAGTCTTGCGCATCCACTCCGTTGGATGCGCAGTGGTTGCGACATATGGACGGTTTAGCTGTTCCTTCCAGCGAATCATCTTACAGTGGCCCAGCACTACGTCACACCCAGGTGGGGATCGCACGGGCAGCACCTCTTCGTTGTTCTACCGGGGTATTCACAGGAATATAACACAAATGCAATAATCTTGCGTGGCATTTTTTGAAGTTATTACTTTTTGTGGTCCTTTAAATGAAGATCGCTTCGGCAGACTACTTATCGGTGGTGACATAATTAAACAAAATGTACTAAGGTTTAGGGAATAGAAGTGGTCATGGCTGAAAAATAGAATGAATGAGAATACACTTTAAGAATGCCAGTGTAACTGGCAGTTGCTGCTGCGTCTTCCTATCTTCTTTTTTTGAGGTTACGGCTTAAACCAGGCGTATCGATATTGCTACACAGCTACGTTGCCACACATTTACCTCGAGTTACGACCGCTTTCCCCTATTCGATGTGGTACTAGAAGTGCAGGCATCGCCTACCGGAGGTTCCATGACATTTGAACTTCGGTTTTGGACAGAGCTCACAATAGTCAGCGCTGCTAATAATGGTGCAATGTCAATGTTCTAGTGATACCGATATCGTCAAATGAAGAACTTCAGCTGATCCACATAAAGAAGATGAAAAGAATTTTGCGCTGCCAGGATGACTAGCGTTTATCAGAAAATGGATTGGTGAAAAGATTTTTACATGGTGTACTATCCGCATAGCAAAAAAGTATAAATGCAGCTCCAACTTTCTTTGACAGGTAACCAGTGGCGGATTCGCGAAATTGCCAAAAACATGTTCGCCAAGGATCGTTAAAAAGCCAAATCGCCAGAGCTGTCTCGTTCTAGTATCTGACGCGGCCAGCTAATGATGTCGTGCCGTTCTCGACGGCATCTCACAAAGTTATGACTGTGATGCCGTATGTTGGCATAGTGGCAATTGTCTCGTGGATCGATTCAAATACGCCAAAATAAATGCGCCGTGCGACATGCGCAGTATGCCTAACGTCTCACGCAGTCCGGTAAGACCTGGATAGAAGCAGTTGTCGAGATACCGGCGTATTGTGCTTCCCGTATCCACTCCAGGGCATTTTAAAGTTAAGGTCCTGAATCACCGTTCTCTGAAACCTCCAAAATGCCTCGGGACGAACTCCCTTCTTTCCAACTGTGTTGGTTGTTATACGAAGGTGAACACTAGGAGCGTAATGTTTCCCTTTCTCATCCTTCCTCAACGACCTCTTTTCCGAAGCAGGGTTTTGGTGCCGGCTCCGGTGCACCGCCTACGCCAATATGCCCCCTGGTCTCAATATTCTGGTTCATCTTTCAGCCGAAATCGACAAGCGCTACTGGCGACACGCGCATCCGGTCAGGGTAACTATGGTTAACGTCGGTCGTTACCTTACTAAGCCACTGTTTGCTAGTTTGTTGCACGCGACTGTTTTCTCTTGCACCAAGTGGCCTGGACAGCACATTTCCTTTCCTTCGAGTACTTACTTCTTTCTTATTTTTCACCTAAAGTCGGTATAGTGTACGATAACTACGGCGGGCGAGGTGGTCCTTGCCTTGTCCGCGCCTCGGTGCTCGTCAACCGGAATCGCGCGTTGCCGCATTCGCCTGCTTTTTTAATGTTTGTTGGTTCAATTGGCAAGGACTGTTGATGGTGATGCTGAGCTGCCCAATCACTGCGATCAAAAGCAGCCAACAGAGAGGACGAGCGCTGAGACAATTAAGGTTCGTGCCACGAGCTGTGATAAGGAAATTTTAATGTCCCTACGTTTGTTTGTTCAGAGAAAGGGGGTGGGGGGAACAGTCGCCGTTTCGATGTGCCAGGAAGCGGCCGGTCAAGCTGTTGACGTCGGGATGATCGAAAAATTTCGGCCCTGTATAGCTCAGCGCATTGAACACGGCCCGCAACAGCCCGTCGAAAACCTGTTACCTAGAGCACGTGCAGAGCAGTGAACAGTCATTTTGTATTCTGGCGAAGGATCGAACTCGGCACACTGTCTTCTGTGCATCTGAACCTGATGTAGCGCGCGATGCGCACTAACCTACTTGCTTCGGCGTGAAATCCACGCCAAAACGCGCACAATGCAAGCCAATCGCGCGGATTGCGCGGTGACGCTAGAGTGGAGTGGAGCGGTGAAGCTGGAGTATTCGACATGCGCTCCTTTGCGTACGGGATACCAAGAGAAGGGAAACGGAGTCGAAGACGCCAGAAGATTACGCGGCGCGATGAAATTAGGAAATTCGCGGGCGCTATTTGGAATAGGTTGGCACAAGCCAGGGCTAATCGGACCTCACAGGGAGAGGCCTTCTTCCTGCAGCGGACACAAAATAGAATGATGATGATGATGATGGTGATGATGATGATGATGATAATGATGATGATGATGGTGATGATGATGCGTACGGTAAACTGCCCGTGCATGTCTCAGACCGACGTGAACTGGTTGGACGCTGAGCCGACTCATGTCGTCACAGCACTGAGCCAAGAGGGCTTGTGGCGAAACGCCGCGGTGGGTACCGCAACTAGGCAGCAGACGGAGCTATGTCGAAGTATACTGCGCTTGCATTGTGCAAGGCGGGGCTGAGGTGCGCGCTCGCTCACGTGTGTTCTCGCCTGGCCCAGCTATCGTAGAGAAACATGCCTACGTAAAGAGCGGACACTCGAGCCGTTTTGCGGCAGAGCAATTAAGGGTCTGACCGCCAGCCAGGTGGCGTAGCGGTTTGCGCTTCCACTTTACCTCATAGGTAGAGAGCTCCTCATAAGTCTTATGGGGTTACGTCCACGAGCCTCGTTTCCATAGCGACGTTGATGTGTGCCGCTGGTTACGCCTACCCCAGCGCGTTTTTCCTCGTGCCGCCTCGCTCGTGCGGCAAGGTGTTTGCTTTCTCTCCAGAGATAATTTTGCTGTTTCTTGCTTTAAAAACCTTGTCAGTAAGTCGTTTCTTATGCTGGATGAGCGTATTTTGAACGTGTAGCACAGAATCTGAGCCGTGGTACCCTTTTACTGTGCAGCAATCCATTTGTTTTTGCATCCTTCTTTTCCGGAAGAGCATCCGCATTACTTCCAGCGCCTGCTTTCTAAATGTGACTTCGGTGTAAAACACTGCTTTACACCACACGTGACACCATGGTGCTCCACCATTTTTTTTTTTTTTTTACGCGGCTGGAGCACTAATGCGCATTTGGGTGCGTTTTGTGAAGAATGTTCTCACTCCACGTTGCATGCGCCTGGCGTGGATCTCAAGTGCCACTTTTATTTGACGCGTTGCTTGTCATCCACACGAAAGCTTGAGCGCCCAAGCAGAACAAGGGACCCCTGGAACCAATGCTAACGTGAGTGGAAACTGCACAGGCGGAACCTGCTAAACTGTAGAAACTGACGGCGTCGAACTCGCTCGGCTCTCGCGCCAACGCAGCTCACAGCGCGGCCTTGCATGAGGCTGGGCGCAATAGAGAAACGGAAGGCTTACACAGCACGCACTACACTCGCAAGTGCCCGCATGCTTCGAGTATCGAAGCGATCCTTAACCCACTTCCCTTCCAAGTCTGCTCAACGCAAAGTAGAGGAAATGTATGAAGGGAGGTGGGCGTCGAAGGGCGTCGGCGGCAGTCGGGAAGTTGTTTAGCGTACGACGCAGTGGTGACAAAAAATTTTAATAACTGTACGAACATATTTATTGTCCCGATCTATGTTCATCGTGACGATATTGGTAGGGATGCACATTCGCGTATCAGTTCTGTTATTAGGTGGGTCCGTCACGTAAGACAACCAATGGCTGATACCCCCGTAAACGCGGCCACCCCTTTACGACGACCGAAGAGAAGTGAAATTCTGTGCTGGTATAATGAGCGGCAAAGGAGCCAGCTGTGGAAGAAGATGACGGCGACGAACGTGCGAGCAGTTATACGCGCGTGTTCGTGCGCTTGGTGCCGTTTATGTCCCTGAGAGCTGTCCGGGTTGCAGGTGTGATAAGAGCCCTTCAAGGGCGCGTTACAGCACACCCCCCCCCCCCCCCCCCCCCCCTTCCAAGTACACAGGAGTATGTACCATTGAGCTTGGACCCTTCCTGCTCTACGGATTCCGGAAAATCCCGGACCGTTGCCATAGACAGCTGCACTGTAAAAAAAAACACCTTCAGCAAAAACTGCGTACATTATTTTATACCACGCGTACAATGTACCGTACCGCATTCGTTTCAATAAATAGCGTGCACAAACGAGCATACAAACCACATCATTGATAAGGCGCCTGCTAAGAATGCGAAGCACGCAGCGCTCTCCGCATGCGTTTCCCAGTAAGCATTGCCATTCCGTGCACTGCTGCGGCAACGGCAGCTCGCGACGTGATGAGTGACGCCACTCGCGTGTCATATAGAAAAGAATAAGCCTAGTAACTTATTTCATGGTTGGAGCACCGGGACGGATAGGCAACGCATAGTTGGGAGTCCAGAGAAGCAACATGAATATGAGGGAAAATAGGCGGCAATACGACCAGCAGCGACCGGCTGCCACTAGTCACATTGCCGTAGAATTTCAGCGCAGTGAAGTCCTAGCCTCCCCATTGTCCTGTGGCTCAGTGTTGCTCCTGAGGAGGAATCGAACAATAAGGCATCGCGTGTCCCTCAGTTGTAGTGGCGGTTTCCACCAGCTTGGCTGGGCATCCACTTTCGCAGGGTGGGCATGACTCACTCAAAAATGTTTTTGCTCGCGCTCAGCTGCATGCTTGTCGCCTTTCTGCGCAGCGCCACGAAAGAATATTAAGAGTTTTCGTTCTAGCTTTCGTTGCGGAAAATCATCCGATGGCAGTGTTAAGTTTGTAGACATACGATGTGCCACTCAAATTGCGAACATGAAGTCGGAGGTAAATTTTCCTAAGTGCATGCCAGCCGTGATGGCTCAAATACTAACGCTGCTTTCGTTAAGCATGGGATCACGTATTGCAGTTATGCAACAGCGGTTGCATATCGGCAGTGGGCAAAGTGAAAAACATTACGGGTGATTACTACATTACGGTGGTAGGTAAATAGAATAATGTCATACCACTGAAAAGCCAAAGCGAATATTTTCCATCAATAAGTATGTTGGTTAATTGCATGAAACGGGTCATTATCTTTTACAATGTACGCAAATGCATAGCGGTGTAGACGAAATGTGTGTGCGCAGTGCTGTCATGTTTCTAATAAATTGCAAGCCGTGGTATTCATGGCGGAAGTTTCAGGTGATTATGGGGATTTGAAAATAGATAACATATAGCAATTCATTAATCTATGCTAAGCAAGAAAGTGTTTTATAGTAATTTATCCTGCACCGCTTATTCTTGAGAATCGATGCAACAGTTCGAGGTTGTGGTGCTTAATAGCTAACACACAAGTCGAACCTTTATGTCAAGTAGCTCCAGCGCCGTTGCCATGTGCTAGTTAAAGAATAAAACAAGTTTTGGTTGTACTGTCGACCATTCTTGGCTATATTATCGACCTTATTTTTCATGTTGATGTTTCCTTTAGTTCACATCTCAACTAATGATATCAGTGCCCCTAAAACCCCTGACTAAAATTTAGTCCAGTTAATTAGAGAGATAAATGATGAATTCCAAGGTGTGTTCTACGCATAAGGGAGTGCGCTGACCGGCGATGATTGGTGGAAAGAACGATCTGGGGGTGATGCGAAAAAGTTGTCCCTCAGTGGCTGCAACTTTGAATACGATTATACAACTTCAATACGTACAGCTCACATCAACCGCCATTTATGACTTTCGTCAGTTAAAAGTGGTCTTCGACTTTAAGCCAACCATAAAATTTTACGGAACACGAGGTCTGAGAAAAAAGTGAATCTCTGCACAGTCTCACAACCCAGCCTAGTTAGTATTCGCATTTACAGCTTCTCCCAGAAAATATGCACATTATTGTGATGTTCGGTTTCATTGACTACAGTTGGAGGCTACTCGAAAGTGGGGCGTTCTCTTAGATCCCTTGGCCCGCAAACTACGTGCCGCTGGACGTAGTTGACTGTACATCCGCACTAGAGAAACTTCCTGCCAGCGCACTTTACACTTTAAACCCACCATATGCATATTGTCCAAGTGACGTTCTGTACTTCAACAATATGACTCGCGTCTTTCCTCATTTAACCTCACAACGTCCGCACTCCCTCACCCCACTCCCGTCAATCCTCCCGAATTCGATGCTCACCTTACCACGCCAGGGTGAGGATGGCCCTCATGAGCGGTCGCCCTTGTGAGGGTGCCCATGTCTGGCCGCAATTACTGTGTGCCTCAAAAGAGTATCAAGACGCTGTCCTCTTTTCCCAATTTTTTCCCAATTGTGGCTTACGTGCTTGCCCAGATGAGATATGCCTCTGTGAATTTACCGTAAATGCCATTTCATAGGTGCTGAAGAATTTGTCGCGAAAAAGTGTGTGAAAGCAAGAAAAGTTGTATGCGCGTGCTCCACAGCAAAATTACCTTAACGGAAACTAGGCGTAGCGTAAACAGAATTTATTTCGTTTGAGCATGGCCTGTAGCAACCCAGGTAACATCGAAAAGTGCACAGTCATACATTTTTTGAATAGTTGTCAGTAGGGCGTCTTGGTAAGCGTGGATGATAGAAAAAGGGAGACATGCAAAGTCTTCGTTTCATCATCATCATCATCATCATCATCACCATCATCATCATCATCATCATCATCATCAGCCTGGTTATGCCCACTGCAGGGCAAAGGCCTCTCCCATAGTTCTCCAACTACCCCGGTCATGTACTAATTGTGGCCATGTTGTCCCTGCAAACTTCTTAATCTCATCCGCCCACCTAACTTTCTGCCGCCCTCTGCTACGCTTTCCTTCCCTTGGAATCCATTCCGTAACTCTTAATGACCATCGGTTATCTTCCCTCCTCATTACGTGTCCTGCCCATGCCCATTTCTTTTTCTTGATTTCAACTAAGATATCATTAACTTCGTTTTAGTAGAGCTTTTTCTATCATGAACATGTTTTTCGCCGCCTTACTTGTTCAGCATCCAAGCAATGCCTCGCGGTTGTGAAAAAGAGCTATGTCACTGATCTGTCGAACCAATGGACATACCAGAGCCGGTGCGAAGCTCCCTAAATTAGTGTCTGGGCTGGAGCAGAAGTTACACGAATATTCTAACCAACGACATAAGAGAACTAATGTGATAACTACAGTCCCTTAAAAAAATGAATAATTAGTGCCTGGGGTGGAGCAGAAGTTACAAGAATATTCGAACGAACGACATAAGAGAACTATGTGAAAACTACAGTCCCCTCAGAAAATGAATAATGAGTGTCTGATGAGAAGGTTATGTATTCCTAATGTGACATGTGACAGGCATCAGAAACGCATCGTCTGATGTTTCGCATCACAAGTACATCAGAGACTCAAATGGCATTGCACTTTATGATTCTGTTGGAGAGTAGACAGAGTTTTTCCTTATTGCTAATGTCAAAGCATATAACATAGTAATGTGTACAATACCAACTCGTGAAAATCTTTTAATGCGATAACATTAAATGGCCCATGAGGCGGAAAATCCAGTGTTGGCGTGAGCACACGATGCTACAAAAAGGTTACAAACCCTTGACCTTTCGTAGGGTTTTCACCGTTCGTAGAGTCGAACCCCCTAGCTATGGCATTAAGGCTACAAACCCACTACGTTTGGTGTTAAGGCACAGTTAATTAAGATATAGTTAATGAAAGCACTGAAATCCACGACCTTTGGTGGGAGTCAAGCCCACCACTTCTGGTTTGTGAATGAAGGCGATGTTAAGGCACAATTTATTAAGGTATAGGTTATTAAGGACAGACGGGACGCTGTGTCAATGTTCGCTTAGAAGAACATGAAACGCCTGCGACGTCAGGGGGAGGGGCCTACTTGCCTGCTCACTGCCAAAGTTGCCCTTGCCATCTTGTTTATAAAGACACATTCTTCATAGGGGAACCACAAAATGCGAGAGAGAAGTCATTGAAGCTCACCAAATCGAAAAACACGCTCACAATCAGTGCGTGCGCGCACCCTCCTTATCCCTATACTGTGAAGCAGCAGCCTTTGTGGAAAAGTGTTTTTTTTTATGTTTTTATGACTTCCTGGTTTCGTATGGCACATGCGCGTATCGTCGACTTTTTTTTCTTTTAGACTCAAGTGTTTCATTATTAAACACTTGGTTGTCTTTTCTCTCCTCTTGTGCACGCGTCTTCGAAGAATAGGTCTCGTTGTTTGTCATTCTTTTCAAGGCAAGGGCTCCCGCCATAACTTTGACCTTACTAAACAAGACTAGAGAAAGTTGCTTGGCTAAGTCGTGAAAGAAACTAGGATTGTTATGTAAACAAACATTTCTTGTAATGTGCTGCTGCCGTTGCGTGTGTGTTTTTACTGTGTTGCAGGGGTCCCTATTAAAACGACATTCATCGATGACTTCGACTTTGTGCTCTGTTGCCACCCTCCAAGAGTGTTGTGCTCTGTTGCCACCCTCCAAGACTGTTGCCACCCTCCAAGTTTTCGGGGCTGTTGCATGGTCCTTGCATGTGTTCACAATATGAGAGTCTTACTGTGTCACAGCTATAAGTTCATACAGAATACATTTTGTAGTGGTGAGGCCGTGACCCACAACCGTGTCCACATAATAGAGGAGCCCGCAGAAATGCAATGAATCGGTGGACAAGGCTGCAGTGGCCCGGCGTGTAATTTTCATGTTCATATCAGGCATGTATTAGGTGTACCTGTTCCTAATAGCAGGACCTCAGTATCATTGATGGATAAGTATCTACTTATTAACGCAGCTTACTAAATAGGCTAAATATTTATGCAACTTTATTCCATTTGCTGCTTATTTCCGTCCGTAAACATTAGGCACACGTTGTGTTCTATATCAAAATACACCTAAGGTGTCCTGATGTTCGTAGTTTCTCTCGCAACAACTGTTTGGCTGCAATGTAACTTGTAATTTTTTTTACTACACTGTATATCTTTTTTTTATTTTAGATCTATTGTTTACACTGTTTCATACGTTGCAGCATTTATTTCCATACTTTTCTTCCTGCTTATACTACACGCATGTGCAGTTTTTGTCCATGTAAGAATTCGAAGTGTAGTGCGCCAAATATGTCACAGGTCTACGCACGCAGCGTGCATACCATTGTTTAGCATTGATATTTACAATTATTTCTGTCTTGTCCTCAGTCTAGTTTTCACTTGGAAATACAGATTCGATGAGCGTCAAGTATTTTCAATTAAATAGGAAGGCAAGCATAAACTGTGCTGCAGTTACTTCAGTAGCCAGCCAGTAGCCAAGCTTCCTGTGGTTCCTCTCCGAATTTTTGCAAGCTGCCCCATTCATGCAGACAGGCATTGTAGCAGTTGCGATTCTGTGCCTACTGCAGTAATGCCGAAGCTGGTTTGCACACACTACAGGATGCAAACAGATACCCATTATTGTTTTTCTGCCTTTCTAAGCACCAGCCGTGCCCACGAGGTGAAAGTTGTGGTGACCGTTTGAGTTTGCCGATCAGTTCATGTGATGCTTAGGGACAAAATTTACGCAGGGAGGGAAGGGAGATCGTGCAATAAGCCCTCGGCCAACTACTAAGTTGATGGAAGGGATAAATAAATGGCAATGGATGTGCGCTTGTACTCTGCACATGTTAATTTGAGAGGGAATGCAGGAGTTGTAGTACAAAGGCATATCACGACAAGCGGTTTTTGCATAAATAAATTAAGTAAATAGGCACATACGTTTTTGATGCGCTGATAATGGGGGACGGCTCACACGTCTTCCTTACGTGGTATGCCTGATTGATTTTTTCTGCGAATTTAGAATCAAATTTCAATTTGGGGATGTTATAGCTAGTTCTCCGAAAAATTGATGTGATGTCGGTTCACACAAAGTTGTTGAGAAACCACTGTGTTCATTAGGAACACATGAGACAGACATGAAAACTGCTCTGGAGCGGACATTGACATTTCATGCTCACAAGAAAAACACTCAAGTATTAATCATAATGACGGTGGCCCATTTGTTTTGAAATGACATTAGGCATTAAGGTATTTTTACAGAGGATACGAAAAAAAAAGTTCGCGCTTCCACTCCGCTCTTTCTCTACGGCAATAACGTACTGCAACGGAGTCTGTTAAGGCATTGAAGTTAAGGCACGGACGCGTTCCCTCGAACTTTGCTTTTGTTGCCAACAGAGGAGCAATTACTGCTGTTGTGGCAGTTTCAAATATTTCGCTGGACGTTGGCAGCATACTCAGAGGGATATAAATGTAGCATTCCACCAGTCACACAAAAGCAAATCACAGCAAGAAATCTCAGCACTCATCGCGAGTCTACCGGCAGTCTTACCTAAGATTTTGTTTCGCAAGTAGTGGACACTTTGCTCTTGCATTCAGCGTTCAGCAAAGTTAACGCAGCTAACGCACACAAAACAGGTAAATTGAGCTTCGGCTTCCTTAGTACACGTCCTCGAATGCAGTGGGCGAAAACAAAAAATTCTAGTCTGACAAGAGGCTCCTACACAATCCAATTCCCTGATGCAAACAAACAGCCTGCCATGAGCACCGCTGACTCCACCGAACACTGCTGGAAGCTGGTGTAGCGCACATCCTCCCGAAAACCACGGAAACTGTCACATCGTCTTTTTGAGAGGCGAACGAGACCTAAAATTGTTTCACAGAAAGAAAGCGTTGCATGTGAAAAAACTCACTGATCCGGGAACTGAACGCTAGAGCTTTCCAGGGCGGTCTCCAGAACATCTGAGCTAACCTGAAAACTAGTAGATGACAGACCGAAGGTCCTTCAATAGCCATCATGAAGGATATTAAGATGTATATGCTAAATCTTTTCCGCCGAATCTTGCAAGCGAAGGGAACTCCATAAAGTGGAAAGGTGGCTGAACGCAGTGTAAGGGTGAATTCATCGTGAACTTAAGCCAAAAGACACTGAATGTGGCAAGTCAGTCCTACGTTTCAGAAGGTGGAGAGTAATCCACTAAATGTCGAGTGTAGCGCGAAGCTACGATGGTAACGCATACGGGCTTCGGAGATAGAACTCCGCAGTTAAATATTAGGCATAAATTCTTACACTGGAAAAAAAAGTGAGGGCGAATAGCTGCGTCTAAGTCCGCAAGCCTCGGCAAACGTTTATCCAAGTCAAAAATTTTCATCCATTTTAGTATCAAGCTATAGAAAACATGTGCGTTGCTCAAAAAAAAAAAAAGAAAAAATTAACGCTTCGCGGTTCAGGGACAATCTATTCCGCACGCGATTTCTCTTCACCCGAGCTAACCAGGAACCGGGCAGATCGAAAAGCGGCAGTATTTTAAACTTTCCCTCGAAGCACAGCGAATGGGGCAACGAATAGGGCAACGAATAGGGCAAGACACATGTATCTTAAGTCCGAAAAGGGAAATTTATCAAAGCTAAAATTTGTTATTGACACATGTCGAGCGCGAAGCTGCGAAGATCACATGTGCCAGTTCTCCAAATTACTAAAGCAATGCATTTGGAGAAAAATTCTTTCTGGCCGCTGTTTGAACCCCGGACCAACATTTTTCCTTTGTGGTTAGTTTTGGGTGATATCGCAAATAGGGAAAAGCGTCCATGAACGGGAGAAATTATTCATCCAGCAGAGACTACGAGGAAGCTTTAAACTTTAGCCAGAGTGAGTTAAGTTTTGATTATTTCTGCAAAGAAGAAATATTTATGAAGGGGCCAATGCTTATCCTGTGTGGTCAGTTTTGCCCACACAGGATAACGTTAACGCAGGATCGCAATCGGCTACCTCAGCGAGAGATAGTACTAAGCGATGACTCGTTAGTTTTTGCTATAAGTCTTGTATAAAATCCTCAGCTATACAAAATTTCGGCATCTTCGCAAAGACTGTGCCTCGAGGCTTACTTTAACCATGCTCGTACAAATTGCAATATCGCTATTCTATTATCACTTATGTCGCGACGTTCCTTTTTTCTTTGCTTCACAGGTTTTGCCGCAGTGCTAGCGAGAAAAACACTCTGGTGCCAAGTACGTGAACTACTGTACCAGATTCCCATAATAGTTATTCCAAAATAGTTATTCAGAAGAGTGTGCCAGAAAGCCCCAAAGATAAACCATACGGGTTTCTTAAAGAATTCGTCAAGGTCTAGGGGTTTGAAGCAAGCACAGAACGCCTTTCCCGAGCTTACGCTCTACATGAGAGCTAAGCAGGAGGTTCCAATATAGGAGAGTGAGGGTCAATTATGAGACAGTTCCGAGCATAGACAATAAATACAGCAAAATACTCTCCGTGAATTATTAGATCTGGAGGAAGGTTTATGCAAGGAAAAATTGTGATTCAGTTGAAGGTTTCAGCAAGCTGCAATTGGGGCCCACTCAAGTTTTTCAGAAAACGAGCTTTGCGGTTGCAGACACATCTTCCTTAGTCAGGAGACTGAACCTGGAACAGTACTTCCTGGGCGACTGCTTTATGCCCGAGCTAACCAGGAAACAAGCCGATCGCACAACGTTGACGAATCTCTCTGATAAACAAG
Organism: Dermacentor andersoni; assembly: GCF_023375885.2. Lineage (NCBI taxonomy): Eukaryota > Metazoa > Arthropoda > Arachnida > Ixodida > Ixodidae > Dermacentor > Dermacentor andersoni. The sequence continues at coordinate 84,454,990 of NC_092822.1, read as the reverse complement.
CACAACAAACGAAGCTCAACATGAGCAATATGCTGCCATGAACCTTGCGAAGTGAAAGGCCCATCAAAGATAAAATGTCATTTAACCAATTTTAGCACCGAGCAGTAAAGGAAATCCATAAAGCTTTTTCAGAAAAGAAGTTATATATGTTGAAAAAAAATGCTTGCTCCTATGGCGATTGAATCCGGGAATAACGTCTTTAATTGGTGGTCGCTATACATCTGACTTAACCTGAAGGCTAACAGATCATAGACCCATGAAAAACTCTAAACAAGGACAGTGAGTATGGCAAATAAATTCTGCTGAATTTCGTATAGTAATCCAGCCGAGCCTAGTATCGAAGTACAAGTTCCTCCTTTCCTGAGTACTGGACACGGCAGCAGCGCTTCTCTAAGATGGTCACCATCTGTGCTAATGAGTAGGCATCACAGATCACATAGTGGTGACAATCGCAAGACGACTTGAACAGGAAGTGGGAAAGATAGCATATTAGTTCCGTGAAGTTCCGCGAAATTCCGCAAGATGCGCGAGAGCTAACAACTGCGAGAAATAATTTTACCGCATCTAACAGAATCAATAAATGTGTTCCCACGGGTGAACGGAAACAGCTCCACGATTTTATAGTGCGGCACACAGATTGCTCTTCCATAGAAGCGAGATTTCACAATCACCAATTGCTCAATGTTGAAAATAACAAAAGAATGCAATCAAGTAGTCCGTCAAAGCCCACACCGTATTCCGTCAGAAGAGTACAATTCACATAGGGCTGTATAGTATATGGAGATATTATGGCATACTTATAATGGGTCATTGTGTAGTACAGACAGGAGATACAACAGGAGTAAAGTGCACAAAGCTGAAGGGCTCCTCACACACGCCGCGTTATCACTGCTACCGCAACCAAGGGACATGCCAGCTCACGATGTTCCCTACTTGTATAGCACAGTAGTTAATGATTATCCGAAGTGCACGTCAAGGAGAAAAACAACTCTGATGGGCATCAGGATAATGCAAACAATGTGCACATGAAATTCATAATTTTTCACAACGCCGACTGTTAAAGTTAAACGCTGCGGAGAGGTGGGGAGGCGTACACATTAGATATACGTATGGCGCGCAGACAAAAATTTTGCCGGCGTTTTAAAATATACCGTAGCTGAATACAATGTTTCGATAAAATGAACTTTTTTGGCAGTTTTGCAATATGTTTCGCTATATTTAGTGATGTGCTTGATTACAATGCGCAGACTCATCCACTTGGTAAGTATGTAATTTAAGGCACACTTCGCCATGGCAATGATATACAGCGTTCTATGGAACTCCTAACTTAGCAACTTCGAACGTTTTATTAATAATCGTTGGGTATCGGTAACAAAGCCCTTGATGCAATAAAATATAGATGCGGCTTATACGCTTGCGCGCAGGGATCGCTTTGCTCTCAGACGGAGAATTTAGAATGGTATGCTTCCGCTTACAGGGGACAGGGGAAAGACGCAGGCATTCGGTGCGTGATTTAAGCTAGTGGCATACGTGCTGAATATTACAATAGCCATTATCAGAGAAAGAACGAGGCTTCAAGACGGGACACAAAGGAGGAATCGCACACACAGTGTGCGAATCAAAAGTTGCAACTTTCGATTCGCATTTAATATTTCCGAACTAGAATAATTACTATTTTCCAACTATGCGGATACAAAGAAAGAACTACCGCGTAATGCTTTAAACAATAGCCAACATCCATTTGATCATCTTAAGCTTGAGGGATCCGGTATATTTGTCAACTTCTGATAACGTCAGCTTCAACTCCCTTTATAAATCGTTGAAAGTTAACCTCAGCATGATATTCACTTTCAAAATCACCAAATTTACATTCTAGCTTTCGGACAGAGACCCTTTCTTTAGAAAGCCGGCACCCGGTGCTGGCAATTAGAATTTCCCTCTTAGCACCACATTTTAATACTGCTCAGATATTTGCAATGGCTAACAAGGTTGTCATTTGCGCGGAGCCGATATCTACGACGTTGAGGTCGTTGAGGAGGCGTCACGTTTCCTTATTAAGGGCGCTTTGTTGCCGGTGTGCAACTATCCTAAGGTGTGTGCTTTAACGAAATGTAGTTTTTTCACTTATTGATTGCGTTTCACGAGGCCAGATGGCATTTTGTTGTAGCATTGTCACGAATAAAGTAGTGCAGATAACTCGTGTACTTTCTGGTATAATTTTGGAAAGGCACGCAGGAAAACACGGACACAACAACGAACGAAAAACCACACACACACGGACTATATGATCTAAAATATATCCACAGTATGAAGGGAAAGAAGCGTCAACCTTCCAATCATGGGCAGGTACGGGTATTCGCGAAAGGTAACTGTAACGCAGAACAATACCCATTTGAGTATAGAAGCTTGAATTACGCACGTGTTAGCGCTAATAAATGATATACCAATCTTCGACCACGCATAAGGAAAGCTTCTTCGCTCTTGTAAGTGAGCAACACTATATGTGAATTTGGCAGTCCACTTGCAACCGCGCCATGGCAACGAATCGTGACGGCATTTCACCGGTTAAGGACGGTTTATACTGAATGTCCGATTGCTGTAACGACCTGTCTGCACTACTTAACAGTGACCACAGCTAACAGCAACATTATGAAGGACATCCGTGCGACGTTATGCGAACTTGTTGGTAGCCTTTACAATACACCTATGAGGCCTGTTTGTGGAGTATAAGCTTATTCATTAAAATGAGACTTCGCAATGGTTCGCCACGCATTTGAATAGCCGCCTCTTATTGCAAGAAAGCTGTATATGGCTAGCCGATTCATCCGTCCGTCGCTTGTTCGCCGAAAACTCCTTCGCAACCTTATGCGCATGCACGAAAAAAAAAGAGGGAGTGATGCGCGTGATTGGCAGTGACGCAGTGACGTCATTGCTCTCCATCGCTGCCAAGCACGCGCACAGCATTTTTTCTCTTGCTCCGAAATGTGTAAGCCACGCGTCATACTAATTCCTAAGGAGCAGGACGCTTTCGATCAGCAACTCCGTGAGCAGAACCGGGAACGAGCTCGCCTACGCCGTGCCGGCGCTGCAGCCCGGGCACAAGAACAGGCTCGTGCAGCTGAACGCAAGCAGCAACTGCGTACCGAAGATGTGGCAGCCTACCAAGCCGTAGTTAAATGAACCGTCGGAATTAACTCAGTGATAAACACCGGTCAAGGCAAGAAACTGGGCTAGTTGGTGTGTCATCAATTATTAAAAGACTAGCGCAAATAACAGGGACACAGACAGAGAAGACAGGACGAGTCGTCGCCGTCGTCTTCTCTGTGTCCCTGTTATTTGCGCTAGTCTTTTGATTAATGATAAACACCGAGCCCGCATGGTTCAGCTTCGCTAGTTAGTCATCTGTACTGAGTGCTTGTGCGGAGATATTTGGTTTCTATGCAGCAGCCGGGAAGTATTATTTTGCTATGTTTTGCAGATGATGCTATTTGTGAACGATAATTGTTACCATGCCGAATGCTATGCTATTGCAGAAGGGCAGCGGATTGGGCGAGTTGGTGTTGCATGGTAAATATAAAATTCAAACAGCGCTAAACGACAGTACCAGAATGAGGAGGAGACAAACACGGCGGTGAACTTACACTAACACTAACCTGGCAAAGCATTGCAGTATTTGTAAATGCGTACCTTTCTTCGACGATACAAAATTGTTATTTTTTCATAGTGACAAGACTACCAGAGAAGTCGCTGAAGCATTTCATATCAGAAAATCTAATAGTTGCGTTAGCAAAACATCTTTAATCTTGTCAGCAAAAGAAATGGCATTGCTGCATAAAGGGTAGATTGCTAGACAGGTACAACGCGTGCGAATGTTGGCAGTCCGATGTTTGTATCTGATCATCGATGTATGACCGGGCGCATGCGTGCCCAGTTGTGTACGTATAAATGTTGACTTCTTACTTCAAATAAATCAGTTGTAAGTTCAGCGCCGTGTTTGTCTCCTCCTCATTCTGGTCCTGTCGTTTAGCGCTGTTTGAATTATATAGTTGCTATGCTATTGTCACGTGGTAGTGACGGTGAAGAAAGCAGCAATACGGTGAAATACAAAACTAACTTTTATTGGGCGAACCTGTGCCCACAAAAACAGGCTACACTTATACCACAACAATAGCGGCGAACACGGTCGGCGATCGTCGGAAATCTGATCAGCGGGTCAAGCGCGTCGGCTTTTATACAGCAGTCGTCGAATGTTCCAGATTAACCGATGGGACCCGCGTGTCTTCCACAAAGTTCTACACTATTCGCGTCGCGCGTACATGAAATCAGATTACACAAGTTGCGGTGAAAGACAGTGTACGGAACCATCGATAACATTCCAGAAACTTCTTTTACATGCAGGCGCGTCCTGTGCTGCGCGATAACATTTGTTAGGCGGCCAAACGTGGTCGCCCGATAAAGATCAGTACACGTGTCACTATGGAAGAAGAGTCTGGAGGTGCGCACTAGCATTTTCGAATGGCACACTAAGCCAATTTTTCTTTTGGACCTATTAGTCTGGTTTAGAAATAAGAGAGTCTCATTATTACACTGCTGGATAGTTATTTGACCAGATCTTCAAACCTTAAAACAGTAAGCCTATTATTCCAGCTTTCGTGTGAATTAAAGCACGAGGCACATGGTAACAAATAATATCATCGTCAACTCCCAAATGACAAGAATAGCATTTTATAGTACTGCCATCAAACAAATTGGGCATAAATAAAAGCCTTGTAGAGCGCGTAAGAACCTCAGTATTTAGAGAGACAACCTCCGATAGCTTTAATTAAAACAAGGCACAAAAATTTATGATTAAGAACGATGCGGCCCAATGACAACGCAGGAAATATAACGCACTGCGCTCTCTGAATGGCAGAAGTGTGAACGAACACGAATTGCAACATCCTAAATCAGAAGCAACAAAATTAAAAAAACCCGGGCTATATTTTCATTTGACACAGGTTCACTCTTCGCGTCGCAATTGCGATGCAAGCGGAACTGCCGGCGCAACTCGCTCGGGAAAACCTCGAAATAGGAGAAAGAGGACATTTACTCAGTGTCATTCCAATATCTCAAATCTCACTCTAGTTGACCAATGAGCCAATACTTTTCAATTGTTAGAAAATGCTAAACGCACATTCCTGTGGATGGGTTTTATCGCTGAACATGTCACCGCCAGCTTATTTACGTCTCCTGCAGTATGGAATCCTCCGCAAGCAATCTGCAGTTACTCGTGTCTTGCGCAAGCCAAATTTTCTGCTTACAAATTTACTAATATCACGTTCCTTCTCTAGGCACCTCTGCTGCAACTGACCCAGCGGTTATCTGCGATATGCTTTGCATGATCTGCCAAGTTGTAGTTATTCCTCTTAATGTCCACTAAAATATCGGCTGGTCCCATTTGCTCTCTAATCAATAACGCTGTCCTCGCAGTCACGTAACCATCCCTCGTTGCGCAGTCCTTAGCTTCTCAAAACTCAAGTTTCTGCCCATTGTGTTTCCACGCAAAAGAGTGGAATGTTTGCGCACCTTTGGTTTTAGGCAACCGGTCATAATAAGGCAGCTATGATATAGATTTTGTGCATCGCCCTACTTACTCTGTCGCCGTTGGACGTGGTTATAACGAGACGGTAAAAACGCCCGTATGTCCTGTCAAGGCATACCGACGTTAACGCAGGATCGCAATCTGCTACCTCAGCGAGAGATAGTACTAAGCGATGACTAGTTGGTTTTTGCTATAAGTGTCGTGTGAAATCCTCAGCAATACCAAATTTCGGCATATTGGCAAAGATTGTGCCTCGAGGCTTACATTAACAATGTCCGTACAAATTGCAATATCGCTATTCTATTATCACTTATGTCACGATGTTGGTTTTTTTCTTTGCTTCACAGGTTTTCCCGCAGTGCTAGCGAGGAAAACACTCTGGTGCCAAGTACGTGAACCACACATACCAGATTCCCACTTATTCACTGACCTCCTTAACACTAAGGACTATAAGGAATAAACGGCGTCAAATATCCTAATAACCAGTCGGTCCACCTTAACACGTCAATTTGGAAAAGAATTGCTGGTGGAAAATTTTATACAGGATTCTGTATCTAGTAGGTGAAAGAATGCGTTTCATACTATGACAATAGCTGATGCCCGAACTGTGCCGGCTAGGCAATGCGTAGCGTAAATAACCGGTAGACCATTAGAGCTGCAGAATAAGTTCCAAGGGAAGCGAAGCGAAGAACGGCAGAAAATTAGGTGCTGTGATAGAATTATGAAACTTGCATGAGCAAGCTTGAATTAGCTAGGGCAAGACAGGGATAATTGGAGAATGCTGGGAGCGGCCTTTGTCCTGCAGTGGACAAAAAATATATAAACTGAAGATTATGGCCATATCTGAAAAAAAAAAACATAGGAGATCAAAGATCGCTTGAAGGAAAGTGTAGGTAGTGGAACAGCTGGCATGCTTACATGTGACAACCATAGCCAATGATATTTTACAGAGCGATTGCATAAACAAGCGTAGGTGTAGCATATGCGAATGCCTGCTGCTCTATCTTTAGCAGATTCTAAAGAATTGCGTAGGAATGTTACGATGTCTCTGTTATTCTTCATGGCCCGAGTGCAGGAATGTTTTCGCATCAGAGGGTAATATTTCCGCAACGTATGCTTTTGCACCAATTAAGAAATTAGTTATTTGTGTTATGGTTGTCATTTTAAATCTGAAATATATGAAGAATAAGTACGCTGATATGCCAGGATTTGCAGATTTAACATTGAACCGCGAAAAAGCCACAATGAAAGCGCTAAACTGTTTTCAATGCTGGCTTGCAGTTGAGATTGCAGGTGAAAACCACATTATCATCAAGACAAGAACTTATTTTGCTTGTGACAACGTACGGTCTTTGTATGTTCCTTATATATTTCATTTCATTTCATTTTTATTCATAACCATCTTATTCATAACCAAATTCATAGCCATCTTTTGTCTTAGACGACGTAATAGGGCCAACAGCAGTACGTGAAGGAGAAATGAAAAAAAAATTGTTATACGAGCCAAAACCACAATCCGATTACGAGATACGCTGTAGTATGGGACTCCGGATCAATTTTGGCCACCTGTGGTTCTTGAACGCACGGGCACTGAACAAACGGCACACGGGTGTCTTTGCATATCGCCACGCCGATATGCGCCCGCCACGGTCGAGATTCGATGCTGCGACCTCGTGCTTAGGAGCATGACGCCAAAGCCACTAAGCAACCACGTCGAGCAGACAGACGAAATGCTAGAACCAACCTTTTTTTCCCCACACAGCGATATTTACTGGAGCTTGAATAGGCAGACGGGAGATGAATATATGCCGAAGTAGGAATTAGCCCATCGGAAAAACTAAACAATTCTTTGTTTTTTTCTTTAAACGTAGACGAATTCAGCAAAATAGCCATGATGAATTTAAAGACCACAAACAAATGTTTGCCATCATCCAAGTGCAAGATACACGAGTTTCTAGGTAAGGAGAGATATCGCATGCAAACTCACGGATGTAACCTTTTTTGATTATGCAAAACGCCTCGTATATCACGTGCACACTGGTAACCATAGCGCCATAATATGTTGCATTGACTGTATTTTGCGCCGAAACCACAAAGGAAGATATGCCCGGGTTAGTGGCTGCCAACACACGTTTTCGCTAACATTAAATTAAATTAAAAATAGAGGCCTTTACCTGCCGACTGATACCCAGTGAGACAACTTGGCATCAAAGAGGTCCATAAAGACAAACACAAACCCATCACGTCTTATCCAGTGCTTTAAGTCAGCGTCGAAGAGTTCCATTAAAGGCCCCTCAGCACGGCACATTCAAATTTCTGTTATAAGCTGGAAGTTGCAACGAGCTCTCTAGGAAGCGTTCTGCCGCACGAAATTTTCAGATGATTTCAAGAGGCGAGAGCCATTGCCAAGAGACACTCTTTCCACTTGCACCTTCTCGCCCTCGCCAGTAAAATTCCTTCCCTGCGATCTCCCACACCGGAGCTCGAGGATCGCTTAACGCATACGTCACGGGCCCCGCCTTCATTTTTTTTTCGTTTACTTTTTTTTTTTTTTTGCTGCGCGGCTCACTTCCACTGATGACGTCGCGCGCGAGCTGTTCTGATTGTCTCGTTTAGCACAGGGCACGATCTTGCACGCTGTGCACGAGGACACCTGTAGGGGTATTCTGCAGGAGTCCATCTAGTGGACTGTCAATTTCGGCCGCAGTTGATTGGATGCAGCTGTACGAGCGAGGAAGAAAGGAGCGGCCCCAGTCAATCAGCAGCGGCCGAAATGGACAGTCCACTAAGTGGACTCCCACAGAATACCTCCTCAGAGTCACTGTATAAGTTAGTGTTGCCCGAATACTCGGGCAGACGCAAGCGGTTCATAAAACATGATCGACCGCTTGAACAGGGTAGAAAACGATATACTTCTGTTGTCTAGCCACGCGACTGCACGACGTGGGAAGAAGCAGAAAAAAGGGAAGTACATCTCCCTTGCTGCGGTGTGAAGTAAAACAAGAACACGAAGACATTTCATTTGTGAGTTTTGTTATTCCTCTAAGCTTTAGTTCGTCTATTCTAGCTACATATTACACAAATAAGAGATGTTGCCTTAAATATTTCTCGAAGTCACCTATCACGCCGAGCGACGTCACAGCACGAATACGTGTATGTAGGCGCGGTAGCACTTGTACGTCATCCTCCAACTTGGAGTGCGGCGGCCGCGAGGAGAAGGGAAGACGGCGTTCGGTTTGAAATCTGAGACCTTTCGACGGCGCGTAGCTACGTAATACTTAACAGAAACGATAGTCTGCGCGCATTGTATGCCCAGCGTTTGTCAGCTGAAAAAATATATATAATGACAGCTATCGAAAGCAAAAAGGTTCTTGAAGAGCGGTGCGTATGTTCACCTTGAAACATACTCAGTGGCTCAAATTGCTCCGACGGTTGGTTTCGAACCCTGTTCGGTCAAGACACTAGCCCGATTTTCTAACACTTCGACCATATACTGCACAGTGATCAAGGTTGGCGGGAAAACGGTTCGATACAAAGATTGATATATAGATACAGAGCCCCGGAAAGCGCGTGAAGAAACTTAGGAATGGAAACGCCTTAAAAGCTTGCCGTGTTATCGCGAATCCCCCATCGCAGGCCATCTAACCGAGGACACTACTTTGCTGCATATCCTTTCGGTCACCTCAAACGTTCGTATATTGTAGACTAAGCAAATCGTTGCAATGTAGCAAGTGTATAAAATCAAGCCACTGCAGTCATGCGGTCGTAAGCATGCAGTTCAACGAACAGTATATCGCTGTTCTACTTGTGGCTTTTAAAGTTGAAAAGGTGCAATCCACGCCTCCATGCAACGACCCCGATATATATATATATATATATATATATATATATATATATATATATATCGTCAGAAAATGAACACGACTTACTTCGTTCTAGTCTTCGTGTGCTGTTGGGCAAGGGTGATAGCAGCGCGGGCAACGCACGTCAGCTAGGTGGTGGGGCGAGCGCTTTGTCCGTCGTCCACGCTAACGGCAGGGGAGCACCTGAACATCAATGCCCAGTATTCATGAGATTGATTTCAGGAAATAAAAAAAAAAATCGGCAATATAGTGACAATGTATCGCGACTAATTCTACATAAGCGGTGCCTACTGCAACGGGGCTCCTTTTCCGCGCTACCCTGCGAACAATGTGTGCCACCTAACACCGCCAACCAGAATCCTGTGTCAGGTCTCTGAAGGACATGGCGTGCCAGCGCGTGCGAAAGTTTGCACAATGGTGTGTCTGCTGAAATACACTATACTAGTAATGATGCTAAAACAACATATAACGAGCGCTTGCAACGGTCCTAAAATATGAACTTTTCTTTCGTAGTTGCTGCGCGATAATTCCGGTACCAATACGTTTGCACAAAGCAGTGACAGTAAATCTGTGGCGCGCATGCCGACACATACTTGTCTAAGCTCGCCTTATTAGGTGCACAAAGGTTGTAGGTAAAACTATATTGAATATCGCAGGCGTTGTCGCTGCACGGAATTCCAGAATTTAGCCTTGTTCGAAAACCTACCACCTTGTTTCGTAATCTTTTTTTCGTATTTCCATCGCCTCAAAATGACGGCAGTAATAAATTTACGGCATTAACAGCGGACCCATGACGCTACTGAAATGTACGAGCCAAAAGCGAAGCACCGAAAACAAGGCAAAGGTGAAACTAATCCTAAGTAATTATTAAAGGAAAAATGAGATATCCACCCAAACGTAGCTAAGTGCTACAAAGGAAGCAACATACGGGTTCCTCGAAAGCCTCGCAGTCGAAAAGTTCGTCCTGGTCCGGGACACGAACCCGGGACCACTGCCTTTCCGGGGCAGACGCTCTACCATCTGAGCTAACCAGCGAGCTAGCGGGTGCTACGGCGAAGTTGGATTTATCAACATCTCGAAGCAAAGAGAAGAGTTACGTACTAGTTCCCCGGAAATCCGTAGGGTAGGGAAAAGTAATTAAGGGAAAATGAGACATCCACCCAAAAACTAGTTAAGGGCTACAAAAGAAGTTCATACGGGTTCCTCGCAAGAAAAGTCTCGCAATTAAACAAAAAAAAGTTCCCTCTAGTCCGAAATCAAACCCGGGACCACCGCTTTTCCGAGGTAGCCGCTCTACCATCTGAGGTAACTAGGGGCCGTATACCGTAAAACTATTCCAATATGATTTTATCCGACGCAAGCATCGGGCGGTCACCCGCAGGGTTGTCTGACCACACCAATTAAATGCTCCCCACTTTTGTTTGCTTGAAAAACGAATAGCATCGCCTGCACTGAGCGGCTCGTCTTGTCTAATTGGCTCACAAGAGGCGAGGAGCATGCTCAAGTGGAGAAGGATTCCATGGGGCTGAGCCACTGCACAGAATATCGATAGCCGGATGAAGAGGGTGGTGCCGGCGTCTGCGATTGTTCCGCTTTCTTAGCTTGCGGTGGCTCGTCGACAATCGCGGCGGCATGGAACGGAAGCTTAAGAATGACGCTAAAACAGATCCTCACCAAAGAAGCGTTGGCAGAACGAGGTCGTAAACGTGCCGAAAGTTCTGGAAAACTTTACAGGGCCACGCAAGAAGTTTTATTACACGCAAAAAAAGCCCTGCTCGCCGGCAGGAGCGGGTAGCCCCTGCCGGCGAGCACGGGCTACTCCTAAATTTCTCCTGAATAGCCGCAGGGGCAGCCTGCGACTATTCAGGAGAAAAATCAGTTGTGTTCGGCATATTAACGCATATTCAACGCATACGCGTCCCTTTGACGCGCTAAGTTTTTTCGGTTTTCTGACGTCGCGTAAGAGGCAGGTGAAGTGGACGCAGCCCGAAAACTTTCACCAATAGCCGAGGGCTAAAGGCAAAGAGCCGTCGAATCAAGAGATAGCTATTTTTGTTTTGTTCGGTCAAATTATGCACAATCAGTGTGTACATGTCATATCAGATGGGGAACTATCGCGGTTTTCGTGACATCGCGTGACAAACAGGTGAAGTGGGCGTGGTCCAAAAAAAGTTTGACCAATCGCGGTGGGTCGATTGCCGAATTGGAATAGAAAAGTTTGGAATAGTTTCACGTTATAGCGCCCCAGGCGACTAGCAAATGGTAGAGCGAAGTCGAATTTATCAACTCGAAGCAAAGGCAAGGGTTTGACGTAATATTTCTGCGGAAACCCGCAAGGTGGGGGGAAGTATACAATAAAAGAAAACAGATCCACCCAAACGTAGCTAATTGCTATAAAAAGCACACACGTGTTTCTAATCGTTACAAAACACGGCACCTAATCCCGATAGACCAACACCGAGCCAGTCGGCAGCGTAAGCGCGGAGCCTAATGTAATCTTCGACTGGTCGCCTTCATGCTACGAGTCGGGCAGATTCGGTGTTCCTGGAACACACAGGCCGTCAACAAGCACGGAAGCCAAACGTGTAATTAGCTCTGGGAGGATGCAATGGCAGATGCGAAAGCACATTAACAAAACAACCATCCGTTTGTACCTATACTATTATACCCATAGCTATCAGCTATGCCTAATGGCGAACGCGAGACGCTAGGAGGCAACGGTTACGGTCAGCCGTTGCCAACTGCGGGGACTGTGTTCCGAAGATGTGGCCAAATCTCGACAACTTCTCCAACGCCAGGAGGTGTATGCTGCAAGTGTCCACGTAGTAGACATGTTCATTTCGTCTGCAGCTCAAGTTCTGATTGGCTGGGCTGGTGTACACGTCGGAAGGAGCCAATCATGACTCCAGCCAATCACATGTTCAGCATCAGTCGACGAAATGGGCATGCCTACTAGGTGGATACTTACAGAACACACCACCCAGGGCTCGGAGTGCCCAAGAGCGTTCGACGGCTGAGAACGAAAAGCCGAACGCAACGCGATCGCGCTCCGAAACGACCAGCCGAAGATGCCATAAATGAGTGCAAAGGCGAACAATGAAAGCTAGCCTATCGGAACGCTTGCCCAGCGCCTCTCATTTCTGACACCGTAAGGCAGTGTCGGTAGGCTGTTAGGCCTGCTACAAGGCGGCAGGGATCGAGATTCCCCAAGAGAAAGGCGGAGGATAGAAAAGTGCGTCCGTTCGCTTACCTTCCGGGCTGGAAAATGGGCCGTTGGCCGGTTCACGAGCTTCGAACGCGGGTGCTGCGCGGGGTACGTGCGCACGCCTATCCAACCGCTTCGTCTTTGCCGCTCCTGCGAGATGGCCGACCGTGAGCTGAAACTAAGCAAAGAAACGCAGTTGCAGACCTGCGCCCATGTCACTCTACGTTCCTTACGGAATTTCTAATAGAAATAGAAACATTTGATTCTGTGATCCCGCATGAAGTTGCACCACCACATTTAACTCATGTTATTGATTTGAAGGAAGATGAAGTTTGAAGATTCGCAGGGCGCGTCGCAGAATAGAATTCGAACCGCATTAGCTTTTTTCATAGGGATTAGATTTAAGCGGCAAGAGGTGCTTTGCAAATTTTAAGCCTCCTCTTTAATAAACTCCCATATTTTGAGCACTTGTCACATAACCGGAACAGTAAACTCTGTCAAACACGAACACTTGAAGTCGCAATCACTAGGCTACGTTGACAAATTTCATTTCTAAAGTTTCATCTACACATGGCTGGTCTGTTCCTATAACCGCACTGCTTCTCTTGTGGGGAATATGAAATGTCATTTTGTACTTGCTTGTAAAAAATATTCCAATATGCAAAAACGAACCCCAGAAACTGTTGTCCACCTTCTTATATGACCTTATAACCTAAACGTTTAAAACTAGCTATCTGCGGGGGAATCGACACTTTGCACAGCGACAGGAAGGTTAGCGACGCAAATCTGGGCATTACTTGAAGGTCAACATAATTTCGAATATTAATTCAGAAATTAAGGTATCTTTATCTCTCCAGAAATTCAATTTCGACTCAACGTATATTTGCTTTCATTTCTTTCTTCAATCTAAAGACATCCTTAACCATGATCTTATTATTTTGTTTACATACGCATACATTTCCCTTTCTTACAATTATATTGAACTACTATGTTCTTGCCCAGTTTCCCAAGATGGGTATTTGCAATTAATACCAAGGTTCAATATCTAATTGGCATATCAAGGAATCAACATAACAGTGCTATGTGGGAGCACAAAAGGCCCAGGCGCACAAACGAGCCAGGCATCTCGGCAGTAGGCCCATCAGCCCTTGTAGCCAACTGACGGGATGTCTTCAGTATTCGAACAGCCGTTCGATTGATATATAGCACTCGTTTTATCCCAAGCCATCCATCATACATCATGAACAAGATGTATTTGGTTCTCGCTCACAACTCCTCCACCCCGCCAAGATTTTAATGGCTCGCTGCTTATGTATTACTCAAGACACAGTTTGGGTGACAGGGTATGGGCCACTACACACGAGCGCGAAAAGAAAACGTCGGCGCCTCGTCACAATCGGTGCTCGTTCTATTTGTCGTTCACAGCTTCGCTATCCAACCACTTTCACAGCGTGGATTCGAGACCATTTTTTTTCTTATTTGAGAAGGTTTAACCTCGACGCTGATAGGGAAATCTTCAGTGGCACACTGCATCAGGCACGAACTGCAGCGATATCTCGAAAACATTCTCCGCCACCGGAAGGACGTAGTATTCAGGTGCATCTGGCGTCAGTCGAGCAGTTCATAAGACCTTAACACTTTTAAACGCCTTAAGTAGGACCTCCAGTGTTCCCTGCGCCACTGTGAAAGTGGCTGTTTTTAGCCATTTCCCCAGAATTATAATAGGCCTCCGACTACGTGTCCCACTATACAAGCAAAACAACACGGAAGAAGAGAAGTTGCGAATAACTAAACTGAAGGTTACAGAGAAGGCAAAAAGAAGTCTACAACAGAAGGAGCCCATTGTGAACGAAGATGCCAATTCACCAATGGAAGCAGTACTTATACTAACGAGTTTTATACTTCATGGTCATCTGTTACTGCAGAACACACATCCTTTAACCACATCATTCTGGTAGCCTTACAGGTAACCCTACTTAGGTATGTCTGGGTAAAATATCAACAAGGAATAATACTGAATAAAGTAGCAGATAATTTGGCGAGAGTGGTGCTCAGTGGCTCTCTTGTGTTGATAAGTCCTTTGTCGAGTTTCTTCGTTCATTTGTCCTTGGTAAGGTTCTTCGACATTTTCATCCTTCGTCATTCGTTGCTAAATTCAGGAGAGGGGCAGTCGTGCAGGAATATTTAAGTCGTCCGTAATCACTTTAGCTTAATTCTCTCATCTACTGTTGCATTCGAATAACAACCTCTACCGTACTCGAAAAACTATTGTCTTCTTCTCTACACTGTAAATTTGTACAGAGTTGCTTAGGCATTCTGTCCTTCCTGGCTATTTTCAGGTCATGAGGCAATCCATTACTTCGAACCACACGGTTGTTTCTTATCAATTGCACAAACATTTCAAACGGATAATTTTACTGAGGTTATAACTTGTCATGGCCGGTACTGTCCTTGGAAGCCTTTTGTATTTTACATTACCATATACAGATGCCTTACCTAATGAGAAATGTTATCACGATAAAGGTGAATTTTCTTGATGGATTTCTAAACATTTGGTATTTTGCTTTTCATTTGATATCATGAAATTGTTCATCCACATTTTGCACATTTACCTAAGGATGTGTCAAACAGGGTTTCTGGACAATTCCCATAGAGGGTAAAAGTCATACAAAAAGGCAAGCCTGCCAAACAATGTTTTGCTCAGTGTAAAGCTGATGGAGGCCCAAAAGTGCACTGAATAGAAGACTATTGTCGTGTTTAAACTGAGTGCGCAGCAGAACGTGGGGATTTGCTTACTTGTAAACAAATGAGTGAAACAACTGTAGAAGGGCGAAGGCTTGCTTAGATAATAAATTTAAAATGTATTTCTACTCGCGAAAGAGCACCTGGATAATGGCAGGCACTGCAGCGGAGGCATGGGTACGACCCTCCAGCTTGTTTGTTGCGCGCATGACCTCATGCAAGGAAGCGCTTTTCACAATTCGCCTATATAGAAACTCCGCTGCCATCGCTTCATATGGAACCGCCGGACATAGTCATCAGCAAGAAAACGAATCACGCAGAGCCCCCATGGTAGAAGAAGGTCTTGTAATTTAACTCGTTTTTATAGATTTTCATTGCACAGCATTCTTTACATTGTATTTCTTTCTGTTCGCTGTTTTTACGAATAAGTCATCTCAAGCTCCCCTGTTCTTTAGTTTCCTATAGGTTGTTTTTGATTGGTTTCTTCTTGCTCTTTTTTCTATATTTTTGAGGGCGCATTGGATTAACTCCAGCGTGGACGGTCCACCTCGTAGGGACCCCCCCCCCCCCCCCCCAATCCATGTTTTGTGGCAACAATATTAATTTTGGAATGGTTTGTATGTGCCATAAACACTCAAGCTTTCCGCTGAAAGCCGCTAACGTGCAAAGCTACAAACTGTATTTTTTTCTGTTGCCTCCCTGCTAACGCAATACTTGATATCTCCCATTTTCACACTATATACGAACACAACACAGCAAGAAAACAGGCTGAATCTGCTACTTCATATTCAGTATAGACGTAACTTTGAACTGCTCAAATCAATGGCTCCAATTAACCATTTTTTGTCATTCGATAACCTTCAGACATGGATCAGCCCATCTACAACTTTATCAGAAAGGCCTTGGTGCGTTTTTGCAGCTAGCGGAACAATGTATCATGAGCACTAGTACTCTTTGCGACGACATCCGCAAAAACCAAGCAAACGCTAAGGCTCGATTGTAAGCCTAACGCTCGGGACTAAAGGCCCGGGACTCCGCATTTACCAACGTACTCAGAATTCGTCCCTGAGCCTCGAAATGCTCTAAGCTTTCACTGCAAGCTGCTTAACCCAATATCCAAGCGGAATGCCTAATCACCTGTTCCAGTGGAGTATGCAAACGTTTCAGGCCACATTTTGTTGTTCATCGGGCGTCACTGCAGAGGCTCAAGACAGTTGAGTAAACATCAGAAACGAGAGAAAATTGGAAAATCCCGCGGAATTCAGAGTTTGGTGATAAACGAAGCTTTTTCGATCATATCAAAGGTAAACCGAGTAGCATCTAGATGAAACGCTAAAGATCAATTGCAATAAAATCATCACAATTATAGTACTAATTACCAATATGCAGCGCAATGTTTAGGTAAAAGTAGCGTAATGGGGCGAACATAAAGCAAGGACGCAAATATTTTATATAGGGCCTGCATCAGCCTCAAATCAACACGAATGCGCACCAGTTTTATCATATACGACCGAAATATTGGTTGCTATATTTTGCCTTACAAATGCATTTCGCAAGCCATTAGACACAATTTGTTTCCTTTGCGCCTTGCCATTATTGTCAGCGTTTGTAGGTGGAAATGGGATTACTTGCTCCTCAAAGCGGCCAAGCATAATCGTAGCGTATCGCGCTTCCCAGGAAAATGATGATAATGACGACCTTAAAATCATTTTTTATATTCTGTTACCCAGCCCTGGGCACCAGAAGCGATAACCGTTGGACAAATAAAGTTTATTCCAATCCTATCCTGTTACTTTCTGCACAGCGTAGGACGTTATTCTTGGCTCATACTCCGACACTACGATTTCAATGCCGACAGTTAAAACTCTGTCGAAGTTCCTACATGGCAGGAAACTAGACGAGCAGCTTTAGTAGACCGACTGTCTAATATGCGTAAGCCCTCACAGCTTATCTTCTCATCATCATGCATCCAGACACTTTGCACTCCCCTTCCCTCTTTCCCATTGCAGAGAATCAGACCAGAGTGCACCAGCTCCGGTTACCCTCTGTCGTTCCTGGCAATAATATTTCTCTGTGACACCGCGTAACAAAAACTTGTCGATGGTAATGATGATGATGATGATGATGATTTATGTAATATCGGACATAGAAACAATGAAGGATTGGCCAAGAAGCGTGCGGTACATTTAAAGTAAAGTAATCTGGAGAAATACAGGACACTATTAGTGTTAAGACTAGATATATAACTTAATGCTCCACTCAACGCTCCTTTGGGTCTACGGCGTCTTTCACGCATGCACTGAGCTCAGGTTTTTTCCTTTGCGAAAAGCTTCGCTGTAGTGGACTTTGATTTTATTTTACCAACTTCACTTCTTGCCTTTTCTTCGTACACATGATCTGTGACGTGTAGGCATAATGTTGCAGGGACAAAGAGCGCGCGCATACTCAGAGACACGTGGCCAGCTACACCCAGTGACTGAATTTTTTGTATACCAGCCCAGACACCAGCCGCCATTAAAGGCAATGCAAGAAAGAAAAGGAAAAGAATGCTTCACACCAAACACTTTCTCTACGACAAAGGCTTGTTGCTTTTCAATGGCCGTATACGTATCCTTACAACATATTGCCCTCAAAAAATAAAGAGATAATTTAAAATCTCTATTGTATTGATATAAAATTATTATTATGTCCGAGTCACGACCTGCAGTTCGATACATCTACCAAACAACTCAAGAAATGTCTTCAAGCCCTAAGCTGTAGCAGTATTGCTGGCGATATCGGTAAGTTTCATAACATGGCAGCTACCTTTAAGATAATGTTTGGTGCAGATATATAATGGTGCTCCTTTGTGACCTTAGTGTGATTAAGCCTGAGACTTGCTACAAGCGTCAAATGTGAAAGGCTTCGAGTGTGGATGGCAAATATTTAGGCTAGGGAGAAACAGCAGGTACACACCACATATCCTCATACGTACAATCCTTGCAATTGTGGCAACGTGCACAAGACAGTTTATCGGGTTGGTAAAGTCTGATAGGCAGTATATGCTGCATCGCGAACACTATAATAAAAACCAATCCAGAACTCTAGTGATTAAGAACACAGTTACCATTGTTACTAAATAAAAACGCCATTCGGATGAAAAACAGGGCGCAGCTGCTTCAGCAGCCGCCGTCAAAAATTCTATGGTCGCCAAGAGTCCGAAAACTGCAGTCAGACGAGAGCCTGCAGTCATTCGGAGGGCGGGAGCACGTCCCGAGGCCCCCGCAAGCCCAAGGGTTGCTGCGCGTTCCTGAATTTCTGCCACTCTCGAGATTACAGGTAGCTTCGGAATCAATGTCATTGGCTGAATCGCAGACAGTCCTGAGCTCCCAGTCAGATTATGGCCCACGGGAAATCTGGAGCCGCAGTGAGTCTAGGGATCAGGGCGAAACCGTGCGACAATGTCGTTGAAAGTCATGAAGCACTGCTAGCTTTCACATCACATCTGTCTGTCTCAATACCACACCCAGTCTCGGGCCTGCATCCAGTCCAGTGGCCACTACCACCAGTCCGGGCGTAGTTGCCAGTCTTTGGATTACAATAGAGTGCTAGGTCTTCAGCCAGTTCAGGGGCTGCAGAGAGTCCAGGGTACGCTGTCAGTTCAGGGCCGCTATTCGTCCAGGGGCCCTGCCAGTATCGTAACCACGACGTCATGGGGTCGCAGACAGTCCAGGCGTCATTTCCAGCCAAGAGGCGCTGCCTGTCTCAGCAACACACACAATCCCAGGGCCGTAGCAAGTATTGAGGAGCTTTCCAGTCGCCAGATAATACCTGATCTTGCGGCCGCAACTACACCGGGTCATGCTCCCACTCACAGGCTTGAAGTCCATACCGGAGCTGCAGCCAGCCCACAGTCCACGACCAGTACAGCGGTTGTTTCCAGAGTCGGGAACCTGGTCTCGTGGTTGTAGATAGCCCACGGGTCACAACCAGTCAAGGAGTTACTACCAGCCCTGGGATCAAAGCCATTTTCAGTGACGACAGATGCCGCTGCCCATATTCAGCAAAGCAATGTCGAAAGGAATTAGAGCGAGAACACACGACAACCCCAAAGTCAGCCACTCAGTGCCTTCCCATCATATCGTTTTGCAGATACTTCTAAAGCGCTTTCTGTATCGGTAAATATTGGCAGCAGATTATAAGTAAGCTCTTCAAATTACTCGGAAGAAACACCATGTAGCGGAGGCGCTTGAGTGCAGGCACTGCTGCCAGTCACTAGTTCTTAGTCAGCCCCTGAGCAGCAGCTGGTCTCGGGATTACAACCAGCACACGGGCCACAAGAAGACTAAATGTTGCTGCCATTCGATATTGCAGCCATTCTCGTGATCTACCTCGGATCACGGGAATGGCTGCGATACCGAATGGCAGTAATTGGCCCGTGATGCAGTGCCACATTTGCGAAAATGAAAATGGAAACAACTAGGGTCCGTCCCCTCCCTAGCAAAAGATATAATGAATCAAACACTCCTGCAGCTAGAAGACGCAGCCATCGCTAAATGCGCGCCAGCCACCTGGTCCCTTTCCCTGACATTGCCTTGCTGATATATCTAAGGTGCGATTTCGGGCGAATAAATTAGCCAGCAATTATAGGAGAACTTTTCTGTAACGCCGTCGCCCAAAAACATGACGTCCTGGTGCCAAGTATGTGCGGGGGTTTCTAGCAGTATCGGGAGTGCAGCCAGTCCCGGGTCCTCACAAAGACCGGAGCCAGGGCGTTGGTGCTCTGACCCATTGCTTGGGCCATCGCTCGGTAAGACGCGGCTGCTTGTTTCAGGATAAAAGCGTTTGCAATGCTGTGAACGGAATCATGCCACGATCCGACTACACAATAATGTAAATCTATCCCGCCTGCAGTTGCAGCACACTACCACCAGACCCACAAACAAATCACCCTCTCACCACCACCGCCCTGCCCTACCTTATTCATTTTGCCTTACGTCTAAGGTGCAATCGCGTGCACCAAAATTACAGAATGACTTTGAAAAAGCGCTTCTTCAATCTACTCGCTAACAATCTTCACCATTAAGACAAACGACACAAACACTATAACTGCTGTCATGGGCACGCAAGCAGAAATTACACACCACAGGCAACATCGCTAGGCTACGCAGCCCAAATCACCGAACAAATGTAAGGGCCAGCATTCCTGCAGCAGGCAACAGGCAGCGTCATATTTCACCCCAGATTCTGAAAATAGAATCCAACGATTATATATCCAACGGAATTAGAGGCGTAGATTGCAGATAAAGTGACTGCGCCAGTTGAAGCGGTGCTTAATCTATACAACTTGTGAGAAGAAATGCGCGATTTTTCTTCGCCAGCTCTCTCAGCAACCCTGGAAAGGCAGTGGTCTCTTACAGGAATATACATTTTTGGGGGTACTAGTTGGGTATACATTGCTTCTGTGACCTTAGCACTCCACAGAAGCTGCACGGTAGAAACGCTTTTTATGGTGCGCTAATTTTGGAGTTGAACTTGTACTCGAATTGAAAGTAAGCGCACATTCTGCGTGGTTTGTTCCTGTTTGCATCGTTTAAGCGGAGATGTCTAATTAAATGACGTTGTTTGGTTTCCAGAACCTTATTCCAATAACATGAAATAGCTTAACGATGCAAAACCCTTAGATCCACAAGCAAGCGGAATCCGAAGTTTACCCTACAACAACCATTCTGCAAAGAATAAAGTGCTTCCTGTTGCATACTGGAATAACTTCGTGAAGGAACAGGTACGACACCTCCACGACATGGACTTCAAAGACTGGGTAGAGGCGCCGACTGGTTGGGTAGAAACACACAACAAAGGCATAGAGAGTAGAGAAACTGCAACAGAAATAAACAATTTAGGGTAAATAGTACATTTCTCATATAGGCATCAAAAAAAGACCTTTGCAAAATACACCCTTAAATTGCACTTTCAGCGAGAAGGTGCCCTACAACTCCAAAACCCTGACGCACCTCCCTGCCTTTCATTTATGATTTGCTCTCTCTCTCTCTGTGACGCACGCATTGTAGTTCAATATGCATACCAGGCCCAACAACGCACTGAAGGTCGTTTTCACACGGAATACAATCCGAAACGTCGTCCGCCCGATGCAACAAAGCAACCAAATCAACCAATCTACGAAAGACGTTTGGTCATTGCTGATGGCGTTTTATTTTCTATAGCTTGGTCAGTGGGTGATGAAGTTATAAATCCTCTAAAAAATTTTTCCAAACATTCACACAGGAAGACGTGCGAAAGGGCAAACCTTCTCAAATACAGAGTTTTCAAACTCGCCAAAAGGTTTTGCAGATGGTGCACAAGACATTGTCGGTGGCTGTTCACAGGTGTAGTGCGAAATTACGTAACACTTGTGAACAATTGGCTCATAAATTCAGAACCGATACGTTCTAAAAGAAAGCAAGTGACACGAAGCATGACAGCTCATAGGCGTAGAAACAATCGCTCAATCTCTGGAGGTGCAAATCTTCATCTTCCTTCTGCGAGGCCATCAATGTCACATTACCAGCAGATGTCCGATGAATGAACTAGATTGTTCCAAGTAGTCGTCCGTTCCTATGACAAAATGAATCGAACAAATATAGGAGCACAAGAATGACAACGGCTCCACGCTACATTCATGGGTCGAGTTATACCGTAAGAAAGGCGCAAACGTTTGTCTCAAACCCTAAATGTTAACTTACTTACTTTAGCGATTCTTTAAAACCTACAGGTGTTTCGTACCAAACGCACGCTTTATCCGCAATTTCTCTTACGTCACATTTTCCTGGACACTCAGCTACTTGCCATGCCGGCTTGTTCAGTGCGGCCATTCAGTGTTTGGCTACCCGGACACATTCCTAGAGGCCCGTGGCAATTAATTTGATTATGGGGTTTTACATGCCAAAACCACTTGCTGATTATGAGGCACGTCGTAGTGGAGGACTCCGGAAATTTCGACCACCCGGGGTTCTTTAACGTGCACCTAAATCTAAGTACACGGGTGTTTTCGCATTTCGCCCCCATCGAGAGGCCCATGGCAATAATAACTTCATTGGCGAGGAATGAAAAGTTATAAACCCAGATATACAAAGTTCCTTGTACCCAGTGGCACTAGATTACTCAAAAAGACACAAAATAAGATAGCACGAAAGCAGTGGAATCGGGCCGACTGAGAAGAACTAATGGCAGGTAGCCTTCAAGTTCAAGCACGGCTACATGAACCTACGATGGCTGCGTGGCAATCGTGAGATAATTTATTGTATAGCCTTTACTGTACCCTCCTATGTGACGTAACTTGCCCATTTCATGTGTACAGGTTGTGTCACAATATGCGTTGAAAATGCCTGAAATAAGAAAGCTCAGGTTGCGTAATGTTTCTATCTAGATTACAATCACTAATAGTGACATAGGACGAAACAAGTTGATGTATTATGTAAAAAATTTACTTTGCAAATAATATTTCCTCTTTCAAAAGAAAATATTAGCAGATTTTTCCAGTAAAATAACGGAACCGGGCATCAGGAGGATCTCCTAACCGTCTCACCGAGTTAGTATTATACCTTCAGTAACGCACTACAAAATTCTGGGAGTCATCATCGACCGTTACTTATCCTGGTCGAAGCACCTCTCTGGATTAAGAAAAAAAGCTGGACAGCTTTACTCAGATAATTCGACATATGTCTGGAAAATCGTGGGGGCCATCTAAATCATCTCTTCTGCAGCTCTACCAGGCACTTTTTGTTGGCTACTTCCGCTACAGTGCGCCTGTACTTTCTCGGGTTAGTGCAACTGCTGTACGCACACTTGAAGTGCTCAGGCTCGCGCACTGAGAATTTGCCTAGGACTACCACGATGTGCGTCTACTGGGGGCACTATTCGCAGAGGCACGTGCGGGTAATATGTATGGGTAATACGAACATGTTTTTACAGATGGTCCTGTGACACAGACCTCTTCCGCGGCGGCCTACACGGTACCAGGAAAGGGAATCGCACAGCGGTTCAAGATAGGATACAGGACGTCATCTACAGCAGCTGAATTCACCGGAGTTCGAGAAGCAGTTCGCTGCATGCTGCAGCAAAGTCTCTAGATGTGGACAGTGTTCTGTGACTCAAAACCAGCACTGGAACGCATCAGCAATTATCTGAATGACAGAACCACATATAGTCCTCTGGTTTATGACATCTTGTCTCTGCTTGCTGAGGCGTCTCATCGCGGGCATACCATCGTGCTGCAGTGCATTCCTGGCCATAGTGGAATAGCTGGAAATGAAGAGGCTGACGCGGAAGCAAAAAAGGCGTACACTGACGGAACCATTATAAAAATTCATTCTTCCCGGTATGACATTAACGCCTTGTTCCATAACTCCATCAAAACTTCTATGGCGCGACATTGGGACAATCCCGAACACGACAAAAGCGCCTCCGTAGACGACGATGGTTTGCAATTCCGGCTTCCACTTCGGTTGCGGAGAGGCCAGGAAACACTCATCAATTACGGTTGGGTGTGGCATACACCCACCGATACCTTCACAATATTAGACAAGCACGGGACCCTGACTGTAGCGTCTGTCCCACTCTCGAGCTTTTGGGTGCGTGGACGAGTGTTGACTGTGCCCAACGTGCCATAACATTCCTTGCGAACTTTTTAAATGATACTGGTTTAGACGATCCCCTCTAGAACCCGTAAAACGTGCAGTCACTGCGAAATTTGTTTCCGCAATAACTTTGTGTGACAAGAAGATTACCTATTGCGCGGACAAGATTATTCTTACGTGTATCGCGTCTACAGTGGGCATCCGCGTATTGGAAAACGTGTGTATAGTATCTCATTGTATCATAGCATAATCACCCGCCACCTACCTTTCCCTGTAGTTCCCACTTCCCCTTTCCCCAGTGAGGAGTAGCAGGCTAGAGGCACGCTCTCCAGGCCGACCTCTCCTCCTTTCTTTTCATCAATATCTACTCCTCCTCCTAGTATGGAGTTAAGGTTGTAACTTTTACAGCATAATTATTGCTGGACATTTTAATAAAAAACTGAAACAGAACACCAGAAGAACGCCACAGTCATAGCATTAGTAGACGCTCATCCAAGAGTGATGTGACTGCTTGCACCTCACCGCTGGAGAATATTGAAGATAGTGCGATCGCGCCTTTATAAGATGGTCACTTAATGTTCGACCGACGGTGCAACCGTTACCTTCCTCATGAATGACCCTTTACTAAGGGCATGACAGCGGCGCTCTTCCGCTGTGAGATTTGCGTTGATGTGTGTAACTGTTGAGAAATAATTACGCTATGAACATTAGTAAGTTGACCTTATATACATTTCAGCAAACCGTTAGGAATTCGTCGGATGGCACACTTCAACTGTTGCATTGGGACAAATCGCATCTCCTTTCCTTTGAAAGATATTCTGGCTTCAATGATTATTTGTCTATAATCTAAATCGAATTGTTTAAAAATGCTTCGCTCTGCAGTGAACGTGACGGAAAACGGATTACAAAACGTGAGCTTAAGTAGTATAAGGAAGTTAGGAACTCATTTCGCAAAAAAACGTCGTATTTATTTACATTGCCCAATTCGCATAGCGTACTACTATGTATTCGAAACGTCATGAAAGACATAATAATTACAGTGCCCATATTCACTGGTTCACGCTTCCGTCTGTTTTAAAACTTGCAGAAAACCATCTTGACATTCCAACGCAATTCAACTACAGTTCCAGTGCTTCACAATGTTTTATTGCATGCCGGTATATATGAGATTTAATAATGGTATTCTTGATTTGTTTTGCCTTTTCTGTATCATCCTGCTACATATGTATGTTCATAGCGACTATACTGTACCTCTGCCTATTTTTCACGCAGGATTACGCCAGCTTATTGTAGTATTCCTTGTACCAAGGTGCTGAACTGCCGGAGGGATTAGCAGCATTTTCATGCTCAGTCGAGTTCTTGCGTTTCATGCGCTGTGCTTTTTATTGACGTGGCAGTAAAGCGAGTGGTTCATTGATTTTGTAACAACCTGCAAATCGCGTTGATATGCGATAGAGTTCCTCGATACATGCATTGAAATGGTGGCAGAAGTGCCAGACCCAAGCTATCAACGTCATATGGCTACCATTACAAAGAACATCTTTGGTATTTCACATATCTCGCCGGAGGGACTGCCAGTGCAATACACCGGTGCATTCTACAGGATATGGCATTGTTTTCATGATTAATGTGCAACGCGGACAGCGAATCAGGTAGATGCACCTAAAGTGAAAGGGCCAGTTGCACATTTCGCAAAATGATGCAGCCCGCCTGTGGTCATGATTGTTTTGTCAAGGAAACAAGGCTGATTACCTGAGTTGTAAAGACTGGTAGGGGGTTCCACATTGGGAGGCATGGAACGCAGTTACTTCTTCCGCTAGCTCATCTTTTACACGTTTCCTCTTATCCTGCTTTCTCACTTTCGCTTTGTCACCGCCCGACTAGCGTGACTAGCTGCCTTCTTCCTGTATGTTGTACCTTCGCAACGCTAGCTCTCAAATATTTCAGCCAAGATTTGCCTTCTCTGTTCTGTAGATGGTTTTATTGCAAAATAAATTCCAAAGGGCAGGGACGTGTACAATGTACACTAACAGTCATTCTCCCCAACACGATGCTACAGCAACACCACCGCCAAATTGACTGTATATTTAGTAAATGTTCAGATTCTAAGACCAACAGATGTGTTTAGCGGCGAAATGTAGTTATATGTTCATGAACTGTACGCAGTTGTCCCTGGCCAAGTCACGGGTGAAGGTGATGCCTCGAAAGGCGGATTCAAATATATCTAGAACAAAATTAACGGTATCAACAAGGTTATCCTGTGCGCGCAGATGAAGTGTGACAAGGTAGTCGTCTACATATAGGAAAATGCGCGACACTCGTTGACGAGAAATTCGTTCTTGAACCCGCTGATTGACTCTGATAAAGATACGTCGCAGAGCATAGGTTCAACCGAAGAACAAATACGAATCCCACCATTCTGCACATATTATTTTCCGTTAAAGTTAATGGAAAATATTATTACTATGATTATATGTCAGCATTCCTCTTTATTTTAGCACACGGGTTTCATTTAGAGACATATCTAAATGTAGACGAAATGAACAGGTTCTTTGTAGGTAACGTAGCGGCACATGCCCATTCTAAAGGATTGACCATGATTGAGTAAACACACATACACAGTCGCTAAATGGCATAAGTCCGGTAACTATGATTCATCATTTTACTAAATGAAGGGTGTGCTTTAGAGATGATCCCTGCAAGCCAACATGCCATGCCCAAGCTTTATCTTGAACAAAGCTATAAAATTGTAATTATTGTCCCCATAGGACACATACCTACAAGGGTGGCCTAAGGCAGCTAGCTTGAATATAACAACCTAATCAGCTTACTAGAATCTGTAATGAATAGGGTCGCGGGTTTTATATCACGTACCTATCATTATGGTTCAAGCATCTGAATAACAACATTTGATATTTCATTGCGTACCGGAGGTAGTCGTCGTGACTTGTACTTTTATTATTACTTCACAAGTACGCTCGTGCTGCTACATAATCTTTTTTTACGGCTACAAATCGTATCTTGCACATCACGCAGAATGCATAATCACCTTAGCTTTATCCGCATCTCCGAGAATACTTGTGCATTCAAATGGTCACGCTTCCTCGTGCCAATCGGTTATGGAACGCTCTTCCGGATTTCATCGTCATCGAAACAAGACCTGATCAATGTTGTCAGCCCACAATTCATATTGTACTGCATAACGAAGAAAAACGGCGTGAGCCCAGTTTAAAAACACAACAGAAAATTTCAGTCTGACGTATTTTGGGACGTTCTGTTGTCTGACGTTTTGTTGTCTGAAGTCTGCTGTCCGTAGTGTGATGTCCTGTAGTCTGACATACTGTAGTGTGACGTCATGTAGTCGGAGTATGCATACTACCATCTTCTATTTTGTTCCTGTAGTGCTCGATGTTTGTACAGTACGTTCTTTATACATAACTGTAGTGTCTACTGACTGCGTATGTAACTATAGGCACTGGCGTGTGCAGGTTTACTCTTTACTGCGACGACGCCCTTGCGCAATGCCTCATATGGTGCCCGTAGAGAAATTTTAGAAAACAATATCGCACAGCTCAAGGAAGAAATCGTGCATGACGTAGAACACGTGATTCATGAATTGTGCTATGAAAAACAAAACAATCCTAAAAATCCAGCAAGCGTCAGTTTACATTAGTGCTCAACTAAGCTTGTTAGCTCATGGCTTAGGTGAATTTGAATAGCTGTACTGAACAAGAAGATCTCACGAAAAACAAAGAACGTCGCTACTGAATGCGTAATTCCACTCCCTAAGCACATAAACCCAATTCTGACGAACAACTAGGCAGTGCTCAAGTGCCGCTAGCTGAAACAAACATATGCGAATACAGACGAACTATGTAGCACAGCACTGCTTCAACATGCAGTGCTGTGCCAGATACGCAAGACGCTCGGCCTCCGAAAAAATTCTAAAGAAATTATTTGTGGCTCTGCTTTCCCAAACAAAAGAGACCCGTGGAGCTGGAGGAAGGCCAGTAAAGTAGTGTCAAGCCGCACACAAGACACACAAGCACCGGCAACGTGTCCCTGTGGCGCCCGCCAAAGGCGTTTACCAAGGCGTCCGCGAATCGCGTGGCCAACACCATAGTAGACTTCGCTCTTGTCTCCACTCTGTACGGAGCGGTGGGCAAGGAGGGCGTCAAGGCATCCTAGCAGCCGCCGGAGAACGTCCCTCAAGCCTCGCCTGAACCCGAGCCTCGAACGCCACAGGTGAGGGCACGCATCCAGGCCGCGTTTCTTGCTGGCGTTCGCGCCGCTCCTCCTCCCCCGCTAGGCTCCACCCACCCTTGCCGCGCCGCTAGGCTGCACGATGCTATTTTTATACTTTTGCTTTCGCTCTCTCTCAGCTCTCTCTCCCCCAGCTCGGCGAAATTGCGCACGTCAAGAGAAACCCTGCGAGGTTCCAACAGCTCCACTATGAAATTGTCCGAGGCACTACACTTTGGCGCTAAGCCCATATCTTACATTTGCTCCAAGCTTTTGTGGAGAAGACGTCATCGCTGGCCGTCCACAATTCCAGGACATCCAATTTACCAGTTCTGGACAAACTTTCCTTTTACATATACTGTAGCAATAGGTTATACAAAGGCAGACAGACCTATGCCTGTGGGCAGATATACCTAAAAAGTTCTTGCTAACAGTGTGCCGAAAAGATGTACGTACACATCGACCATGTCAACACCAGCAGCCTTGAGAACCATCCGTCTATCCTTTAGTCGACTCACGTCCTCGGAGGAACCGCTGTGTGGGACGTCAGCTGGTAGGGTGCATACACATCAGTCAATGCTTTCTTCACTGTTCTCAATGCAGCTGGTACGCGTACACACTTCATCGTTGAGCGTAGTGGCCTGGTTCTACGACAAAGGTAGTTAAACGAATATCGGTGCATAAGTAATCAAGCCTAATAATTGCGCGCAACACTGATAGGGTTGAGACAATGAGGTTTGACCTAAATGGTAATGAATACATGCTTAGACAACCAATGAGATTTCAGGCAAACCATATTTTCCAATAACAAAAATGGAGCTGCATGAGGCCTTTCATAACTACGCTTAAGAAATAATTCATGTAGCTTAAGTAATCATGTCCATCAAAACTGTATTTGTTAACTAGAATATCATTCACTAGACAAGAAACAAGAAAATATAAAATTAGACATGAACGTTAGATATGTTCTCTTAGATGCTCAACAGGTATTCATTGCGCAAAATATCAAATCGCATAATTTTGAAATGAGTATTTTTGAAAGCTACTTTAGCATTTCCACTATTCAATTAGTTTATTTACATTGAATGAAAGAAAGCACTTCCTGGAGCTTCTACAGTTATTGGCTTCATTAGGTGAAAGCTACGCAACTCGACGGCAATGGACCTGACGCGTATATACAGAACGAATGTAAATGAGGTAAAATGGCTCAGACGTAAACTAAAAAGATGCTATTTTGGCGCACTAATAATACGGACAGCTTTCTCAAGTTTCAAACAGGGCAAACAAAGAAACAAAGACAAACAAACGCATGCACAATGCACAGTTGAATGCACACATAATACATTAAGAAGCAGATCTCAAATTTCCAAGACGCACTTAACTGATATCCCGAATATTTCAACTCTGAATGACAATGCGTGTCACATGCAAAATACCACAGGAAAAAGAAACCTGATAAAACCTTTGATCTTGTTTGACTGTTCTTCAAACGTATCCCGAATAAACACTGTGTTATACCATGTACGCAAACATTCAAATAAGAAAACATTTCATTTTTAAAATATATTATTTATTGTTTTCCAAAATATTGCGAGAAAAACAATAAAGGCTAATGTATCGTTCCGGTACAGAAAGGAAGTCCTACGCTCACACATCGTTTAAGAGGTTTGAGGTGGGATATCCTTTCATCATCTGGCATACAGTTAACACTACTTTGTAGAACAACCGTGAGAGAGTACAGGGTAAGGCATCAAATTAGTCCTTTATAGGATGACTTCCTTACGGGATAGTGGCATTGTTAGAACATCAGCAACATCCGCTGCCTAAAATTCAAAGACAGCATTTTGTGTAAAATATATTTATAATTTGATGTACCGTGAGATAATATCTCCGGCACTTTGCTCTATGTCAGGTGACAAAGTTTTTTTTCTGGGAGCTTTTTTGAACGCCATGTTCAAGCTGTGTCTCCTTCTGCAGTAACAAGCAATGCTGACCTTTCACACAGTATAAAAACAAAACACTAAAAAGATATCACTTATACTAAAGCATCAAACTATCAAAGCCAAGTTCTGCCTACCTTCAACGGAATGACTGCACTGATTGTTTAATTCTTTTTCTCGAGGTTGTATGGAAGTCTGTATTGTCACCTCGTTATTGCTGGTTTACTGCAGTTGAACATTTTAATGCTTCATTGACCGGGTCTTCCATCCTTTGTATTTTTCGTTTTCGTTTATTGTGTAATAACTATTTATGCAATGTACCTTCACTTTAACCCGCCGTGGTTGCTCAGTGGCTAGGGTGTTAGGCTGCTGAGCACGAGGTCGCGGGATCGAATTCCGGCTACGGTGGCCGCATTTCGATGGGGGCGAAATGCGAAAACACCCATGTACTTATATTTAGGTGCACGTTAAAGAACCTCAGGTGGTCGAAATTTCCGGAGTCCTCCACTACGGCGCGCCTCATAATAAGGAAGTGGTTTTGGCACGTAAAAGGCCATAATTTACTCAATTTAATTAATTACCTTCACTTTAGTTTGGTCTCTTTTTGCTGATGTATTTCTAAGTATCACGCAATATTTGTGTATTGCTTTTCCTTTTGTAATGGGCACTTGAACCTTTAGGGTAGCTAAGTAGATAAATAAGTTATGAGATTAATCCGGCTGTTCACAATTACTGAAGTACTATAGCGCCAAGCAGACGACACAAGAAGAAGAGACACGGACGAGTGCTTACTAACAACTGATGCTTTAATGACGGAAACACACAATATATATACGCAAATTTGGCGGCGCAACTCGCGCATTGTCAAAACATCACAGGGTAACTAGGCAAAAGGCGATAGAACGATTGTGAAGGTGATGTTCGTGAAGATGACACGAGGTGCACAGGGCCAAATGACTATAAATGATAATGGTTACTCGATACACAAACACCACCGTAAGGGAGTACCCCATAAAAAACTAGAAGATTACGAATATTCACCAGGCGCAGGCGGCGCAGCAAGATGCTCAATTTTAACTATGGGCTTCTAAAAATGACATGTCACTTTTATACAGAATTTTCGATGGTTCGCTTACGCATTCAAGGCCCTTCCCTTTAATGTGGAAGGCTTCCTTCAGCTCACGGGCCACGCTGTCTCGACTTCTGTCCAGAATGACGGTCTCTCTTAGGCGAGGCTTACACCCGCAGTCTTTGCAATGGTGGCCATATCGGAACCAGTTCCTTTTTCCTGTGACCTTTCGTGTTCTTTGAGCCTTTCATTTAGACACCGCCCCGTTTGTACTATGCAAACCTTTTTGCATGAGAGCGGAATTTGATAAACTACCCCTTCCTTGCAACTGACAAGTGGATTGGTATGCTGGGTTCCGCAGGTCGCGCATTCTGTTTTTTGGTTGTTAACGCGGGCGCACAATGTAGCAAGTTTTGAAGGGGCTGAGAAAACAACCGGGACTTTGAATTTACTCGCGACCTTTTTCAGGTTGTGGGCTACGCTGTGAGAGTACGGTACGACTACAGGTCTTAATCTCCT